>NW_027187380.1:27119768-27243915 GCF_028583685.1 Petaurus breviceps papuanus | reverse complement strand
TGTGTGTGTGTGTGTGTGTGTGTGTGTGTGTGTGTGTGTGTGTGTGTAAAATATATCTAGCCAATGATATTAGAAAAGGAATAAGCCTTCAAACTGCCTGGCTCTGGGATACTAAGGGTATACTTGCTACTTTTTGTTGCATAAATATTTCATTGATCTATTTTTTCTCTCTTCTGTAGGTAAAAACAGTTCACATCTTTTTTCTCTTCTTTGTATATGGAGACATTCGTTTTTGTTCATTACTTTCAAGTTCATAATAAAAAAAGGTGTTAAAGTTTAAAAGGAAACACCTAAACTGCATTTGTGGCGACAGAAAAATTAGGGGCTCGGTGGGAGCAGCTTTTCAAGGAGGTAGACGGGCGGGAGAGCTCTAGACAGATTTAGCTTCTAGCACCCTCCTCGCTCCTCCTCCAGTGACATGCGCGATGACGATAGAGGGGAGCTTTCGCTGAGAGACTCGGTTTGTGGCAGGGCCTACTGAGAGGTAGGGTCCATGACGGGGTAGGGGTGTGGGGATGGAGGGGGAGATGAAGGAGAATTGTGTAAATCTGGAGTAGTTCAAGGTGTGGGGACTGCAGAGGAAGGTGGCCGTTGTTGGGCTGCCGAACGGAAGTAACATGAGCCCTAAAATTTGGGGGCTTAATGCCAAGGCCCCGCCCCTGCAGGAGACCTTTTGAAGGGAGGCCGGGGACGCGTGAGCAGCTCCTACACCATTTCTGGACGCCTTGGTTCTGTGTAGGACAGGTATTTATTGACTCAGACTCTGGTTACCTGGGCTTCTTTCTGTCTGGGGAGGTCGTATACACCCTGGGGGAGAATCTGTAACCAGAAGCTTGTTTTATGCCTGAGTGTGCGAGTAGGGGATGGAGGGAGAGAGAATCACTGGGCAGGGACTGTTTGTCATTTGTCCCTTGGGCGGGGGCAAGGTTCGTGACACGGAAGGTATTAGGGACTTAGAGAGAAGCTTCCACCAGCCAACTTTACTCTGTCCTCACTGCCACACAGAACTTGACCACTGGAAGGCACCCTTGAGATTCTTCAGTACAACCCTCATTTTTCAGATGAAGAAACTGAAAAAAGATAATATGACTTGAGGTAGCTCACACACCTGGTAAATGACAGAACCAGATTGAGAAGCTAGGCTTCCTTATGCCAAGTACCTGTGCTCTTTCCATGAAATCATGCCAGTGTTTGAGATTGTGTAGAAATTTACATTCCCTTCTGTGGATGCAAATTTGAACCACTAATGAGGCCTTTGTTGTAGAAATGCTAATCTTGAGCATAAAGATAATTTTCCCAAGTCACTCAAAAGCCAAAATTTTTCAAATAGGATACAGTATTAGGTCAAGTATACCATCTTATCATCCATTTTTTGAGGGGGGAGGCAAGGAAATTGGGTTAAATGACTTGCCCAAAGTCACACAGTTAGTTGTGTCAAGTGTCTGAGGCTGGATTTGACCACAGGTCCTCTTGATTTTAGGGCAGGTGTTTTCCCTGTGCAATCTATCTGCCCCTCAAGTATACCATCTTTGGAAAGCAGAAAACAATTCAAAAACATACATACCCACTGCATTTTATTTAAAGGAAACTTAGTATTTGAAATTGTTTTCCTAGTGACAGTAGGAACTTTTTGAGTGGGGAAGTGGTATGGTCAGACCTGTGCTTTCCAAAATTGACAGTTGTGCATGGTGGATTGGCACTGGGAGAGATTAGAGGCAGGGAAATGAACTAGTCAAATGAGAAGTATGAGGACCTGGAATACAGTGGTGGAAATGAACATATGAAGATTAGGAAGAGTAGGAGGTATTCTGGTGTTGTAATCAACCAGAATTAGTATCTGATTTGAAAATATGTGGGGAAAGGAGGTGGGGGATAGAGTATAAGGAAGGACCAAAGTTCAAAATGAGATTATTGGAAGGATATTGGTGCCCTGGCTTTAGACAAGAGGAAATATAGAGAGAAATAGGAGCAGTCCTTTTTGGAAACGTTGAGTTTGAGGTGTCCGTAGAAAGAACTTCTGGACTGGAGTGAAGTAGAGAGATTAGGATTAGATGTTTATATACATTTGGGTGTAATTTCTGTACTGATAATAATAAAACCCATGTGAGCTAACGATAAGGAGCTCCAATAGTTGACCTAACATTCTCAATTTTCATGATGGTTGCTGATTTTCAGTATAAGCCTCTTTACAATGCATCAAAATGTGGAGCATAGGCAATAATCTATTCTACCTCATAATACATTGCACTACTTTTAATTAAGGCAAGCTGCAAATATTTTAAATTTAAAGGTGTGTGGGTAAAACAATAAGCATTTATTAAGCACATACTATGTATTAGACTTTGCTAAGTACTTTAAAAATATTGTGTATTTAATTTATTTAATTTTGTATTTAATTCATTTAATTGTGTATTCCTATTGATAAATGAACTCCATAGGAAATTTTTCTTAATTCCTTCTGTTTCCAAAAAGCCCTTTCTAATATGTTATTGTTATTGAATTCCTTTCTGAGTGACTCTCTTCACATAAAATAAACTGAGTTTGGTACGAGATTAACTCCCTAATTCTCTTCCCTTCTTAAGTACACAAGGCCAAGGTCTTTTTGAATCAGTTTTTAATCTTTTTAATGTCAAAGACACCTCTGGTAAGTAATATTGAAAAAAGAATCTTTTTTCTCCTCCAAGTCCCCTTCAGGGACACCAAGTTAAGAACCTTTTCTTTAGAAGTTCTTGACTATTGAAAAGTCCATTGAGTCTTTTTTATTATGCACTCTTTCAAATTTTCCCTATAGATCAACGGACTGGGAGCAGTGGTTGTGAAGATAAAATAAAATAGTGTATATGCAATTGCTTTGGACACTAACGCTTTCTGGACAATCCATTCGTACATGCTGCATCTCTTTATTCTCCTATGGTTCCATCTCTAACAGTTGCCTCACCTAGCTCTTTTATGGAAACACCTTCCAGTACAGGGCCTAAAACCCTGGAATGGGTCCAACACCAGGGCTGAAGTCCTAGGAATGATGATAACCTACCTGAACTCATTATTCCTCAGTAATGAACATACTCCCAACCTCATCACATTGTTCACATCCCAGTGACTGTATCCTTGGCTCTCATAGTTCAAACTTCATTCTCCATCTTCCACTGACTTATTCCAAACCCTCTCAATTCCTACCCCATGCACCCAATATCCCACTTTAGAGCTGTTTACCATTTTTCACTGTGATTTCTGGAATGTCTTCATCTTTAAACTTTTTCTTTCTCTCTCCTTCTATCAATTCTGTACTCCATGAAATCTGGCTAGTTCCTAGTGACACAACTTTCCAATCCTTTGGACATATACTTCCCCTTAACTAACTGACCTTGGTAGAGGAGTTGCAGTGTCCTAAGGGCCAGTAGATAACAGCTACAAGAACTTTGATTGATTGTGTGATAAATATGGATTAAATGAACCTCAAAGTAGAAATTACTGAGTGATCATGGTAGAGAAAATCTAGAAGTTCGCTCTTATCCTGTGACCCATCTTGCCCTGCCAAACTTCAACTTTGAGCCATTCCCACCCTCCACTGCTTTCACTTCTATTCAAATGACACTGAACAAAGTTGGAGTCCTCTCTCACCTGGACATGTAGAAGCGGTTGCCAAGTCTGGTTATTTCTCCCTTTGTGAAATCTTTAATATACCTACCCTTCTCTTCTCTGATATTACTACCAAGCCCCTCATCACTTCATGTTTGAACTATGGCAATAATCTCTTATTATGTCTCCCTGCCTCAAGTTTTTCCCTACTCCAGTCCATCTTTCTCTCAGTTATCAAAGTGATCTCAAAACACAAGCTTGATGATATCACTCTCTCTCTTACTCTTTTTTAATAAATTCCTGTAGTTCTCCATTATCTGCAGGTCCTACTTTTGCAGTCTTCTTTAACACTTCTCCTCTCCACATAAGCTACAATACAGTGATTCTGGCTTCCTTGCTGTTACTTAAATAAGATACTCCATCTGTCAACTCCATTCATTGTCACTGAACTGTGATATATTTATTTATATAAATTTACAATTTAATTTTATTTATTTATTATAATTTTTTATAAAAATTTTATAATTTATATTTATTTCTATAGATTTATAATATAAATTATACTAATTTATGTTTTGTTTGTTCACAGTTGTTGGCATGTTTTCTCCCCCATTAGATTTTGACCTTGAGAGCAGGATTATTTTGTTTTGACCTTTCTTTAAAAGGTCTTTGACACACAGTGCTTGGTACACAGTAATCACTTAAATTAAATGCTTGTTGACTTGACTTGAACCTATAAGGTTTTTATTTTTCTATATTTAAGATTACCAATTTCCAGAAGAGATATGATCTTCCATTTGGAAGGAGAAGGAGAGTTCTAGCTATTCATGTTAAGAAAGGCTTCTATCTAGGTACAGGTCAAATTATTCTCTTTTATTGCTTTGTATTGTCTAGTTTTATTTGCTTTCGTAGGACACTATAACTTCCACAAAAGAAAGAGAAAGAACAAGGAAGAGAAAATAGTCACTGTGTGGGGCTGCTAAATGGCTCAGTGAATAGATCACCTGCCCTGGAGTCAAGAGAACCTGAGTTCAAATCTAGCCTCAGACATGTAACACTTACTTACCTGTGTGTCCTTGGGCTAATCACTTAAGCCCAATTGCTCTGTCTTCCCCCCTCCAAAAAGACAAAAAAAAAAAATGTTCATTGGGTTCTTGACATCTCATGTAGGTAGTGCTTAATACTGTTCACTAAAGAAATGGAATCTCTAAAATTTTGACCAAAATATTCTCCTCAGTACTTCTTGGATGGTGATTAACATTAAATGAGACTACAACGACATTTTCTCTTTAATCTTTGTTCTGATTCATTGATACTAGTTTGCCATTTCCTTCTCTAGCTCATTTTACAGATAAGGAAACTGAGCCAAACAAAGTTAAGTGACTTGCCCAGGGTCACCCAGCTAGTAAGTGTCTGAGGCCAGATTTGAATTCAGATCTTCTTGACACCAGGGCCAGTGCTCTATCCACAACACCACGTAGATGTCCCCATCTGTATATGGATATACACGTTATCATATTTTAACTACACACATATACACATATACATACATATATACATATACTCTATCACCCTCATGCTCCGTTTGGCATTCAAAGTCCTTTAAACTTAGTTTAGTCCTGGCTTTAAGACGCTTAGTGTGACCCAGGGCAAGTCATTTAACCCCTATTTACCTCGGTTCCTTATCTGTAAAATGGAGACAAATTGGAGAGGGAAATAGTGAAGTACACCAGTATCTTTGTCAAGAAAACCCATGAAAAAAGTCCATGAAGTCATCTAAAGTTGGGCAGGACTGAACAGCAAAAACAAATGCACAGATGTATATGTTATACTCCAAACTAAACACACAAAAAATGAAAATGGAAAGTAGAGCAGAAAAAGAAGATTATGTGTGAAGTTATGAATTACTATTACAGATAGCTTACTTTTTTTAAAAAACTCTAAGATATCAATAAACATTTATTAAGCACCTGCTATGTGTCTAGTATTGTACTAAGTGCTGGGGATACCAAAAAAGCGAAAAACAGTCTGCGCACATAGGAAACTTTTTTTTCTCATGGAGAAAACAACAGATAAGCAAATAGATACAAAGCAATCTATATATAAGTACGAAATAATAAACAGAAGACAGGCACTAGAATTATAAGGGATTAGGAAAGACTTCAAATAAAATATGGGATTTCAACTGGCACTAAAAGAAAGACATGAAATCCATAGTTGGAGTCAAGGAGGTAGAACATTCCAGGCATGGATACAATCAAAGAAAATGCTTGGAGTTGAGAGATGGAGTATCTTGTTTGATGAATAGCAAGGGGCCACTTTTGCTAGGTCATGGTGTAGAGTAATATGTAAGAAGACTAGAAAGATGGGAGGGGGTTAGGTTTAAAAGACTTTGAATGCCATACAGAGCCTGAAGGTGATAGATTGCCACTAGTGTTTATTGAACAGAGGAGTGATGTGGTCAGACCTTCACTTTAAGAAAACTATTTGGTTGAATGGACAGTGGATTAAAGTGAGAAGAGACTTCAGGTAGGCAGATCCACCAGCAGGTGTATAAAAAAGTATAAAAATAAATTTTGCATATTACTTTCAGACTTTCTTGTTTCTCTGTTGCTTTCTGTATGTCTTCTCTCCTCTGTGGAAAAAATGCTTAATTGAGCCTCTTTTTTTGTTATTGGTGATATAATATCATTAGTTTTCCCTTCCCTGAAAATCCGTAGTTCCAATGGAAAAAAAAGAGAATCCTTATAACAAATAAGCTTAGTCAAGCAAAACAAACCCCATACATTTACCATGCCCCAAAGTGTGTTTCTTTTTAGTCTTTAGTCCATTACACTCTGTCAGCAAGTGGGTAGTCATTTTTCCTCTGAAGTCATGTTTTGTCATTGCACTGATAAGAATTTTATAACTTTCATAGTTATTTTTCTTTCCAGTGTTAACATATAAATTGTTTTCCTGGTTTTATTCACTTTATTCTGTACAGATTTTAAAAACATTCTTTTTTTTTCAGATTTGGAGACCAAGAAAGGAAGACAACTGCAAAATATCTCTTAAGCAAGAGTTTCACCAGGTCCGTAATGGAAAAACTCAGAGGAGACATCATGCAAAATCCAATATTTGGAGAAGAGTGTGAAAGTAAGGACAAATTAGGGAGGCAGGAGAAAAACCCTACAAATAAGATTCAGAAGAAATCATTTTCCAAGAAGAAAGGTTTCAGGAAATTGACTGTAACCAAAAATATAATGCCCATTGAAGAAAGGGATGATAAATGTAATGAAATTAGGAGAAAATTAACACTGAAATCAAAACTTATTACTCATCAGAAAGTTCATATAGGAGAGAAATCTAGTAACCTTGACACATGTGGAGCAACTTTCAAAACACATTCAGAATTAGTTAAATGTAAAAAAAATAATTCAGGGAAGAAAACTTATAAGTGTAATGACTGTGAGAAAATCTTTAGTGACCGCTCAAACTTTATTCGTCATCAGAGAATTCACACTGGAGAGAAACCTTATAAATGTAAAGAATGTGGGAAAGCCTTCAGCCAGAGCTCATCCCTTATTGAACATCAAAGAACTCACACTGGAGAGAAACCTTATAAATGTAATGAATGTGGGAAATCATTCACTGTGAGCTCATCCCTTACTCAGCATCAGAGAATTCATACTGGAGAGAAACCCTATAAATGTAATGAATGTGGAAAAGCTTTCAGTGATTGCTCATCATTTACTCAACATCAGAGAATTCATACTGGAGAAAAACCTTATAAGTGTAATGAGTGTGGGAAAGCCTTTAGTGATTTCTCATCACTCACTCAACATCAAAGAATTCATACTGGAGAGAAACCCTATAAGTGTAATGATTGTGGTAAAGCGTTTAGCCGTAGTACACACCTAACTCAACATCAAAGAACTCATACAGGTGAAAAACCTTATGAATGCAATGAATGTGGGAAAGCCTTCACTGCGCACTCAACTTTTACTCAACATCAGAGAATTCATACTGGAGAGAAGCCGTATGAATGCAGTGTATGTGGGAAGGCTTTTCCTGAAAGCTCATCACTTACAAAACATCAGCGAGTTCATACTGGAGAGAAGCCCTATGAATGCAGTGAATGTGGGAAATCCTTTAGTCAGAGCACACATCTTATTCAGCATCATAGGATTCATACTGGAGAGAAGCCTTATAGGTGTAATGAATGTGGAAAAGCCTTTGGTAATAGCTCAGTCCTGCTCCGACACCAGCAACTTCATACCATTGAATAATCCTGCTAACATAAAAATTTGGGGAAAGAAGTTTTTCATTTGCCCTAATTTTCTATTCACTCTCTTGCCACCAATGGCATTTTCTTCTGACTTTCACAGGAAGACCAGGCCTATAGCTTGGATTTCTGTTTAATAAAATTAAGCATATAAAAAACCTCCTAGCTGGCAGAAGTGTATCAGAAACAAAATTTGATAATTACTGTCATATATACATTCATACATATATATATGTGTGTGTATGTATATGTATGTTTATGTGTATATATGTATATGTTTATATATAATTTTTTCTGTCTTTTCTTGCTCCTTTGGTTCCTGTATGTCTCCTGGTTCTTGATTTGTCTTCCTGCCCTCACACCCAAACTTTTAATCATATGTTTTACCCCTGATCTTTGTGTCTTAGTTTTCATCTGCCTGCCTATATGGGTTCTGATATTATTTTATTAGTAATTGTGCATGCCTTTTACTTGTTTACCTGGATCCTCCCCTTCTTGTCTTACCTGATCTCAGGTATCTATATATGCCCTGATATATACTTATCTGTCTGCTTTCTAATGCAGTACTTTATCCTGTCTTTCAAGGAGAATATCTGGTCTCTAATATTTTCACAAACTCCTTGATTTTCCTAGTTTTTACTTCCTATTACTTCCTCTCTGTGATATGTTATTATTGTCAATATTTATTACTGTTTGAGAATCATATCTTTTATTCCAATTGTTGTCTCATCATTCCTGTGACCAAGTGAGATCTACATTTGTTGTGCCAGTCCTGGTTGTTTATGAATTGTTGGTACTGATTATCTATCTACTCCATAAGGGTCTCTTAACAGTGCTCAACATAGAAGAATGGAAGAGATTTCCCAGATAGGGATTTTTTTAAAGGTAGTAATATAAAACCAAAAAAAGAAATATCAAGAGGTAGATTTAGGCTATGTGTCAAGAAAAATTTAATAATAATTAGCACTGTACCAAAGTCTAATTTTCTACCTTAAAAGGTGATAGGTTCCCCCTCACTTGATGTCTTTAAGCAAAGTCTTGATGACCACTTATTGGAGATGTTTTAGAGGGTTGTTTTGGGTTTTTTTTGCTTTTTGGAGGGCAATTGGGGTTAAGTAAAACTTGCCCAAGGTTACACAGCTCACAGTTTTGTGTGAGCCGAACTCGTCCTCCTGATTCTGGGGCCGACGCTCTACTCATTGTGCCACCTACCGCCTCCCTAGAAGGGAATTTTATTCAGATGCAGATTGGACTAGAAGACCTCTGAGGTCCTCCCAAGGCAGAGATTCTATGATTTTATTAATATGCATTTGATAAATATTTGTTGGTTTATTAAGTACGTAATATTAGTCCTATCCTATGTGACATTTTTTATAGTATACTTCATCAAGTTGAGTTTTTTGCATTGGTTTTTTTCCCCTTTGATGCTTGGTCTTCAATTAAAGTGAAGTAAAGGTAGTGCTCTGTTCATGGCTTCACGCTCTACTCTAGACCATAGTATCCAGGTCTCTTTTTGAGATGATTAAGAGTAAATAGTGTTGGGGCGGCCAGGTAGCACAGTGAGTAAGAGCACCGGCTCCAGTGTTGAGAAGACCTGGAGATCGAATCCCGGGCTCAGACACTTAGCACCCACCCAGAAACACCTGGCCGTGTAACCTTGAGCAAGTTACTTAACCCCAATTGCTTAGGGACGGCCAGGTGGCTCAGCGAGTAAGAGCACCGGCTCCAGTGTCAGGATGACCTGGATCAAATCCGGGCTCGGATACTCAGCACCACACCCAGAAATAATAACTGGCCGTGTAACCTTGAGCAAGTTACTTAACCCCGATTGCTTAAAAAAAAAAAAGTAAATGGTGTTTATAGAGCACTGGTCCTGGAGTCAGGAGGACCTGAGTTCAAATATGACCTCCGACACTTAACACTTAACTAGTTGTGTGACCTCAGGAAAGTCACACAAAAGAAAATAAAAAGATTAAATAGTATGCTTTTTTGTTAAATTAGTATTGTTAAAATAGGATAAAGTTTTGCACTTCTGTTTTCACAGGTGAAGAAATACAACCAGTTCAAGTCAGCCTCCCTGCTACAACTTACTGATTTAGGGAGTTGCTTAGAACACTGAGAGGTTAATAGTGACTTTCTAGTCACTATGTGTCAGAAGCACGACTTGAGCCTAGGTGTTCTTGGTTTTGAAGCTGACTTTTTATCTACCATTCTATTCTATTTTTAAATGCAAACATTACAAAAATGGACCCTTAACTTTAAAGACATACAAGGTATACTATATATGTGTATATACACACTATACAAGATATACTATTTGAAAAATATATAATAATCTGATAAAAGGAGGTAACTTTCTCATTGATCTTTACCTGTTCTGATTCCTATATATTTGAGTAAAACCAATTAAACCATTTTTGGAATTAAACCATAACTTTAGCATCTTTCATCAACTTTGTATAAGAATTTCTAAGGGTCTGTTTCCCTCCAACCTATGTTATTCTCTTTCTAATGTGAGACTTTTTAGAACTTATCTTCTGATTTTCTACAATCTTGGTCCCAGCTTCTTCACAAGAAGATGAAATTAAGCATGTTGCCCCAGCAGCATCATGCTGCTTAATCAATTCTTTAACAATATACCTTTTTTCTATTCAGCAAAAAAATATTTACCTTATCATCTAGCTGGCCATGTGTACTTTTTTTAGATGTCTAATTGTCCCTTTCCTTTTGTTATTTGCTCTGTATATTGCATACACACACACACACACAATTATGAAACTGATCTTTTTTAATCAGTTCTATCTCAAATCATTTACTAGAAACAGCATTCGGTTAAAAGTCTTCGGAGAAATTATTAGCCCTGGCAAAATATATTTTAATAGAAAATAATATTTCAAAATCAGTGTAGGGTAATTTCTCTATGTACTACAAAACTCTGGGATACCCTAAATCATGGTAAGTACTTCAGAATTTACTTTCCCTCCTCTATTACTGAAGAGTTGGATATTAAAGGATATGATGAACAAGGTTTGTTCATGGGCTTCAGTTAAACGTCTACGTAATGTCCCCATTGATTTGGGCCCATTAAATACTTAGAAGTGCCATCACTGAAGCAAGGCCACCTAGCCTCAAACAAGAACCTGGACATCCTAGGAATGCAACCTCTTATTATTTTCTTCCATCACCTTGACATAAATTGGCAGGATTTGGTGAGTGAAGAAGGAATAAAAATCACAAGTTTTTAACAACAGCAGACATTTACATAGTGTTTTAACTTAGTGTTTTAACTGCAAAGCAGTTTTTACACATTCTATACCTTCCATTTTGTAACTGTGTACACTAAATTCTGTCGCCTTCATTCTGTCACCCTTAGTCTGTAAAGAAAATCCTTTGTAAACATCAACTAGAAATCTTGAGATATTTCATGCAATTAGCCCATAGAAGCCCAACAAAATACTAATCTTTTTGTGATTTAGGTGTTAATTTTTTTCATGATTTCATATCTATAAAATATATTTGGGAAGTTGGAGGGAAATAGAGACTATACTGTATCACTTTCCAGGAATTCTGTCCTTAGGAATGATCCTCAGCCTTGTAGTCTTTGTATGGTTCTGCTGTGAATCTTTATTTAAGGCCTCTAGATCTTAGGTTAGAAGGAAACATAGCATTTTTGATACAAAGTTGATGAGAGATGCTAAAGTTATGGTTCAACTCCAAAAATGGTTTAATTGGTTTTACTCAAATCTGTAGGGTCAAGAAGTCAAAAAAGCTATTTTTTGTAAAATGAGCCCCTGAAAGATTGGCGGGGGGGGGGGAGGAGCCCATGGCCTTGAATTGGGGAAAAATGTATCTCACCTCTCTTCTTTCATTGACTGAAATAGATTTTCTTCTGTCAGTATGTGATAGAACTGATCTTAGTTGCAAGAATTGATAGCATGAGGCTTTTGAGGCTACAAAGGAAGAAAAAGGTTTTTTTGGCCCCTTTTCCCTTTGCAAAATTACTGTCTGTCTAGCTTAGAGACTCCTAAAAAATGTGACTCTGACTAAAGATACAGAATGCTCAAGTCTACCCAGAAATTGTTTCTTAAATGGAATCAGTCTATACCTTCCAAGCGAGGTGATTTGGGATGGAACCACAGCTAAATTAATTATATTAAGAGAATATATATATGAGAAGTCTACAAAGCTAAGAGTAAAGAAAGGGTGCTTATGGGGATAGTAGAAAATTTGTGAACTCATAGAATTAAGAGATTTTAAACATCATCTACTTTAGCCCCATTTTACAAATGAAACTCAGGCCCAGAAAACTGTGATTTTGGCCATGATCACATGTAGGTGATGCACAGGTTCTCTTTTGTTACTTTGCCTGAGGTCACATCTGTAGCTCATGGGAGTCTGTAGTTAATTTGAGATTTGTAAGCCTTCTACTTTTGCTGTTTTTCTCCCTTTTCTACTAGGTTGTACATAGGCACAGTTCTAAGGAATAAAATGTGAAGAACTGCAGAATAGTCATCTTGGGGAAAAGATAAAAATAACAATATGTTATCAAAAATAAACTGATCTTTTCCCCCAAGCCGCCCTCTGACATCTAGGCTCCAAATCCCAACCTTACCTTTTAAATCTCCATTATCTACATCTAGTCATTAACTATGTCTTTAGAATTTTTTTTAAAAAGTGTTTTCTTGATGTTCTTGTTTTAAACAAAAAACATTTGTACAGCAGAACACAAGAATGATTCTGTATGAATCAAAATCTCCATTTCATACTGCTTCCTTTAAAAAGTCTATAATAAATTATATACATTAGTTTCACAACTAACCTGTTTGTGCTTCCTTCTGAACTTTGTTTTCTTTCACACACTTTTTAAAATGTTACAATGACCCTATACTGTACAAAACTCACAGCATTCAAACATGCTGTGTGACACAGCCTTTTAGAACAATTTATTCATAAAATTTAACAATACTTTCTAGGTTATTTTTGGCAGTATCATTTGTGGTTCATTACTCAACATATATTGTTAGTAATCAACAAGTTTGACAAATCTTGGAAAGATTACATACTTGACTTTCTTTTCTAAGAAAGGAAATTACATAGAATAGGATTACTAAAATAGTCAAGAGCTTTCAGCAACTTTACAAAAAAGATTATGAAACCTGGATTTTTAAAGAAAATTCTTATTGAAATAATTTGCTTTTATATAATCAAAATTTTCCTGTGTATCCTTTTCCTTCTAAGAGAGACATTACATATAACAAATATTTTTAAAGAAAGAGAACAGGAAAAAATAACAGGAAAATCTAGCAATACATATAAAAAATCTTTTAAAAAACATGCAATATTTCAGAGTCATGTACCTTCTGCTTTTGCAAGGGAGTTAGAAAAAAGTATTTTCTTATATGTCTTCTTTGAGGTCAGACTTGTTCATTGTAATTTTGCAATATTGACTTTAAAAAACTTTTAAAATTTACTTTGCTTTCAGCATTTATTTCCATAAAATTTTGAGTTACAAATTTTCTCCTTTTCCCCCTACACCCACCACAAGGTAGTGAGCGTACTGAAATCCCTTCCCCAGTCTGCTGTCTTTTATCCTCTCCCACCTCCCTCTTTCTAGTAGGGCAAAGTGTATTTCTATGCCTGGTGCCTGTATATCCTATTTCCCAGTTGCATGTAAAAATTTTTTATTTAGCATTTGTTTTTAAAACTGATTCTTTCTCTCCTTCCCTCTTCACCCACCCCCACCGGGAAGATAAGCAATTCAATAACATATGTAGTTACTCAAAACATTTCCAAAGTAGTTATATTGTGAAAGACTATTTTTCCTTCCATCCTATCTTGCACCCCACTTATTCTATTTTCTGCTATGACTCCCCTATGATCATACTGAGAAAATTCTCAGGAATTACTATTACCATTTTTTCCTGCAGGAATGTAAATAGTTCAAAATCTCCTTTGACCTCTGGAACATCATATTCCAAGTCTTTTGAGCCCCTAGTGTAGAAGCTACTAGATCTTGTGTTATGCTGATTGTGTTTCCCCAATACTAAAATTGTTTTTTAAAAATGTGTATAGAGCTATATTCCAAATCTCTGGGGTTTTTGCAGATCTTGTCAGAGCTATGAGATGGGAAGCCTCTCTACAGACACCCCAACCTCTGGCACACTGGCCCCACACCTCAGGACCGCCACTCAAGACCTTGATCCAGGTCTAAGCAGGTGAAAGCAAAAGTGATTACCCTCTGAATGGTTGCTTTTGTCCCCCTACTATCTGGAGGCCAAGAGCTCTGGAGGCAGTCACACAGCAACGGCTGCAGCCACCATGCCTCCATCACCTCTTGCTTCACGGCAGGGGGCCAGACTGTACTGTTCAGTCATACATTTCCAACAGTGTTCCCCACTGACCTTTTACATTGTGTTTGGTTTCAAGGCATTGAGAAGTCTGGAGTCCATCACAGCTGCTTGAGATTCACTCTCCTGAAGTCTGCTCTGGGCCAGAACCTCGGCTCACTAGGTACCGCACTTGGGCTACCAGAGTGCTGCAATAGACCTTTTCTGTCGGCCTGACAGGCTGCCTTCAGTGGGAGATTTGTTTCTCTGTCACTTTGTGGCTTCTGTAGCTCTAAAGTTTGTTTAGAGTCATATTTTATAGGTATTAGAAGTGGTTGCAGTGGGAGATCAGATAATTTCCTGCTTTTACTCTGCAATCTTGGCTCTGCCCCTCACAATATTGACTTCTAATTGTTTTGTGATGGTTCCTTTATCATTATTTTTATTATTGTCTTAACTCTGCTTCATTTTGCATCAGTTTGTTGAAATCCATGCTTCTTTGTATTCATCATATTTATAATTTCTTACAGCACATTAAAATTCCATTATATTAATGTACCTTATTTATTTAGCCATTCGTTGTTTCTAGTTCTTGGCTATTTGTCATCATAATAATAGCTAATATTTACATAATGCTTACCTTGTACAAGGCACTGATATGAAATACTTGACAATTATTTTCTCATTTGATCCTCACATATCCCTGGGAGGTAGGTGATATTATTATCCAGTTTTTATAGATGAGAAAACTCAAGTAAACAGAAGTTAAATAGTTTGCCCAGGGTCACAGAGCTAGTAAGTATCTGAGATTGAATTTGAACTCAGGTCTTCCTGACTCTCTGGGTAGACAGGCTTATTACAATATGATCTTTAATATTAGGATCATGCAGCCATTTTGAATTTATTGTGGGATATGGTACACGGCTTTCTAGACTTCTTTCTAGTTTTCCTGGGAGTATTTTTTTTAATCAAGTAATATTTTCTTTCTTAAGCAAATTATGCTTTAAGCTTATCAAACCCTGGGTTTTTGAGTTTCATTGTTTCTATTTTTTTCTCATCATTTTTTCCACCAATCTCCCCTTTTTTTAGCCAGTATGAAATAATTTTGATGATTACTTTGAAGTCCAGAGGTACTGTTACTCTTGCTTGTTTTTCTCCCTTTGTGCCTATACTTTGTATAGTTTTTAGCATAAATGAGTCAACCTTTGTCTAAGATTTTTTCTGTAGTTATTTTCATCCAGAAAAAATGTTTTTTTTCCCTTGCCGTAGTATGGAGCTGTCCATGTACCTCTTTTATAAACGCACCTTTGTTATAATGAATGTTTTCTTTGATGAGTTGCTGTAATTTAACAAGATTTTATTTACAGATTTTGAATTAGTATTCATCAATGATATCGGCTTTATTTGTATTCTCTTTGATATTTTAGGAGAAATTGTCACTATGAATTCCACTTTTTATATTGTTTTCTTCCTTCCATCCATCCTTCCTTCCTCCTTTCCTTCCTTTCTTCCCTTCTTCTTTCCTTCTTTCTTGTT
The DNA here is from genome assembly GCF_028583685.1 of Petaurus breviceps papuanus. Taxonomy (NCBI): domain Eukaryota; kingdom Metazoa; phylum Chordata; class Mammalia; order Diprotodontia; family Petauridae; genus Petaurus; species Petaurus breviceps. The sequence goes on along the minus strand of NW_027187380.1, from coordinate 27,228,210 downwards.
TCTCTCAAACCATTTGGGAACATCCTGCTGTGGTTCTGATGAGGTATGGGCTCTGGGAGCCCCCTCGAGTTCTCCTTAAGTCTTTGAGATTAGTGATCTCTGATTAAATCATCTCAATTGATGAAAAATTTGCATGACGCAATAAGACTTACATTGTAGCTGAGCCCAAGCCTATGTTCCTACACTTCCCCCCCCTCCGTTACTGGACTTCTCACCCTTAAGCTTATCACAGTGTCAATCCACCCTTGAACTTGCCTAGCCCACCATTGTCTGTAGTCTTCAGGTGGTCTCTCCCACTTAATCACTCATTGACCTCATTAACTCCTCCTGAAGACCCTCCCCAAATTCCTCCTCTAGACCGCTTCTAGATTCCTGCCACAACCTTCTGTATATAAAATCCCCTCGTCATCATGTTAGTGAGAGTACCATAGAATACTGAGAGCACCATAGAATAACCTAGTACAGGCTTACTCTGTGGCAAATGCAAGCGAACTTTTATAGACTTTACTTTTCTTTGGTTGAGAGTTGAGTCGAATTCATTCAGCAGGACCTGGGGTTTTGGTATTTTGGGGTCTCCAGTACAACACTAACCATCTTTATGAATAACCGCTTTGGTCCTTTGCTTTGGTCCTCTCAGTCATCAAGTGTTGTTTGATTTTCCATTGTCTTTAAATATTTATTTAGAGATTTTTGGGTTCATTTAGATGTACTGGAGGCTATCTTTCCTTTCCTTATTTGTATCTATTCTGTTGAGTTATCTGCTTATGCTCAAGGTTTTTAACCAAGTTTTCTTGTTCCTGAGATCTTTGGCAATCTCACTCTTTCTTTTTCCTTAAATTCTTTCATTCACATGTTGAATCCTTTCCCTTTGATATCCCCAAGGATAGGGTTTTTAAATTATCTCAGCTTCCATGTGGGGGCATTTACTTTTCATCAACCTTATTCCCTAACTCAAGTGACTTGGGCGGGTGGGTGGAGGTAAGAGGAGGATAGGGCCCACAACTACCAGCACCACATATGTTGGTGCCCCAACAAATTTGCTTTAATCTTTAGTTCTCTGGCTGAGCTCTGGTGCAACATAATGTCTGATCAGCTCAATCAAGAATATATTTCCTCTTTCCAAAGCCTCCACCTCCTTTGAAAAGTGATTGTAGGGAGTCAGGCAAAATTGAGTTCTGCTTCTTGTTTCCAGAGAATGGTTATGTGAAGATACCATGTACTGGCAGAGGCTGTAACAGCAAGGAAAATTTCCCAGAGCAGAAGCCCATGAGTATGAGTGTGTGACCCTGTTTTAAGTGTGGGTCGTGGTGAGGTAGGAACCATTGAGTGAGCAAGTTTGGGATTGGGGATTAGCTTTCTGTACTCTTAGTCCATTAGTTTGTTATATAAATAGACATCTTGATTTCTTGGCCTGTGAAGACAGCTGAGGTTACTTTGTCTCTTACACAAAATTTATATATTAGGGAATTTTGACAGTTCATAAGGATTGTAGAAGATATTTTGTACTCCATCTTGTTGGTCACATGACCTTGAAAGACCGTTCTTAACAGTAATCAATCATTTTCCCCTTAAAATTTTGTGTTACTTTTTTTTTACAAGTATCATATTTTCTTCAAAAAGGTTTTAGATCTGTAACATGGATAGGTAGATAGCCAAGTAACATGAAATGTTTTCCTCAAAAGTGGTTTGGATTGATATCTGAACTGGGATTTTACCCATCTTTTCTCCAAAGGAGCCTATAATTTCTGCCTTTGAGGCTTACTGCCTCATTCATCTATCTCTAAGGGATGCTGAAATTATATAATTATAGTCTAGAAACTCTTTTTTAGAATAAAAGCTACTCTTGCTTATTGCCCTTAAGGGGAATATAATAGTTTACTCTTGCCAGTTTATGTTACTGCTACCACATGCTTGTTTCAGAAAGAAAACAAATTTGGATAGCAAACAAATACATTTATCTAAACAAACAGGAAACATAAATCAAACAAGTTTTATAGATTAAAGAAAATTATAGAAATGTAGAGATTCTCAACTAAGATAAAAATCTTACTTTGACCAAGGAAATCGGTTTCACTGGGTAAGGTTATTTTTGCAGCCTCTGGGAATGGAAATGCTTAAAAATAAAGAGGGAGGGGGAGAGAGGGAAGCTTCCCCATATGTCCTTATCTTCATGGGCTTTAGGAAGTTGTAAGAAATATGTAAGAGCTAAAAAAACAAAAAAGCAAGACGCCATCATTTCTGATCCTATGAAAATGCCATTCTCTGGATTAAATGTTTTGATTTGCAAGTTAAATCTTCATTACTTAAAAGAACTTAATTGTCTTGAACTAAAAGTTCATTGTTGCTGGTTATTTACAAATAGATGGTTGTTGTCCTTCATTCTCAAAGAGGACCAAAATGATATCACAAAGCTACAGTTGTTTCAATGTGTCTGACTGTGGCTTATCAGACCAGTACGAGCTCAGAATGCTCTACCATGGGTGGGGCACAAAGAGTTGCTGCATTGAGTGCACAATAATCTGCAAACAGAAAATCATGCACCAATACTCCCTCCACTTTGGTCTTGGCTTGTAGACTTTTAAAGTTGAACTGCGGTAGCTGATCTGAAAGTGTGGTATCGCATCAGTGCAGTAGCTGATCTGAATGCTGTATTCATAGTCATTGAAAACACTTGACAACATGGCTGAAAACATCATGCTTGTTTCACTGCACTGCTGACTTGGGAAGGCACAAGAGCATTGTCCATTATCTAGAACGCTGCCAAGCATGCTGTCATGAAATTGACATACAATGCTGATAAACTTCTCCAGGCAACAAATTTTGACATAATTTTCTACAAACCTTTATGACTAACAGTATCAAAGGCCTTGGTAAGATCTACAAATCTAGATCTGCTCCTGGCATTTCTCCTGGAGTTTTTGGGTGGGAAACACTGTATTCCTCAACAGTTTCTGAAGCTACACTGGCTCTCAGGTAGATGACCACCTGCAAGATGGTAAACCTATTAAAGAGGACTGTGGTAAGGATCTTGCCAGCAATGACTAAGAGAGAGACTGCTCCTGATTGTCACAGGACAATCTATTTCCTTTACTTTTATAGAAATGGATAATGGAGGCATCCTTGAACTCTTGAGAATAAACTCCTCTTGTCATATAACCTGGAAAATTTCATCTGGCTTTTGTATGGGCAATGGACCCCGCACCTTGAAAATTACATCTGGAATCGAATCAGCACTAGATGCTTTGCCACATTAAAGGAGCCTAATGGTATTCAAAACATTTTTTTCAGTTGGAGCTTCAGCGAGGGAGGGATGGGCTTCAGCCTAAGGTAAAATGTCAATAGCCTCAGCCTTGATTGATGATGGTCTGTTGAGAACACTTATGCAAGTGTTCAGCCCATCTTTCTGGGATTATGTTCTTATAACTAATCAATGTGACTCAATCAGCAGTGAGTTGTTGTAATGCACCATAAGTCTTAGGTCCTTAAATAACCTTCAGGGCATCATAAAAATACTTTGGATTGTTACTGTCAGCATAAGACTGAATTTCATGCCTTCTTACTGAGCCAGAAATCTTTTATCTCTCTAAGCATTGCTTGTACTTTACTTTTGATGGAACTAAATTCTGACTTCTTAGAGATGGATGAATTATCTTGCTGGTAAATCCTGTGGAGTTCTCATAAGCAGCTTCTGAATTTCCATATCATTTTCAACAAACCAGTCCTGGTGTTTATGAGTGTTCCGACCTAGAGGAGCAAATGCAGTGCATTTCAACACTAAATCTCTGAAATTTCCCCACCATTTTTCTGCTCTGTTGTTGCCAACTGTGTGTTTGCTCAATTTTCCCTCCAAATTAGCAAAAAAGTGTTCTGGCTCAGAGAAGGACTCTAATTTGTTGTCAGTAATTCTTCTGGTAATTATTTTGCCTTGTGGGTGCCACTTTTCATGAATGTAAATACCTAGCTTGGAAAGGATAAATCTAAGATTAGTCCAGCACTCTGCCTTCAATACTCTCACATTTTGTCTGTTTCTCCTTATATAGTCTATTAGATGCCAATTTTTTGCTGTGAGGGTGTATCCATGAAGTTTTATTGCATTTAGTTAAATGGAAGACAGTATTGGTGATGAAAAGGTCATGACATGCACAAGCATTCAGTAGTAAATGACCATTGCTGTTTCCAACTATATTACTCCCTAGGACTCCCTGCCAAGTCTGATAGTCTGAGCTCATTCTAGCATTAAAGTCACCCAGAATTATAAGCTTGTCTTATAATTCAGCACATTGGTGTCTCTAGGTCTTCATAAAATTTTTCTTTACCTCATCAGGGTTCATCATGGTTGGGAGCATAGGAACTGATGATGGTGGCATGATGTTTTCCTGCCAGTGGTAATAACATTGTCATGAGTTCACTACTTTTGGCAGGCATAGAAGTTTGTTGACTAGATTAGTTTTGATTGCAAAACCTATGCAAGCTTCAGGTCAGTCCCCTTCACTCCTCTCCACTCCAAAAAAAATGTGTAATCAGCTCTGACTCTGGTAAACTGGCCTTCATTTACCTGCCTTGTTTCACTCAGGGCTGTTATTTGGATGCAATACCCGCTGAGTTCTCTTACAACAAGAGTTGTTCGTCTTTCAAGTCTACTGGATTTTGTGTTGTCTCATTCTGTGTGCTGGTGGTGACTGGAATTGTCTTTGAAGATGTTTTTACAAAAATTTTTTTAGTGTGTGTGTTTTGATCACTGAGTGGGATGCCCCACATGTCACAGTAATCAGACCAGGGTTAGTTAAGCACACAATTTTTAAGGCACCTTTTCTAGTCCCTTCCCCACACCAGGAGGTCAGCAGTGTGATCCTTAAAAGATTGCTCAGACACCCAGGGGGCTGCTGAATTCCACTTCTGCTTCCAATGGGAAAAAACCCTATAGCCTGGATTACCTGTGTGCAGGTTGTGACTACAACTCCCACTGTATCCGCACCTGTTGTTACGTCACTTGCCTGTTGCCACAGGACTTTAAGATAATATAATAATGGTAAAATGGTATGGGTGATGTCTTTTGATTTGTGCATAAATTGGATTTGAGGCAGAGTTGCATGGAGTTGTCAGCCTCACTCTTTCCTCCAAAGTCATCACAGTTCAGTAGCAGGACAGAAAGAAGATGGTGGCTCAAGATGCAGTGGATGACCTTGGCATCTTTGATGTCTAACTAAGCTTTAAGTGGAAGGGCCTGCTTCAATTGCCTTTATGCCCATTGGAAAAAATTACTCTCATCTGCCCATTCCACCAGGGGAAGTCTTCACATGCTTGGGGTAGATACCCCTATAACTCACCAATGGATTTGAGACTCCTTGATTACCCTCAATCTGGGTTAGCCAACCTGCTGAAATGGTTTACCTAGTTGTGGCTGTGATGTATGCTACAGCTTCTTGGAGCCACAGGTTGGGTAAAACTGGTGGACACCAAAGGTGGAAAGCAGCCCTGAAAAGGGCTTGGTATCCATCACACCAGAGGTACCAGTCTTCCTTCAACACACCCGAAACCCCCCCAAAGAGTAAGTGACATATTGATGAATGTAGAGTCAAAATATCTTGTTTCAAATTTTGTTTCGGACAGTTACTAGTTACGTGACCATGGACAAGTTATTTAACTTAAGCTTCAGGTGCATCATCTTTAAAATGGAAAAAAATAATACTAATGGAAAAAAATAAAAAATAATAGGACCTACCTTAAAGAGTTCCTTATAAAAATAATACTTATAGGACCTATCTTAAAGAGTATATATGTCTCAAATGAGATACATAAGGTGCAAATGCTGATGTTCTATATGTCAGGCAATACAATATTGTAAACATGGCTTTACCTGAAATTGACGCAAGTGAAATTTTATTTTTCAACGAAAATAGAAGTTTTTCAAAGTAGCTAAATTTGAGCAGTTCAGACATTTTGTGAAGCATGAATCCCAAGTTTCCATCAAGATTAGATATTGGCTAATTTGATTTAAAAAAAAAGACCTAATTACCATTATAAAGAATGAAAAGGTGAATTTACAACCAATAAAGAATTAAAATCAACATTAGAAACTATTCTGCCAAATTAAATAACACAAAATAAAATGAAATGGATGAATATTTTTCATAGTTAGGGTTAGCATAGGGGGTAAAGGTTAGGATTAGAATTAGGGTTAGGTTTAAGGTTAGTGTTAGTGCCAGGAGGTTGGGAAGTAGAAGGAGGCGGGGAAGTGGGATGTTTGGATTAGGGTTAGGGTAGCATTAGTGTGTAATTAAGTTCAGGTTCAGGATTTGGGTTAGGGTTAGGGTTAGGGTTAGGTTTATAGCCAGGAGGATGAGGCTTAGGGTTAAGGTGCAATTAGGGTTAGTGTTAGGGGGGCAATTTAGGCTTAGGCTTTGCCTTAGAGCTAGGATGGCACTTTGTTAAAGGATTACAAGCAAATGATCAGGACTCTAATGAGAAATGTAGATGGCTGAAGGAACTCTGTGCACAACAGTGCTTATAATTCAAGTAATTCAAAGAAATCCTGAGAAATTTTAGTTTTCATCTTTTCTTAGCCATTGTAGAGCATACTGAGTGTGCAGAGTATAATTCCCTGTAACTGCAGAAACAATAAGCACACCAAAAATCTTTTATATAAAAAGTTCTCTTGGCTACTTCTTGGAACTCATGCTTTATATGTCTTTTGCTGTTTCATTGCCAATGGGAGCAGATGCAAACGCACTTCATAAAAGCTGTAGAGGCAAATAAATGGTCAGGAATATAATTCATCTTTTCTTAACCATAGTAGAGCATACAGAGTATACAGTGTATATTTCACTGTAACTCTGCAGAAACAGTAAGCACATCGAAGATCTTTTCTATACAGCTTGCTCTTGTCTAGTTTTCGAAATGTGTGCTTTGTCGCTCTTTTGCTTTGACTTATTTCAGTTGAAATTAAGTATTTAGGATTTTTTCCTTGGAAGGCAATGGGAGCAGTTGAAAATGCACTTTGTAAAAGGAGTAAAAGCAAATGATCAGGAATCTAATGAGAATTGTAGAGGGCTGAAGGAACTCTATGTAAACAGTGCTTAAGAATTCAAGTGCTTCAAAGAACTGAGAAATTCGTGTTTTTATCTTTTCTTAGCCATTGTAGAACATACTGAGTATACAAGGTATATTTCACTGTAAGTCTGCCCAAACAGTGAGCACATTGAAGATTTTTCATATACATCTTTCTCTTGTCTAGTTCAGTGAAACAGATTCTTTACAGGTCTATTGCTTTGGCTTATTTTCATTTAAATTGAGTAAGTTTTCTGGTGTTGAAGTGAATGGGAGCTGGTGAAAACACCTTGTAAAAGCAGTAAAAGCAATTGGTCAGGACAATAATGAGAAATGTGGGGAAATCAAGTAATTGAAAGAACTCCTGAGAAAATCACGTTTTCATCTTTACTTAGATTTGTAAGTCATATTGAGTATGCTGGGTTCGTTTCTCTGTAACTCAGGAGAGTTAAAGGAAAATCTATCAAGTATTTCAGGGAGCTATATAAAAGGCAATCTAAGCCTGATTAAAAAGCGAGTTCCTCAGGAGTTCGTTGAAGTACTTGAATTCTAAGCTCTGCTTCTCTTCAGCCCTCCACATTGCCGTGTAGAGGACAGACCATTGGCTTTTGCTCCATTGGCAAAGTGTGTTTTCATTGGCTCCTATTGTCTTCAAAGGCAGAAAACACACGTACTCAATTTGAACAAAAACTAGCTAAAAGATAAGAGGAGCAATCTGTATGTTTCAGAGATGTAACCAAGAAGAAACTATATCAAATGGCAGAAAACTAACATACTCAATTTAAACAAAAACAAGCCAAATTAAAAGAAATTCAATGTCTAGTTTCAGAGTTCTAGCTAGGGGGAAACTCTACATGAAAGATCTTCGATTTGATCCTTATTCTCTGATAAGTCAATGATGAAAAAGCGAATTTCTCAGGAGTTCTTTGAAGTATTTGAATTCTAGACACTGCTTTGTTTAGAGATCCTTCAGCCGTCCACCTTTCCATACAAAATGAGGATCCATAGCCTGAATGAGGAAATAACACCTTAAAAAACACAGAATAACTCAAATGGCAAAGGAGGCTCAAAAAGGCAATGAGGAGAAGAATGCCTTAAAAAGCCAACATTGCCAGGTGGAAAAGAATCTCAAAAGTTCAGTGAGGAGAATCACTGCTTCAGAATTAGATTGAAGTAAATGGAAACTAGTGACTTTAAGAGAAATCAAGAGGATATTAAACAGATCCAAACAAATGAAAGAATAGAAGGCAATGTGAAGTATCTCACAGGAAAAACCACTGACCTGAAAAGTAGATCCAGGAGAGATAATTTAAAAATTATTGGACTACATGAAAACTAGGATCAAAGAAAGAACCTAGAAATCATCCTCCAAGAAAATCTTAAGGAAAACTGCCCTGATGTTTTCGAACCAGAGGGGAAAATAGAGCTTGAAAAATTTCAATGATCACATCCTGAAAAAGATCCCCAAAAGAAAACTCCGAGGAATATAATAGCCAGGTTCTGAAATTCCCAGATCAAGGAGAAAATATTACAAGAAGCCAGGAAAAAAAATTTGAATATTGTGGAAACAAAATCAGGATAATCCATGATCCAGCAGCATATACCCTGAAGGATCGAAGGGCCTGGAATATGATATTTCAGATGTCAAAGGAGCTGGGATTAAAATCAAGAATCACTTACCCAGCAAAACTGAGTATCAAGTTTCAGGGGAAAATATGGTCATTCAGTGGAATAGAGGACTTTCAACGTTCTTTTTTTATTTTTGTTTGTTTTTGTTTTTGGAGGGCAATTGGGGTTAAGCAACTTTCCTAGGGTCACATAGCTAGATTTTGTGTTAAGTGTCTAAGACCAGATTTGAACTCCAGTCCTCCTGACTCCAGGGCAGGTGCTCTATTAACTGAGCCACCTAGCTGCTCCATTTTCAAGCATTCTTGATGAAAAAAACCAGAGTTGAGTAGAAAATTTGACATTCAGATATAAGAAGCAAGAGAAGCATGAGAACAATAAACAGGGAAAATAAACCATAAGGAACTTATTAAAGTGGAACTATTAATATTCCTGCATGGAAAAACAATAATTGGAACTGATGAAAGTTTTCTCGGTATGAAAATAGTTGTAGGGAATAGAAATATGTCTATCTAAGAGGGTATACGGGCTGATGAATACATATGTGAGTGTGTGTATTTATGTTTACAGGTAGACATAGAGGGCACAGGACCAATTTAATAGGAAGGGGTGATATTTAAAAGGGGAAATTAAGACATTAGAGAGGAATATAATGAGGGGAGATGGGGAGAGAGAGAATGGACTAAACTATCCCGTATAGATGATGCCAGGGAAAATGGTTACAATGGAGGGGAAGAATAGGAAGACAAAGGGAATGTGTGAACCTTATTCTCATTGAATTTAGCTTGGGGAGGGAATGAAATACACACGAAATAGGGTATCTTACCCTACAGGAGAGTATGGAAGAAGGGAATGAGAGGGGGGATGATGGAATGGAGGGCAGGCTTGGGGTGGGGAAAATTGGAAGCACCCACTTTGGAGAAGGGATGGGATCAAAATAGAGAATAGAACTAGTGGGAGGTGGGATAAAAGGAAGGGAAATTATATTTTTGGATCTCTTTTAGCAAGTTTTGGCTAGTTTTTCATGATTTTTCTTGCAAAACTCTCATTATTCTTCTCAATTTTTCTTCTGCTTCTCTTTCTTGATTTTCAAAATCAGTCTTGAGGTTCTCCATGCCCTGGGGCCAATTCATGTTTTCCTTTGAGTCTTTGAGTGCTGTGTTCCAAATTTCTCGGGTTTTGCATAGCTCTTATAGGATTTACTTGTAGTACTGCCTCATAACTGTCAGAAAGATTCCCAGTCCACATCTAGCAAAAGCTCTGCCACACCAGCACTCCTCCTTACCCAAGTACCTCACACCAAGACTTCTACCCAGATCCAAGTAGGGCAAGGAAAAAAGAATCCTGCCTAATTGTGCCAGCAAAGGGATTCCTGCAATTGCCTTCTGCTCAGTTGCTTTGTCCTGTTCCCCTTGATTCCCTACTGTTTCTTTGGCTGGAGCTCCAAAAGTATCCCCAACCTTTGCTGGTTTGTCTTTGTCTGAGGATGGGTTCAGGTCAAAGTGTATAACACTGTCAGTTTGTGGGTTCTCTCACTTTAAAATTAGTTTACAATCATATTTTTTACAGGTATTGGAGGTGATTGGGGTTAGGAGTTTTAGGCCACAATCTTGGCTTTGCCCCTTACTCATTTTTTACTGTCTACTTTCTAAACCTCTATCTTTTTTCTACTTACATCCATATTTAGGTCATATATCTCCACATATGTCCATATAACTTACTTAGTTAGAACTTAGAACAATACTGTGGTAGATATTATTACTTGTATGTGATCTTTTCTGTTTTTTTTTCTCTTCAGATGTTAGTGATTAATTTGTATAATTAACAAGAACAATTGGAACATGTGTATGCTACACTGTGAAAAAGACTTTAAGGGAAAACTGTCTAACATACTTGGTGGAATAAAATTTTCACATGTATAGTTGATTTGAATAGATTGCTGTCCTTATTGGATAAATTGGATTTATGGATAAAATTGGACATCTGCTGAATAGTATCACTGATTCGAACTTGAAGAAATCTTGACATTTCAACACTAACTTTTTACAGAGGAGGAAACAAACTATACAAGAATCTGCTGCAGAGTCTTAGATTTAACACAAGTACCCAATGTAGTGGTCTTTATACCACACTGAAGTCCTGAATCCAAATTTTACTATTCTGACAGAAATCAGAATCACAATTCTGATAAGTCACTTATTTACATATGGCAAAGAACAACTTGCCTCTATAAAATTTTTTATTTGGATTTCTAAATCATATGACCCAAGATAGGTAAGCCATGTTTGAGTATAAATAGCTTTGAGAAAAGAAAAAGCGAAGAACAGATTTTTATCTTTTAAAAATGAAGATGAATTATTAATATATGTAGGGGATCTGTTGCAGTCTTTTTTATTTTGTGTAGTGTTCCTCCTATGGAAAGTAGATAAATAATAATATGAGTCAATCAAGAAATAATTAAATTACTTGAATTGTTAATATACACATAAAAAATGAAGAAAATTGATTTCTTATTTATAGTAGTCAACTTTAAGCAGCAAAGAAAAACACCATTCTCTTAGAACAGCCTTAAAAAAATAGATTTGAACAAGCGTGATGATTTAAAAAAAAATAAGACACCTAACTAGACTCTCACCCTGAGAGCTGGGAAGACTGGGTTTATATCCTGCCTGTGACACTTACTGGTTGTGTAATCTGGCAAGTTATTTTGCTCTCCAGTAACACGGGGAAACCTTTGTAAAACAGGCAATTGCAGAGCACAAATTCATTGGTAGTGGCAAATAAGAATGTCAGGGGACAACACTAAGTTTTCTCATTGGGAATTCTTAATACCAATGATACTTTATACCAAATGATAAGAAAAAGATCTAAAATACTTACAGTCTACAAAAACACTGGCTATGGCGCTTAGTAATCTACTATTCTTTGACTATAAGCAAAGTTCTTAACTTTTTTAGCATTTTTTATCCTAATCACATTTATGCTTTGTAATATGCTTCAGAATTTTCCACTGAAGATTTTTTCAATACTGTCCTTTGCTTTCATTATTTATCTCATTTCTATGTTACATTTTATTTTCTTTGCCTCTCCTAAACACTTCTCTTGAATCTTCCCTTAGATATATGTGCAATAAGGTTGTCACAGACAAAAAAGGCATGTTTGATTTTGATGAAAGATGAAGTGAGTCCTTCCTAGCAGCTTCAGCCGATAGTAAAAGGAGATGTTCTTAATTCTAGCTTAGAATCAATGAAGATCCAGGTCGATGTTCTCTTCTCCTGTACCAATATTTGAGGAGTAGATCTTGTCTTTGGTTTACTTCCAGCTCATTTTTCTTCTTCTTAGGCTACTTGGCAATTAACTTTCTATGAGTGCCCATTCTGCCTCACCCAGACCTTTATTTAAGGAAGTGCCAAGTTTGGAATGCTTCTTATTCATCTTTTACTAGTTATTTTGCATAGTGCTTAAAACATACTAACATCACGTTCTAGGATCATTCTACTCAATCCAAATTTTAACACCAATATCATAGTAACTACTATCTACAAGCTATTAGGACACTTTACTTCTTTTCTTAAAGAGTTAAGTATATGACTTGAAATCTTTCCCTCTACTTCCAATCCTCAGATTTTGTTATCCATTCCAAGATTCTTTGCTGATTTACAATCTTAAGTCACCAAATTGGACATTTCCTACTAGATGACCAGGCATATTAAAATGAACAAATTTTTTTCCCCCAACCTTCATTCTTAGAAATTTTGTTACTGGTAGATGCCCCACCCTGCTCATATTCACATAGCCTTGGTAACCTCAATGTATCCTTTTTTTTACTTAACTCTTCTTGCTTCTCCAGTTACATCAGTCTCTTTTCCTGCCATTACAATATATCTCAAGTATATGTCTTCTTTCCTCTCATACAGTCACCATCGTGTTATAGACTCTCTTCTCATGGTTGCACTTTTGTAATAGTCTTCTGGTTTTTGTAGGCTGATTGAATTCAGAAGTCAAGTGGTCACATTTGTAGTTGAAAATTACTTTATTAGCAAGTTATTTCAGGTGAACTGCATTTGGGAAAAGCGTGATACTAATTAGCAGAAAGCAACATAGACCAAATAGGATTTCTAAGAAAAACAAATGTTACATTACCTTCTTAGTATTGTTTGCGCTTCTCCAACATAAGTATAATCTTAACATTCCCTTCTCCATATCCTAAATCTGCTAGACTGTACCAAGTGGTGACCCAATATGTAGACACAGTAGATAGATAGATAGATAGATAGATAGATAGATAGATAGATAGATAGATAGATAGATAGATAGATAGATAGATAGATAGTAACTCAAAATGTGTTAACAAGCTTACTTTAATCAAACATATATCCTTTACCTAGTTCAGGGGGGAAAGGTCAGCACCGTGAACTTCAGAGTATACAGATAGAAACATTTCAACATACAATCTTCCAAACAATTACATCCACACCAAATCACAGTTACCAGAGAGGAAAGCATTAACATCTGTGTTTTTCAAAACCGTGGGGCTCTCAACAACAGCTGCCCAAAGTCTCATCTGTTCAAATCACACAACACTTCTCAAAGTGAGTCCTAAAGCAAAGCCTCACATCAGGGATTATATGGCCTTCTCCTGGGTTAGAGAATGTAACCACCCTCTTGTCCCACTGCCCAATAACACAGCATCAGGGTATGGGCATTCCTGAAAACCAATCCTCTTTCCACAGGCTCCATCTATAATGTTTCACAGGAATCAAATAATCAGAAAGCTGTGCAAATGGCTGAACATTAAATTTTTTTCTCATGGTTCATGTATGTAGAAAAGTTTGGTAACTTTTTTAAGTTTAAACAACAAAATGGTAACAAAAATCTATTTAAAAATGCAAGGTGTCCTACTTCTCCTCTTGGGTTCAAGGCATAAAAGCACCTTGAAATCATGTTTTTGGTGTTGCCACAAATTTGTCCTGATAATCCGTATAATAAAGTACTGATAATCCAATTTGCAGGCAGCGCTTTTATTTTTTCTTTTCTTTTTCTTGATTATGCCCGCTGTTTTTAAAAATGGTTTTAAGTCAAGGTGCAATTAGACAACCAGTTTGCTCAAATTACTGAGCTTTTAATTTCATAGAGAACTGGAATGGTTTTGTTTGAAGGAACGTTGGTAAGTAGCCAGGGCAAAGTTCTTTTGGGTCTTGGATCTCTTTGCCTTTCCATCACTGGGTCCTCTCCTAAAGGAGTCATGCTAAAAAAAAAAGCCCATGTTGGAAGTGTTTTTCATCATTGAGAGCATGGCTCTGCTATTGTCTCCTTTCATCTCTATAACAAATAAAAGTTATGATCCACAAATATAACCCTTACAACTATTCTGGTAGTGTTTGATGTCATAGCAACATTTTGCGTTGTGCCCACACATCCTAAGGATTCTCAGTGTACTTTTCTCAACTTGTGCAAGAATCTTTGAATCCTCCATCTTTTCCTATTCTTTCCCTCCAAAATAAAAGTCAGTCTGAGAAACTTACATCCTGTTTCATCATCCTAGAAAGAATTCTTATCCAATTATTTAAAAAATAATTTATTCTTAGTGATCACAACTCCTATTGCTTCGTTGTTCCAAACTTATAAGATTTCACTAAGAAACACACTAAAATTATTGGTTTCTGATAAAGTCGCTAAGTTCCGATTGGTCCAATCTAAATTCTGTCCAGTGACTTTTTGAAGTATCTTTTCCGCCTGGCAAATTCAGCTTTCTAAAACATTCTTCTCTTTATTGGCTTTTTGCTGCCTCCTTTGCCATTTCAGTTTTTTTGTAGTTTTTTTATTTTTCAGTTTACATCATTCATTTCCACAAGATTCTGAGTTACAAATTTTCTTCCCATTTCCCCCCTACTCACCACCCCAGTTTCTGTATTTTATTTTTATTTTTTTTATTACTACTATATTCTCTATATCCCAGTTACATGTAAAATAATATTTTATTTTAAGCCTTTGAATCCGATATCCTTCCCCACTTTCCTTACCCACCTTAACTGGGAAATTAAGCAATTCAGTTAGTATATGTTGTACATGTGTAGCTATGCAAAACATTTCCATAGTAGATATAGTGTGAAAGACTGACCTTATTTCCTCCATCCCACCCCTCACTTGTTCTATTCTAGAGAATTTGATCCTGTCCCTTTTCAAAAGTGTGTGCTTCCAAGTGCTTCCAACTTCAATCATACTTTCTATTTGTCTTCTCTCCTTGATTAAGGATGAAGTAATATATTTTTACTTTCCTATGTATTATAACTGTTACATGAAATGAACTTTATTTAATAATTTTTTTGTTGACCAATTGAAGAGATTTAAAATATATACATCATCTGAAAGAATTAATATGAGCATATTGATCACATAACTTTTTTTTCACTACAAGTAGCTTTATATCCTAATGACCTG
The DNA here is from genome assembly GCF_028583685.1 of Petaurus breviceps papuanus. Taxonomy (NCBI): domain Eukaryota; kingdom Metazoa; phylum Chordata; class Mammalia; order Diprotodontia; family Petauridae; genus Petaurus; species Petaurus breviceps. Next base: position 27,213,096 of record NW_027187380.1, on the reverse strand, counting down.
TGTGTATACTTGCTGAAGTTGTTTTTCACTGCTGTGAGTAGTAAGTGAACTTTTAAAGCAACAGTGACAGATTTTATTCATTTCCCATTAACTTGGTTCATTTAATTGATGCTGCTCAATTTGACAAATTATGCTTACTCTTAAAGCTGTTTCCAAAGTAATAGCCAATTAATTTCTTCAATGTGGCATGAAAATACTTAAGTAATCTCCAATATAATCCAATTTTATAAATTGGTACAAGCATAGAAACTCACACCTTGTCAAGACAAATATTACTCTGTCATTCAATTTTTTTAAACTAGGCGTCTGTATGCATTTGTTGAATAATAATAAATAATAATAAATTTGTTGAATAATAATAAAGTTGAAATGTTTATGATTTCATGAAACAAAAAAGAAACTCACATCTTTCAAGTTTGATGTTGATCATTTGCAAAAGTGCAATCCAGAATTTAAAAAGACTCTTGAGAGTAGATTGATTTCATCTCTCACAAAAACTTCTAACATTCATGAATCTGCCAGTAAGACCCTTAGAATTAGTCCCCTGAATGACAGGGAGATGGGTTAGTAATGGATCTGGTCATCTATCCATTTATAGCATGGAGATGGCAGTAGGCGATTCCTTTCATAGAATAAAGTGTGAAATTTGCCTAGTTCTTGAATGATTTCATGTAGGTAAATTGTAATTTTCTAATTGTTAAGCAAAAAGATAGCTCTTAGAACATGTCATTTTGGACATGCACAATGTATAATTTATGCAGAAAGAGATTGTTTAAAATTCCCAAGGTTTTTAATCAACACTCAGTGTTAAAAGTTCTTTCTCCATCCATCTTTCCCCTTTCTCCTTCTTTTAACCATCTTAACTGTTAAGGTTTCGCATTTACACATCATCTGCCAGGATTGATTTTTTGATACAAAAGATTTGTCTCCAAAATTTGTCTCTCTTGCTTTATTCTCCTAAATGCAAGCTCAAGAAAAAAAAAACCGAAATTCAAGAATTCCAAATTTTGTATAGTAATATTCAAAGGGATCAGCAGTCTCATTAATATAGGTATCCCTTCCAACGATGCAGATTGTAACCCATTTATTCCTATTCATTGTCAACAAAAAGAGCTATATAAGCTTTTCTGGATAGTCTCTAGATCGCTCATGTTCTAGAGGAAAGAATACTGGGCTACGTGTCAGAAGGACTGAGTTCTGGTCTTAGTTCTACCACTTCCTCTATGTGTGACATTGGGCAACTGATTTCATCATGCTGAACCTTAGTTTTCTAATTTGAAAAACAAGGATTAAAACCCACTTATCCTGGGTGAGGCTCAGAGAGCCCACATAGTATGGAGAAAGCAGCTCTGGACTTGGAAGCAAGAGACCTGAGTGTGAATTCTTATATCCACACTTGTCAGCTGTGTGACCATGGACAAATCCCTTAACCTCATTGAGCCTCAGTTTTCTCATCTGTGAGTTAGAGGTAACAGTAGTTATAGTACTTACTTTACAGGGCGTATGTGAGGAAAGCATTTTGTACTTCTTAATGTCCAAGTCATGAATATCAGATGAAATCACTTTGCAAATTGTTTAGCACTATATATATTGGTGTGATGCTTCAGTCACTCCGTAGGAGGTACATTTACTTAATTGTTAAATTGGTCCACTGTGACTCTGGGGTGGCTCAAAGGGAAGCTTAGCTCTGAACTGTAATAGATTCAACACAATTTTCCCACTTTAAAATTTTTAGCTGCTTTTTCAGATGCATGTATGGCACTACTGCAGTGTAGTTATTTAGTAAAATGAATTCAAATTCAATTTCATAAACATTTGCCAAGCACCCGTAGTGTCCGTAATGCTGACACGAAGATAAAAAAACAAAAAATGACATAGTCTGTCCCCTAAACTATCTTGTTCTACTTAGAGATGGTGTGTCACATACGCAGATAAATGTGTTAAAAGACAGAGTGTGATGGGGAATGACTGCTCTTAGGAAGATTAGAGACGGCAGAGAATACCTTCTAGAAAAGGAGACAGATTCAGAAAATGTTTCACAGAAAGGCAGTACCATAGCTGGCGCTGTGAAATGAGGCTATAAAGGTATTTTGGATGCATATTATGGAAGGCCTTCAATACCAACACATCCACCAGTAGTTCCTAACTTCTTCAAGCTTGAAGCCCCTTGTTTTAAGGTATCTAAAAATTCCATGAACACCTCCAGGAGAGCATTTATTATCATCAGTTGGTTGAGAGTAAATTATGACATAAACTTACTCTGAATTCAGTAATGCTTTTAAATTACTTTCTGGCATGTGGTACAGGAGAAAAGGCACTGGTTCTGAAGTCAGGGGACCTGGATTCAAATCCTCCCTCTAATGCTTACTTCCTGTAATGGACAAGTTACTTAACCCTAACTGCCCTGCCTTCCCCCCTCCAAAAAGCATTAAAAAAAAAATTTATTTACTTTAATTTACAATATTCAGTTCTACAATCTCTTGAGTTCCAAATTTTCTCCCCTTCCTTCTTCCCCCTTCCCCCATGGCGGCATAGTTCTACAAACACATGGTGGCAATTATTGACATGCTACTTTAAGTGTAGGCTCTTGATTAGAAGCTATTCCTGAAATATCAATGCAAAGATGCTATGTCAACTTTATGAATAAGGAGAATCAGCTTTGAATCAGTCTCTGATTTAAAGATTTTTTTCCAGTGATGTGGTTTTGCATTTGTTTGCTGGATTTTCAGTTCAGCTGGCTGTCCTTAATCTCTTGCACACTGTTGAATCTGGACATTTGCATTCTGTGTCATGAAAATTATCAGGTTCCTTCAGGTACTTAGTCCTTCTTTTGAACTTGAAGGAGTGTGTGAGTGAGTGAGTGTGTGTGGGTGGGGGGTTTAGAGTTAAAGGAAGTTATGTTTCTTTTCCTTTTAACTGCTGCTGAAAGAATATTCATAATCCAACTTCAGCTTCTGAGTGTGTTTGTGTAAAGTTTTGAAGGCAATTTCCTCTCCTAATCATCCTTTTTTTCCCTTCTCAATAAAATTCTGTGGCTTTTACTTTCCTCCAAGATCAAATTTAAAGTCTTTTATTTTATTTAAAGCACTGTATCATCTTCCTATTCTCTCAGGATTCTTAACATTACACACAAATGCATACACTTTTGTTCTCATTGGAAGTATATATTCACACACTTTATGATCCAACTATCTTGGCCTGTTTACTTTCCTAAGATATAAGATCCCACTTTTTTGCCTTTGCCCTGGCTCTCAATTGCTACTGGAACCCTTTCCATCCTGACCGCTGCTCTGGCTTCTTTTAAGATTTAGCTCAAATTCCACCTCCTGCTGAAGACATTTCCTGGATTTTCCTGAATGCTAGTGGCTTCCCTGTGAGACTACCAATCATCTTGTTACACACAGGTTGTCTCCTTCATTCAAATCTGAGATCCTTTGGGCTAGAGAAGTGTTTTTATCTCCCATTTTAGTACAGTTCCTGGTAAGTAATAAATACTTAAATGCTTGCTGCCTGACTTTTTATTGAATGCTGGCCTAAGGTGTCAATACTTTGTTCAGTGGGCAGTGGGGAGATAGTGAAGGTTTTGTGCAGTGGAGTGATACAATTGAGGCAATGTGCAAGATATTTTGGATGAGGAATAAAACTGGAGGCAGGGAGAACAATTTGTATGCTATTGTTATCATCTAGGTGTGGAGAAATAAAGGCAAGATCTAGGGTAGTTAGAATTTCTCTCCATAAGTATCTCAACTTGGGAATGGAGGAAACAAGCAGAGATTTGAGGTTCCTTTGAATTGTCAGGTGGGATTTGTACAAGGAGGATAGTTAGCTCTGGCATTTTACCAGTGAGGGGCAGGTCAAGCTGAGCATTTAGCTTATGGTGCAGACTTGCTGTGTGCAGCCTTTTTTGAACCAATTTGGGGTTTTCTTGGCAAAAATACTGGAATGGTTTGCCGTTTCCTTCTCCAGTGGATTAATTTTGTTAGGCAATCAGAGGTTAAGTGAGTTGCCCAGTGCCACACAATTAGGAAGTGTCTGAGGTTGGATTTGAACTCAAGTCTTCCTGATTCCAGGCCCTGCTCTCTATCCACTGAGCCACCATCTGCCTTGTAACCAGTTAGTACAGACACCTTAACTGGAGGTAGGAGAGCAAAGGAAAGTGGGTGAGCAATTAGGACAGGTAACTGAAGCCAAGGGGCAATTGAAATAGCAGAGTTTTATAAGCCATGAGTGGACAACTATTTTCTAAAACTTGCTATGAAAACTGAAGATTTTGGCATATTCACCTTCAGCTGTTGGAGATACCTTTATATGGAAGCAGGCAGACCAGACAATTCCTTGCATCACAGCAAATTTCCATAAAGCAGGTCTTTGAAGTTCTAATCCGCATCTTTGGAGTAACTTAAGTTCAAGAATATTGATTTCCTCATGCCCTGCTTTCTGTTAGTGATTTCTGGCAGAGAATTCTCCTGGTTCTCAGATGACTGCCAGAAACCATTTTTCTCTGTCCCTTTTTAAAGCTTTTCCAGCTTGGCAATCAAACCAACAAGTATTTATTAAGTACCTACTGTATGCTAGGCACCGTGCTTAACAATGAAGATATAAAGAGAGGCCAAAACAAACAAATACACAAGCAAATACTAGCCTCTGCTCCAAGAGGTCACAGCCTAATGGGGGAGACAATTTGCATACAAATATACATAAGCAACATACCGACAGGATAAAATGGAGATAATCAATAGAGGGAAGGAACCAGCATTAAGTTTATATCATTACAAGTTTCTCCAAATTCCCCTTATTTGTCATTTCTTACATTTGCTGCCTTAAAATAATGGTTGTCAGTATGCATTTATTACATAAAGAGACAACACACAAAAGGCGACAAGAAAGTGGGGGAAGGGACAGGACACCAAGGGTACCCTGTATAAGGGTATTTTGTTCTGTGCATTTGAAACCAGGTAAGACAGCAGATACAGAGTGGAATGAGCTGAGTCCAGTTTCTGCTTTCTATAAAGGAAAGCATTGGGAGGAGTTTGGTACTCTACCCTCCAGCCCTCCAATCAGAGATGATAGGGTGGTCCAGTTACGGCTCTCTAAAAAGGAAGGCGCCTCCGCCCAAACTTTACTCCCAGTTCAATTTATGAAACGTCTGTGATGTCCCTTCAGAGTAATTCTCCCTTTCTTCCTGGAATCCCCAATAAAATGTAGCAGAGAATGCAAAAATTATTTTAGAGGCTCTAATGACAATGGGCACACACAAGAATCATTCCCTTTTTTCCTCTCCATGCTCCTTGAAGACCTTTCCCCTCTTTACCTGAAAAGTTTTGTCTCCCTATTATTAATTGAGCATCTTCCAGCCTTTTCACCTGGCCTGTTTCTAAGCCATAGTGGGGAGGAAATGCACAGTGAAAAATTAGTGTACAAATTTACAGCACAACAGCTGGTTGCACACAAGGACTAAATTTAGCCAACTGTGAAAGATCCCTGCCCACTAATTTCACTCCTATGCATAAAACTTGGGTTGGAAGATTTTCTAGTCCAAAGTTCTGCCAGGCAAAGTAGATAAGGACACTTCCTTCCTCTAGGGCCTGGAGAGTTGTTCCTGTCTCGTCACAACATTGTGCCCTGTGCACATCATTAGGCATGCTGAAATAAGGCTTCAAAAACTGTCCTTTCTCCTTCTGGGACACTACATTGTATTCTTCTCTAGGATCTGAGGCCAAGAGATAAAGTGACAATAAAACCAGACTTACTGTTCTCTTATTGTTCAAGAGAGCATATAAGATCAGTGCCTTCCTAGGTGTCAACAATTCATACAGTAAGAACAATATTTAAAGAAAAAATCTCTGAAAAACGAAAAGCTTTTATCAAGGCACATTCCATATGCTACTTATCTCTTGATAAGAGATGATGGACTCAGAAAGAGACATTTTTAAAAATATGGTCAATGAAGAAGTTTGTTTTGTATGACTAAGTATATTTCTATAAGGGAATCCAAAGGAAGAAAAATAGATTTTTATTAACTTAAAAAAGAAAATTTTTAAAATGAAAATTTCAAAAATAATAAACAGTTAATTTTTTTTTTGTCTTTAATCCTTTGGCAGTCTGGTGCAGCCTATGAATCCCTCTTCAGAAGAGTGTTTTTAAATGCATAAAACACAAAGAATCACAAAGGAAATAAAATATCTGGAAGAACAGTTGTCAAAATATTTTTAAAAAATAAGTTCAGAGACCCTATGTTAACAACCCCTGAGTTATCCTTTGGGTGGCTAGGTGGTGCAGCGAATAGAGCACAGGCCCTGGAGCAAGGAGGACCTGAGTTCAAATTCGACCTCAGACACTTGACACACTTACCATTCTTGTGACCTTGGGCAAGTAACTTAACACCAAATGCCCTACCCTTTCTCTTCCAAAAAGCAAAAAAAAACCCCAAACTATTTCTAATTTCCTATAGGATGTTTTTACTTGGCCATCCTACAAATTACCTCAAATTCAACCTGTTTAAAATAAAAGTGTGGAGCAGTAGGAAAAAAAGACTGATGAAATCTGGAGAGATTTGGACTTGTACTGTGTCTCTAACACTTCCTAACTGTGTGACCTGCACAAATCATTTGACCTTACTGAGCCTTAATTTCCTCACCTGTCATGCATTACTTACCTCACAGAGTTGTAGTGAAAGTACTTTGTAAACACTGACACACAAAGGAAAGATTTCATTAAAATGTGTTGGTTAAAGTGAATTATCTCTAAGGCCCCTTTGGTTGCTAATCCTGTAACTTTTAGTTTATAAGCTAGAGAACTGCTTTTCATGTGAGCCCTTGTGCTTTTGCTCTTGGTCACTTGTAATCTTGGTTTATTTCTTGTCTTGCTTTCATACTTCTTGTTTTATTGATTGAATGGATTCATGTTGAAATCAATGTCTCCTTCCTGAAAGAACACAGGCCACGGGAAGTCAGAGAGCAGAAGAAATTCCAACACTGCACAGTTCATACTTGCAAAAGGGCTTGTTGATTTATAATGGTTCTCCTGATTTTAATTTAACCAACGTTGAGTAATAGAGGTATTTAATTATCGTGCATTTTTGACATTCTGTGAGAAAAATCTAAGCTATAGAAACATTTAGTCACTGCAAATACATTTGCCACAAATTATTTATCTATGTCCATAGGAAATATCAGGCCAATTGTAAATTATGAGCATTATTCAAATCTAGTATCTCCAATCCTACTTTCTCCAAAGGGTACCCAAATACAATTGTAACAATTTGAAATAAATGTCACACAAGATAGATCTCATTTATAAATGAAAAGTATTCCCTCTTGACTGAGTGACAGATGCCAACTTGGATGTCTGATATTTTTAAAAGAATTGCTTACCTATTTGCCAACACATACTTGGTTTCCAAGAAACTTCAGTATCTGGACACTTGTATCTGGTGTGGGGAGTCACATGGAGAAAGGGCCTGTTGAAGAAAGGACCTGGGATGTGCCATGGCTGGCAGTGCCTACGTTTTCCTCCTGTTATATAGAGCTACAGAATCCACAAAATGGCACAGACAAGCTAAACTCACGCTGAGGACAGCGTGGCAGGCCGGCAGGAATTGGCCAGCAAAGCTCTCTGGGAGCCCAGCCCCAAGCCGAAGCGTTAGCCTCAGGGAGGGCGTGACCAGTTGCAGGCCGGAGGGACTCCAGATCAGCAGCAGCAGTGGCCATTTCCAGAATTATCAACACATAGATGCGAAGGACAAAGTGACAGGTCAGTGCAGTCTGGAATTTGGGACCCAGTAAGTGGGACTACGTGGCTTTGCCCCCAGACAAGAATCCACTGAAACTCAGCACAGCCAGCCAGCACCACGTGGTGGCTTCAGCTCCTGGCCTGCTGAGTGTAGGGGAACCAAGCACCAGTCTGAAGGGTAATCTCTCTTGCTTTAACCTGCTTGAATCTGGATTGGAGTCAGATGGGAGGTCCTGGGGTGTATGTCCAGCTTGCCAGAGCGTGTGGAAGCTTCAGAGAGGGCACCCATCTAATACCTCGGGCAACTGAGAAAACCCCAGCGGTTGGGAAGGAAGCTCCTCTGCCTGGTGGAAGAGTCCTACTGTGGCAAAAATCCCAGGGGCGACATGACCAGGCAAAGGAAACAAAGCAGACAGAAAATTCCAACATTAGACTCCTATTTCGGGGACAAAAAAGGAGCAAATCATGGAACAATGCAAGAAAATTATGAAATGACAGTCAACAGCCTGACTGTAACACTTTAAAAGACAGACTGACTCAAATGGCCAAAGAGGCTCAAAAAGGCAATGAGGAGAGGAATGCCTTAAAAAGCTGAATTTGCCAGATGAAAAAAGAATCTCAAAAGCTCAATGAGGAGAATCATTGCTTCAGAATTACATTGGAGCAAATGGAAACTAATGACTATGAGAAATCAAGATGCTGTTAAACAGATGCAAAGGAAAGAATAGAAGGCAATGTGAAATATCTCATGGGAAAAACCACTGACCTGGAAAATAGATCCAGGACATATAATTTAAAAATTATTGGACTACCTGAAAGCCATGATCAAAGTAAGAACCTAGAAATCATCCTCCAAGTAATTCTCAAGGAAAACTGCCCTGATGTTTTAGAACCAGAGGGCAAAATAGAGGTTGAAAGAATCCACCTCCTGAAAAAGATCCCAAAAAGAAAACTCCTAGGAATATTATAGCCAGGTTCTGGAATTCCCAGATTAATGAGGGAATATTACAAGCAGCCAGGAAGAAACAATATGAATACTATGGAAACACAATCAGGATAACCCAGGATCTGGCAGCTTCTACAATGAGGGATCAAAGGACTTGGAATATGATATTCTGGAGAGCAAAGGAGCTGGGATTAAAACCAAGAGTCACCTACCCAGCAAAACTGAGCATCATGTTTCAGGGGAAAATATGGTCATTCAGTAGAATAGAAGACTTTCAAGCATTCTTGTTGAAAAAACCACAGTTGAATAGAAAATTTGACATTCAGATAGAAGAAGCAAAAGAGGCCCAAAAGGCCAATCAGGAGAGGAGTGCCTTAAAAAATCAAATTGGTCAGATGGAAAAAGAATTTTAAAAGCTCACTGAAGAGAATAATTCATTCAAAATTAGATTGGAGTAAATGGAAGCTAATGACTTAATGAGAAATCAAGACACTACAAAACAGATCTAAACAAACCAAAAAATAGAAGGCAGAACCACTGACCTGGAAAATAGATGCAGGAGAAATAATTTTTAAAAATTAATGGGGACAGCTATGTGGCACAGTGAACAGAATACCGGCCCTGAAGTCAGGAGTATCTGAGTTCAAAATTGACCTCAGACACTAAGACCCCAGTTCCCAGGTCAAGGAGAAAATATTCCAAGTAACAAGGAAGAAAGAATTGAGGATTATGGAAACAGAATCAGGATAACAGAAGAACTACCACCTTCTACACTAAAGGATGGAGGTACTTGGAATATGATATCCTGGAGGTCAAAGGAGATAGGATTAAAACCAAGAATCACCTACCCAGTAAAACTGAGTATAATGTTCCTTATGATTTCTTTTCCCTGTTTACCTTCTCATGCTTCTCTTGCTTCTTGTACCTGAATGTCAAATTTTCTATTCAACTCTGGTTTTTTCAGCAAGAACTCTTGAAAGTCGTCTATTCCACTGAATGACCATATTTTCCCATGAAACATTATACTCAGTGAAATAGTGGGCTTTTAAACATTCTTGCTGAAAAAACTGGAATTGAATAGAAAATCTGACTTTCAAATACAAGAAACAAGAGAAGCATGTAAACAAGGAAAAGAAATCATAAGGAACTCATTAAAATTGAGCTATTAACATTACTAAATAATAAAACAATAATTATAACTCATGAGATTTTTTTCAGCATGAGGATAGTCGAAGGGAATATATGTTTGTGTGTATATATATATATGTTTATATAGGAGGGTATATATGTGTATAAATACATGTGTGTATATATGTGTACATGTATATATATAGAGAGAGGGAAAGGGGTCAGTTTAATAGGAAGAGATGATATCTAAAATATAAAAAGAGGTGAGAGAGGAATTATAATGAGAGGAGATAGGGAGAGATAGAATAGAGAAAATTGCCTCATATAAAAGAGGCAAGAGAAAACTATTACAACAGAGGAAAAAAACAGGAAGGCAAAAGGGTATGGTTAAAGCTTACATTCATTGAATTTGTCTTAAGGAGAGAATAAAATACACATCAAATTGGGTATCTTACCCTACAGGAAAGTAGGGAGGAAGGAGGTGAAAGGGGGAATGATAGAAGGGAGGGCAGATGGGGCGTAGAGGTATTTAGAAGCACACACTTTTGAAAAGTGACATGGTCAAAGTTGAAAATAGAATAATTGGGAGGTGGGATAGGATGGAGGGAAACATAGGCTTTCTTTCACAACATAGCTGGAAATATTTTGCGTAACTAGATATATATAACCTATGTTGAATCAAGTTTCTTGCCAGTAAGGGTAGGTGATCAGGGAAGAAGGTAAAGAGTCTAGAAATTAATGCTTTAAAATCAAATGTGAAATATATATATTACACACACACATACATATATATATATATAATTTTTATATGCAAATAAGAAAAAAGATATACAGGAATTTGGGGTATATAAATCCATCTTGCCCTACTAGAAAGTCAGAGGGAATGGGGGAGTAAAGGAAAAGTAGATTGGGGTAAGGGATATTCAGTAGGATCACTATTTTGGGGTGGGGGTTAGGGGAAAGATGGGGAGAAAATTAGTAACTCAAAATCTTGTGAAAATGAATGTTGAAAACTAAAAACAAGAAAACAAAGAAATTGTGAAAAACTTGAGGTGGACCAGACACTGGGAGCTTCAGTATGGAACAGGAACAGTAACTGCACAAGAAGCTGGACGAAGAACTCAGAGTTGTCTGACTTTGAACTCATGTAAGATGAGTTTTGATTTAAGAGATTAAGATAATGTTAGCTAAGGGTGGAGGATTTTTATCTCTGTACTTTCTGAAAAAAAAAAGTCTTGTTCTACAAAAGTACCAACCTTTTTACCTAGATGACGCACCCATTTAGACTTGATTTTGGTATAGGGTGTTAGATAATGGTCTATGCTCAGTTTCTGCCATATTATATTCCAGTTTTCCCAGCAGTTTTTGTCAAATAGTGAGTTCTTATCCCAAAAACCAGGGTCTTGGGGTGTATCGAACAGTAGATTACTATAGTTGACTTCAGAATCTCGTGTTCCTAATCTATTCCATTGATCCACTCCTCTATTCCTCAGCCAGTACCAAGTAGTTTTGATGACTGGTGCTTTGTCCACCTCCCCTAGCATTTCTTTTCATTAATTCCCTTGATATTCTGGATCGTCTATTCTTCCAAATGAATTTTGTTACTATTTTTTCTAGCTCTATAAAGTAGTTTTTTGGTAAATTAATTGGTATGGTACTAAATATATAATTTAATTTAGGTAAGTTTGTCATTTTTATTATATTAGCTCGACCCAGTCACGAGCAATTGATATTTTTCCAATTAGTTAGATCAGACTTTGTGTGAAAAGTTTTTTGTAGTTGTGGTCATATAGGTCCTGGATTTGTTTTGGCAGGTAGATTCCAAAGTATTTTATAATGTGTACAGTAACTTTAAATGGGATTTCTCTTTCTATCTCTTGCTGTTGAATTTCATTGGAAACAACAGGAATGCTGAGAATTTATGTGGCTTTATTTTATATCCTGCAAATTTGCCAAATTTATTTATTGTCTCAAGTAGTTTTTTACTTGATTCTCTAGGATTCTCTAAGTATATCATCATATCATCTGCAAAGAGTGATAGCTTGTCTCTTCTTTGCCTAATTTGATTCCTTTCATTTCTTTTTCTTCTCTAATTGCTACTGCTAATATTTCTAGTACCAGATTGAATAAGAGGGGTGATAGTGGTTTCACCCCTGATCTTATGGGAAATGCTTCTAGCTTCTCCCCATTACGTATGAATTTAAATAGATGCTACTTATTATTTTAAGGAAGGCTCCATTTATTCCTATACTTTCTAATATTTTTAATAGGAATGGATGTTGTATTTTGTCAAAAGCTTTTTCTGCATCTATTGAGATGATCATGTGGTTTTTGCTAGTTTTATTGTTGGTATGATCAATTATACTGATGGTTTTCCTAATATTAAACCATCCTTGCATTCCTGGAATAAATCCTACCTGATCAAAGTGTATTACTCTTGAGATAAGTTGCTGTAGTCTTTTTGAGCTAGTATTTTATTTAGAATTTTTGCATCTATATTCATGAGGGAGATTGGTCTATAATTTTCTTTCTCTGTTTTATCTCTTCCTGATTTAGGTATCTGTACCATAGTTGTGTCATAAAAAGAATTTGGTAGGACTCCTTCCTCAGCAATTTTCCCAAATAGTTTGTAGGGTATTGGAATCAATTGTTCTTTAAATGTTTGAGAGAATTCACTAGTAAATCCATCTGGCCCTGGAGATTTTTTCCTAGGGAGCTGACTAATGGCTTGTTCAATTTCTTTTTCTGAGATGGGGTTAATTTAAGGAATTTTTTTCTTCTTCAGTTAATCTGAGCAACTTGTATTTTTGTAAATATTCATCCATTTCCCTAAGATTGTCAAATTTATGTGCATAAAATTGGGAAAAATAATTCCTCATTATTGTTTTGATTTCCTCTTCATTGGAAATAGATTCAACCTTTTCATTTTTGATACTTATAATTTAGTTTCCTTCTTTCTTTCATTTTTTATCATATTGACTATGGGTCTATCAATTTTGTTGGTATTTCATAAAACAAGCTCTTAGTTTTATTTATTAATTCAATTACCTTTTGAGGTTTATTTCACAAGTCTTCTATGATATACTTTATCATTTGTAATGGGATTGCAAATTTGGAAGATCTTCCCTGCCCCTAGGCTAAAGTGCACCTGAAGCCTGGGGTGGGAGGCTTATTTTTCAGTAGATACTTTTTGATTGGCCAGTGGGTCCAAAAGGTGAGAAGGCTATATAAGCCCTGATGTGTAGCTTTGTTTTGGGGGGCTCACTTTGAGAAGTGTTCTGTGATTTGATCTGGATTCTGGGAAGCCGTTGTCCAGGGCCGCCCCCCCCTCCCCCCCGCCGGCTTTGAAAAACCCAGATGTGGAAACCCAGATGTTGACTGGGTATGGATGTAATGGCTGCACAGTTTGGAAAGCTGTCTACTTGATCTGTTTCTGTCTTGATAATTCTGCCTGTATACTTTGAAATTCGGGGTGCTGACCTTTTTCCCCTGGACAAGGTAAACGATATATGGTCTGACTTGTTAACCCATTTTGAGTTGCTTTCCTTTATCAAAGCAGATCCAAGAACCTGTATGGGCAGCCACCCTGGACACGCTTGGGGTGCTTGCCGCTACAAAATGGTGTCACGAACAGGATCTGCAGAGTAAAAGGAAAGTATGGGGGCTGGGATAATTGTTTGTTTCCCAGTTGTGGTAGCTGTGATTCTGTGGAGCCATGGAGCAGGAGAGAAGAATGGCCTGCATGCAGACTTCGCTGAGCTGAGAGCGGGAATGGTGAGCTGCCTGCATCGGGACTTGGGCAGAAGCCAGAAGCGGCTGCCGCCTGCGGGAGGAGAAGGAGCCCAGGAGTTCGGAATTCAGCCACAGGAAAAGATAAGAACTGAGCAGCAAAGCAGGGGCACTGAGTGTGTTTCCTGGCTGCATCCCACAGTTTGGGACCCAGGGGGAGGATGGACTTGTTGACTATGGTGGGTGGGATGAAGTCCCGTGAACCCCCAAGGACCCCACCTTGTTGGTTTTGTTGCCCAGCCCCCTCTCTGTGCTTGGAGGCAGAGGCTGGAGCTGTGTGAAGGGAAGGACACCCCCCCCCCCAACTTTATTTGCCCTCTTGTTTTGAATTGAAGTGATAATGCTATGTACTTTGTGTTTGTTTAAGGCCCAGTGGCCACTTTGGTAACTTTAGTTCTGTACCTTGAAAATGTAACCTAAGGGATGTTTAGTGCTAATTCAAAAGTAAATTATCCATGCTATGGGCATGAAAGATCTTGGGGCCGAATGTAATGGGAATGCAAATTTGGAAGATCTTCCCTGCCCCTAGGCTAAAGTGCACCTGAAGCCTGGGGTGGGAGGCTTGTTTTTCAGTAGATACTTTTTGATTGGCCAGTGGGTCCAAAAGGTTGTTACATTCTCTGAGCCAGGAGAAGGCTATATAAGCCCTGATGTGTAGCTTTGTTTTGGGGGACTCACTTTGAGAAGTGTTCTGTGATTTGATCTGGATTCTGGGAAGCCGTTGTCCAGGGCTGCCCCCCCGCCAGCTTTGAAAAACCCAGATGTGGAAACCCAGATGTTGACTGGGTATGGATGTAATGGCTGCACAGTTTGGAAAGCTGTCTACTTGATCTGTTTCTGTCTTGAGAATTCTGCCTGTATACTTTGAAGTTCGGGATGCTGACCTTTTTCCCCTGAACAAGGTAAACGATATATGGTCTGACTGATTAAAGTAAGCTTGTTAACCCATTTTGAGTTGCTTTCCTTTATCAAAGCATATCCAAGAACCTGTATGGGCAGCCACCCTGAGGATGCTTGGGGTGCTTGCTGCTACATCATTTTAAATGATTTGTTAGTTATTCCTTGAATTCAATATTCAGTCACCCTAAGATTTCTATCACAGAATTCCTACTTTCCTTCAAAGGTCAGATTATGTGCTCTACTCTAGAAAAAAGATTCTTGTCCTGATCAGTATTATCTCTGTCCTCAAAATATTAAAAATTTACTTTTTAATAAAAACTTTTAAAAAATTGTAAATATGCCAGAATCCTTCTCAATCACAAAATGTGACAACTGTCCATAAATAAGTCAGAAGCAAAAAACCTTTGTTCCAAAATGAGAAAATGAGAATCATAGCAACAGAAAGTTAAATCCATTATTTTAGGAAAGAAGTCAATATACTGTAACACAATGGAGAAGCAAAGCACCCTTTAAACTTCCCAAAAACCAACACTCAGAAACTTAACTGTCACACTGGGTTAGTCTTCTCCTCCCTTGAGCTCTAACTGTATGAAAGGGAGGTAAGTCAACCAACTCCAATATCCCTTCTCATATACAGCCATCAAGTTTGCAACAGACCAAATAAAGACAATGAAATCTAATTTTTAAAACCATCTTTAAGTGCCTTCTTATATAATAGAATTTCGTGAGAGGTTAACAAAAATGCCCTGAGCAGCAAAAATGGGGATCACCAGCAAAGCTAACTTTGCTCAGGACTTCAGGGCAGCTTCTCAGAAAAAAAAAATACTATACATGATTAGACACACACTAGCTCTGAATCTTGAAGGAACTATAGCAGAGGGCATTTTCATGGTGGTCAGAAATCCTAAGATGAGGTCCTCAGAAGCAAGGAGCAAGATGTACAGTGTTGTAGTGTTTTCTACGTTAGCGCACTATAGAAATGGTTTTGGACATCCAGTAATCTGAACCTCCAGGAAAACTGACCTCAGGAGGGAAAGTTCAAAGGAAAAATTTAAAAGACCAAGGGTATATTTAAAAGTTATTAAGTTGAGAAATAAGATAAACTAGAGTACTCAGAAGGGATGTTAGATTTTTAGTATTTGAAAAGGAGAATGAAGGGAGGATAAGGGAAACACAGTAGTTCAAAAAAGAGAAAGGTAATTCTCATAAAGGGGTGAATATTCAATACACACTCATACACAAAGAGTTTGATATAAAAATATTTTAAACTAAGCGGTGGAAGATGAACTGTGGGAGAGCACATAAGAGAGAAAATATTAGTATAGAGTAGATAGGTGTAAGCAAAATAAAATTCTTGAAGCTGAAGGGAAAGTGGAGGAGAGTGGGGGAGAGAAAATAAAGAAAACAACTGGAATACAATGAAGTATCTTGGATTAAGTCTTACACAACTGGGGAATCAAAAATTATGCTAAATGAATGTAGTGAAATGTTCTGCTGTAGGAAACAAGAGATGTTGTCAGATAATCTGAGAAAATACGATCAGAAATAGAAAAAAAAATGAGAAGAATCAAGATAATGTAAGCAATGACCAAAATAATGCAAGGAAATATAACTAGGAAAGATTTATGAAATCTGATCATTGCCATCTTTCTAGGGTACATATGATGAAGCACATTTTCCATCTCTTGACAAAAAGGTAAAGGAAATAAAGTGCAGAAATATATATACAGAGAGAAAGAGAGAGAGAGAGAGAGAGAGAGAGAGAGAGAGAGAGAGAGAGAGAGAGAGAGAGAGAGATTCACATAGATATAGGTATTTATTTTATATTTTTAACTTTTTGGAAGGCAATTGGGGTTAAGTGATTTGCCCAAGGTCACATGGCTAGTAAGTGTTAAGTGTCTGACTCCAATTTGAACTCAGGTCCTTCTGATTCCAGGGCTGGTACTCCATTCAGTGGCCAACTAGCCAACGCAGTATTTATAGATATATATAAATATAAATAACGACATATATATATATATATATATATATATACAGAGAGAGAGATGCAGTTTTTGCATATATAGAATTAGAAAGAGAGAGAGATATTCAAATATGATGATTTTGTGGGTTAGTTGTGTCTGGCTAGTTAAATTAAATAAGAGTGAAGCACCAATAAATAGGGCACTTTTAAATCTAACCAGTGGAAATATATCCATTTTTTTAAGCAAAGGATATACTTCAAAAGTTCATTCTTTCACAGCAAGTCTTCTTTGATGCTCTCATATATAGAAGGATGGATGGATGGATGGATTTGTGTGTATCTGGTTGTAAATTGAGAAATGCAATCATTTTAAAATAGACAATGTGACCAGAAAGGGCAGCTACATGATGCATGGATAGGGTATCAGGTTTGGAGATAAGAAGAGTCATCTTGGGGTGGCTAGGTGGCACAGTAAATAGAGCACCCACCCTGGAGTCACGAGGACCTGAATTCAAATTTGGCCTGAGACACGTAACACAAAAACTAGACAGGTGATCTTGGCAAGTCCCTTAACACCAACTGCCCTCCAAAAAGGAAGAAAGAAGAAAAAAAAAGAAGAGTTATCTTCCTGACTTCAAACCTAGTCTCAGAAACTTATTAGATGTGTTACCCCCAGCAAGTCACTCATTTCTGCTTCCCTCAGTTCCTCAGTTGAAAAATGAGCTGAAGTTGGAAATGAAAAAGCACTCCAGTGTCTCTGTCATGAAACTGCCCCCCCACACACACAAAAAGGCCATCAAAGAGTTGAACATAACTAAAAGGAGAATGAATGGTATCCTAGGTAATGACATAAGTATGAAAGTGATAACTATAATCATCATGTGACTGTTGCTCTATCGCTAGTAGTAAGAAATACCCTTAACTAAGGAAAGTAGGTTCAGTTTCTGTAGGTCCTTGCAAGCCATGCAGAATTTAGAGCTTATGTTATAATAGGGAACTCATGGTAGGGGCCATGTGGTAGTTGAAGTATCACAGGGGTGATATCATAAAAGCTATGCTTTCAAGAGTTTGAAGTTATATTGAGGCCTGAGTGGAGTGAAAGGAGACTACAGGTAGAAAGCCCAGCTGTTGTATATTAAAACTAGGAGGCATGTTAATGAGATCCTGAAATGAACTGCTAGTAGCTGGCACAAGAACTGCTTTCATGCTCTAATTACAGTACAAATTCCTGAAGTTGATTGGGGGGTGGAAGGAGGAATGACTCAGAAAAGAGAAGGAACAAAAAAACACCCAGTCCAACTGTACCTGAAATAAATGTGGATTTCAGTCAATTATTGCCATGTATGTTGATTAAGTTTTGAGAGGACAAAAAAAGTATGGAGTAGTCTTCTTAGGAGGCCTGAGTTGGAGCACCCTGATGTATTCAAAAGATGGCAGTGATATGGAGAAGCTGGACCTATAAAATCTTAAGAGATTAGAAAGCCTTTTTGTTACTGCTGATACTATCCAAATTGCTGGCGAGACAGTAAAGTATGCCAAAGTGGCTGAAACTTTACCTCTAATCGATAACAAAAGGAAGGTTTGATTACTCAACGTATAGCTATCTAAACATTGTAAATTTTACTTATACATGTGTACACTGTAATTTTTGGAATTGTGAAACACATCAAATATAGTGATGGGCTCTTAAAAGCTTTCTTGATTCTGATAAGAATTCTTCACAAGTTGGAATTTATTGACACGCTTTAGCATGTTGATAAGAACTGAGTTAAATCATATCACCACTCAAGACAAACTGCTTACTTTTAAAATGAAACACCCAGAAAAAGATGCATGTATGAAAACAAACATCTAATAATGTATATCTTGTGATCTACATAACTTTCATACAACAGTGCCTACTTAAAGGAACAACCTTGTTCTAAGTATAATATTAAGAGAGTAACAAGTCCAAAGTTTCCCAGAAATACAAGAAACCTTTCAAAATCAAAATCCAAGGAAATGGACCACAAAATGCTCAGATATAGGTACTAGAGTCTTTCAAAAAGTCCTTCAAAAGTGGTAATTAAGGAGTCCTTACCTTTTTTTTTTTTTTTTAAGCAATCGGGTTTAAGTAACTTGCTCAAGGTTACATGGCCAGATTTTTCTGTGTGGCTGCTAAGTGTCTGAGCCCGGGATTCGATCCCCAGGTCATCCTGACACTAGAGCTGGTGCTCTTACTCGCTGTGCTACCTGGCCACCCCAATCCTTTTACTTTTAATAATTCAAAGATTTTGGTGGGTACCATTACTTTGAAAGGGTGGACATGAGTATTTTGGTTCATATATTACTGTACATACTAATGTCGTTCCAGTGAGATAAAATTCAAATGGTGCTTTTTTACACATTCATTTAAAGCAATGAACAATTGTTCATTCTTTGTTATCATTATTAAAGAATTACCTTCTTGATTGCAAAAACATTTCATGTATTTTTTTTTGTTTCCATATTGTATCTTTTCTAATCTATTCTGCACATAAATGCCAAAATAACATTCCAAACACACAGGTCCTACCATGTCAGTTCTGTTTGTGAATTTTGAGTGCCTCCTTGTTGTTTGTAGGATATAGTGTAATTCTCCTGTTGAGTATTGAAAGCCCTCTACATCTGCCTTTCTTCTTGACTTTCCAGAGTTGTGTCACTGCTCTCAGGGATTCAGTGAAATTGAAGTCAGCTATTGAATCCTTTATGATGAGATAGAGGACCACTATGACTTAGCATCTACTTTGCCATACCCTTCTCAGATCCTGTAGTCCTATTTCTCTATCTTTGTTATCTCACCTATTGAACTGACCAAAGATGTCAGCGCATTGCTATTAGCTCCTCTCTCCCATTCTTCAGCTTTCTGTGCCTTTTTCCCTCTTCTCTGCTTCTGAATTTTGTGTATTGTTCATCTCTACAAGCATTTGAATTCCTTGAAACCAAAGACTCTCTAGCTTTTTCTGCTTGTATTCCCAATATGTAACACACAGCCAGTGCTTATTAAATGCTTATTCATACTTTGATTCATTCAGTATCTTGTATAATTTCTTTCATATAGTGGACACAATAAATTTTTTAATTGAATAACTGCTATTAAAATCTATGAATTAAAACTTATGTCTGAACTAGTACACTGCTGTTCAGGAAGGGAGCACCTCAAGGATAAATGACTAATAGGGATATCTGCATTCTTTATAAAAGAATAACTTCTAAAAAATCAGAGCTCTAAAATAATAAAAAAATCTTGTGAGTTAGTAAGAAAACTTTCCTCATTGAATGTGTTTTCCCATAAGCTAAGGAATACAGGGGTTTGTTAGAGGAGATGTTTATAACATGTGGGAGATTGAATCACATATTCCTTTCAAATTTTCAGATAATTTTATTCTAAATATCTTGTAACTTTTGTTAGTACAACTATATTGAAAACATTCCGTGTGCAAGAAGACATCAGTTTCTTCTATGCTAACATTTTCCATCTTAATTTTTTTTATCTGAAGCATTAATCTGTCAGGAAATGATTAATAAAATTGTCTATGAATCCTGATTTTGGGGTCAGGGGAAACAAACATTTTTAGTTCTTCAAATAAGATATTTCACATTGCCTCCTATTTTTTCATTTCTT
Organism: Petaurus breviceps papuanus; assembly: GCF_028583685.1. Lineage (NCBI taxonomy): Eukaryota > Metazoa > Chordata > Mammalia > Diprotodontia > Petauridae > Petaurus > Petaurus breviceps. The sequence goes on along the minus strand of NW_027187380.1, from coordinate 27,192,996 downwards.
TGGAACTGTTTAATAGTATCTTGATTTTTCATGGTCATTAGCTTCCACTTGCTCCAATCTAATTCTGAAGGAATGATTGTCTTCAGTGAGCTGTTGGACTTCCTTTGCCATCAGATCAACTCTGCTTTTTAAGGTTTTCTTCTCCTCATTGGCTTTTTGGCCTCTTTTGCCATTTGAGTTAGTCTATGATTTAAGGTGTTATTTTCTTCAGTGTGTTTTTGGGTCTCCTTTAGCAGGGTATTGACTCTCTTTGCATGATTTTGTTGCATCATTCTCATTTCTCTCCCCAATTTTTCCTCCACTTTTTCTGTATTTTCAAAATTCTTCTTGAGCTCTTCCATAGCGTGTAACCAGTTCATGTTTTTCTTAGAAGGTTTTGATGCCAGAGTTCCAACTTCGTTGTCTTCATCCTGTTACATGTGTTGATCCTTTTTGTCCCCAGAAAAGGAATCTATGGGCTGATAGCAATCTTCTGTGTGCTTATATTGCCAGCCAATTGATGTATTTTTGAACTTTTTGCCATGGTGGAACTCTGTTTCCAGGATGGAGAGAGTTTTTCCCAAATCTCTGGGGTTTTCGCAAATGTTTTCAGAGGTCTGAGGAGGGCACCCTCTCTACAGACACCACAATGGCACACTGGCATTTGTTACCCCAGGACCATTGCCCAAGACAGCAACCAAGATCCAGGTAGGATAAAGAAAGAGGAATTGGCCTCTGGATGGTTGGTTTTTCCCACTATTATCTGCAGGCCAGGAGCTTTAGAGGCCGTCATGAGCTGCTTCCTCGCCCGCACCACTTCTTGCCCTGGGCTCAATGGGTGGACCCCGATCTTAGGTCACCTGTTTCCAAGAGTTCTATACTGACCTTTTACTTTCACTTTGGATTTTATGGGTTAAGTCTGAAACCTGCTACAGCTGCTGGTGATAAACTCTCCTGAAGTCTGCTCCAGCCACTGCTGTTCAGGGCCACCCTGGGGCCAGAACCTTTGGGGTCATCAAGACTGCCCTCAGCTACCAGAGCACTGCAATAGATCCTTCCTGTCAGCCTACAGAGCTGCTATAAAATTTGTTTAGAGTCATCTTTTAAAGGTATTGGAGGGAGCTCACGGAATTTCCTCCATGTATCATAACCAGTGAAAATAATATGAATTTGCACACTTTTCCTCTCACCCCTCCACATATACAATTATGCACGTATTGTAAATGACAATTCATTCTTATTAGGTAATGACTCATATTAATTTAATTTAATTTTTTATTTTATATTTTATTCATATTTATTTTATTAATATTTACTACACGACAATTTTTTAAACTATAGGACACAAAATACAACAAATAGTAGTTCATAGATCAGTGTGTATAACAGTAGGTTTTCAGCATGTCATATTTCTTTTTGTGAAGATATATTAAAATTTTTCTTCTAACTTTTAATTGAGATGATTTCTTATTGCTCACTTTTGCATTACTTCTGGAGAACATGTACTAATGTTATTGACAATATGTTGAATGGATGAGCTCAATGGGTGACTTCATAGCTCAATTTCCTCCTTCTTACTCTCTCTTACCCAACTGCTACTTTCATATTAAGGAATTTCCAAAAATGCTTTCCCATTTCTTTGATTTGTAAATCCACTCCACCTCAACTTACATATTAAGATCTTTATACCTTTGATTACATTATCACCCTCAACAGACTTCAAAAATTCTAAAGATCCTTTCCAATAAAGGGTAATAGTCTTTTACCAATACATTTCTCCTAATATGCTTCTACTCCTAAACCTGAACTTCATCTTCACCCTACACAATACTCCCTCCCTCTTATTGTCAATATAATCTTAGGCCAATACACGAGCTTTAGGCATACCAATTAATACTAATTTCAACCATGAATGCCTTCTACTTATTTCATAATTAATCCTGCTTCTCTGATAGCAAACGTGAAATTGCTCCAATACTGCCTTCTCTCCTTTCACTTTAGCAGCAGCTTTGTAGTGGGATTGCAGTGGGAAAAAAAAAATCATAAAATCTTGTAGTCTAAATCCATCAAAAAGTCTGTGATGCCTATTTCCATATTGACCTATTCTAAATTCTCCTTTTAAAGGGAGTCATAAGCTACTGGGTTTGATGAGAAGAGAAAAAAAATTAAGTGGTAAAAAATTCGATAAATTTCAAAAGATGCCGCCTTTGTTCAGTCAGATTGTAAATTAACTAGACTAACAGTCAAGACCAACAACCAATTTGGTAAAGATGAGAAAAGACACTGGGTGCAGTTACAACATCTTTTCCAATTATATATCTCCTTGAGATATGTTAGTATTATCCAAGGTTGTTTGAATCCTACCAGACTGACAACCCTGTCAATATCAGTATCAATAACAATATGAAACAGGGAGAAAAAAATACCATGAATAATCACCAGTATTGAAGAGGATGTATATTGCCCACACAAAGTGGAAAAAGATATTCCTATATATGGTGAGGCTACTATTAATTTATGACACTATGTTGATCATATCAAGCTACATAATAATGTAAGCCTTCTCAGTGAGATCTATGATCATTCAAAAGAGATCAGACATGCAAACCACACAGAAAAAATCAAAAGAATGGTGAAAACTGCAGAAACATAACAAGTACAGGGATGTGCAGCACAATAAGCAGTCCACGTGTACACATATTGGAAGTGCATCCCAGAAGGACAATGAGCTAAATCTATAATTTAACAGAAACCAGAGGGGCAATTTTTTGGTAAGAATCCAAAACTTCTAAGTATAACAAGAAACCATTCTTTCAACAGTGATATCCCCCTGGGTGTGCAATATTTCTGTGAGTGATGGTCCATGATCCAGAGGTCCAAAAACACATCATTCTCAACATATATTTCATATGCATATATTTTTCAACTTATATTTTAAATAATGTGATAAAATTTAAACAGCATTTTATGTGAATTATTTCATTTAAATCTCTCAAAACCCCCGTGAAGTACTTACTATAAGCACTATGCTTGCAATTTTTTTTACTGATAAGGAAAGTGAGATTTAGAGATGGTACATGATACCCACACTGAGGGGGTGGGCCCAAACACAAGGGTGTGGCAAATAAAATGACAAAAAAAGAGCCAGGCGTGAAATATTAGGGAAATATCAGGGTAGTCTCACTATTTGTCCTGGGGCAAGGATTTTTATAACAGAGGCAGTTGCATATGGTTTCTCCTGGAAAAAAAATGATTAACCAGCTTGTACTTTGATGGGGGAAGGGGGTCACTTCTCAGCAATCATACCCTGTTTCCTTGCTAGCCATGGAAAAGTGAGTCAACACCTTCAGCAATAATTAGCCCACATGTGGAGAGGGATCCAGGGGAATCTTTCTTGACACTCCAACCATGACTGTACACATTGACTGTATACATAACTGTATCACATTGGCCCTCAACAGGTAAGTAACAAATGCACAGAATATCAATACAAAAATTGGATTGCATTGAATTCTAAGTCCACCAATCTCCATGTTGGGCTCCATCTACACACTAGATGGCAACTGATCCATTCCTTTTGGTTTTCTGTGTTTTTCCCCATATTCATTCAGAAAGGTACTACATATAAAGGATTGTACACAGTACCCTGTAGTCCCTTCTGTTAACAATTCTCTTAGTATTTTTAGTACAACAGTACAACATTCATATTGTGTTTCCTTTTATCATTGCTCAGTCTTGATATGTGATTGGCCCACCTAATCTTCCACTTACATCCTTAAACTTATAGCCATTGAAGACTTCTCTACTACCTTTTGCTATTAATACAGTATTTTCCAATAATACATAAGTGAAAGAATGATTCTTTTCAAATACTACAGTTTTTACACAAAAGATATCAGTTAATTCATGTTTAGAGCACTTTAGGGATCTGAATTACATAAATCATCAATCTTGGCATCCTCAGTGTTGGGGAGGGAACCCTAACACACAAAAATCTAAGCAATTTACCACAGTAAGACTTTCTATCTTGCTTTCTTTGTTTTCTCCCTTCAATCATGTATTTCAATTTTATCTTTATTTTTTTTTAAAAAAAAAGGTAGAGACCATACACTGTCACAAAAAGAAATGCCCCTAGGAGAGAGGTAATATAAAATCAGAAGGAGGAATCCTAATGTAGGAAGTCCATAAAAAAATCATTTCTTGGAGTTACAAAAATATTTGGATTTACATAACAAGATTTAACATCATTCATACTTTTGGCATCTTGTTTGGGTCCTTAACCGCAGTAATTTCTTCATGCTTCCAAAACACACAGTGCCTCAAAACCTGAGATGATTCAGAAATTGAAAAATAGATATTAATTTGAAGTGATATTAACCATTGTGACCACAGGAGAAATAAGGCTTATTCTTATTAGTAACATTCATAAAATAACTGGTCCCTAAATATTCTAGCTCTATTGAGTTATGACTGCTTCACTGCCAGGCAGTCATAAAGATAAAAGAACAAACTTGTCTTTAAAAATTTCCAGCTCCATATTTTCTATTTTACTCCAATGTTTCCCCACCCAATCACAAGATGAGAAATGTTATATTCGTTGCACATATTAATTCAAAGAAAATACATTCTTGCATTGGCCATGGTAACAGAAAAAATTGTTAAATGAAATAGAGACATGCTTTAATCTGCACTCACAGTGCATCGGTTCTTTCTCTGGAGAATAGAATTTTTGATAATTCACCCTTCTTAGTTGTGGATAATTTTATTAATCACAATTGCTGAGGATTTTACAATTTATTGTCCTGTTAATGGATCTCCTGGTTTTGCCAACTCTTATATCAGCTCATATCATTCTTATCACATTTTTCAAAAACCATCCTCTTCATTTATTTATTTACAATATTTTTACACCACAATCATATGCAGCAGGTTACTCTGCCACTCCCCAACTGATAGGCATCTACTCTATTTCCAATTCTTTTCCACCACACAAAAAGGAGATTTTGAATGTCTATATTGTAGGATAACATTGACTAGTTTTTCTGCCTCTTCTTAAAAATCCCATCCATGGAAAAGAGTTTGATGAGCATCATGCTCTGAAGGGGGAACTGGCACAAGAATAGAAATACAACAGTACCTGCTTATGTTCTCTATCAGCAAAGTGCAGCAAGACAAATAATAGTGAGTGTCTCAGAAAGTCTTACTAAAATAACACATCTAATTTTATACTGAATAATTTGTAAAGATTGAGTGGGGCAGAAGAGATTGAGGAACTTAAAGGCAATGGATCTGTAATAGTCAAATAAGAACATCACAGAAAAGAAAAAAAAGACAGTCCTGAAACCTTAAACAAATAGAATTTTACTTCAAAAAATTACAACAGTTTTTGTTGTACAAACAAAATGTTGTTATACAACATTTATATAGTATTTACTATGTGCAAAGCAAAGTGCTAAACCCTTTAAAATACAATCTCCCTTAGGAGATAGGTGCTATTATTATCTCCATATTGCAGAAGATGAATTGGAGATTGTCACTCACACATCAGGTCTCAGACTCCAGGAAGAAGATTACACATCTTCTTATATTAAAATTCTACATAGCCAATATTAACTCAAAAAATTGGATGCTCCCTATTCTAATTTTTTTCTTAAACAAAATTCAGTGATTCAGAATTCTTCTCAGTATGAATACATGGGAGAATAGGAAAATAATTGCATTCATATATTCAGGGGGAAGATGTCACAATGAAAGAAACAGCACAAACTGGGTTAGTGTTTACTAAAAAGCAATATGCTCATGTGACTAAATTGAGGACTCTGTACACAGAACACAGCTTAAATGATGATTAGTCACATTTTTCAAATAAGTACTTAGGTCACATGGTCCAAAATGGTCCCATTATCAAAACATTGTTCAAAATATATATTTTCATTTCTTGAAAACAAATCTTACCAAATGTCTGGCCCATAAAAGACAAAGCTCTTCCAGTGATTAGCACTGTTCACTTTTCAGAATTCTAGACAACAACAAAGTAGAAGAGAATTTTATAGGGTTGAAAAGGGGCTAGGTTTTTTTTTTTTTAAACCTAGGTGAAAGTGTGAGGAGGAAGGAACATTAAAAGTGAGGTGTTCAAGTGAGGAAAAAACACATCATTGCTACTTGTATATTTATTCTTAGAGGAAATAATGAAGAAACACAGGTCAAAGAGCAGGGCAAAAGAATGTGGCAGTGACAAAGAGCTTAAAATAGATTTCAATAATTTAACTTATAGAACTCTATTCAAAGCCCATTCAAAATAAAGTCATATTTAGGGCTAAAAAGTTCTGATTTCACTTACTTTCTCTAAGGAAAAACAAGGCCACCACTGACCTACCTCACCTAAGTGTAAGAGATTAATATGCTACTATTGCTCCTAAGTGTGCTTTGAAGATGAAACATCATAAATATCAGAAATTAAATCAAATTACAGATAAAACTTGACTGGACAACAAGTGCATATGTTCAACTCTTAACTTTAGCCCCAGAGCAACTTTTCTATTGGCTTGCTATTTCAAAAGATTTCTCCTTCAAGATCATTCCTGTCTACTTGACAATAATGTACATTAAAAAATTTAGAGATACACACGTGTTGCCAAAAGATTAAGAACCATTCCTCTCCTGAATAAAAAGTGGTGAATGTGTAATTTTAAACCTTCCACGGAAAACATTATTTTTCCTTTCAAAATGGAGAGGTTAATCATATAGAAAACATAACCATATGCATTTAGCAATGAAGAAAGTAAGGCCAAATAAAGGGATCTATCACAGAAATACTATTTCTAGCCACAATTTCCAGCCAAAATTATGACTGCATAGCACAATGTATCCCTCAAGACCTGTATTTAACAAATACAGAATGAGTGATCAGGGACAAGTCATTTAAACTTACAATTTAACTTGGCAACCCTTTATGATTCTGAGTTGTGGAGCTTTCACAGATATGAACTAGACTTACATTAATAAAACCACAGGTCTAGTGAATTATGTGATAGTGATTTCTTCCAAGAACTGAAGGACTTTCAGGATTTCTTATATAAAATTTTTATCCGTGTGACCTTGGGCAAGTTATTTCACCCCAATTGCCCTCCAAAAAGCAAATAAAATAAAATAAAATAAATTTATGGCAGCATATAGATTTCAGGTAGTTTCTACAAGATACATAATTAAACTATCAAAAAAAAACCAAAAAGGTAATCAGATGTTATCTTCACACTGAATATATAATTCATATCTTAGCAATCTGTAAGAATCTCATTACATACTACTTATGGAGGATCCTTGCGGCACTATCTTGACCTTGATCAAATTCTTATCTTTGCAAACTAGATTCTTGAAAAATCAGCCCAAAATAATTTTCAGGAATCTACAAGATCTAAGAAGGTAAAAGTTAAGAAAGATCAATTTACAACAAAATTGGGAATTATGGAATGTCCACAAATAACTACAGTGCAAAATACTGAATACCACATATATAAGAATAAATATATAAGAATGGTGTGTGGCAACTGCTTTCATAGCTCTTGGAAGAAAGTAGCATAACTGGAATTCAAAAACACAGGGTTAAACTTCAGATCAATGAGCTAAATATAGAAGAAACTGGATAAGGCAGGGAATTAAATTTGAGTTGCAAAATGAGGACTACACACGGCAGACACAGGGAACAAGGTACATACTCCAGACACTTCAGAACACTTAGTGATGGCAAATTGTCCTTTAATGCTACAGCATTAAGTATATAAATGGGAGGGGCAAAAACAAAAGCAAATTTTTAAGAATATGAATGCCAAAGGAGACTTGGATTTTACCTAGTAAAACAAAGTCACTGTGTGGTTTTAAAAATAAGGGGCAAGACTGAAGCCATGACTTATGAAAATTAGGCTGGTGGTACCAGAGAGACAAAAGGAAGAGATAAATTCACCATTTAATATCTCTATTTTTCAAGTGAAGGTGAAAAAGACAAAATGGATTTAATACAAGAAAGCTGTGGAGCATTTTACAAGATAAAGGGCAAAATATAATTTAAAAAATTTCTTTTTTGGGGAGGCCAGGTGGCACAGCGAGTAAGAGCACCGGCCCCAGAGTCGGGATGACCTGGGATCGAATCTGGGCTCAGATACTTAGCACCACACCCAGAAATATCTGGCCGTGTAACCTTGAGCAAGTGACTTTACCCCAATTGCTTTAAAAAAATTCTTTTTTCCCCCCTTTGCAGGGCAATTGCGATTAAGTGACTTGCCCAGTCACAAGGCTAGTAAATGTGTCAAGTGTCTAAGGCCGAATTTGAACTCAGGTCCTCATGTTTCTCCAAGGCTGGTGCTCTGACTCTGCCACCTAGCTGCCCCTACTGTTAAAATTTTAAGACAGGTATTGCTTAACTTCTTCAGGAAAATACCCCAGGGATCAGTGATTGGCACTGTGGTTTCTGATATTTTTATCAAGGACATAGAAAAAGGCTCACTAAATTGAACATTTCATACATCTTGGAGGACTAGATTATAAGATGAATAGAGTTGAGACAGAAAATCCTGAAAGGCTAAGCAATCAGGCTAGAGCAAGTAAGAAGAAAATGACTAACAATAAATATAATGTTCTACAGGTAGTTACAAAAAAAATCAATGTCATAAATAAAAGATGAAGAAGATGCTGCCCTGAAGTAGCTGAACTGAAAGATGGTTGGAAACTGAGAGAATAAGCATAGGTAAAAAAGAAAACAAAATTAACTCTTTCTGCAAGTGATAAAATAGTTTATTTAGAAATTCAACTAAAAAGCTCAAATGAGTACTTGATTATAATTTAACTAAAACAAAAATCATGTGTTTAGACCAATAAAACCATGCAAGAAAAAGAAAAAAGAGATTCTATTCAAAATTTAATCATCGGATGCAATTATGAAGAAACATTAAAATTTAATGAATATGCACGCAAAATATCTGTTAGAAAAAATAGAGACAAAGAGAAATTATTTGAATATAAAATGGGGTTATTCCAATATAATAAAAAATACAGTTCAGTTTTCCTTCTTTCTCTTTCTGTCGGCGCTTCCAGTGGAGGGGCCTGTAGCAGCAAGCACCCCAAGGGTCCTCAGGGTTTGCTGCCACCACAGGTTCTTGGATCTGCTTTGATAAAGGAAAGCAACTCAAAATGGGTTAACAAGCTTACTTTAATCAGTCAGATCATATATCGTTTACCTTGTTCAGGGGAAAAAGGTCAGCACCCCGAACTTCAAAGTATACAGGCAGAATTCTCAAGACAGAAACAGATCAAGTAGACAGCTTTCCAAACTGTCCAGCCATTACATCCATACCCAGTCAACATCTGGGTTTCCACATCTGGGTTTTTCAAAGCCAGGGGGGAGGGGCCCCTCTGGACAACGGCTTCCCAGAATCCAGATCAAATCACAGAACACTTCTCAAAGTGAGCCCCCAAAACAAAGCTACACATCAGGGTTTATATAGCCTTCTCCTGGCTCAGAGAATGTAACAACCTTATTGACCCACTGGCCAATCAAGAAGTATCTACTGAAAAACAAGTCTCCCACCCCAGGCTCCAGGTGCACTTTAGCCTAGGGGCAGGGAAGATCTTTAAATTTGCATTTCCATTACAGGGCTGCTGTCTCTTCGGTGGCGCCATGCCCACCCTCAGACCCTTCGTGAAGCCTAAAATCGTCAAGAAGAGGACCAAGAAGTTCATCTGGCACCAGTCCTACAGATATGTCAAGATCAAGAGAAACTGGCGTAAACCAAGAGGCACTAACAACAGGGTGCGAAGGCGATTCAAGGGCCAGATCTTGATGCCCAATATTGGTTATGGAAGCAATAAGAAGACAAAACACATGTTGCCAAGTGGATTCAGGAAGTTTTTGGTGCACAATGTCAAAGAGCTAGAAGTCCTTCTGATGTGCAACAAATCTTATTGTGCTGAGATTGCTCACAATGTTTCCTCTAAGAATCAGAAAGTTATTGTTGAGAGAGCAGCTCAGCTGGCTATCAAGATCACCAATCCAAACGCTAGACTGAGGAGTGAAGAAAATGAGTAAAAACCTTTGCACATTTTTATTTGTGTTAAGTAAACCCGTAAACTACTACCATTTGTTTTTGTGGAGGTTGTAGAGGGAATTTGAATTTGTTTGGTATTTCTGCTGTTATAGATGATTAAGAATGCTTCTCTTTTTCCTTGTTTTTATAAATGATGACTAGGAACAATCTGGTTCCAGTTTCTATTATCTGCCTTTTTTCTGCTAGATCATAATTAAATCTGAAGGAGGTCCAAAAAAAAAAAAATACAGTTCATACCAGACAACCTATGAAATAAATTTTATCTGGAGGAACAAAAAGTGGTCACAAAGAAAATTATGAGAAAATAGTACAAAAGAATGGGTATTATATCTCAAAAAATGCTATAAAAGAATAATCATTACTTTTTTTGTCATTGTTTCAAAAAATGGAAGAGTTGATCTGCAAAACAAATTAATGATATAGCACAAAAAAGGACAATTTTAGTTACGTAAAATTGAAATCTTTTTTGCAAAAAAAAAAAGAATTAAATTAATTTAGAAATCAAAAGAAGAAACAAATAATTGAGCACCTAGATTATAGAATGGATAGAGCTCTGAGCCTGGGGTCAGGAAATAGAAGCTCAATTCTAACCTCAGACACTTCTTTGCTGTGTGACCCTGGGGAAAGCACTTAAATAGCAATTACCTCAGTGCTGTCATTTGTAACGTGACGTTAATATTAGTATCTACTTCCCAGGGTTGTTGTGAGAAACAAATAAGTTAATTTTCAAGCTCTTTAGCACAGAGTAAACACAATATAAATGTCATTTATCACCTTATTAATAAATGTGTGTGCACCCACATACATACAACATATGCATGTATTATCAATATGAAATTAAATAGACACATTTGACCAAGGGAAGATTTTTTTCTTAGTTTAGTTTTCAGATCTGAAGGAATAATGAATATGTGTTTAGGAATTTAGATAGGATGGAGTCAGGGGACAAGTAACAGAAGATGCATGAGAGATAAAAAAATAAAAGACAAAAGGAGGTAAGAATGGATGACATCCAGGGAATTCATAAAGAAAAAGTCAATCTTTGGACGTTTGGAATTAACTGTCATCTGTATGCTAATGATTCTCAAAGCTCCCAGAGGCAACCTCTAATCTTATGTGCTCAATATCCATCTTCTCCAGTCTTTATCAAGTTTATGCATACTTAAATGTTATCTTTCTAATTATATATTAAACATATTCCTAATTTCCTTTCAACCTTCCCATTCCTTTTCTTTGTCATAATTAACTACCCTTTAAAAATTCATGCTCTTAAATTTTTTCATTTAATTTCCCAGAATGTAAATGGGAAGCTTAGCCCAAAACTAAGCTTATTCCTCAAAGGAATCAAAGGATTCAAATTTGATTTCCTAAGATTTTACCCCCCAAATCCATAGCATTTGAGAAACTATATGAGCCACTTCCCCAAGTTAGAACTCCCACAGTTAGAATTAAGGGCAAAATAGCATTAATATTATCTACACATATAAATCTTGTATAATGGGTTAGAACAAGTTATGGACTATATATTCAAGGAGGCCCAATCACAATTTCTAAAGCTTCACCGTGTGAAATCCATTCAAGTTTAAATTTTTCAGATTTGACTTCTGAAAGATCTTCAGCCTCCAAAAGACAAAGCTGCTGGAATGTCCAGTCTAACTTAATTTATTCATCATCATCAAAATTTTACTTTTCTATAACATTTTAGAACTCACAAAATATTTTACAAAAATCTCATTTTAATTCAACAATCCTCATTTTACAGATGAGAAAACAAAGGATAATAAGGAAAAGGGTATTATGCTTCTCCTTTAGATTATTTTTCATGGGTATTCTTCTTCATTTATTTATGTTTATATGAAACTGGTACAACGGACAGGCATGACAAAAAGGGAAAAGTGGTATTACAATCTAAATGCCTGAACCTGAATATTGCTCAGGAACATCATTTGCTAACTTCCCTTATGAAAACTGGGATATAATTGCCTGCACTGGGATAAATATGGGTTTTGAGGGTCGAAAACAAACAAATATGACTTTTTTTTTTAAAAGGACATCATGTCCGCTAGGTTAAGAGCCTCCTATTAGCAAAATATGTAAAACTTCTTAACTGTTAATACATTTTTACAGCACTATGCTTTGGCATTTCCTAGACATCATAGTCGTAGAGATTCTTAATATTTGAATGGACTTTTAGATTATGTAATGCAGTCTTCTAGATAAGGAAACTGAGGCTCAAGGAGAGTAAGTTATTAGTCCACAATTTAACACAGCCAAGAAATAAACTACACTACTGCCTGAGAATATATATTATAAAATTCTCTTCCTTTTCCATGAGATCGTTTTTGGTTTCTATTATACTCTGATCCTGTAAGAATTTCCGGGGAGATTATTTGGCATATTCTGACCAAGACAGCATTAAAACTAAATTTAAATCAAAGATGTATCAGTATATTTTGAGTCAGGACAAGAGTTTTTTAATTTGATGGAATAGCAAGAGAACCAAATAATCTTAATTACCTTTCTTTTCCTGTGTTTGTTTAACAAAAGAAAAAATTATTCACATTAGTGAGAATTTACTCACTGTGTAATCAAGCTAAGTGAATGATTAGAAAAAATGGTACCTGTGGTAAAACTTGTGTTCGATGATTTTAAGGTGTTTTCCTACGTTTTTGCTTCCTCATCTCCTTTCCTGAAAAGGAGAGTTTTCCATATCTTTGACAGAGTTATGCTCAGAAAGTATCTTAACTTTGTTTTACTATGGTGCTGGTTTCTTTTATTTACAACTAATTAACAAACTCCAAAAAGCAAATAAAATATTAATATAATACTCTAATACCTTAAAGTACTTTGTTAACAAAAATTCTAAGCATTGAAAAGTACATTTGATCAATAATTTGCGATTCCAATTTGAACAAAATACATTTCTAAACTGAACATGCCTACAGAAGCTTCCATGCTATAAAGGCTGTCACAGACATGAAAATAAAAACAGGTGTCATATCACAGGCCCTTCTTTTCTTAGACCTTGATTTCTTCATAATTTTTCCATATACTTCTATTATTATATAAAACATTTTAGAATTTGGAGTTCACATGAGACACTATTTTTTTGGACAACCCTGTTCAAGCAGAGCTTTAGTGGGTGGTCTTTGGAAAAAATTTCAAGTTTTTCAAGAAAGCAACAGTACCTTACAGGTGAAAAGAAAGTATGGTTTTGGTTTACTTACATTGGTGATGAGAGTTCTTTCCTCATAGAAGTCTTGCTTTTCTAAATGTAAAATTTAATAGACTCAATCAAGAAGGATTTATTAAACATCTTCAAAGTACCAGGCATTATTCTGGTTATAGGAAATAAAGAAAAAGTGAAATAGTCCTTGATGTCTAAGAGCTTACATTCTGCATGTTATACTTCAAGGACAATTGTGCCCCAAACTGACAAATCACAACACAAAAGCATCATTTCAAGGTGATAGTGTGCTTTTGTGCCTTGAACTCAAGAGGAGAAATAGGACACCTTGCATTTGTAAATAGATTTTTGTTATCATTTTGTTATTTACCTTTAATGAGGTTAGCCAACTTTTCAACATATACGAACCATGAGAAACAAAGTTTGATGTTCAACCATTTTTCAGAGCTTTCTGATTATTTGATTTCCCTGAAACATTGAAATGTTTTATGTGATTTTATTTTATGAAATGGAACTTTAAAAATTATATATAGAGATACTTTCCCACATTGCTTTTATATAAAATTTCAATTTCCAAATTTGTCTTCAGTAATTTCCAAATTTAATTTGATATAGTTTTCAAACATTTAAAAGTAAAAGTAATACCTGAAAATTTTATGTTAGCTTTTGCTACCCTTGAAAACAGATTTCTGTAAAGGCACAAAGTTATCATAACTTTTCATTCTCTATATGAGAGTCTTAACATTTACTGTATTACTAATATTCCTGGAACACACCACAGATTGTAATGCCTAAGAAATGAAAGCAGTCCTATGGCCAAAATCAGTCTGCTGTATATGTTCATATACAGCATATATGTTTGCCATAATTTTGAATTATTCTTGATAAAACAGAAAAGCACTATTGAGATATACTGTGGCTAAATATTATGTCACCACTTGCTACAGAATGGCAGGTTCAGGATATGGGGGGGGGGGGGAAGCGTTAACCTTACACTGGGACTCTTAAGTTGGAGAAATGCAAACAATATTGAGAAGGTCATGTAGCATTTATGTTTTTCATGGAGGTTCTATATGGATCTTTCTGCTAATTATGTTGCCTTCTGCTAATTAGTATCACTCTTTTCCCAAATGCAGTTCATCTCAAATGACTTGCTAAGAAAGTAATTTTCAACTACAAATGTGACCAATTGACTTCTGAATTCAATAAACCTACTGTGAGTTGAAACCACCTCTATGATATATCTGTTTAATCTTTACAACCTGGCTCAAACTTATCTTTCCAACCTCAGTATCTATTACCTTTCATTTTCTACTTATCTAGACAAATGATGCTTTTCTCCGTTCTTGGAGAACGGTATTGGCAGTAGCCATGTACCGTTCCTGAATTCTCTCTCCTTTAATAGCACCACATAAGTACCTCTCTTTAAGGTCAATGTCAGGCACCAACTTCTGCTATGAAGTCCTTTCTGATTAACCCTCCCCAACTACTTAACGTACATCCTGGCCACAAGGGTTGCAGTCAAGGATATTGCAGATATTTATCACAACTTAAAATGTATGTTTTTATCTAGGAGATTTCTTTTTAGCTGCTCATATTCCTAGATGCCCTTGGTGTCTCTCCCCTTGAAATGTGTGAACTCTGCAAGCCGAGATTTTTAAATTATTTATACCTTTGACAGATATATTTACAAAACACTTCTCAGGTCCTGAACAAATTTCATTCTCATAAATTACTGTATTTAACCTTTTTTTCCCCATTTCATTTATCCCCATCAGGATATATTTCTAGAACAATGAAGAGTACATATTTGAAAAGTTAAAGACAGATACAATGAATTCAATTCCTGCTGGAAATTATTCCTTAGACTAGTTAATTTAATTAGAAATTTCCCTCCTTTTAATTCTTTATTTTTGGAAAAATTCTTCTCAAAACAGAAAACTCTTTCTTATATGTACCAGAAAAAAATCCAAACCCTAAATTACAATATTATAAATAATCCAGAATTGTCTATTGAGAGCTCAAAGGGTCTAACCAAATGCAACATGATGTTGTGAAGCCTCTACACCAAATATGTACGGACAAAAATGTCCATTTATCACCCTAATTTTTGCAAATGATTTATATACCTAAATAAATCCTTAAATTCTGGCTCTTCACAAACAGCTTTACTTCTAGCTTAAGAATCAAAGCCCAAATTCAACTACTGATCAAGTATAAGTACATACACCATGAAAGTGATACCATAAGGAACAGTGACTAGGAATACAGCTATGATTCTGCCTGTGCAATTACATGCACATCAATGACAAGGATGTGACAAAGGGTGGGAGAGAAATATGATATGTGCCCAAAAAATTAACAGCAACCGTGACTGGAGCAACATTTTAAAACATTGAAGTCTGCCCCAAGTTAAAACTGAGAACATAAATGGAAACTAAACAAAACAACAATCTGGTTTTATTTTTTCTCCTTCTACAATGTTGTCCTGATACTAGACTCCCTTGCAGATAATTTCTTCCTCCAATGACTCAATCCTTTAAAAGAATAAATATTTTAAAACATTTAACAGTAAGGAAGAAATGTCAACATGTCATTAAAAATGTGAAAATTGGAACATTATTTTGTCCATGCCCACATTGCATGTACTCAAAATGTACATTCTGTCCCCCCAAAATCTTGGCCAATTGCTTATTTTTACATACATCAGTGTCATAGCTCAAATTTTCCAGCAAATTTTTCTTAAGCTGTCATATAGCATGCATATCAAGGAAGTTAACACTATTGTCTTATTTCATTCACTTGAATTTAATAATTTCAACATGATTAGAAGTTCAGTGAAACAGATAAAAATTAAAGGTGATGAATAAACAAGGATTGTAAGTTACATTGTCAAGATTAAGACCACACATCATTTAGTCGACAAATGTTATTGCTGAGGGCTGATAAATGTGAAGGGTTTAGGAAGAATCTTCTCATTTGTATAGATCTTACAAGACACCTTTATCTTTAAAAATGAGTTACTCAAGGTTATTACTGCCATTAAAACAGAGGATTTTAAAAGGATTTAAACTCAGGGCACATGCAATTGGGTTGAAACTCGGGCTCATCCAGGTATCAGCTCATCCACATAGGCTCTGGGTTCATGCAATTTTGTCTTGAACCTGAAATGTTCAAAGGAAAAAAGGAGGTAAAAATTAGAAGGAAATATTCCAGGTATGAGTGACAGAGAAAGAAACAGCCTACAGGTAACAGATGTAACATCTTGTATAAAGAACACCTCAGAGCATGTGGGAGATTGTAAGGTTTAGTGAGAAGATGGAAGCTGGGGGCCAAGAAGTGGTTATTCTGGGCTTTGAAAACCAAAAACAGTATTTTTATTTCATTCAAAAGATGACAGAGAGTAAACTGAGTTTACTCAATGAAGGTGAAAGTGGGTAACGTGACAGATCAGCAATTCAGGAAAATCACTCTTTCAGCTCTGTTGATGGACTGGAGTGGGGAGAACCTTGGGGCAAGAAGATCAAGCATTCCATATTGCAATAGTCTGAGCATCATATTATAAATAACTGCACAGGGATTTTGGAATTTTCAAAGGAGAGAAGACGTGTACTGCTTACGTTTTTACTATATCATTACAAGTCAGTTCCTTATGCAAATGAATTTAGCTGCTCATTGAAAGTAATTTTTCTTCAGTGTTAAAATAGGTAGGGAAATGGGATTCTGCTATCCTGATTAATCTGTGGAGATGAAAATTAAAACAAAAATTCAGGAACAACTAAAGCAAAGTTGCTAAATTCCTTTATATCCTAAGTCAGTATCAAAGGGTAAAACTAGAATAAAAGACTTAGAGATATCACTGGTAAAAATTCCATTAGAGATATATGGACCTAAGCCCTGCCCCCGGCATAAATTTCAAAAAGGATTCAAAAGAAATTAAACATTAAGTCAATGAAATGAGTTGCACAACATAATGCTTATAGTAGCGGCAAAATCATTTTATAAACCATTTACATGTGTTCTGTGTTATAAGTTATTAAAATACAACCATTAGAAGCAAGACATTTTATAGTAAAAATAAACAGCATAGCAATTATTAAAATAACAGGTCTGTTTGCGGCACACTGAGGACTTAAACCTCATGATCACAAATTTTCATTAATCATTGCTTTGTTAAATAGCTTACAAAAATCTTATTACTTCTACTAAGGAAGCATCAAAATGTCAAGGAAACATAGTTTGCATTTGAGGAGTACAGGCTCTGCTAACCCTGGTAATACTGACTTGTCATTTTCACGAGATTCAATGGGGAAAGGGATAAGAAATCCTATAGAAGTATATAAACAAGGGGCGGCCAGGTGGCTCAGCGAGTAAGAGCCCCGGCTCCAGTGTCAGGATGACCTGGGGATCAAATCTGGGCTCAGATACTAGCACCACACCCAGAAATAATTGGCCAGGTAACCTTGAGCAAGTTACTTAACCCCGATTGCTTTAAAAAAAGAAAAAGTATACAAACAGTTTAAATCAATATGAATACAGAGGAGGTTATAATTACTCTCTATGCTGATAACATTTCAGATTTATCTTTTACAGCAATATTATCTTAATCCACATATCGTCTCTGACAAAAAAAAAAGATACCACCATGAATGATTCTTATTTTTGGTTATCTCATTGAGTTGTCATGTACACACTAAGGCACAGAGCACCAGACATTCAGCAGCTTAGATTCTACAAAAATGAATGATCCCCTTTAAGATCTGCCCAAGCAATGCCCTGCTTAACAACATACATACATTTTTTAGCCATCTAGGGTTTTATGACATATCTATCCTAATAGATAATTGGTCCAAAGATGTTGAGCAGTTCATAGACTGAAATCTAAACTAACAAAAACAATGTGGGAAAAAAATGTTTCAAATAACTAATGAAAAATGCCAATCAAAATAATTGAGGTTCCATCTTACAGCAAACTGATTAACCAAAAAAAAAAATTTCCAATGCTGGAGCCAATCTTGAAGCCAAGGTGGAATTCTGCTCCAAATCATTATAAAACATACTCTCTAATCCAGCATTACCTATACTATCCATATTCAAAAGAGATAAAAGACAGGAGGAAAGAACACCTCTAAACAAAGATATTTATGTAATTTTATATATTCATGTATATCCAGAATAGATATCCCTCATTTGGGAAATTACTGAACAAATTATGGAATCTAAATGTAATGGAACATCATGGCACTGTTAGAAATGGTGAAAGACACAATTCTTACAATCTGCATGGAAGCTTTACATTAACTAAGAGGTAATTGAGCAGATCCAGAACTATTTATACACCCCAGTGATAAAGCTTACAGGTACTGAAGTCAGGAAGATTTTTCTCATCTGTAAAATGATGGAAATGGCAAACCACTCCAGTATCTTTGTCAAGAAAACCCCAAATTGGACACTGAAGAATCAGAAATGACTTAGCAACAAGAAGTTGCAATTAGCAGCCTCCGGAAGATTTTAACCAAGAGTTGACATAGCCAGAGTTACACATTAAAAAGATATTTTTAGGGGGGCGGAGCCAAGATGGTGGCACGACCTCCCCACAGCTCTGGCTTCCACCCTCCCCAATCCATGTAAAAAGGGGACTCTAAACAAACTTTGGAGCTACAGAACCCAGAAAATGACACAGAGAAGCTAACCTCCCGCTGAGGACACCCTGGCAGGCCGGCAGGAATACAGTGCAGCGCTCAGGGAGCTGAGCCCAGCCGGGAGCCGAGGCTTTAGCCCCCGGGCAGGCCTGACCAGCCCCTGGCCAGAGGGACTCCAGATCAGCAGCAGGTGTGGCCGTTTCCAGATTTATCAACACATAGACACAAAGGACAAAGTGAGAGGTATGAAGACCATGACTAAACTATAGAAAAAGACTGGAAGACTGGCCGCTTTTCATTCAATTGCAAACAACTTTTATACTATCAAAATGACTGGAATGTCCTTATGACTTTGGCATCATAATGTTTCCAGAGTTCTACAAGTCTCACATCAAAATCTCACCTCCTTCAGGTCCCTGTTCTTCCCATAGAAGTGATGCTTCTCTTCCAATATTATGTTTCTTCTATTGTACTTAATTGAAACAAGGCCCTCACACACATAGCAAAGTTATCCTGGACAAGACCACCTTCCTAAGGGATTCTCCTTCTGCCTGGAAATGAACTTGCTTCTCATAACATGTTAAGGAGGCTACCACAATCTCTGCTCAGCATAAGAATGTTATAGACTATGAACCACCCCTCAGCTTCCTTAAAAATGGAAGAGAAGAGGTTGAAGAAGAAAGAAATGGATGCTTGCTAGTTTGAAATGAATGTATTGGGTCGGCCAGGTGGCGCAGGGAGTGGAGCACCAGCCCTGGAGTCGGTGGGACTTGAGTTCAGATCTGTAATCAGCCACTTACTACTTACTAGCCATGTGACACTGGGCAAGTCACGTAACCCCAATTGCCCTGCCTTTCCCCTCCGAAAAAAATAAAAAAAAGAAAGAAAGAAAAAGATATTTTTTAGCTGTGTAAAGAATAAAGGGAGGTGGGCAGCTAGGTGGTCCAGCCAATAGAGAACCAGCCATGGAGTCAGGAGGACCTCAATTCAAATCAGGCCTCAGACACCACACAGGGCATTTAACAACTAAACTCCTTTTTGGGGGGAATGAGAAAATGAGAAGGGGGTGTTTGTAGCAGACTTTTCCAGTTTGACTATGGAAGGCAAACAGATGAAACAAACCTATTGTTAGTGCCTTGATAATTTAGTGAATCGCACAGATATCAAAATGTCAAAAGAAATTATTTTTCTCTTTTAATGAATATGGCCCTAAAATAGCTTCTGAAGCAGGTGTCAAATGTCCCTGTGCACTAGAACCTGCAGGGTTAATATTTATTCTTTAAAGTTGTCATTTTTATTTCTAGTAATGGCTAGCTTAAATAGGTTGCTCTTTTTAAAATAGAATTAGGCCGACCTCAACACTGCCCCCCCCACCACCAATAAAAAAATATTGGGCCCTTTTTTGTGACCATACTGTAAGGATTTTTTTTACTTAAAAATAGTAAATTATCTATCTCCCCCTTCCCCCAAAACATTGATAAAGCAAGGAATACCACATCCATTTTATATGTGAAGACATGCAAAGATAGTTCCTTATTATCCATGGTGAAAAGGGAAATAAGAAAGTTAAGGGGGGAAATAGGTTTCAATCTATTCTCAAAGTTCACCAATTCTCTCTCTGGAAATGGCTAGCATTTTTGATTATACACTTTGTAATTCTAGGTTATTGTTTTCATCACAACGGATATTGTTCATAATGAATAAAAAATTGCATAGGAATATAAATAAAATATATTGGAATTGTTATCAGGAAATTTTTCTAAGAATAATTTCATGGATCCCATATCAAGGTCCTTCCCCTAAAATTATGATGCCACTTACTCTATGGCCCCAACTCATGCAAGCAAGCATTCACTAAATGGCTATTCTATATCTGTATCCTATACAGTGCCAGGATGCTAGGATGAAAAAACATAAAAGTGCACTATTTGTGGGCCCTCCCAAACCAAATAGTAAAGGGTACCTCCCGCCCATTATGGGGACAGATTTCCAAGTAGGGTAATCCTCCCTTTCACTTAAACCTCAGGAATGATAAGTAACTACTGACTGGGAGAGGAGGAGGGTCAAAAGACATCCCTTCATCCAAACCCCTCACACCCACAACCCAGTGAGGTGGCTTAAAAAAAAACATAAGGGTTAAAACACATAAAACAGCAGGGCTCCAAGTAGTGAACAAAGCCCACCTTCTGCATGAACCCCACCTTCTGTATCCACAGCTACTTTTCTTCAGATCTGTACTTGCAAGCTCCTAGGATGAAGCCTTCAGAGAAAAACTCAAGGCCTAGCTCTGATACATGCAGGCTGGATGACTAAGGTCTCAGAAGCACTTTTAAATAGGGAAAGGAAGGAGAAGGAGGGGGAAGGAGCCAGCCAATCAGTGGCAACAGTCCCTATTGGGGGAGGCACAGGGAGACCGGATCTTCCCCTAGAAGAGAGGAGAAAAGTAGGTGGGGTGAGCTTGATGCACTGGAATCTAATAGAGTCAAACCCTCCAGTTTCACTGACAAGAAAACTACTGAGGATCTGGGAGTTTAATTACCCAATAATAGAAAGAGTTGTGATGAGAATGGGAATCTGAAGATCTTCCCATACAAGAGTGAATGTAAACCTAGTTGAATGTTGAATCAAGGATATGAAAATTCTTTCAATTCTCAGACTAAATGCATAAAATATAACATAACTTAAAATCTGGTTGTTTTGTAAAGGACACCAAGATATAACAGGACAGCTAGGTCAATTATAATTTGATAGGAGTGTTTATTAACCAGCCCTCACTGCCTCTCAGACCAAAACACAGCAGCGAGCTTTCTGTTAGACATAATTTTATAGACAATGTGATTGCTGGCAACAGAATATGTTTCTAAGAGGTACCAATGTCTTTAGCATTGTGTCTATTGAGGCAAAACATTCTCAGTATTATTCCTATTGAAGCAAAGCATTCTCAGTATTATTCCTATTGAAGCAAAGCATTCTCAGTATTATTCTCATTGAAGCAAAGCATTCTCAGTATTATTCTCATTGAAGCAAAGCATTCTCAGTATTATTCCTATTGAAACAAAGCCTTAGTATTATTTCTTCTGAAGCGAAACAGACCTCAATCAGTGGCAATCCGTGGCATGTTTCTAGCAACACAGGTGAAACATTTCTTTACTATTGGGGCCTATTAAGTGGTTTCCAAGGAACTCAGTAGTGGTCCCCTCTAGCAGATTTAAGGGAGCTCTAGTGTATAATTTCTGGTGGGCACTTCACTTTAATTCCAGTTTTGGTTATCCTTGAGTGGATTTCAGTCAAGTCTGACTCCTCCTGACCCCACTTGGGGTTTTCATAGCAAAACTATTGAAGCAGTCTGCTGCTACCATCTCCAGCTCACAAAAATTCACATATGTCATTGAGGAAGATTACATTTATAGGAATAAATTTAGTTATACGGCAGATAGCAGAGCCCACAGGTTCTTAGGGCTTAGCAGCAGGGTAGATTGTAAGGCTTGATGATTCCCCCATCTTGTTAGAATCATTTTAGTGACTCCCTGCTCATTGGTGCTGCATGAGTGGCCATCTCATCCCAATGCTACACCATCCACACAGCAAAACCTTCTATTATCTTTGTTACTTCTTCAGCATTTCTCATTTCGATTCATTTACTAAGTCCTGGTAATTTTGCCTCAGATTATCTTTTGCATGTATTCTTTCTTCTAGTATAGAACCTTATCATTACCTCCCCTGGACTATCACATTAACTTCAATTTTTTAAATGAGGAAACTTAGGTTAAATCTTGGGTATTGCATGTATGGGGGGCTTTTCCTAAATAAACCTTTCTAGGATTTGGCTGCTTGTTACTTGTTGAAATCATCTTGCCTTTTACAGTTTGATGAGAATGTTTCTGAAATCACAGAGAAGAAATAAAAATACATTGTTGTGCAACCTTGAACAACTCTATTTCTTCTTGCCTTTTCAGGTGTGAGCAGCACAACGGTCCCCAAAATTTGGCCTGGATTTGCTTTTTGATGGAAAAATGCTGCTGGAAAAATGCCTAGAATGGGACCTGGTAAGGATCTTCTTTACAACTCAAATTAGCCCCTGAGGTGGAGATTGAGGATGAGGTGTTTGTTTGCAGTGGAATCCTTGGGTTTTCTATTGTGGGTGATTTCTTTTCATTTTATATTTGCCAAAGTTTACATAGCAGTGCTTCATTGAATAGAGCTTCTTAGAGGCTAAGTGTGGACTACTATTGAATTCAAGGATGGATACAAAGGAGAAGATAGACAAAAGGTCATAGTCTTCATAAAGTTAAGCTAGTTATTGATTATATACGGTAATGGGAGACTATGTAAATAATTGAAATCCAGAAATATTTTTAAAACATCATTGTAATATTATGGCTTAGGATTCAGTTTACCATAGGCATGCATGCGCATGTATTTGTATAATTAAAAGAATATTAACCATATTAAGTGTACAAATTGGGTTTTTTAAAATCCAATTATGAGAACAATTTTTTTTCCCTTTAGAAACAATTTACATAGTAAATCAGTCAAAACACATTTCTTGACATTACTCTGAGGCAATACTGATTAATATTTGTTAGCTTTTATTTGAATGACTGTATACATTAAAAGTTTTTGTAAGCCTACATTTATGGTCCAAGTCTTCTCATCAGACCACATTCTTTTCTTCATCCCAAATTGCTTTTTACTTTGGCTTTATTGTAACGAGAGACCAAATCTTTTCAGCAGAGATCCCAAAAAGTAACCAAGATGGGTCATTTAAATTGACCTCTTCTCCCTGCCTCTACCATCTGCCTGGGGAAGGTATTAATGTGCAACATAATGACCAAAATCATGTAAGAAGAAAGGAGACACAAGAAGTAGGGTTTCTTCATGAACTTTTAGTTTATGAGATTATATTTAGCAAATTATATTTAGTATTTATATTAATTTATTACTATAATTATATTTATATGAATATATAATTATAATAAAAATATTTAAAATTATATTTAGTAAATGAGATTATAGTTTATTTTCAGATTTATGGAAGTAGTTTGAAATAAATTGTTTAACAATTTCTGAAGAGGAAAAGTTTCTTTTTCCCAATTAGGGCTCTTTCTGTCTTAAACATTGAATTTCTTGAGCCAAGTGAACTCTTCCCTCTCATTTGCTTACTTTATGAATGGTTGCTCAACTGGATCAGGAGTTTTCTGGTATAAGGGAATTCATTATCCCCAGTCACTCTTTCCCTGCCCTGTCTTTTTCCTACATTTCATAGCACAGGCTGAGAATGGCTTTTGTCTTGGTTTCTCCAGGATTAGAGTAAATAGTTTTGCCCCTTAAAATCACAGTAACACTTTTTTTTAAAGCAGCTTCAAAGATGTGATGGGTCCTCTGGGAGCTTATTAAACTTAGCCTAAAAGCCACATGGAACCTACAATAGGAACCTATGTCTGGCCTTTGCAGAAACTATTGATCAACTTTATTCAGAAAACACTGAGGTCCCTAAAGGGTCCCAGTCCTGTTGCCCCTGGGATAGCTAATGTCATCTATGGAACTCTGCATATACTACACTGCCTTGCAGAACCCCTTGGGGTTGAATGGCATCTCCTGTGTGAGGAACTGCTTAGAGCTTGTGAAACTGAAGATGGAAATGTGAAACTTTTCAAATTTTAGTCAACTAAACTCAAATTGTGAAACCTCAAGAGGAGCTAGTATTGCGGTGCCAGGTAAGGATTGCTAGCTGGAGCTTGTTTGCCGCATATGGCAATATCTACATAGAACAGGTGAAGGAAAGCCATTGGGTTCTAAACACTGGGAAAAAGTAAGTTTTTTCTCTTCTCAACCCTATCTGTATCCAGAGATCAAAGCTTTTCCTATGCTAAATTCTGGTATGCTAACTTGTTTTGGGTTTATATCCTCCACACTATGGAATCTGGCAAGAAAAACTATGTAGTAATGGGGATTAGGAGTGTTGGGTATTAATAATAAATTTTAATATTTAAATATTATATTTATTTTTATATTATATTATAATAACATATACTATAATAAAAATAATATGTAATATATAAATAATAATATATATTAAATATAAATATTATGTTTAAGTTAATAAATAAATAATAAAAAATAATAAAAATAAAATAAACTAAGGTGGTGGTAGTAGTAGACAGATAAGTTATTAGCAATAAGAAGGATTTTTTCAGAACAAATAGAGAAATGGGAAAGTTATGGAAAGTTGTGAAGTGACAAACTCTTGTATGTTATTTAAAAATGGGTTGATCCCAATACTTTTTAGACTCTCTGGCAATATTATTTGCGCCTATATGAATTACTAGAATTGTGTTTCAGACTTCCATTTTGATAAATCTTAGATATGTGCCACTGGAAGACAAGAGACTTCTCTATTCTTGTTAGCATGTCAGCAAATAACTGCCTCAGTGTCCCTAAGCAGGGAACAAAGTCAGTTCCACTCTTTGTTTCTTCCTCTGACTCCTATTGGAGGGTTTCTCCTGATAGTTTCAGTGGTTCTGCTGTGATCCCTTGGAGGACAAGCAGCTGCCTCTCCTCTTCAGAACTTCTTTCTCTTCAGGATGAACCTTAAGTTCGTTATTTAGCTGTTAGTATACAGCTGCCTTTTTCCTTCTCTTCCTATGATGTACAGTATTCTTCCATCCTCCATCTTCCTGACTAGGGTTTAGTCTCCCCACCTCTACCTCAAATTCCCCCCTTTTTTTCCCTACTGAAGCTCTGCTTTCATTTCTTTTTTCTAGAAACACTTTAATGACACTAATGGCCTGGAATATAGAGAGTTGTTCCTTAGGTCCCTTCATCTGGTCTTCAAGGGGAAAGACAAGTCTACACTTGGAACACATCTGTCACTTGGCTGTGACAGAAATGCAAATATTTGCATAATTAGTGCAAGTCACTACAGAATAGTCTCTCATTCCCCATACCCATTGTGATTTTTTTGGCCTTGGGGGTTCTTTGACGACTTTAGGGTATTTATACTATACCCTTAATGAATTGGCTTCACAGCTATTTATCACTTATTCATAACCTTCCTTTCTTTAGTATCAATTATTCCACAGCTACACACTCTTCCCCTACTCCTTTGCACTAATTTGCTATTTCAACTACTTATCTATCCCAACAACCAATCCACTCTGCTAATTTGTTTTATCCTCTAGTTTGTTCCACCTATCTTTCTTATTTTACCTTGCAATTACCTTCTCCTGTCCTTTCTCCTGAGTCTCTCTTCAAGTCTCATTTTATCCTCATTTATCCTCCTTGGCCTTGTTCTTTTTCTTTCATCATTCTCTCATAGAAACCGGGACCAAGATTATGTTCCTCTTCAAATTTTCCTTAATTTATCCCAAATTTCTCCTCAAGTACAAACTTTTCCTTATTCTTGCTCAGTGCCTTGCTCCTTAATTCAGCTCAAATGCTTCTCTCCCAGGGATAAGAAGAAAACCAGAGAGCTTTCACCATTGATCATCAGATTTGGTTCATTCAGCAAAAACTAGGCATTATAAGGCTAGGCATTATAAATATGATTGACTGGGATAAATAATCCCATCCAATAAATATTTATTAAATTTTTGTCTTGTTCAAGACTCTGGGCTATGGATTGAGGCTATAAAGACAAGAAGCTTTAATTCTATTGAAATTACATCATTAGAGGAGCGGCCAGGTAGCACAGCAAGTAAGAGCACCGGCTCCAGTGTTGAGAAGACCTGGAGATCGAATCCCGGGCTCAGACACTTGACACCCACCCAGAAACACCTGGCCGTGTAACCTTGAGCAAGTTACTTAACCCCAATTGCTTAGGGGCAGCCAGGTGGCTCAGCGAGTAAGAGCACCGCAAATCCCGGGCTCAGACACTCAGCACAACACCCAGAAATAACTGGCCGTGTAACCTTGAGCAAGTTACTTAACCCCGATTGCTTAAAAAAAAAAAAAAGAAATTACATCATTAGAGCACCAGATTTTCAGAGCCTGAATTTATCCCCTAATTTCTATGTGGTCTTGGGCAAGTTATTAACCTCATATGCAAGATGAAGGGGTTGGACCATAACCTCTAAGATATCTTCTTGAATTGGATGTATGATCCTCTGTATTCAAATAAAAAGTAAAAAGTTGAGAGATTGTGTTTAATAGTGGATAGAATACTAGATTTAGAGTAAGAGAACTTCTGTCAATCATCTCTGAGACCTCAGGTCATTTAATCTCTCTGGGAGTTAGTTTCCTCATTTTTCAGATGAGAAGGCTGGACTAAATTGTCTCTATGGTCTCAGCTCGAAATCTATGAACTTAATGCAAAGTATTTTTAAGAGGAAGATAGCATTAATAACAGGGAGGAGGGAGAGTTGTGAGGAACAGCCTCACATAAGAGGTGGCACCTGATTTTGAGGGAAGCCAGGGATTCTTGGAAGTAGAAGACAGAAGAGTTAATGCCTTCCTGATGGGCAGGACCCCTTATATAAAGGTCCCAAAGCATAACATGTGATTACATTGCACACATCTCTTGAAGTAAGCAGAATGTTAGCAAAATCTAGTGGTTACTCTAGAAAGAGGATCACAGTAGGCCAGTAGGCCTGATGCCATTTTTTCCTATTCTTTAGATGAGTTCATGAGATTCAGGACATTCATGGAGAAGTAAAACTTTTCCCTGTAGGCTACAGTTCCCTTTGGCAGAACCTGAAAATTAGCCCCACTCAATCGGCTCTCCAACTTTGTAATTGCCCAAGAAGCCCTGCACTAGGAAACCTTCTTCTTGGCCTTCAGATGACAGCACTAACAATATTAAAGGAAGAAGACTTTTCAGGTCTGAGTTGCTTGCTAATAGAGAATTCAGGACTCTCAGTCAACTACTTGTGCTTCTCGGATGGACTTATTGTCAGAGCTTGGAGTCAGCAACTTAGCTGACTTAGTTGCTCCAGACCCTCCACAGGACAGAGGTAATTATTCCATTCTGAAGCCTGGGATTTCTATAGTGAGGAGAGATGTCCAGAGCTGGGTTGTCCTAGTCTCTGGCTCCAGGTATCTGAATCAACATCTCTCCTTTGCCTCATTTGAAAGCAGAATCAAGAGTGTGACAAGTTCCTCAGAGATGCCTGTGATGGTTTGTTAGCACATGTCGAGGTCATAGCAAAACAGGTGAGGATTCATGATTCCTTCTCTTGATAACTTCTCCATCCTGTAATAGGAATAGTAAATCTTTTTTGATGATGCTTCCCATCAACTCTTCTAACTTTCTTCAACCTGAACATATAGTTGCTAGTTTTTCTTTGTCCATAGGAGATTGACATAAGGAGCATGTTTCCCTGACCTCAGCTCACCTGTGGTTCTAAGATCACCTCTTTCCCACCTTATCAGGTTTTCCAGAAGTAGAAGGACAGTTTGGTCACTCTCCCTAGGACATTTGCAAAAAGTGCTACATTCCAGGGAAGTTTCTGTCAGCAAACATTAGAAGGCTTAGTACTAAAGGGCTAGTTCTTCAAGGTTTTCTAGAGTCACACTGATGATGGGTACTGACAATTTCCATCCTAGATCTGGCTCTTTTTCAATGCTAAGAGAGGTAAGATTTGTGGTCTGAGGACTGAAGCAAGAAAGATCAATGAGGAAAATGAAATCATGCTCTCCCATGACAGTACTTTGAAACTAGCCCCACTTCCTCAATCTTCTCTTCTCAGCCTTCCCATACCAGAGAGAGAGAGATCTTGCATCACTTGTATGTTAGAGACAGCCATTCGGTGCTCTATTCCCTTCATCACCTCACAAAACTTCCTGGTCTTAGGGAAGAAGATGTTCTCGAGCTACTGTAGAAAGTTTTCATCAAGGAACCAAAGCAGGATCAGTGTAAGTTGAAGTGAAGGTGGTCCAGGTCTTGTCCATCCCATGCAAACTGAAGGTCTGGTCAAATGGCCCCCCTCAGTCACTCTGCAATCCTTACTCCCTTTTCTCTGGAGTATTGAAACACACCTGGCCATTTCGTGTATTTTTTTTCTTTTTGTTCCTGCTTGGTTCCATGTACCATTTCTTGTGAGCCACAGACATCAAAAGAGGTTTAGAACCCGTTTTTACATTTTCTTTGCATTTTCTATCTTACCTGCATGTGGAGGAAATATCTGTAATCATAAAGATAAAATAGAGGTAATTATTGGATTTTTTTTATCCTGCTTTAACATGCTACAACATGAAGGGGAATTCTTCACCAAACCTGAATCTAAAGGAATTCAGTTGGACACATCTCAGTGGCCCTTACTGCTAAAGGTAAGTAATGTAAATGTTATACATCAAATAATTGCCTTGTGATTTTATTGGTTGTGTTTTAATTTATTAAATCATTTTTGTGAACAATCTAAACGTCAGTTAATTTTGTAATCTGGGCTCCTTTTCTGTATACCTGTAAATTCGATTGCAAGGCAAATGTGGTTTGTCCATTTTATGAAAATAGTTCTATTTATATCTGTTGACAGTTTTTCACGTCTTCTGTAAAACTATGGACAGCTTTTTCTTTTGTTTTCTTTTTTAAAACAAAACTCGGAGAAGGCACTGTGTATTGTCTAATTTAAAAGTTAGGGGGTTGAATTTTTCTTTGTACTGTATGACTTATGATCTCTCTAAAAGAGAGATTTTGTTCTTTATGCTGATTTGTTCATAAAGCCTGCCCAGAGAGGCTATACCTATGTCTGCTCTCAGTGGAGAGCAGCATAAATTTGATAATGTACAATCACCCTTCCCCCTCCCCTCGCCAGAATCAAATAGAGCAAGTTGTATCAGTTATTTAAAGCACTTATAATTCTCTCCTTCATTATTGTTAACTTTAAAGTAGTGCCAACTAAGGTCGGAAATCAGTACTGTAGGTAAGAATGTTAGAATTTTGAAAACTAAATATCTGATAGATACCGTAGTGTACAAGTAAAAATAGAAAGTTCTCAAACCAAGAGAAATCCATTCAAGAGATCCACACCATCTGATATCTGCAATGTGATGGCTCAGAAAAATGGTTTAGACTCTGGTGGTTTTTTTATTCATTGGATTTTCATGTTGTGGGTCTTACTGGTCTAGTAAAGGGTCAGTCAAAAAATTGAGAATTTACTTGTTAGTTGAGTTTGATTTGTGTCCTGGCATTGCTTTTTAGAACTTTGATAAACTAAATGTAAGGACAACCCTTCTATATTCCCCTCCCTTCTGGATCTAACCCTTTCAAGAGAGAAATTTTTTTTTTGAATTTTAAATGCTTTATTAACTTCTGATTTACATCATTCGTTTCCGCCAGATTTTGAGTTACAAATTTTTGCCCCGTTTTTCCCCTACCCATCCCCCCAAAATAGCAGTCCCACAGGATATCCCCACCTCCAATCTGCTCTCTCCCATATTTTCTCCCATACCCGTTTCGACTTTTCCAATGGATCTCTATGCCTCAGTGCCTGTACATCCCATTTCTTAATTACATGTAAGATGGTATTAATAATAGTATACACACACACACATATATATATTTGAATATTTGATTTTAAAACTTTCAATCCCAGATTCATTCCCTTCCCCCCCTGACACCCACCCCCACTGGGGAGACAAGCAGTTCAGTATAGGTTGTACATGTGCGGCTAATGCAAAACAATAACATAGTAGATATATTGTAAAAGACTGACTACATTTCCCTCCCACCCATTCTATTCTCTACTTTGATCCTGTCCCTTTTCAAAACTGGGTGCTTCCAACTTTCCTCCCCCTCAGCCTGCTCTCCCTTCCATTATCCCCCCTCTCATCCCCTTCCCCCCCATTCTCCTGGAGGGTGAGATCCCCTATTTAGTGTGTATTTCCCTCCCTCCTCAAGCCAGATTCAATAGGAATAAGGTTGACCCATTCCCTTCTGCCCTCCTATTCTTCCCCTCCATTGCAAACATTTTCCCCTGCCTCTTCTGTATGAGATAGTTTGCCCCAATCTGTCTCTCCCCATCTCCTCTCACCTCTCAATTTCACCTTTTAAGTATCATCCCTTCCTGTTAAATTGGTCCCATGCCCTCTATCTATGTATACCTGTAAACGTATATGCACACATTCACATATGTATTCATATGCCCACATACCCTCATATAAAGACATATATATACTTCTAATCCCTTCAACTGCTGAGAAAAGTTTCATAAGTTACAATTATTGTTTTTCCATGTAGGAATGTTAATAGTTCAACTTTGATAAGTTCCATATGATTTCTTTTCCCTGTTTACCTTCTCATGCTTCTCTTGCTTCTTGTATCTGAATGTCAAATTTTCTATTCAACTCTGTTTTTTTCAGCAAGAATGCCTGAAAGTCCTGTATTCCACTGAATGACCATATTTTCCCCTGAAACATGATACTCAGTTTTGCTGGGTAGGTGACTCTTGGTCTTAATCCCAGCTCCCTTGACCTCCGGAATATCACATTCCAAGCCCTTCGATCCCTCAGTGTAGAAGCTGCCAGATCCTGGGTTATCCTGATTGTGTTTCCACAATATTCAAATTGTTTCTTCCTGGCTGCTTGTAATATTCTCTCCTTAATCTGGGAATTCCGGAACCTGGCTATAATATTCCTAGGAGTTTTCTTTTTGGGATCTTTTTCAGGAGGTGATCGGTGGATTCTTTCAACCTCTATTTTGCCTTCTCATTCTAAAACATCAGGGCAGTTTTCTTTGAGAACTTCCTGGAGGATGCTTTCTAGGTTCTTACTTTGGTCATGGCTTTCAGGTAGTCCAATAATTTTTAAATTATCTCTCCTGGATCTATTTTCCAGGTCAGTGGTTTTTCCCATGAGATATTTCACATTGCCTTCTATTCTTTCATTTGTTTGGATCTGTTTGACAGCATCTTGATTTCTCATAAAGTCATTAGCTTCCATTTGCTCCAATCTGATTCTAAAGCAATGATTCTCCTCAGTGAGCTTTTGAGATTCTTTTTCCATCTGGTAAATTCGACTTTTTAAGGCATTCTTCTCCTCTTTGCCTTTTTGAGCCTCCTTTGCCATTTGAGTCAGTCTGTTTTTTAAGGTATTATTTTCTTCAGTCAGGCTGTTGACTCTCATTTCATAATTTTCTTGCATTGTTCTCATTTCTCTTCCCAGTTTTTCCTCCACTTCTCTTATCTGCTTCTT
The DNA here is from genome assembly GCF_028583685.1 of Petaurus breviceps papuanus. Classification (NCBI taxonomy): domain Eukaryota; kingdom Metazoa; phylum Chordata; class Mammalia; order Diprotodontia; family Petauridae; genus Petaurus; species Petaurus breviceps. The sequence goes on along the minus strand of NW_027187380.1, from coordinate 27,160,963 downwards.
AAGGTCCTCTATGGCCTGTAACCAGCTTGTATTTTCCTTTGAAGCTTTTGGTGCAGGAGTACTGACTTCACTGTTTTCCTCCTGTTCCATGCCTTGCTCCTTCTTATCCCCAAAATAGGAGTGTAATGTTGGAATCTTCTGTCTGCTTTGTTTCCTCTGCCTGCTCATTTTGCCACTCAATTATTTGACTTTTGGGCTTTTTGCCACAGTAGGACTCTGCCACCAGACAGGGGAATTTTCATCCCAAACACCGGGGTTTTCTCAGGTGCCGGAGGTATTAGATGGGTGCCCTCTCTGAGGTCTCCACACGCTCTGGCTAGCTGGATACACACCCCAGGACCTCCACCCTAGACTGCAATCCAGATCCAAGCAGGTTAAAGCAAGAGCAATTACCCCTCAGACTGGTGCTTGGTCCCCCTACACTCTGCAGGCCAGGAGCTGAAGCCGCCATGTGGCGCTGGCAGGCTGTGCTGGCGTCTCAGCGGTTTCTCACCCTGGGGGTAAAAGCCACGCTCTCCCACTTACTGGTCCCAAAGTCCAGACTGCACTGGCCTCTCACCTTGTCCTTCGCATCTATGTATTGATAAATCTGGAAACGGCCAAAGCTGCTGCTGATCTGGAGTCCCTCTGGCTGGCGGCTGGTCAGGCCCGCCCTGGGGCTAAAGCCTCCGCGTGGTGCTGGGCTCGGCTCCCAGAGCGCTGCACTGGCCGATTCCTGCCAGCCTGCCAGGCTGTCCTCAGCGGGAGGTTAGCTTCTCTGTGTCATTTTGTGGGTTCTGCAGCTCCAAAGTTTGTTTAGAGTCCCCTTTTTACATGGGTTAGGGAGGGTGGAAGCTGGAGCTGGGGGAAGGTCTTGCTTCTACTCCACCATCTTGGCTCCGCCCTCCTCAAGAGAGAAATTACAGACTATATCAGGTAAGCCGTTTTGCCAGTAGTGACTTTTCATTGCCCTTCAGTTCAAACCTTCTGCACACTTCTATTAAAACCATTAAAATAAGTAATATATTTGAAGTAATATTATCCTTCCTGTTTGGGGGATGGGGAGTGATTTTAACCCAAGCAGATGGCTGCAGGGGAGCAATTTGCAGATAAAATACTGTTAGAGCAAAGGGCATGACAAAGTTCTGTTTAACAGAAGTATGTCCATGCAGATTGCCTGTGGCATGACATCTGAATTAATATGTTGGCAAGGAATTCTGCTTAACCAGCAGGTACAACATGGTTTCTCCAGTCCCTGATTGGGGATCAGTTGTTCAGTAAATGTACCTGTTTACATGCTGTTATTACTTCAGGAAGCGAGGGAGAGAGGGGAGCTGTGTGCAGTGAGAGCTTCACAACTCTTGTGCTTCCCACAGAGCAGGTGATTCTCATCTCTGTGCACCTGAAACATTGCCAAACACACCTGCTCACCCGTACACAACACCCTAATACTGCAAGGCCAGAGGACCTTGAGGTCTGGGTGGAGGGAGACAAGGTTAAACACTTCCCCTGACTTCAGGTTCATAGGCCTTGGGCTCCTGGTAGGAGTCAGCCACACAGCACCTGGGAAAGTGCTCTCCAAATGACAAAACCAGTCTCCTTATGAGTAATTTGGTCAAATGGAGTTTGTTATACTGAGATTTTCTTTGTATCGCAGACAATCACCCACAGCAAGCTAGTTGACAATGCGTGCCTTCTGCACTGGTTGTGCACACTGTGTGCATTCTACCAATGCAGAGATTGGTCAGAAATCAATTGGGAGATCGAAAACATAGCTTTTCTTGCTTGGTCTAGAATCAATCGTTGAATGCATCCCCATGATTGTCGTCTGTTCTTGGCACTGTGTGTAAAATAATCTGTCCATCTCTATTCTTTTTTTTTATAATAAATATGTTTTTTGCACCAACGCCCATTAAGGATAGTTGGGTAAAATTGGGAAGTTTGAAGAGACAAGAAAGCAAAAAGTGTTAATAACCGACTGACAATGAAACAAACCTCCACAAACCTACCATGTTTCCCCGATAATAAGACACTGTCTTATTAATTTTTTTGGACAGAAAAACACCAGAGGGCTTATTTTCAGGGGAGGGCTTATTTTAATGAACATTGACAGCAATTTGAATAAATGGGTAAATGTGAACAAAAAAATGTACCTTTATTCAATAAGCAAATCGCTGGGGAAGAACAGGATGAGGCGCTCACTGCTGCAGCTCTGATTGAATGCAGCTCAGAGCGCAGCGGGGGGGGAGGGACATACAGAGGGTACCGTAATGTAGCGTGTAGCGCAGGGGATATCACCTTCACTACAGTAGCAATCTCAATAGGGCTTATTTTCAGGGGAGGGCTTATTTTAGAGGAATCTTACACAGTAAGGGGAGGGCTTATTTTCGGGATAGGTCTTATTATCGGGGAAACACGGTAGTCCCAAGTACCAAAACAGAAGAAACGAAAATATGATGGTAGCTAGTCATCTTGGTGTGCTGTTATGGTACAAAAAAATTTTTTAATATTTCCATGATTTTTTGGCAGATTACAAAGGCATTTTCAAACAATTCAACAAATTTAGAAACAAAACTTGAATTTTTTAAAGCGAAAATGCAATAAACTGAAACAGTCCCCCAAATACTGGCTTATGTAAGTAAAGGAGAATTATGAGAATTGGTGTGAATCAGCCTACAAAGTGAGCTATCCCATCCATTGTTCTCAGTTATCAAAAAATTGATAGCAAATCATTTTCTTGATAAGTTTTTTTTTTAATTACATTTTAGACCAATTTTATTCTTTGTATTTATTTTAAAATCAACATCCTCTTTGGTGCCATTTAATCATAGGCATTTAAAATCATTTAAAGACATTTTGTTTGTGAACTACTGGGGTGGGTAGAATTAAATTTGGTAAGATGAACTTTTGGGGTGGTAATCTTGGGGGCTTTGTGCCATACTAGGAAACGGGGAAAGAAATGGTATACTAATATCTTAATTATGAAAAAAAAATTCATTCTAGGACAGGTTTCATTAACCTTGACAAACCCTCCAATCCCTCTTCCCATGAGGTAGTTGCATGAATCAGGTGAAAACTCCTGGTTGAGAAGACTGGCCACAGTGGTACTTTGGATCCAACGGCTACTGGCTGTTTAATTGTGTGCATAGAAGGAGCTACCCAACTGGTCAAATCTCAGAAGGGTGCAGATATGGCAGTTTGTTTGGGGGCTTTCTAGTCAATGAAATAAGGTGGGAGTTGCTTTAACTTGTTGGCTTGGTGAGAGCTCACAGAATTACCAGCTGAGTTGTGTTTTCTTTAACACGTTTCTCTTCTCCTAGGTCCCTTGCAAAACTGGGAGAGGAGGTGCTTGGGTGTTTGGCCCACCTGAGGCCCAATCCAAAGGAGTTATCTACACCACATTTCACTTCATCATCCTTCTCTTTTCAGGCAAAGTGGGAGTTATCCGACTGCACAATGCTATTGAAAGTGAGGTTCAGCTTTCCAGGGTAAGTCTCCCTGGGTATTAACTGCTGTCACTGGAAAATATTGGGGGCAGATCCCTTTTTATGATTTGAGAATTGGACTGCCTGCAGCTCTCCTGAGCTTCATTACTTTGCATTCTCTGTTTTTCCTTCAGTGAAATGCAGTTTCCTCAAAGGCAAGAGTCCATTCATTTGTCCTATTGCCTAATCTCCTATTGGTGCTTTATTAACGTTTTTGCAATGACATCAATAAAATTTAGATATTGTGTCATTTCTCTAGCTGTTGCTGTTACTTGGGAATAGTTTGTATATGTTGCAGCTGTGTGTCTTAACTTTCACCAGACTTTCTTGGTATACAGCTTTTCCAATTAGCCTTTCTGGGCCCTCTCAAACTCTCCTAAGGGTTCCTGGGGATTGCTTTAAACTGTCTTAGATATGGAACAAGACATGGCTGTATTGTAGTAGCAAAGATTGTTTGGGCATTTGATTACTATTGTAAAGCTGTCAGTTTTTCATTTTGTTTTTCTTAACGACATACAGGTAAACAATGTTAAAAAAAATGTGTATGAATAAACATTTGAACTCACAACCTTGAATTGTGTGGAGTAGATGAGCTAAAACTCTTTCAAGGAGAGTATGGTGCTTTTAACTTGCTATGTAAGTGACTTGGTATTTCTTAGTCCACATGATATGTTGTCATTCCCCCCACCCCCATCCTAATAAATGGACATTTTTCCTCCCCCTCCCTCCCAAAATAATAGATTTAGCAACTTCTTATTAAACTCCTAATCTAAAATTGAGTCTTTCATATGTGCTTAAGAGAACATCTTGACTTGAGGAGGGATGGGGAAAAGTACTCCAAATAGGTGCTTGTTAATAAGTCTGTGTGAGTGCATAGATCCCTATTTGAAGTTTAGTTCTTAATGGGATTTTCTCAAGATGTCTCAAAGTTTAGAAAGGAGCTTAACCTTTTTTCAAGGATGCTACAAATTATAATCAACTTTTTGGATGCAGGGATTTAAAACTTTTGGGCCTTGCCCCTTAAACTTAAAGGAATTTTCTATATTGTCTTAGGTGGTGTGTATTATGTTTAAAAATGTATTTTCTTTTAAGGCATTGGAAACTTTGACAGGCACTCTATTCCAGCGACCACCTCTGATTGCTGCTGTCAAGCAACAACTCCGAGTCAGAACTATCTATGAGAGCAAGATGTTAGAATATGACCCTGAAAAAAGATTAGGTAAATCAGATCTAACTGGTTTGAAAAAAAAATTATTAGAATACCAGAGGGGCCGTATCATTCCTTCCAATTTATTATCTTGAAATTCTTGTTTGATCATTTGTATTTAGTGGGAAAACACAAGTGTGAGCATATAATGCAGGGATGACCAAGCACATTGGATTATGGACTTTTAAAAATTTGTTTTCCTCATCTGTGTATTAGATATCTTCTGGGTGAGTTGTGAGGCTGGAACATACATTCGAACATTATGTGTCCATGTTGGTTTGTTACTTGGAGTTGGTGGTCAGATGCACAAACTTTGCTGGATCCTCTCTGAAGTCATGGAGGAGAAGGTATGGTCAAGATGTCAGAGAAATCTTAGTTCTCCCAGATTTTAGATAGGACTGTTCAATCCGCACTCATCTCCCAAGACAAAACACTCAGAGGTTGTTTGGATTATCCAAAGTGTTGAGTTCAAGACAGGAAAGCTCCCCTGTTCTGTTAATTAATTTTGGAACATTAAGGTCCAGCAGGGGAAATGAGGATGGAAAAGAACTTCTGTCTTTTTTGTCACCCAGCCTAAAATCTGTTCCTGTGTGTCCTGGCATTTTCCTTAGTGTCAGGAGGATGCCTTCTAGTCCTATGGTAGCAGTCCAGGGGCAGGGTCTAGCTGGGACTTTTGTTTCAGCAAATACCCTGGAATACTTTGCTACTTTCTCTGAGGATTTGTGCTGTTTTACAATATGTGTAGGTAAGTATTTTTTTTAAGTTCTCAAGAATGGAACAATGTCTTTGAGATAGATATTGCTTAAAGAATTTAGTGAGTGTGTGAGATGACCGCAAAGTTGTAATTCGTGAAGGGTTTTTGGTGTTTCGTTTTGTTTTTTACATTTGCTGAATGAAATGCTTTTGGTACAAGTGGGTTAACTAGAATTTCTGGGTTCAGTTCAGAACCAGGGGGTGGGGTGTAATATTTATCATCACCTTATTTCTTGCAGGACCACATGGTGACCATGCATGATGTTAGATGCTCAATGGCAATATGATAATTACAAAGATGAGGGTTAGCTTTGTCGGGTTATTTATCCTCTGAAGAAGCTGTTGACATCCCACAAATGGCTGATCATAAAGGACAGTGCGGTATGTTCTACTTCTTCCCAGGAAAAAAAGTATGACTTGTCTATGGTTAGGGCTGCTGGGTACTGGTGGGCCAGACAAGAGGTGCCACATAAACCACCCACAAGAGAGCAGGAGGAAAAACAAAACAACAACTGGGTAAGGAGAAAGGCATGAAATCTAGTTTAGCAAGAAAAAGACAGAAAGTTGTTACCCTGACTGAACCTCTCCACCTCTCTAACCTTCAATGGAGGCTGATGAAGCTTCTTTGCTTGTCAGATCTTTAGGAATGCTCCATATCAGAGGTCATATCTGACAAGTGGTGGATCTTATGGTAGCTGAATCTGACCTTTGAACTGATGTGGTTCCCCACCCCCAGCCAGAATTTGCTTTAGTTCATATCATAACTGAAGCAATAGGACCTGGACTTGTGATTTTCCTGGGTAATAAAACTCTGTACCATTCAGCAGCATACACCTTCTCTGCAACTTTGGTCTGAGAAAGTTGCCTGAAGCATTGAACTTATAAATAACTTAGTGAGGATCACCTAGCTATGGTGGGTGGGCCTTAAACTCAGGTCTTCTAGAGTCTGAGGTCAGCTTCTTTATCCACTGTACTACACTACCTCTTGTGGAAAAGACATTGATAGCAAAGGAGAATTAAGAAATGAAGCCTGGGACCATTTTTTTAAAAGGGAGGGGTAGTGTGTGTTGGATTCCTTGATCCCCTACCATGTTGGATGGCATGATTATTGGCCTCCTTCAGACATTGGTTGTGTACTAGACAAAGCATTTCACCTCTTAGGCTTATTTCCCTCATCTGTAAAATAGAAATAATAACATCTGCTTCATAAGGTTGTTGTGAAGCTCAAATTGAGATGTGTATGTAAAGTGCCTTGTAAACATAAAAGAGTTACATATAAATGCTCCCTATGATTAATTAAATATTCTCTGGTGTGGCTTTGTTCTGTTGGAGCTCAGCAACCAGAGAAGGAGGGCCTGGAGTAATTTCATGTATGGTGCCCACAGGATGGATAGAGAGAGGAGAGGGCACAGTGACCTCTCTGGGACAATAAAAGAAGATTGGGAATATGGCAGAATGAGTGCTTTGGATGGAGCCTGATGAGTCACATACCAAGTTGAGAAAGCCTCTACTAACATGCCTTCCACAACATCATTGCTGAATGGTCACCCAGTCTCTATTGGGAACCTTCTGGTGTTAGGGGAGGGGGAAGTGTTGCTGTGCACTTTGAGGGGTTTCTGATTATTCATTTATCCTCATATTGAGCCACACTTGGCTGCTTCACCTACCCTAGGCACAGCCTCTCAATTAGAAGGCACTGGAAGCAGAAAAGCTTAAAAACTTAGAATCATCAACATATTTCAGTGTTGGAAGAGAGCTTGGAAGACAGGTCCAAACTGGAGATTTCATAGTCTTGAGGTCACCTGGCTGCTTTTGAAGCAAGTCTAAGAGACCAGTGAGAAAGTTGTTGCTTTACGAAAGAGCCACAAGGTAGAGCGGGGAGAGGGCTAGATTTGGAGTCTGAAGTTGTTACCTGTCACTTAGGACCTTGGGCTCACCTATCCCATGGCCTCAATTTTGTCATCTACCCAAAGGAATTGGGCTTGGGGGTCTAAAGTTCTTCAGAGCTCTAAATCTGATCACTAAGGTCATAGGATACAGTAGTAGATCCTAAAGGTTTCAATTGTTGACTGACTCCATAGCTAACTAGGACCAAAGTAAAATTGATAAGAATGTCGTGGAGGGGATGCTAGGTGTTCTGGGTTTGGGGGGAAATGAAATGCCTAAGTGGAGGGTTTGGAGTGTGTCCTCTGTGTGACTCTGTATTGTGTGATGAACACCTCAGAAACAGGCAAACTGCATATTTGGGCTTAATTTACCATTTGGATTGCCCAGTCCTAAGAAAGTGATGGGGAAAATGATAATAAAGATAAAAAAAACTGGTTGTTAAGACATTTACCAGAACAACCCTGATAAGGTTTTTTTTTCTGCATTGAACTATGGAGTAAGTAGATCTGGTGGGTGTTCCTCTTCCGCCCTCATTCTCTTATTTATTTCTACTTTGTGCAGCTATTGCCTTGATGACTACAGCAGTCATTTCTACCTGCGACCATGGTATAGTGGCCAAGATTAAGAGAGTGGTCATGGAGAGAGACCCTTATCCTTGGAAATGGGGTCTGCACCCAAAGGTGAGTCGAATCTGACAGTGGCTTGTGTCGTTCTTTTCTGTCCATTATTATTTTGAGACTGATGGCTATATTACTCCTGTGATGGCAAGGTTTGAAAAAAATAGTGATTTCTTTGGGAAAGTATTGCAGGAGTAAGTTTGGACCATTATAATGAACAACATGCCATGGGGTACAGACTCCCTGAAAGCTCAGCTTAATGACCAAGACTTTGGTAGGAGAAAGGTTGTGCCCATATTTATCTGGGGCTGCTCTTGGCTCCCTGGTTTGTTTGTTTGTTTTTTAATGAGATTTGTTGCTTTGGTGGAGGGTATGGAGTAGGACTGGGTGAAGGATGGCCAGTGTTTGATATCTGCTGAGCAGAACTTGGCCCTGTCCATAACTATTCCCTCCTTGAAGAGAAAGTAACTGTACCCGGTGTTAGCTACATTGGGCCGGCTTGTTCCTGTGTAGCCAGAATCTGATAGCACACAGGCAAGAATCCTTTGTTAGATTGGCTTTATGTATAGAAATGCAACACCATGCCAATTTACTCTGGCAGCTTGTGGTTTTTATTTGTGTATTTCCTTTGAAGTACCTCCATTTTCTTGGCAGTAACTACTTACTAATGGCTCAGAAGAGGATCTGGTTGTGTTTAGCCAAATCTGCTAGAAGTTATCTAGATAGGGGAGAAAAGTTACTGCTGCCATTCAGAATCACATCTTCAGTATCTTCATCTTGTTATGCTGCCTACAAACAGGCTCACATCTTTCCTCATCTTCCAGAGTCTCCCTTTCCATTATTGGCCTATGTCCCTTCTGCCCTTTGTAGGTAAACTTCTTGAAAAGGTGGTCCACAACAGGTGCCACCACTTCCTCTCATCTCTTGTCTTAATCCCTTACTCTCCAGTTTCCAACCAAGTTACCAATGGTCTCATAATTGCCAAATCCAAATGTCTTTTCTCTGTCCTCATTCTTCCTGACCTGGTGTAGGCCTCATTCCCTCATGCCTGGACTATTGAAATAACTGTGGGGAGGGGGAGGGGAGAGGGCGGCCTGCCTGCCTTAAGTCTCTCCACATTCCAGTTTATCCTCCAGTTACTTAAGTGATTTTCCTAAGGTGCAGGTCTGGTTTTGTTATTTCCTTTTTTTTTCCCCTTGGCTTCCTATTTCCTTTTTTTTCCCCTTGGCTTCCTTTTTTGCTTCTAGGATCAGAAACAAAAAGCTCTGCTTGCCATTCAGAGCCCCTTCCTACCTGTCCAGTCTTCTTACATCTTACTCCCTGCCATATACTCTGATCCAGTGACCACTGACCTCCTAAACAAGACTCTTGGCTCTGGGCATTCTCTCTACTTCTCCCACTTTTCTTTTTTTTTGCTTTTTGGAGGGCAATTTGGGTTTAAGTGACTTGCCCAAGGTCACACAGCTAGTTTTTATGTTAAATGTCTGAGGCCGGACTTGAACTCAGGTCCTCCTGACTCTAGGGCCAGTGCTCTATTCACTTTGCCACCTAGCCGCTCCCCCCCACCCCATTTTTCTTTCAAGAGACTGCAGGCTGTAGTAGAAAGTGCTTCGTACCACTTTGTAGTTTTGTCCAGGTTACAACCTCTCAGCTTGTTTGCTAGCTGTCAAAGGGAGGGTGTTACCTGCCCTGCCTGCTGTTGCTCTGAGACTCAAAGGAGATAAAATCTGTTAGATGCTAACAAAGTTCAGATTTTTAAAATTCATATAATATTGGCTTCATTTAAGCAGTCCAGAATTGCTTGTGTTAGGCTTGTTTTCTCATAATTGTGAAAATTGACTTTTTGTTTCTTCATGAGGCAAGTCAAAAGAAGATGATGATGAAGCAAGAACTTCTGGATAAGCATGGAAAGCCCAATGACAGCACACCCATGGCTTGGAAGGATGACTATGTGGACTATAAGTGATTGGCAGCTTTTGGCCTCTGGAGATGGCACTAGCTACCAGCTAGTCTTAGAGGCATTATCGAAACTTTGGTGACTAGTATGCTCAGTCATAAAGTCGGGCTTGCAAATAGAAATGGGCCAGTGATGCTGCTTAACCAGATAAAATAGTCTCAGCTCAGGGAGACTGCTGGGTACTGTGATACTGCTGATAGAAGGGTAGTGTGGGGAAATGGCTATTTAGAATTTGTTGAGTTACCCATAAAGCGGACAGTTGTCCCTTTTAGTCTCCCTCTTTTGACTTTAGGGGGAGTCAGTCTGCAAAATTAAATGGTGAGCTATTTCTGTCCAGCATCACAGTGTGTGGATGGTGGCTTCAGCCTTACCAAACATCGCCAGGTACTCCAGGACTTGGAGGTACCACTGAAGGGGGTAAAGGACAGTGGCAGGGAATTGGGCTTCAAGGACAACTGCTTCCTCTCTTTCAGTGTAACTGTCAAGAAAGAACCAGTTGCAGTCCTGGTGGAACCCACCAAGACAGTAAAGACAAGGAAGGTGACTAATATGTTCTTGGGTATTCATTTAAACCCCCTGTGGGCACACTTGGGAAGCACCAGGCTGTAAGCTCTAGCAGTGGGTGGGAGCAATAAACCAATTCAAAATACAAAATGGTTGGATCAGCTGATGGTGTTAATATTAGGAAGGAACCATTCACAGAGCAGAAGTCCAGTATTAAAGGAGCCTAAACGGGAGAGCAGCCAACCTAAGGAAGGCTTTGCATGTTTGACACATTCAGGAATCTGGTCATACAGAAAATGTCAGTGAGATAGGAATTGCTGGAGGATCATCTGGTAATGGGGGGGATGAATTCCAGGGGTCAGTGATGGGTAATCAGCACATTGGGCTGATCACCTGGACTAGTGGTTGGTTCTGGCCATTTAATCACTTCCCTCATAGAAAATGCTGTAGGTATAAAGGACTATACAGGTGTTTGCTAACTCTCTTTGTAACACCACGTTTTTATTGAGTAGGAGGGTTCCTTTTGGTTCATTCTCTTCAACTTAATTGTTCTCCCTGTAACTTTAAATGTAAGTTTAACTTTTGTTTGTTTTTTTAAATAGCAGAAACAAGAAGGGGAGAGTGAAGAGGAAGAGGAAGATGAGTATAGTGGTTATAGTGATTATGGGGATTATGGTGAGAATGGTGAAGAGGATGAAGAAAGCAACGAGGAGGAAGAAGGCAGTAAAGATGAAGAGGCCAATGAAGAGGGTGCAGCTGGTGAAGTGGAAGAAGAAGAAGAGGAGGAGGAGGCGGCGGCGGTGGTGGGAGGAGATAGTGATGGAGAAGGTGTTGAAGAAGAAGATGCTGTTGAGGAAGATGATGGTGATGATGAAGATGAAGGAGAAGCCTTTGTTCCTCAACAGGAAGTCAGCAAAAAGGAAAGAAAAAGAAAAGCAAAAAAGAGAAGAAGCCTAAAATTGTGGTAGAGAGAACAAGCAAATCAAAGGATCTGGTATGTATTCCAGACAAGTGAAAGGAAGTGATGTCACATTGGTTTGTGCCCTGGCATGAGTCTAACCTGAGAGCTGTTTTGACCAAGTTACACCATTATAACTAGAATATTCAAACTATTGCTAATCAAATCATGCTGAAGCACACAAACACTTGTTCCATTGGGTGGGTTCCATATTTGAGACTGGCAGAGTGCTCACTGTGTCATTGCCCCACCATTGTGTAACCAACTAAACTTTCTTGACCCTCCCTTTAGGGCACAGAGAGCACCAAGAAGAAGAAGAAAAAGCCAGACTAATGGCCGAGGATTCTGAGTAGTGAGTGTCCTGCTTGGGAGAGATGGTTGAAGCCTTAACCAAGAATAAAACTGACTTCACAGCAGTATGGGAAATGACAATGTAGCTGAAGGAGTGGGGGCCAGTGGCGTGCCATTGACCATGCTAATGGGAATATACTGTGGGCTTCTGTGGTGTGGGGATAGGGTAATCCCATCTTATCCTGTTTTAAGGATATTTGCAAGGGCATGGGTGAGAAATATATGCAAAACTGCCTGTCAGAGTAGCAGATTCTGTACTATAGCCTCCATTTAGAGCAGCAGGTGGCCATGCTACCCACATATACCACCTAGTAGCTGTCTGCAGCTGTTCTTTCTAATTTGCTGGTGTTTTATCTGTTTTACATCATGAAAAGAGGGTGTTGAGAAATGGTCTTTTTTCCTTCTTTTCCTTTGTTGAAAAAGTTCTGGCTTGGCAAGGGACTTTAGAGGAACCAGCTTCCTCAGCTGATGAAAGTGTTGGGATCCTGTATCCCTTAGGAACAAAGCATGGTTCTTGCAAAAGTAACAAAAAGAGGGTAACATAAAGGAATGTAGGTTTCAGGCTCATGGCTTCCTGCTCATCTCCCTTACAAAAGGTGGTTAGATTAGATCCCTTCTAACTGGAATTCCATGAGCAGAATAATAGGGATCAATGGTAGGACAGCATGGGCAGCTAAAGAGAAGCTCAAGCTGCTGTTTTGGCATCCAAAGGTAGGGGTGTGAAGGGGTAGGTAGTATGAAGTCTCCTCAACTGAAATTTGTGGCATAAAATGGACAGGGAATTAGGTTTTTGTGCTGGGAATTCCGGCAGGAAATATGGTTAATGCTTATCCAAGCCCAGAACCACTGGATTGGGAGTCTCAGTGTTTGAATCCCAGTTCAATCTGACTTCAAACAAGTCAACTTCTGGGTTTTGGTTTCTTCAAATGTAAAATGGGAATAAAACTTGTTAGATCAGATGAAAAAAGTTGATGTGTTGGCATTTAGGGTTATCTGAGCAGTATCAATGTGCACCTATCTGGATACATGAGGGTCCTGAAAAATGACAGAGATGAGAAGTTTTGAGTTTAGGGGTGTTTACCAGATCAAGGACAGAGGGGAAAATGGGTGAAAACTTTCTGACCAAAATGGTGAAAGTCTCTCAGATCACCCAGAACTGGGAAAAACCTAGGACCAACCTTTGGTCTCTAAATAACTTCTTGTAAATCTTGTTGCAACCAAAGACTTCTACCATGCCCTTTTTTTTTGGAGGGGGGAAGGCAAGGCAATTGGGGTTAAGTGACTTCCCCAAGGTCACATGGCTAGTTAAGTGTCAAGTGATCTGAGGCTGGATTTGAACTCAGGTCCTCCTGACTACAGGACTGGTGCTCTATTTACTGTGCCACCCAGCTGCCCCCTGTCATGCCTTCTTAAAAGTGTACCTTCACCTTCAAAACTTGCAGCTACCAGTTTGGGTCTGACCTGAGGGGTTTTCTCAGTCTTGAGTAGTCCCTAATTATAGCCAGAGAGGCATCATTTAGCAGTGCTGGTTTTCAAGTTCACTTTGTTGGAAAGGTCTAGATTTGAATTAGAGGCTGGAAAAATGGAATTTCAAAGGTGATTTTGAGGGGCATGTTGAAATTGAGAAATCTGGGAGAATTTGAAGAGGCAGAGGTGAGTGCAAACAATAACTCAAAGGAGGAGGGGAGAGTGGGAAGGGAAGAGTCAGAACAGGTTTGTTTAGTGAGAAAGAGAAATGGGGTGTAACTATTAAGGTGAGGTATGAAAGGCAATGGCTTACTGAGGATCACTTTTCCAAGATGTTTTTTTGGGGGTGAAGTCTGGAGTATGACAAATTTTGTACTGACCTAAACTAAACTGGAGAACTATGGTGCACAAGATCATTAAGAGTCACACATGACTGAACAACAAATCGAGTTTGCAATGTTTGTATTTCTCTCTTTCTCCAAGTTGGTGTCATTGAAAAAAGAAACTTGTGGGATGCCTCTCCACACTCCAGGTTACTAAGGACAGTGAAATATTCCTAAAAGAAATTTAAGTGGGACTAATGTGGGGGAAAGGGATATATCTGAGAAAAGCTTCCGTTGTCCAGAAGTGGAGAGAGGTAGAATGCAGAGGAAGGAGGAAAGCTCCAAAATGCTGCCAGGGTCCTCCAAGGGAGAAGCAACTCTGTTCCCTAAGGAATGCTGGGTTACAGGTCACCAAAGTTTAGCATGTGAGAGATGTAAGGGAAGTCCAGAGGATTATGATGGCTCTTGACCAACTAAATCAGAATTCCTGGGGATGTATGTGTGACAGAGAGAGAGGGATAGTGTCCCAAAAAGTCTTAGTGCAGTTTTAAGATCAAATAACTTTTAAAAGCATAAGTGCTATAGTTAAAAAAAAAAAAACCTTTGAAAGGTTAATTATTTACATTTTTAAAATACTGTTTCTTTTTAAAGTTTCACATAAACACCTTGTCAGTTTTTGAACTTTGAAAAAACTGTACTCAGCTGCTGTTATTAAGTGACAGGTAAACAAGGTGTTGATGTAAGCCCACAAGAAAAAGTCGAATGGGGGTGGCTAGGTGGCACAGTGAATAGATCACCAGCCCTGGAGTCAGGAAGACTTGAGTTCAAATCTGGCTTCAGATACTTACTAGTTGTGTGGCCTTAGGCAAGCCACTTAACCTGTTTGCCTCAGTTCCCTCATCTGTAAAATGAGCTGGAGAAGGAAATGGTCAAGCACTCCAGTATCTTTGCCAAGATCGCCATGGTACGGCGATACAGGGTCATGAAGAGTCCTAGGACAAGTGACTGAGGTGGCCCACCCAAGCAAGAGGACCCGCTGGGCTTGGTCTCAGAAAGTTGTCTAGAAACTGTTGCATAGGCAAATGCATAGTGACAAGATGTTCTGTCTTGTTAAAATTAAAAATGAAAATTTCTTTATTCAAATTTCACAAAACTAAATGGTTCAAAAAGAAATTTAAATTTTCACATCTTTTGTAAATTTGTAGCATAGTTTTGGAATTAAAAAGCTTATAACTGCACTAAGATTTTTGGGACAGTGAGTGTGGTAATCTGTATTTATATCTATGTCTATATAATGTCTATTATAGTCACTGGAATAAAGTGTACATGCCCATGAATAAAATAAGGTACAAGAAGACTAGAAAGGTAGGAGGGAGATGCCTTTGAATTTTGAAATGAAATTCTGAATGAAGGCCAGATTTTATATTTCATCCTGGACATGACGGGGAGTAGGAGGGTGACATGATGGGACCTGCATTTTAGGAAAATCATTATAGTGACTGAATGGAGGATAGACTGGAGTAGGGTAACATGGGTCTGTTCTAGAGTGGTTGCAGTGTCAGAGGAAAAAATGTCAGAGATGTTTCCAAAGTAAAGTCAACAGGTCTTGTCAACAGCTTGGATGTGGGGGGAGGGGAGAGAGATAGTGAGGAGCTGACTCCTAGACTGGAAAGCTACTGGGAAGGTAGAAGGGAAGAGCGTTTGGGGGAGGGGGAGGGAAGAGAATGGGTTCAATTGGAGATGTTGAGTTTCAGATGTCTGCTGGACTGGATGTCTAGTTGGAGATATCTGAAAGGCAATTGAGACGGGAGATTTGAGTCAGGAGAGAGACTGACGCAGGAAAGTTAAATGGGACAATCAGCAGCAGAGGTGGTAATTACTTCCAGGGAAGCTGATGAGATTCCCCAAGTGAAGGGATAGAGCATATAAATGCTATTATTACCTGATGCTGTCTGATTTTTGAGAAATGGAGCCTGTATGAGGGCTAGAAGATACATAAATGTCACAATTTCTTTAAAAGGAGGGGAATAGTAAAAGCTACAGGAAGGTGGTAAACTTGTAGAGAGTGGATTATCAAGAAAGCATTGGTCTAGGAGCTAATCACCAAACTTTTAAGAATCTTTTTAAAAAAAACTTTTAATCACCAGACTTAAAAAAAAAAAATGTTTCTAGTTTGGACCTTGACTTAGCAATGAATGTGGCCTGGGGATGAAGGCCAATTTTAGGAGCCAAGAGTGTGACCTAACTTTGAAGAAAAAGTAGTGATGAATTTATGTAGCATGCTTGGCGTGCCTCTATGCTTCGATTTGGAGTGTTGGAAGTCCTTCAAGTCATGTTTAGAACAGACTTAAGAGATGGATTGTTGTCTTTGAAATGGCTCAAGGGTTGAGATGTGGGAAAAGGAATGTATGCTCCCAGAGGGAGCTCTGGGTCCCAAGGGGCACATGGCTGCAGCAAACAAACTCCAGCTCAATGACCTAACTGATAACGGCAAGGAAAAAAACATTTTGGAAAGCCTTTGAGACAAAACAGGCTTTTGCACAGTCACATTTTTATTGCTACTTAAGGCTTCCCTGCACATTAGTTTCCTCTCTTTGTTTTTGGCATTTAAAGAAATTGCACAAGAATAAACATTTGTATTACTCTACTAGACAGACACCCTTCCCCAAAGCAAACCAGGTGAAGCTTATACTCCCTGGGGAGACAAGACAACAAGAGAGAAGCAGAAAGGGAGCTGAATCAGCTGCAGCAGTGGGAGGGAGAGACCTGTGCATGCAGGATCAGGAGAAGAAGCCTAAGAGCTGGGACTTGTAGTCCTTTTCTACACAGCTCCTGGTGATTTTCCAGTTGATTTCTATTCAGATTCTTGGAGAGGGAGTCTTTCTTGCAGGAAAGGTCTGACTGCAGCTTTGCCAAGTCCCAAAGATTGACCCATCTTTGGTGGGTGGGTGAGGAGCAGAAGCAGCAAGCCTGGATTAACTGTGAAGAGGGGAAGACCAGTGGAAGCTGTGCTGCCATTGGGTGCTGGGGCAAGATCTGGAAAAGCAAGCTAATGTGCTCAGTAAACCCAGGAGACTGGAACCCACTGGGGGGAACTGCGTGCCTGTTTAAAGGCCTCTTGCAATATCTTGAGGCTCTCATCAATACCATTATTTACCAGCACAAGATCAAAATAATGTTCATATCTGTTGTGGATAGTCTCAGAATCCTTTTGCAGTTGCTGCAAAGCTTCTGACTGCGAAGAGAAAAGGAACAATTAAATGAAATTGTGTTGCCTCTACAGGCTATGGGCCTGTAAGTGCTGCTGACCCTTTCCAGCCCCTGCCAGGATCCCACCTTACATTATTCCTACTTTTGGTGAAACATTGTTCCTGGGGACACTCTTTGGATAACCTCCCCAACCCTCTCTGATTAAATGGCTAAAAACAAGTCAAAAAGAATCCCAGTTGACCAGCCTGGGGGAGAACATGGGCCACTTGGTTCTGAAGGGAGGGGACTTCTGCTCTTTTGGCTTCCATCTTTTGTCCTCTTCCACAGGACAGCCCCCCTACCCCAGTCTTCTCCATTAGGGGAACTAATCATAATCGTCAAATTTATCGTTCTGAATTGATTTTGTATCCCATTATATTAACTTAGAACATGGAGGTTGTTTCATTTTTGCAATTACATATACTGCTACTCTGAATAGTAAACACATTACATGAACTGATGCTGAGGTAAAATGAGCAGAACCAGGAGAACATTGTACACAGTAACAGTAACATTGTGCAATGACCAATTTTGATGGCTCTTCTCAGCAATAGAGTGATTTAAAACAACTCCAAAAGACTTCTGATGGAAAATGCTGTCCACATGCAGAGAAAGAACTATGGAGTCTGAATGCAGATCAAATCATACTATTTTTTTTCTTTCTTGTGGTTTTTCCCTTTTGTTCTGATTCTTCTTTCACAACATGACTAATGTGGAAACAGGTTTAATATGATTGTACACATACAGCCTGTATCAGATTGCTTGCTGTCTTGTAGGGAAAAAATTTGGAACTCAAAAACTATAAAAGTGAATGTTGAAAACTATCTATACAGGTAATTGGAAAAAAATACCATTAAGTGGAAAAAAAATAAAGAGTAAATATAGATATTTTGTTATTTTTGACATTTTCAGGTAGTATATGCCCAATCATATTCTGCCAGATTTCTCTCCAGGAAAATTTACAAATTTGTTCCAGCAAGTCAACTGTTTCTCAACCTTAGCAGCATTGTATTTTGCCACTTTTATTTAGGTTTGCAATTTAAAGGGTGTGAGGCAGTGTCTCAAAGGAGTTTTAACTTCTAACTTATCCCTTCTTAAGTAGAGCATCTGTAAGGTTATTTTTTAAAATACAATTTTCATTTTGAACTAGATTTCTCTGCCATCCTTTGTTACAAAGAAACAATTTGTTTCTTTGAAAAACTGCTTGGGTCCTTTGACCATTGTAGAGTGGGATGCACCACTCCCAGCTTCCAGACATTTCTTATCTTTTTTTTTTCTTTTTGCTCTGGAGGACAGGGGGTTGAAATCTATTCAATTTCATTCCCTGCCCCAACTCCCCCAGGTAGCTACCTCCCAGCTATGACTTGAAAGGCAGGACTCTCTTCCCACTCTGAGGTCAGCCTGCTACCTTCTCTACCTGTTGGAATTCACTAAGGAACAAACATGGGTCTCAATTCCTTTCTGAAACAATTTTCTAAATAAATGACCCTTTCCCAATTTTATTAATAAATACCAATATTTTATGGATTGTTTGGTTTTATACCTCCCAATCTGCCTCTTCACTCTAACTTTTTTCCATATAAATTTCTGATTTTGTCCAGCTCATATAATTAATGACATAAAAATAACAATACTACCTAAATTTATTTACTCTCGAGGGCAATAATGAAAAATGGAAGGAAGGAGTGGAGTGGAATGGAGTGCCAGACTGCAAAGTGTACTCCAAACAGCCCAAAGAAGGAAATGAGTGGAGATCAGTGCCAGATTTCAAAGTGTACTCCAAAGCCCCAACCACTGGCAGAGTGGCCAATTGGTGGGCCTAGTGTATATGACAGACCCAAAGATGCCAGTTACTGAGGGAAGGACTCATTATTTGACAGAAACTGCTGGGGAAGCAACAATCCTTTCATAGCTCTCACACTAGAGAAGCAAGGAAGAAATTACCTTTCAGATTGATTGATAGGGTAAGAGTTCACGACTAAACAAGCACAGAGAGTTGGGGAAATCTATGGAAGGCTGCCCAAGAAGCCAGTAAGCTGAGACAGGGATACTGCTACTGGGTCCATAGCCCAAGAAGACCAGAGGAAAAGATTCCAGTGTCCAAAAAATTGGATTATTGGGGAAAAGTTAAAATATGGCATTAGAATGTTGTTCCACAAGAAAAGATGAAATGGAGAAGGGAAAAGGGAATAAGCATTTATTAAGAGCCCATTATGTGCCAGAAGAGGGAAATGGCAAACCACTTCAGTATGTTTGCCAAGAAAAGGGGTCACAGCTTCTTGATAAGAGTGAAAGAGGAGAGTGTAAAAGCTGGTTTGAAGCTTAACATCAAAAAATTAAATCTCTTGGCAACTGGTCCCATCTCTTCCTGGCAAATAGAGGGAGAAGAAATGGAAGTGATGGGGTGCTTGGGATCTATATCTGTAACATCAATTTGTAAAACCAGTCTGTAAAATTGTAACAGCAATTTGTAAAACCAGTCTGTAAAATCACACTACCCACCCCCCCAGTCACAGAACATTAACTCTGCCCCTTCCCCCTACCTGCCCTCTGCCCAGCAACAACTCATGAATTGTTTGTCTCAGCCTTGGAACACTAACAAGCTATACCTATCAGTCCTTCACAAAAGTATCTATAAACATTCCAGCTTAGGCAACTATTATCTTTCCCTTGTATAGTGTCTCACTACCCCCATGAATCCTTCAATACTCCATCTCTAGGTTAACTCCTTAAGCAATTATCCCTCCCTAACCTTGGTTCCCAGACATCAATCCTGTCAAGCATGACACTGATGGGTGGCAGACTGGGCACTTCTTAGTCAGCCTTGACCTCGCTGACTTAGTAACATTTCAAGCCTAACACCACATCTCCAGGTAGCCCCCCCCCCCCCCCCCCCCCCCCCCCCCCCCCCCCCCCCCCCCCCCCCCCCCCCCGCTCTTCCGATATGGACACGGTCAGTGGGCTTTTTTCCAGTGAATCATGGGTACTACCATTGCGCAGTTACATAAAGCTTGCATGCCCCTTTAAACATCGGCCCCACCTTAACTCCTCCCTAATCCCACCCTCTTCTCGATTGGTCAGCCTAATTGACATCTAATGAATAGCTTTAACTCTTTAAAAGCTATGCCTGTGTCTTCTTTAAGCTTGCAGGTCCCCTAAGGATCCTTGCCCACTGTAAGGCATATAATAAACTTTTACAGCTCTGACTCCAATTAGGCTTGAGTTGAATTCTTTCCAGATGGAATAGCAGGTTCTGGTCTTAAGATAAGATCAGAGTCCCTGCTGAACCTAATAGCCAACCCTCATCATTTTGACGAGCTAGCCAGGAGAAATCTGTGGTCTCAAGCTTTCTTGGAGTTCTGGTAAGCTCCTTTACCTCCTCCCTCTCGTCCTGTATGTTGGGTTCTCCATTCAAGCACCTAGGAAGGCTTGATTGGATGGTTTCGTTCTGGAGCAGACCGGAATCCGGTCTGTTTTTTAATAGACCTGGGACACATCCCACATGGACGGGGGACAAGTGTCTATGTGTCTAAAAATATATGCATATATACGCCAGGGTAAAGCAGACTGCAGTGACTCTTTGGTTGGGGGGGGGGGCAGGGGGAAGGATGGGTCAGTCTCCCTCCATACCGCGAGACTCACCCCTAGGATGTCTTTTGAGCAATTGGAAAAAACTTGGTCTTCAAGATCTCAAGAAAAAACGTCTCATATTCTTTTGTAACACTGCATGGCCCCAGTACACTTTGGGGGATCAGGAAAAGTGGCCTGTTGGTGGAACTTTAAGTTATAACACCATAGTACAGCTGGATCTGCTCTGACCTGACAAGGGAAGTTCACGGAAATTCCCTATGTCCAGGCTTTTTATGTCTCTCTCTCAGAACACTGAATTAAGGAAACAGTGTAGAGTACTTCTACTTAAGTTCACCCCTGCAAAAGCGAATTAGCCCGACCTCCTGGACGATCCCTTTCTTTCAGGACCCCCAGCCCCAGCCCCGAGAGTGAGGGATTCCCCATAGGTCCATCTGCTCCTTCCCCATACCAGGAAGCTAGCAGACTTTTACAGGATATCCCTCCCCTATATCCGCCGGATCAACTGGCTCATTGGTCTCCTAAACCTCCATTTCCTGGGCCTCCGCTGTCGGCTGCAATCCCAGACTCCATTTCCCAGCAGCCCCTGCGTTTACCAGATCCTCCTGCTCATTGGTCTCCTAGACCGATGCAAGCCAATTCGGTTCCCCTGAATCCCTTTCTCCCCAGCCCTTCCCTTACTAGTTGTGGAACTTCCTATATCCCTCCTCCACCCCCAGCCTCTGATTCGTCCACTCCCTCCATGCTGGCTCCTCTACAGGAAGCAGCAAATTCCACCTGAGGGATGCTACTGGACCCCCCACCTCTGACAACAATAGCTTCTGTAAGAGAAGTAGCCCATTCAATCAGAGAAATGATTAGGGTGCATGTCTCCTTTTTGATCTCTGACCTCTTCCAGATTAAGGAGAAGCTGGGCCGGTACTCTGAGAACCCCACTAAGTTTATGGAAGGGTTCAGGGATATTCCTCTCCAATTTGACTTGTCGTGGGGAGATATTAACATCATCTTCTCCACTTGCTGTACTATAGAGGAGAAAAAGAGGATCTGGGACCTAGCCCAGAAGTTTGGAGATGATATGGCTATCTCCTCACCAGGTACCCTCTGGGAGCCACAGCTGTCCCAGTGGCAGATCCTGGGTGGAATTATCAAGCAACTTCAGACTGGGAGAAAAGAGATCATCTGATAGTTTGTCTGGTGGAAGAGATGAAAATAGGGTTCAAAAAGGCTGTGAATTATGACCGCCTCAGGGTAATTACCCAGGGTGCTGATGAGAACCCAGCCCTTTTCCTTGGTAGAAGCCATAAAATGCTTTACTAACTTGGATCCTAACTCTCCTGAGGGGACAACCATCCTTTCCATGTATTTTATTCATCAGTCCGCCCCAGATATACGGTGGAAATTTGGGAAATTGGCTATGGGACCCCAAATACCTCAGAATGAATTGTTAGAGGCAGCTTTTGGAGTCTTTAATAATAGAGACCTAACACTGGCAGAGGAAAAAGACCATAAGGCAAGGGCCAGAAACAAAGAACAGGATCAGCTTATAGCTGCTGCCCTGACCAGTAAACCTAGCAGCACCCCATCAGAAGCCATGTCAGATTTTATATTATCAGGCTCAAAGATCACTGCAGATGGTGACTGTGGCCATGAAATTAAAAGACACTTGCTCCTCAGAAGGAAAGCTATGGGGAATCTGGACAGCATACTGAAAAGTAGAGCCATCACCTTGCCAGTAAAGGTCTGCTTAGTCAAAGCTATGGTTTTTCCAGGAGCAATGTGTGGCTATGAGAGCTGGACTATGAGGAAATCTGAACTCCACAGAACTGACCCTATCAAATTGTGCTGTAGAAGACTTTAATTCAATCAATTAATAAATTAACTCTTGCTATTCACTGGAAAGTAAAATTTAAGCTGAAGGGGTGGCTAGGTGGCACAGTGAATTGGTCACCGGCCCTAGAGTCAGGAGGACCTGAGTTCAAATCTGACCTCAGAAAACTAGCCATGTGACCTTGGGCAAGTCACTTAACCCCATTTGCCCTCCTCCCCCCCAAAAAAGCAAAAAATAAAATTTAAGCTGAAGCTTAAATACTTTGGTCACGTAATGAGAAGATGGGACTTGCAGGAAAAGACCCTGATGTAGGGAAAGATTGAAGGCAAAAGAAAGAGGATGAGATGGACAGATAGTGTCATGGAGACAATGAACATGAACTTGGAGAGACTTGGGGAGATAGTGGAAGGACAGAAGGGACTGGTGTGTTCATGGGGTCATGAAAGAGTTGAACAACTTCTTGATTCCAGGCCCAGTGCCCTATGGGGCCACCTAGCTGCCTCTGAACCAATGCAGAGCAAAGTAAGCAGAACTGGAACGAGTTGTGACAACAGCATAGAGAATATCTTTGAAAGATGTCAGAACCTTGAGCAAGACTGAAATAATAGCCTTCTTCCTCCTTCTCCTTTGAGGATCTTGTGCCTATATTTGCCACGGGGCTCTGTATATAACAGGCACTAAATAAATATTTCTCGAATATTTTGAAATACTTCTGCCAAGATCTTTGGAATCCCAATTCTGACATCCAGCTTTTACTCCCTCAGCTTGGTGTTGTTGAAAAATCTGGTAATCATTTGCCACCCTTAACAGACTACTTACAAACATTTCCACTGTGCCACCTGTAGTGTTCCATCCACAAGGAGATCAGAAATTTTGTTAAATGCCTTCACTTTTCCCATATAGAACTACCTGGTCTTGGTGAGCCCACACTGGCAGAAGATGGTCACAGCTGAAAAAAGATGGATCCCTACAGATCCCAAAACTCAGTTTTAAAAAGCTTAACCCCTTTAAATAACCTGAACCTTTTTCCATGTTTTTTTAATATCACATCAGAAACTTCAACTCTAAATGCTATGAACACACTTTAATTCTTGATCAGCTACAAGAATTCAAGAGACACTTCTGTCCAGCTCCTAGAAGACAATCTAGGCGATCTGTACAGACAATCACAGAGGCAAAATCACCACCAGAAAACCCAAACCCAAGTCACTAACTCTGTCACACAAAGGACACAGGAAGAAAGTTACTCTCTTCCATAGATTTAAGCAACAATACACTTTTTCTAACTATCTTCCTAAGTACAGTTTTCTCCTGGGAAATTTCAAGCAAGCAGTAGATTTGCATATTCTTGGAAGGGCACTTTCCTTTGGCCTGTGCTCTTTGGCCCTCCTCTGAGTACTGGCCTCCATTCTTCTCAGAGTACATGGATAGGGCAGGGGCCTATTCAGGAATAAACTCAATTTGTAAAACTTTGTAACATCAGTCTGTAAAACCAGTTTATAAAATCACACTATCCCCCCCAGTCTCAGAGCATTAACTCTGCCCCTTCTCCTCCCGCCCCTAGCTACAGAGCAATAACTGACCAGCAACAACTATTTCAGTTTGGAACAATAACAAACTATTCCTATGAATCCTTCACTAAAGTATCTATAAGCATTCCAGCTTAGGCAACTATTTCTCTAGGTTGACTCCTTGGATGCCTCAGTGAATCCTTCAGGACCCTAGCTCTGGATTAAGCTTATCAGTTAATTATTAAGCTAATCAGTTAGCCTTGGTTCCCAATCTTGTCAAACATGACACTGATAGGTAGCAGACTGGGCACTTCTCCATCAGCCCTTGACCACTAGCCGACTTAGTGACGTTTCAAGCCTAAAACCACACCTCCAGGTAGCCCCCCCCTTGGGCTTTTTCCCAGTGAATCATGGGCAATATGCCTGGGCAGTTACATTAAAGATGCATGTTCCTTTAAACACTGTCCCCACCTTAACTCCTCCCTAATCCCACCCTTAATCACCTAGTTAGCATAATTGGTATGGATTCTACTATGGATGATTCTATATAAATCTTAATTCTACCCCTTTAAGATTGCAGGTCCCCTAAGGATCCTTGCCCACTGTAAGGCATATAACAAACTTTTACAACTCTGATTCCAATTAGGCTTGAGTTGAATTCTTTCCAGACTGAATAGCAGGTCTGGTCTTAAGATAAAGATCAGAGTTCCTGCTGAACCTAATAGCCAACCCTCATCATTTGTACCCTAGCACCTAGCCCCATGTCCGGCCCCCTAACAGGATTCCCTCCCTTGAGAGTCCTTTGTTGGGTTGCTGTTCCCAGTCACATGCCAGGTCAGATGCCATGTTTCTGGAACCCAGCCAAAGGCTGCCACCAGCCCACGCCCCCTTCCCCCACCCTTGTCCCCACCCCATCTGCTTCCCCCAACTCAAGGCATGCCCTTCTCATGGTGCCCTCTTTCTGGGAGTGAATGCCACTGGAGCCTTTCTCTGCCGTCAGTGGAGCAAGCCAGGGTTGCTGCTGCCTGAGGAATGCAGGCCTCTTCACATACCTATCAGCACCAGAGTCTTCCTCTTGAATGCAGGCAGCTGCACAACTTCCTCATAGGAAACCACATCCAACTGGTCGAAAACTAGAGGCAAAGAAAGAGTCAGCAGCCCAGTGGGTATTGTGCACCTCATCACTCCAAGCCTTGGAGAAGATCTCCACTTCCTTCCCAATCCCTGTCTTTTGTCATCTTCTGGTCTCTAGCTGGGAGGGACCTCAAAGGTCATCTAACCTAACTCCCTCCTTTTACAGAGGATGAAACTGAGCAGCAGGGATGGGAAGTGACTTGCCCTCACACAGGGAGGAAGCAATAGAGGCAGGATTTGAACCCAAGCCCTGTCTCCAGAGCCACTGATTCCGAAACCATTTTGGAAGAAACACTTGAGTGTCCTAAGCATTTTTTAATTGCTGGAGCTCAAGTTCAATTCCCCTGATAAGGAGAACATATATAGGAGTTGGTGCTAGAACGGACCAGAGAAGCCACCCAGTCCATTTTACAGGCAAGGAAAGTGAGACCCAGAGAAGAGGGAATTTGCCCCAAGGTCAGCCAATATTAGCAAGTAGAAGGACACTTCCTAATGACAGGTGATCATACAGTAATTAACTAATTAACTGGGAATTCAGCCCATATCCAACAAATTGTGAAAGAAAACAAAAGACAGAGCCCCCTGGAGGGGCTGTTGGAAAGCAGACATACTAATACATCATCTTGAAATGAGCTAGCTGTGCATTGGTCTAACCCTTCTGGAAAGCAATTTGGAATTATGCAAAGAAAGTGACAAAAATGTCCATAGACCTTGGACCCAGAGATCCCACTGCTAGGCTCATACCCCAAGAAATGCAAATGGGGAAAAAGCCCCATCCACTCCAAAATATTCATAGCAACACTTTTTGTAGTAACAAAGAACTGGTAATTGGCCCATCAGCTGAGGAAGGACCAAATTGTGGGACATGAATGTGCTGGAATAACCCTGACCCTGATTTCATTGGAAATGAATAGAATTCAGAAGTGCCTGGGAAGACTTGTGTGAATGTAGAATGAAATAAACAAGAGATTTGAAAAAGTTACATACAATGACTACAACAACATCAATAGAAAGAAAAAAAAATGAAATTGAATACTGAGTGAATCCAAGCTTGGTCCTAGAGAACAACTGAGAAAATTTTCTTCCCTGTCCTCTTTGCCAAAGTGGAAAACTAGGCTCATGGCATATCACAGACACTTTCAGACCCAACTCATGTCAGCTGTTTTTGCTGAAATGTTTTTATTCCTCTTTAAATCTCTGTCACAAAGGAAGACTGGTGAGCTGGTTGGCTTTCTTTGCAGGCCTCTACTTACTCCCAAAGTCTTGCTATAATTGGTTTTGTTGCATATGGAAATGGTGTCTTTGGGAAATGAGGTTTCTGGATCAATGTAAATGGACACTTTTCTTAGTCACATTTAAAAAAAAAAACCTAATTCCAAATTGCTTTTCAGAAAGGTTGGAATAATTCACAGATTCCCCAATAATGCGTTTCCATTTTTGGTTATCTTTAGCATTTTGTTTGGTGTTAAATGAAACCTCAGACTTGTTTGGATTTCTGTTCCTCACTCTCACATATTGTGACTGCTTTAGCTCATTCTTTTATATGGTTATTCATAGTGGGCAATTTGAGAGTTGTTTGTTCACCTCTTTTGATTACTTATCCATTAGGCAATAGATCTCAGTCTTACATATTTATGTTAAATCCACATAAATCTTTTTTTTTTTTTTAATAAAGCAATCGGGGTTAAGTAACTTGCTCAAGGTTACATGGCCAGTTATTTCTGGGTGTGGTGCTGAGTATCTGAGCCCGGATTTGATCCAGGTCATCCCGACACTGGAGCTGGTGCTCTTACTCGCTGAGCCACCTGGCTGCCCCAAATCCACGTAAATCTTGAACAACAGACTTTTATTAAAGAATTTAAAGATTTTTCTCCCAATTACATTTTCCTTATTTTATTTTTGTCACCTTGATTTTGTTCATGCAAAATCTTTCCAATTTTATGTAATTCAAATTTGTGGTATACCCTCAGGTACTGGAGGGTAGTCAGGAAGATCTAGGTTCAAATTCCACTTTAGCCCCCTAGCATCTGTGTGACCCTGGGCAAGTCACCTAACCTCTCCTAGTCTTAGTTTCATTACTTGTAAAATGAGAGGGTTGGAGTGAGAAGCCTGTAAGGTCCCTTTCAGTTCTAAATCTATGATCTGTTTGTGGTCTTCTCTATTCCTTCTTTTTTTTGGAGGGAGGAAGGCAGGGCAATTGGGGTTAAGTGACTTGTCCAAGGCCACACAGCTAGTGTTAAATGTCAGAGGCTGGATTTGAACTCAGGTCCTTCTGACTCCAGGGCTAGTACTCTATTCACTGCAGCACCACCTAGCTGTCCCCACCTCTATTCCTTCTTTAGTTCATTATTCCCCCCTTAGGGAAGGAATTTTGCAAAATATATATCATATTAAAAACAAATAACTTTCCCCCCCATTGGCAAAATTGTGAAATATAGTACCATCTATCTTGCCCCAAAATATTTTCATGATTATCCATTTATCAGTGGGATCGGTTAGGGACACAGTAGTCATGATTTAGCCATTTAGACATGTTACTTATCTGGCCTCGGCATTCTTCTCTTTGGCCTAGTCACTTGGTGATCTTATCAACCCCCATTGATTCAATCACCATCTCTATGCTTCTCAGGTCTATTTATGCAGTCCCAACCTCTCTGCTGATCTCCAACCCTGAATCTCTAACTGCCTTTCAGACATCTCCAAATAGATGTCCTGTAGATATTTCTAACTCAGAATACCCAAAACAGAACTCATCATCTTTCTACACAAATCTTCCCCTCTTTGAAACTTTCCTATTATCACTGAGGGCACCACCATACTTCCAGTCAACCAGGCTCAAAACCTAGCTGTCCTTAATGCCTCACCCCACCTATATTCCATCTGTTACCTCTTGAAATGTTCCCCTTCCCTCCTCTGACCCTGCCCCCACCCTGGTGCAGGTCCGCCTCTCCTCATGCCTGGATTATTAAAATAGCCTGCTGGGGAGGCTGCCTGACTCAAGTTTCCCCCCACCCCACCCCATTCAGTCATTTTCCACTCAGCTATCAAAGGGATTTTCCTGAAGAGCAGATCTGACCATGACACCCTTTCCACCCCCACTCAGTAGGCTTCATCGGCTCCCTATCAATGCCAAGGTCAAATATAAAGTCCTGTATTCAAAGCCCTTCACGGCTTGCCCCTCCCCCACCTTTCCAATCTTCTTACACCTCACTCCCCTCCCATACTCTTTTTTTTTTTTTGACTTTTTGGCTTTTGGGAGGGGGGAAGGCAGGGCAATTAGGGTTAAGTGACTTGCCCAAGGTCACAAGGCTAGTAAGTGTTAAGTGTCTGTGGCCGAATTTGAACTCAGGTCTTCCTGACTCCAGAGAAGGTGCTCTATTCACTGTGCCACCTAGCCTCGCCCCTCCCCCCCACACACACACTTGATCCAATGATACCCCATGTCAGACTCTAGGCCTTTCCCCTGCCTATCCCCCGTGCCTGAAATGCTCTCTTTCTTCATCCTCACTTCCTGACTTCCTTGGCCTCCTTCAAGTTCCAGCTAAAATGCTACCTTCTCCAGGAAAAGCCTTTCTTGATCCCCATTAATGTGGAAGTGCCTTCTTTCTTGTTGATTTTCAATTTAGTCTGTATTTCACTTGATGGTACATGGTTGTCCTCTCCCATTAGACTGTGAGCTCCTTGAAGTCAGGGGCTGTCTTTAGCACATAGCAAGGGCCTAGCATGTGGCAGATATTTCCTTAGTGTTTATTGATGGACTGATGTATCTATTGAAATTTACTGTGGTATAGGATATAACGTGCTAGTCTAAGCCCATTTAGGGCCAAAATGCTCCCCAGTGTTCCTAGTAGTTCTTATCGAATAGAGAGCCCTTTCTCCTGAGTAGAGCAAGCCCTTTATGATCTTGCACTTGTAGAAAGAATGCTTGATTATATTGTTCAGAAAATGAATAATTATACTGTATAAATTCCACTTTATGTGCTTACAGACTGCTTGCACCAGAATGTTTTCTGACCTCAATAACTCTCTAGGAATGCTGGAGATGACTAAGAGGATTTGGGGGATCCCTGAGGTCCTGGATCCCCCAAAGCATTCTTGTTTGTGCTCCACCCAAGCTTGTGTTTTGGCTTCCTGTTGTGTTCTAGCCTCATTCAAACTAAAGATTTACATCTACTCGTATCTGTCTCAATCTCCCTGGTTTTCCAGCTGCCCTCTCAGTGAAATTGCTTAACTGAAATCCATGTGATTCACACGTGACTCTACATGATAGCTTGGTCAGATGCTTTACATGTGACTCATGTGCATAAACCTTTGTCAAAGTCCTATATAATGTAAATCTTCCAGAACTTGGGGGAGGGAGTCACCCCTTCTTTCTGGATCTCTCTCCTCTACCAAAAGACCTCACAAATTTCTTTCTAAAACCATTTCAGATTTGGGGGTTTGTTCTCATCAACATACTGCACACCCATTTTACATACCTAGGAAGGGGAAGATGAGTGACACAGCTCCTCATGTTCTGCTCTACCTCTGTAGAAGCAAGCACCCTGGAGTTCCTAGGGTGGCTGCTCACACAGGTTCTTGGATCTGCTTTGTTAAAGGAAAGCAACTCAAAATGGGTTAACAAGCTTACTTTAATCAGTCAGACCATATATCGTTTACCTTGTTCAGGGGAAATAGGTTAGCACCCCGAACTTCAAAGTATACAGGCAGAATTATCAAGACAGAAACAGATCAAGTAGACAGCTTTCCAAACTGTGCAGCCATTACATCCATACCCAGTCAACATCTGGGTTTCCACATCTGGGTTTTTCAAAGCCGGGGGACTCTCAACAACGGCTTCCCAGAATTCAGATCAAATCACAGAACACTTCTCAAAGTGAGTCCCAAAACAAAGCTACACATCAGGGCTTATATAGCCTTCTCCTGGCTCAGAGAATGTAACAACCTTATTGACTCACTGGCCAATCAAGAAGTATCTACTGAAAAACAAGCCTCCCTCCCCAGGCTTCAGGTGCACTTTAGCCTAGGGGCAGGGAAGATCTTTAAAATTTACATTCTCATTACAGCCTCTCACCCCTTGCTCTCATATTCTGGGACTTTCACAGATATGTTACCATGTTCCAAACACACTGGACTCTCCATATATTGACCTCCACCCCACACAGAGATCCCCTTGATCTTACCTTTCCCCATAATGATTCTGCCTCTATAATCCTGAGCTCTGATCACAGTCTCCTACCCTTCCATCTCGCCCTCTGTCTCATCTTTCCTAAGCCTGTTCTTTAGAATCCATAGAGCCTTTTCTGACCTCCTTTTACTCCTTTCATAGTTTTGATCAGTCATACACTGTTTACTCCCCATGAATCCTGTAATCCCATGTCCTTCTGCTGCTCTTACCTTGTCAGACTCCAACTTGGGGTGACCCACATCTGCCTTCTTTGGTCCCACTCATAGTGATGAACACCAATAGAGGGAGTCCCCTAACAATTTATATGACCTGAGTTCAACTGGGCCCAGACTGCTACATGGAAATTCTTTGTCTTTTATCCTATGATCCTTATCCCAATTAACTCTATCATGCTCCTTGCTGCAGCTGTTGCACCAACCAAATCCTCCCCTCTCCCTGGAGAAGGTGGGATTTTGGACAGGTAAGCCAGGAGATTGAGGAGATGAGGAGGGAGAGAATTCCAGACAGGGGGTCCAGCCAGAGAAAATACCACCACCTACCCCTTACTTCACTGTTCTTTCCCAGCAGAGGACTAGCCTTCTCCTATTTCACTAATAAAAAATTCAAGTCTCTTTTTTTTTTGAGAGGGGAAGGCAAAGCAATTGGGGTTAAGTGACTTGCCCAAGGTCCCACAGCTAGTAAGTGTTAGATTACAAGGAGTAAGCTAGTCAAGTGACTGAGACCAGATTTGAACTCAAATCCTCCTGACTCCAGGACCAGTACATTCACTGGGCCATGTAGCTGCCCCAAAAGTCTCTCTTATGAGCTCCCACTTCCCCTCTGCTTCCCAACTCAAAAACCCTTCTCCCCAGTGGATCCTTCTCTGCTCCTTCTTTCACTCCTGCCAACAGTGAAAGGGTAGCCTTTCTTTTTCCAGTGCCAGCACAGACCCCCATGTCCTTGATCCCATCCCACTCCCACTTCATTTTCTTTAGGCTAGGACCTTGCCGCATCATTCCTTCCCTGTGCACTGGCTCCACACATACAGTTCTCCCTGATCCTTTAAAAACAAACCAAAAATTTCATTTGCTCTCTCCATCTCCTCAAGCTATCAAACTAGAGTTTTTCTACTGTTCACAACCAAACTCCTAAAAACACACATCTCCAGTGTATTACCTCCTGTTCATTTCTCAACCCTTTGTGATCTGGCTCCAAAATTGCTCTCTTTATCAGTAACCTGATAAAACCAATGATCAGCACTTACATACTGCCTACTCTATGCTAGGCAATGTGCACAGTGCTTTATGTATATTAACCATAATATTAGCTAGCATTTGTAACCCCTACTATGTTCCAGTCACTACCAAGCACTTTTATTAATCATGCTAGCTAGCATTTATATACTGTCTACTCTGTGCTAGGCAATGTGTTAAGTGCTTTATGTATATTAAACATAATAGTAGCTAGCATGTATTGTATCTATTATGTACCAGTCATTGTACTAAGCAATACTACGTAGTATTATTTTATTAATAATACTACGTAGCATTTACACACTGCCTACACTGTGCTGGGCAATGTGCTAAGTGCTTTATGTATATTAACCCTAAAACTAACTAGCATTTATAAACTCTACTATGTGCTAGTCGTTGCTGAGCACTTTTATTAATAATACTAACTAGCAGTTATACACTGACTACTCTGTGCTTATTAAATATGCATAGTGCTTTATGTATATTAAACATAATACTAGCTATCATTTATAACCCTTACTATATGCCAATCACTGCTAAGCATATTTATT
The DNA here is from genome assembly GCF_028583685.1 of Petaurus breviceps papuanus. Classification (NCBI taxonomy): domain Eukaryota; kingdom Metazoa; phylum Chordata; class Mammalia; order Diprotodontia; family Petauridae; genus Petaurus; species Petaurus breviceps. Next base: position 27,129,194 of record NW_027187380.1, on the reverse strand, counting down.
ATTAATATTAGGTAGCATTTACATACTGCCTACTCTGTGCTGGGCAATGTGATTTGTGCTAAGTGATTTATGTGTATTAACTATAATAGTAGCTAGCATTTATAACCCCTACTATGTGCCACACATTGCAAAGCACTTTTATTAATAATATGAGCTAGCATTTACATCCTGCCTAATCTGTCCTAGGCAATGCGTATAGTGCCATATATATATATATATACCATAACACAACCTACCATTTATAACCTCTACTATACTCCAGTCACTGCTAAGCACTTTTATTTATAATATTAGCTAGCATTTACATATTGTCTACTCTGTGGTGGGCAATGTGCTATGTACTTTATGTATATTAACCATAATACTAGTTAGCACTTATAGCCTCTACTGTGTGCCAGTCATTGTGCTAATCACTTTTATTAATAACATTGGCTAGCATTTATGTACTTCTGCTCTGTGCTTGGAAATGTGTTAAGTTCTTTATGTATATTAACCATAATACTAGCTCGCATTTTAACCTCTAGTATGTGCCTATCACTGTGCTAAGCACAGTCATTGAAAAGCACTTTTAATAATAATACTAGCTGGAGTCTGGATGGTGGAGTAGAAGCAGGACCTCCCTGCTGCTCCGGCTTCCACCTTCCCCAATCCATGTGAAGGGGGGACTCTAAACAAACTTTGGAGCTGCAAAGCCCATGGGATGACACGGGAAGCTGACCTCCTGCTGAGGACAGCCGGCAGGCTGGTAGGGATGGGTCAGTGCAGTGCTCTGGGAGCTGAGTCCAGCCCCACGGTGAGGCTTTAACCCCAGGGTGAGGCTTTAGCCCCAGGGTGGGCCTGACCAGCAGCCAGCTGGAAGGACTTCAGATCAGCAGCAGATATGGCTGTTTCCAGATTTATCAACACATAGATGTGAAGGACAAAGTGAGAGGTCAGAGCAGTCTGGACTTTGGGACCCAGTAAGTGGGAGTGCATGGAAGGGCGAGAAGCCGCTGAGCCACTGGCCCAGCCAGCCAGCGCCACATGGCAGCTTAAGCTCCTGGCCTTCAGACTGTAGGGGGACCAAGCACCAGTCTGAAGGGTAATCCCTCTTGCTTTAACCTGCTTGAATCTGGATTGCAGTCTAGGGTGGAGGTCCTGGGGTGTGTGTCCAGCTTGCCAGAGCATGTGGAGACCTCAGAGAGAGCACCCATTAATACCTCCAGCAGCTGAGAAAACCCCAGCATTTGGGACAAAAGCTCCACTGTCTGGTGGCAGAGTCCTACTGTGGAAAAAGCCCAGGGTCAAGTGACTGAGGGGTGACATGACCAGGCAAAGGAAACAAAGCAGACAGAAGATTCCAAAATTAGACTCCTATTTTGGGGACAAAAAGGAGCAAAGCATGGAACAGGAGGAAGACAGTGAAGTCAGAACTCCTGCACCAAAAGCTTCAAAGGAAAATAAGAGCTGGCTACAGGCCATAGAGGACCTGAAGAAGCAGATAAGAGAAGTGGAGGAAAAATTGGGAAGAGAAATGAGAACAATGCAAGAAAATTACAAAATGAGAGCCAACAGCCTGATTGAGGAAAATCACACCTTAAAAAACAGACTAACTCAAATGGCAAAAAAGGCTCAAAAAGGAAATGAGGAGAAGAATGCCTTAAAAACCTGAAATTGCCAAATGGAAAAAGAATCTCAAAAGCTCACTGAGGAGAATCATTGCTTTAGAATCAGATTGGAGCAAATGGAAACTAAGGACTTTATGAGAAATCAAGATGCTGTTAAACAGATTCAAACAAATGAAAGAATAGAAGACAATGTGAAATATCTCATGGGAAAAACCACTGACCTGGAAAATAGATCCAGGAGAGAGAATTTAAAAATTATTGGACTACCTGAAAGCCATGATCAAAGTAAGATCCTAGAAATCATCCTCCAGGAAGTTCTCAAAGAAAACTTCCGTGATGTTTTAGAACCAGAGGGCAAAATAGAGGTTGAAAGAATCCACCGATCACCTCCTGAAAAAGATCCCAAAAAGAAAACTCCTAGGAATATTATAGCCAGGTTCCAGCATTCCCAGATTAAGGAGAGAATATTACAAGCATCCAGGAAGAAACAATTTGAATATTGTGGAAACACAATCAGGATAACCCAGGATCTGGCATCTTCTGCACTGAGGGATCGAAGGGCTTGGAATATGATATTCCAGAGGTCAAAGGAGCTGGGATTAAAACCAAGAGTCACCTACCCAGCAAAACTGAGTATCATATTTCGGGGGAAAATATGGTCATTCAGTAGAATAGAGGACTTTCAAGCATTCTTTCTGAAAAAAAAAACCAGAGTTGAATAGAAAATTTGACATTCAGATACAAGAAGCAAGAGAAGCATGAGAAGGTAAACAGGGAAAAGAAATCATAAGGAACTTATCAAAGTTGAACTATTAACATTCCTACATGAAAAAACAATAATTGTAACTTATGAAACTTTTCTCAGTAGTTGAAGGGAATAGAAATATATATATATATATATGTATATATGAGGGTATATGGGCATATGAATACATATGTGAATGTGTGTATGTATGTTTACAGGTATACATAGATAGAGGGCACAGGACCAATTTAACAGGAAGGGATTATACTTAAAAGGTGAAATTAAGACGTGAGAGAGGAATATAATGAGAGGAGATGGGGAGAGACAGAATGGGGTAAACTATCTCATATAGAAGGGGCAAAGGAAATTGGTTGCAATGGAGGGGAAGAATAGGAAGGCAGAGGGGAATGGGTCAACCTTATTACCATTGAATTTGGCTTGAGGATGGAGTGAAATACACACTAACTAGGGTATTTCACCCTCCAGGAGAGAGGGGGGGGGGATCGGAGCAGGGATGATGGGGGGGAAGGAGGGTATGGGGGGGAGGGATGTTGGAGGCATCCACTTTTGAAAAGGGAAGTAATCAAAGCGGAGGGTGGAGCAGGTGGGAGGTGGGATGGGAGGGAGGGAAATATAGTCAGTCTTTTACAATATATCTACTAGGTAATTGTTTTGCATTAGCCAAACACGTACAACCTGTACTGAGCTGCTTATCTTCCCAGTGGGGGTGGGTGACAAAGGGAGGAGGGGAGTGAATCTGGAATTCAACGTTTTAAAATCAAATATTCAAATATATATATATGTATATATATATATATATATATATATATTATTAATACTATTTTACATGTAATTGGGAAATGGGATGTACAGGCACTGGAGCATAGAGAACCACTGGAAAAGTCGAAGGGGGTGTGGGAGAGGATGTGGGAGAGAGCAGATTGGAGGAGTGGATGTCCTGTGGGACTGCTATTTTGGGGTGGTGGGTGGGGGAAGAATGGGGAGAAAATTTGTAACTCAAAATCTGGAGTAGGTGAATGATATGGATTAGAAGTTAATAAATCATTTGAAAAAATAATAATAATAATTGTAGCTAGCATTTACATACTGCCTTCTATGTGCCAGTCACCGCTAAGCACTTTTATTAATGATACTAGCTAGCATTTACATTCTGCCCACTCTGTGCTGGGCAATGTTCATAGTTCTTTATGTATATTAACCAAAATACTAGCTACCATTTATAACCCCTACTATGTGCCAGTCACTGTTATGCACTTTTATTAATAATACTAGGCAGTGCGTAACTGCCTACTCTGTGCTAGGCAATATGCTAAGTGCTTCATGCATATTAAATATAATACTAGCTAGCATTTATAACGCCTACTATGTGCCAGTCACTGCTATGCACTTTCATTAATAAAACTAGCTAGCATTTACATATTGCCTACTCTGTGCTGGTCAATGTGTTAAGTGCTTTATGTATATTAACTCTAATACTACCTAGCATTTATAACCCCTACTATGTGCCAGTCATTGCTTTGCTAAGCATTTTTATTAATAATGTTAGCTAGCAGTTACATACTTCCTACTTTGTGCTAGGAAATGCAAATAATGCTTTATGTATATTAACCAAAATTATAGCTAGCATTTATAACCCCTGCTATGTACCTGTCATGGCCAAGCACATTTATTAATGATACTGGCTAGCATTTAATGCTACTTACTACCTACCTTGTGCTAGGCAATGATAATAGTACTTTATGTATATTAACAATAATACTATCTAGCTTTTATAGCCCCTACTATGTGCAAATCACTGTTCTAAGCACTTTTGTTCATAATATGAGCTAGCATTTACATGATGCCTACATTGAGCTAGGCAATGTGCTAAGTGCTTTATGTATTTTAACCATAATACTACCTAGCATTTATAAATCCTACTACGTGCCAGTCACTGCTAAGCACTTATATTAATAATATTAGCTAGCTTTTACATACTGCCTACTTTGTGCTAGGCAATAGAGCTTTATATATATTAGACATAATACTAGCTAGCATGTATTGTCCCTATTATGTGCCAGTCAATGTACTATGCATTTTTATTAATAATACTGCCTAGCATTTACATACTGCCTACTCTGTGCTAGGCAATGTGCTAAGTGTATTATGTATATGTATTATGTCCAGTCCCTGGACCCCTGAACCAGCAGCAAGGTTCCAGGACCTCTGCAACAACAGGACTGTCCTTCACCAGTGGACAAATCTGGCAAAACAACATCAAAACAGACAGACAAAATACCAGCATAACAGCCATGTCTCCTCAGTCTTTGGCAGCTCAAAATTCCTGCCCAGTTAGAACTGGCTCTCAGCAATCCTCTCTGTCTCTCTGCCTCCACGATGCTGCTTCTAAAAAATTCTTCTGCCTCTCTCTCTGCTTGTGCCTCTCTAAATTCATGTCATCAGCTCCTTCCAGTTCAACCCTCTCTTTTCCTGTCAACAAGTCCATCCCACAAGTGGGATTCACAGGCTCTGGGTTTTAACACAATCAGTCCAAAAACCAAGCCAATACAGGGGGATCTTTAAATTCCATTACTGTTAGAGCCAGTCACTGCTATGAAATTTTATTAATCATACTAGCTAGCATTTACTGCTATGAAATTTTATTAATCATACTAGCTAGCATTTACATACATGTTTGTACAATGTGTTTTCATCTGCTCCCATTGACTTCAAAGGGATAAAACAAAATTATTCAATTTAATCTAAAGTAAGCCTAAGCAAAAGAGATGTAATGCATGTGTTCTCAAGAAATAGCATAGATAAAGCAGTATGTCAAAAATCTTCAATGTGCTCACTGTTTCTGCAGAGTTACAGTGAAATATACCCTGTATAATCAGTATGGTCTAAAATTTCACTGAAGAAAAAGATGAAAATGCGAATTTCTCAAGAGTTATTTGGATTACTTGAATTCTAAGCACTGTTGTGCATAGAGTTCCTGCAGCCCTCCACATTTTTCATTAAAGTTCTGAACACTTTCTTTTACTCTGTTTACAAAATGTGTGTTCAACTGCTCCCCTTAGCTTCAAAGGGAGAAAACTTAAGTATTCAAAATATTCTAACATAAACCAAAGCAAAAGGGATGTAATGCATGCGTTTCTGAGAAATAGTGAAGAAAGAGATGCATGTCAAAAGTCTTCGATGCGCTCACTATTTCTGCAGAGTTACACTGAAATACACCCTCAACGGCCATCTAGGAAAAGATGAAATCGTGATTTTCTCAGTTCTTTGGATTACTTGAATTCTAAGCACTGTTATGCATAGGGTTCTTGCAGCCCTCCACATTTTTCATTAGAGTCCTGACCATATGCTTTTACTCCATTTACAAAATACATTTTGATCTGCTCCCATTGGCTTCTATGGGAGGAAAGCTAAATATTCAATTTAATCTAAAATAAGCCAAAGCAAAAGAGATGTAATGCATGTGCTGCTGAGGGACAGCCAAGAGAAAGCTATATGTCAAAGGTCTTCAATGTGCTCAATATTTTTGCAGAGTTACAGTGAAATATACCCTGTATACTCAGTATGCTCTACAATGCACACCTAGGAAAAGTTAAAAAGGCCAATTTCTCAGGAGTTGTTTCGATTGCATTAATTCTAAGCACTATTGTGCATAGATTTCCTGCAGCCCTCCACATTTCTCAATAGAGTCCTGACTATTTACTTTTACTCTGTTTACAAAATGTTTTTTCATCTGTTCCCATTGGCTACAAAAGTATGTAACATAAATATTCATATTAATCTAAAACAAGCCATAGAAAAAGAGATGTAATGCATGCGTTTCTGAGGAATAGCCAAGAGAAAGCATTATGTCAAAGATCTTCGATGTGCTCAGTGTTTCTACAGAGTTACAATTAAATATATCCTGTGTACACAGTATACTCTACAATTAAACTGTAGTAAAAGATGAAAATGCGAATTTCTCAGGAGATCTTTGGATTACTTGGAATATAAGCACTGTTGTGCGAAGAGTTCCTGCAGACCTCCACAATTCTTGTTAATGTCTTGACCATTTGGTTTTACTCCATTTACAAAATGCATTTTCATCTGCTTCCCTTTGCTTCAATGGGAGAAAACATAAATATTCTATTTAATCTAAAATAAGCCAAAGCAAAAGAGATGTAATGCATGTGCTGCTGAGGGACAGCCAAGAGAAAGCTATATGTCAAAGGTCTTCAATGTGCTCAATATTTTTGCAGAGTTACACTGAAATATACCCTGTCTACTCAGTGTGCTCTTCAATGGCATTGTAGAAAAAGATGAAAACGTGAATTTCTCAGGAGTTCTTTTGATTACTTGAATCTTAAGCACTGTTATACATAGAGTTCCTGCCAGCCTTCACTTTTCTCTTTAGTGTCCTGACTATTTGCTTTTACTACATTTCCAAAATGCGTTTTCATCTGCTCCCATTGCCTTCAATGGGAGAAAACCTAAATATTCAATTTAATCTAAAATAAGCCAAAGCAAAAGAGATGGAATGCATGCATTTCTGAGAAATCATTGAGAGAAAGCTTTATGTCAAAGATCTTCTATGTGCTCACAGTTTCTGCAGAGTTACAGTGAAATATACCCTGTATACGCAATATGCTCTACAATGGGCATCTAGGAAAAGATGAGAAGGCAAATTTCTCAGGAGTTCTTTGTATTACTTGAATACTAAGCACTGTTTTGCATAGAGTTCTTGCAGTCCTCCACATTTCTCCGTAGCATCCTCACCATTTGCTTGTACTCCTTTTACAAAATGCCTTTTCATCTGCTCCCATTGACTTCAATGGAAGCAAACCTAATTATTCAATTTAAACTCAAATAAGCTAAAGCAAAAGAGATGTAATGCATGCATTTCACAGAACTAGCCAAGAGAAAGCTGTATACATATAAAAGATCTTCTATGTGTTCACTGTTTCTGCAGAGTTACAGTGAAATATAACCAGTATACTCATTATGCTCTACAGTGGTTATCTGAGAAAAGATGAAAATGTGAATTTCTCAGGAGTTCTTTGAATTACTTGAATTCTAAACACTGTTGCGCAAACAAGCCAAAGCAAAAGAGGTGAAACGCATATGTTTCAGAGAACTGGCCAAGAGAAAGCTGTATATAAAAGATCTTTGATGGGCTCACTGTTTCTGCGGAGCTACAGTGAAATATACCCTGTTATACTCAGTATGCTCTATAATGGCTATCTAAGAAAAGATGAAAATGCAAATTTCTCAGGAGTTCTTTAGATTTCTTGAATTCTAAGCACTGTTGTGCATAGAGTTCCTGCAGAAATTGCGTCAAATGGTGGCCTTCTCTAATGCAGGGTGGAGAGTGAAGGAGAGAGTTCAGAACTTTAATTCTAACAAAAAAATTTTTTAAAGGTCAAAATCACTTAACTGATTTTTATTTAGTAATAATGCCCTATTTTCAGTTTTTCTGTATTTTTCTCCTATGTAGATTTTGCTCTCTTCTTACTTCTTTTTCTATTATAGGAATGGGTGTTTTCTTTAATCAAGTAAGTGGGGCAGCTAAGTGGCACAGTAGATAGAGTGTTTGGCCTGGAATCATGAAGACCTAAATTCCAATCTGACCTCAAACATTTAGTAGCTGTGTGATCCTAGGCAACTTAATTAACTCTGTTTTCCTCAGTTCCTTATTTGTAAAATGAGCTAGAGAAGTAAATGGCAAACTATTCCAGGATCTTTGCCTAGAAAACCACAAATGGGGTCACAAAATCACACATGACTGAACAACAAGTCAAATGAATTCTAGACATGAAATATACTTGGATATTCTAAGTTTTAGGCATTTTTTAGAACAATTTTCCAAAGGTGATTTTAATTCAATTCAACAAATATTTATTAAATGTCTATTTTGTGCTGAGGCATTAGGATAGGTGCTAGAGATACAAAGACAAAAACAAAACAGTCCCTACCCTCAATGAACTTATATTACCTGGGAGGAAAACAGCATGTAAATAGTTAGCAAATACAAAGTATATTTAAAGCAATGTGTACCAGGGTTTTGAATGTACAAATCAACTTTTTTTGGCTAATTTTTTTCTAGGGTCTCTGAAGTCTGGAGTATCTAAAATAAAAAATTTCAGGCAGATAATTTCTCTAGGGGTCCCTACAAATGTGAAAGCCTAATTTTACCCTAGACAAACTCCCAATATAACAATGACTATCCTGGCTCCTACTGCCTGAACCCCACCGATTATATCCCTTCAATTTTGGAGGCAGTTCCATGGACCTCAGTTCCTTTTAACTACTTAACAGATTAGCTTTTACAAAGGAATATTTCAAAGGTATGGCAAGTACAAATTTAGAACTTTCCCTCTAACATGTGGCAGGCATAATACACTTCAGCCTTTGAGGAGGAGAAATGGAGTATGTTCACAACTTAACTCAGTTCCTATATAGTACAGTCCTCCCAAGCTCTAAATCCAAAACTCCTTGGATTTGCAACTAGCAGTCTGACTCCTCAGGGCTTCCCTGCTGGGCTGATTGTAACATCCAATCTGTATTTCTGCCTCCAAGGTTACCATGGCTTGAGTCGGGGCCCAGGCAATCCACTGCCTGAATCTATCACTAAAAAAGAAAAAAAAAACAGACCAAAAGCCCAAGTCTGTATCTTGGGGCCAATACCGGAAATGGAATCAGGAATTGAAGCTTTGCCCTTGCCTTGTTCAAGCAACATTTACATAAACCAACTCTACATTGTGGCCTGATACTTTTTTTTGTTAATACTACTTTTTTTTTCTGATTTACATCATTCATTTCTGCCAGATTTTAAGTTACAAATTTTCTCTCCATTTTTCCCCTACCCACCACCCCAAAATGGCAGTCCCACAGGATATTCCCTCCTCCAATCTGCTCTCTCCCATATTTTCTCCCATACCCCTTTCGAATTTTCTAGTAGGGCATAGTAGGTCTCTGTGCCCCAGTACCTGTATATCTTATTTCCCAACTACATGTAAAATAGTATATATATATATATATATATATATATATATATATATATATATATATATATATTTA
>NW_027187380.1:26976879-27119668 GCF_028583685.1 Petaurus breviceps papuanus | reverse complement strand
ATATATATTTAAACATTTGATTTTAAAACTTTGCATTCGAGATTCATTCCCTTCCTCCCTTGTCACCCACCCTTACTGGGAAGATAAGCAGTTCAGTATAGGTTGTACATGTGTGGCTAATGCAAAACAATAACATAGTAGATATATTGTTAAAGACTGACTATATTTCCCTCCCTCCCATTCCACCTTCCACTTGTTCTATTCTCTGCTTTGATCCCATCCCTTTTCAAAAGTGGGTGCTTCCAACTTCTCTCCCCTCCAGACTGCCCTCCCTTCTATCATCTCCCCTCTCATCCCCTTCCCCCCTATTCTCCTATAGGGTGAGATACCCTATTTAGTGTGTATTTCATTCCCTCTCCAAGCCAAATTCAATGGGAATAGGGTTTGCCCATTCCCTTTTGCCTTCCTATTCCCCTCCATTGTAACCATTTTCCCTTGCCTCTTCTCTATGAGATAGTTTACCCTATTCTGTCTCTTCCCTTCTACTATTTTCATACTGAGAAAAGTTTCATGTTACAATTATTGTTTTTCCATGTAGCAATGTTAATAGTTCAACTTCAATAAGTTCCTTATGATTTCTTTTCCCTGTTTACCTTCTCATGCTTCTCTTGCTTCTTGTATCTGAATGTCAAATTTTCTATTCAGTTCTGGTTTTTTCATTAAGAATGCTTGAAAGTCCTCTATTCCACTAAATGACAATATTTTCCCCTGAAACATGGTACTCAGTTTTGCTGGGTAGGTGACTCTTGGTTTTAATCCCAGCTCCTTTGACCTCCGGAATATCATATTCCAAGCCCTTCGATCCCTCGGTGCAGAAGATGCCAGATCCTGGGTTATCCTGATTGTGTTTCCACAATATTCAAATTGTTTCTTCCTGGATGCTTGTAATATTCTCTCCTTAATCTGGGAATTCCAGAACCTGGCTATAATATTTCTAGGAGTTTTCTTTTTGAGATTTTTTTGAGGAGGTGATCAGTGGATTCTTTCAACCTCTATTTTGCCCTCTGGTTCTAAAACATCCGGGCAGGTTTTTTTGAGAACTTCCTGGAGGATGATTTCTAGGTTCTTACTTAGATCATGGCTTTCAGGTAGTCCAATAATTTTTAAATTCTCTCTCCTGGATCTATTTTCCAGGTCAGTGGTTTTTCCCATGAGATATTTCACATTGCCTTCTATTCTTTCATTTGTTTGGATCTGTTTAACATCATCTTGACTTCTCTTAAAGTCACTAGCTTCCATTTACTCCAATCTAATTGTGAAGGAATGATTCTCCTCACTGAATTTTTGAGATTCTTTTTCCATCTGCCAAATTCGACTTTTTAAGCCATTCTTCTCCTCATTGCCTTTTTGAGTCTCTTTTGCCATTTGAGTTAGTCTTTTTTTTTAAGGTGGTATTTTCCTCAGTCAGGTTGTTGACTCTCATTTTGTAATTTTCTTGCATTGTTCTCATTTCTCTTCCCAATTTTTCCTCCACTTCTCTTATCGGCTTCTTAAGGTCCTCAATGGCCTTTAGCCAGCTCGTATTTTCCTTTGAAGCTTTTGGTGCAGGAATTCTGACTTCACTGTCTTCCTCCTGTTCCATGCTTTGCTCCTTTTTGTCCCCCAAAATAGGAGTCTAATGTTGGAATCTTCTGTCTGCTCTGTTTCCTTTGCCTGGTCATGTCGCTCCTCAGTCACTTAACCCCTGGGCTTTTTGCCACAGTAGGACTCTGCCACCAGACAGGGGAGTTTTCATCCCAAACACTGGGGTTTTCTCTGCTGCCGGAGGTATTAGATGGGTACCCTCTCTGAGGCCTCCACACGCTCAGGCAAGCTGGTCACGCACCCTAGGACCTCCACCCTAGACTGCAATCCAGATCCAAGCAGGTTAAAGCAAGAGCGATTACCCCTCAGACTGGTTTCTTGGTCTCCCTACACTCTGCAGGCCAGGAGCTGAAGCTGCCATGTGGGGCTGGCTGTCTGTGCCTGCATCTCAGTGGCTTCTTACCCTGGGGACAAAAGCCACACACTCCCACTTACTGGGTCCCAAAGACCAGACTGCACTGATCTCTCACTTTGTCCTTTGCATCTGTATGTTGATAAGTCTGGAAACAGTCACAGCTACTCTTGATCTGAAGTCCCTCTGGCCTGAGGCTGGTCAGACCCGCCCTGGGGCTAAAACCAGGGCCTGGCCTCTGCTCCCAGAGTGCACTGGCCGATTCCTGCCGGCCTGGCGGGCTGTCCTCAGCGGGAGGTGTGATAGTAATGGAATGTGGAGATCCCCCTGTGTTGGCTCGGTTTTCAAACTGATTGTGTTAAAACCCAGAGCTTGTTAATCCCACCTGTGGGATGGACTTGTTGATGTGAAAAGAAAGTCCTGAACTGGGAGGAGCTGGTGACGTAGATTTGGAGAGACACAAGAGAGAGGCAGAAGAACTTTTTGGAAGTAGCCCCTCGTGGAGGCAGAGAGAGACTGAAAGAATTGCTGGGGGCCACTTTGAATTGCCCTGGACTTTTGAGACCTGCCCCCTGGAGCTGCCAAGGACTGAGGAGACATGGCTGTTTTGCTGGTACTTTGTCTGTCTGTTTTGATGTTGTTTTGCCAGATTTGTCCACTGGTGAAAGACTGTCCTGTTGAAGAAGTCCTGGAACCTGGCTTTTGGTTAAGAAGCCCTGAGACTGTCCTGCAGACAGAGAGTGAATACTGTCCACTGGTGAAGGACAGTGCTGTTGTTGCAGGGGTCTGGAGACTGTCCTGCAGACAGAGTGAATACTGTCCACTGGTGAAGGACAGTGCTGTTTTTGCAGGGGTCTGGGAACCTTTCTGTTGGTTCAGAAGCCCTGAAGAAGGATTTTCTTGTGGTATGTTTACAGAAATCCTGGGAGAGGGTTTTGCTAATGTTTTCAGGGCTTCTAGGACTGTTCTACAGACACAGGATGAATTAATGAAGAGACTGGCAATGTATCTTGTGGCCTTGCTAAGCCTTGTCTCCCCAGGAACTAAGATTGCTGAGAACTTGCCTCGTGTCAAGATGAAGAAAAGACCTCCATTTGGGTATTAAGTGCTGTGCTTGGACTTGTAACTCTGGGGTAGATTCAATTGTGATCCAGGGGTGGGGAACTTTTGACCTTTTTGTGCTCTGTGATTGAACAGATGAAGGTACTTTACTTATGTTTGGAAACTAACCTCCATTTGAGAAGAGGGGCTTTGTGGTGGACTAAATGAAGGTACAGCCTAGGGTGGAGTAGTATTTAGAACAGGGACTTTGTAATTGATTGAATGAATGGAAGGTCCTGGGGTGGGGTAGTACTTGGAGATTATTTAATCACACTTAGTAAATGCTGTATTTTGAATGATGTCATGTTTTGATCTTCTCTGTTCTTGGTTTGTCACTGAATAAAATGGAGAGCACCTATGCTGGTATTCTGAACCTTGGGAAGTTGCCTTTCCTTGGCATTGCGTTACAGGAGGTTAGATTCTCTGAGTCATTTTGTGGGTTCTGCAGCTGCAAAGTTTGTTCAGAGTCCCCTTTTACACGGATTGAGGAAGGTGAAAGCTGGAGCCACTTGGAGGTTGCGCTTCTACTCTGCCATCTTGAGTCTCCCCCCCCCTCGCCATACTTTCTTTAGTTCACTTCAACTAACCAAACACTAAGCTCCTACTATCCATGAAGTACTCTACCTGGGCATAATAAGCTCAGGAAACATATATACTGAGGACAGACATATCTCAGAAGTCTTAATAATTGGCTGAATTGGAAGGCACCATAGAGGGACATGTAGACCAACTTCTCATTTTTCATAGGAGCCCCATTACAGTATTCCTGACAGATGGCAATCCTGATTCCAGTTTATGATCTATAGTGACAAAGTGTTTACTCCCATGAAAGCCAGGTCCTTATGCTGCTGGACAGCTCTACTAGTTAGAAAATGTTAGTCTGGAGCAAATATCTAGCCAATCTCTTTAGAGATTAGGGTTACATTACACTGTCATTAATAACAACTCATATTTACAAATCATTTTAAGGTTGAACAAGTGTTTTTAAGCTTCTTAATGGTAACAGCAACTTTATTTTAATAATTGTAGCTCCAGATTCACCACACTGCTTTGCAGTTAATAACATTTATTAAGAGCTACTATGTGCTGCACTAAGCACTGGCGATACAAAGAAATGCAGAAGGAAAACAATATATGAGAAGACATTTGGGGTCACGATGAAATCCAAAGCATTGCTTCTTTGCTGGGTTCATAAAAGTGAAACTTCATATACATAGGAATATATATGTGCATATATGTATATGCATATATATTTATCCACATATGTGTATATACATACATATGTATGTATGTATATACACACTTGTTGGTTTTGCTGATTTTTTATCCTCTTTAAAATTTTCTTTTTGATTGTAAAAAATGGTTTTGAGAGAAGAATACAGGGGGAAGTGTAGCTGTTATAAAAACAAAATACATCAAAATCAATTATTTTTAAAATAGAAATAATTCTTAAATCATCCCTAAGTCTTCTCAGATACTCCAAACCAGGTCTTGTCTTGCCATACTGAATCAGAGGTCAGGCCCTAATGACTTAGTCCTTTTAGTTGAAGGAATCCTGCCCTGGGGAAGCTGCTGTTCTGATTGATGTGTGCCTGACTTGACTTACTACTTCACACAGGGCCCAGTCATACTTCACTTTAACTATTCTTTCCCCATCTTCTTGCTGGCCAACTTGCTATTGCTTGGATGGTAAATCCCTACTTTTCTTTTCTTTTCCTGACTCTCTTTCCAATCAGGAGGTATTATTATTATTATTTTACTAGTACTATTTTTTAGTGTTACTAATAGTAACTAAGACTATTACTATATTACTACTTTGAAGGGTATGTTACTTTATTTTTCTGTGGCTCCACTGATCATTTCTCTAACTTTTCAAATTAAAATGCCCCTCCCTGGTCACATTGCCTTTATATATGTCATCTACTTCTGTTAGATGTTAGATTTTAAAATGTAAAGTCCTTGAAAGCTGAGACTGTCTACATTTCGTATTTGTGTCCTTAATAATATTTTTACATTCATACATTGATCCAGCATGAGAGAGTTTCCCTCTTTCACCATTCTGGGCATTCTTTAGTATGTTCCCCTTTCTTCAGAGCATGGGCCACGATTTAATTCTTCAAACAGAAAATGAAAGGAGAAAAGAGGTGACCCCATGCCCATCATCTTGGGGAGAAAGGGTAGGTAGAGGGGTCACTTTGGAGTTTGCTCTCGTTTCAGTGGTCGGTTCAGTAAGTGATTCCCAGTTTCTCCAAAGGCTGCCCCTCATTAGCATGAATGGGGGTGGAGAATTGAGTGAGGAAAGCAAAAGCTGAAAGCTCAGCTTTAGAGACTGCCAAAGAGGTCTTCACAATGCTATCAGAGAGAGCTTTCTGGCTTCTCTGGCTGCTCATTGGATCATCCTCAGAAACCCCAGTGACGGAGAGAAAAGGTAAGAAGGGAGAAAGGCAGAGAGCTCTTGAGAGAGAGAGAAGCAAGGAGTTAGGAGGAGGTGAGGGAAGGGCAGGCTAACTTCAGGCTTGTGTGCCCCTGAGAATTAAGCCCAGGAGGTTTCCAGAGTGTGTTTTCCTTTGGCAGCCTCTTAGGAGAGAGATGCTCATTCTAGGCTTGCCACTACAATGATCTGAAGAGAGAGCAGTGGGGAGAGCTAGAGGAAAGGTTGCATGTTAAGTAGCTGCTCCATCAGCAGAGCCAGCAGCCTGATGTAGCAAAAGGGCTTGCTGAGTGCCTGCCTCTCTGGACCTCTGCATGGGCTAGGCGCCCAGAATGCAATTCAGGATTGGCATTCGGGGAGGGTCTCAGTGGCCCTGTGGTAGCTGTCCGGAATAGTCTCTCTGCTAAGCTCCCAGGCTCTGACTGTGTGTGTGTGTGTGTGTGTGTGTGTGTGTGTGTGTGGTGGGGGGGTGTTTGTGTGCCTTTAGAAGGGCATGCTATACCCGAGCCTCCAGGGAAGCCCCCTGAGAGGTGTCTGCAGCTGCACGCTGAAGCTGGTGCATCCTCCCAAGGGAAAGTGGAAAATAATCCCTCCCAGAGTCTGCAGAAGGCAGGAGCAGGGGTTAAATTAAGGGGTGGGAGGGGAACAGAGTCAGGAGAGATCTGGAAACATCTTCACTCTTCCCGAGGCACAAAGAGATGGGTACATCTCTCCTTAAAATCATATTTCAGAGATGAGATGAAAATAAGGGATGGAGGCAATAAAGGCAGACGGAGGCAATAAAGGCAGACAGAGGCAGTCTCTGGGGGGAAGATGTTTTTGTTTTCCTTTGGATGTTTCCTTTGATTTGCAGTCTCCTGGAAAAATAGCTCCTGTAACTTGCACAGGGCAATTTACTTTAGATTATTTTTCCACATGGAAATTGAATGGGTTCAGGGGCGTTTAACCCAAATATCAATCTTTCTCATGACAACAAATGGTGATAGTTGATAGTAAGGAGTTGGATACAGACCAAAGTTTTGTTCTGCTGTGCCTGGCACAATATTTAACATACTGAGTCAAAACTGACCCTTTACGACAGGAACTATATAAGCAGCTGTTATTCCTGAGGAAAGATGGTTTTAAGGAGATCATCAAGGTTGCAAAGGGGCCCTAATGGCACTGATTACTTAAAACTAAGGGGGAAAGAATGCAAAAAACCCCAAAACAAAATAAATAAAATTAAAAAAACCAATAAAAGGAAGGGGAAAAAAAGAAAGGAAAAGAAGGAAGAAAAAGAAAGAAAGAAGTTAGTTCCTGTGCCTGCTGGTTAGGTCAGCCTAGTCTTTCAGGTTAATGGGAAGATGAGATTCAGTAATCAAGGAGGACAAGTTGATTAACTTCAGAGCTCCTTGACAAGATGAGGATTGAAAGCAACAGTGTGAAACAATTCTGAGATTTTGCTGTGGGTGACTTCATCCAGAGGGTGAGTGCAAAGGATTGTGGTTATGCCAAGCTCAGGGCACAGCTCACTTTCCAGGCCTTAGCTCTGGATGTCTCCTAATAGTAAAAAAGAGAGGAGTAAAAAGAGAGGTGCACAGAATGTGCTTATCCACAAGATTTGGTGACAATTATTAATTTTTTGGTGTTTACTACATACCACTGCAGGCCTTTCTCTCAATCACTAAAGAAAGAGAAAAAATTAAAGGGAGAGGATAGCTCAGGATAGCTAAGACAAGATCTGTAGATCTTTTTTTGAGTCTATAGTATATTAATAAGAGAGATGCAGAAATCCCATTAAAGATATTTTTTTGGTACAGCTCAAAGGGCATGGGATACTGTGGAGCTCTGAATGACTTTGTCATCAGGGAGGGGAAAACCAAATAGCTGTATTGTCGGGGGCATATAAACAATTAGTTTGCTGCCCCTCCAGGAGATTGTTCTGTATTCCCATCTTCATTTCATGGCATTTATTATTTAGGCATTCTGGACAAGCTGTCAATAAGCAAGAGGCAGATGTTCTAGATATAAAAGGTAAAAGATGTATAAAAGAAGGGGACCAAAGCAGTGAGATTTTTTTTTTCATAAAAAGGATCAAAAAAGAGATTTCAGAGATGGAAGTCTGGAACAATTTGATGTTACTTGTTAAGAGGTGTTACAGGGTTGGAAAGCTTCACTCAGTAATTTTTTTAAAAAACCTAAACATTTATGAAACTGAAGGAGATACAACTTTTAGATAAGATGGGGTCTCTGCCCTTATGGAACTTAAGTTCTAGCAACAAGGAATGAAAGTTAAAGACAGATAAAGGAATGATACACAAAGTAGACCATAATGCCATATCATACCCGACAACTACACTAGAAAGTTCATTGCAGTGGGGAATGCAAGGATAAAAAACTCAGTGAAACAGATGTCAGAATCTCCATGCCTGGTGCTGCTTGCTGCAGGCTCCGGGCAGTCACCATGCCGACAACACAGCAGTCACCACAGGATGAGCAGGAAAAGCTCCTAGATGAAGCTATTCAGGCTGTGAAGGTTCAGTCATTCCAGATGAAACGATGCCTGGACAAAAACAAGCTTATGGATGCTCTGAAACATGCCTCTAACATGCTTGGTGAACTTCAAACATCTATGTTATCACCAAAGAGCTACTATGAACTTTATATGGCTATTTCTGATGAACTGCACTATTTGGAGGTCTACTTGACAGATGAATTTGCCAAAGGAAGGAAAGTAGCAGATCTCTATGAACTTGTACAGTACGCTGGAAATATTATCCCAAGACTCTATCTACTAATTACAGTGGGAGTTGTTTATGTCAAGTCATTTCCTCAGTCCAGAAAAGATATTTTGAAAGATTTGGTAGAGATGTGCCATGGTGTACAGCATTCCTTAAGAGGTCTATTTCTTCGAAATTACCTTCTTCAGTGTACTAGAAACATTTTGCCAGATGAAGGAGAGCCAATGGATGAAGAAACAACTGGAGACATCAGTGATTCTATGGATTTTGTACTACTAAACTTTGCAGAAATGAACAAGCTCTGGGTGCAAATGCAGCATCAAGGACATAGCCGGGATAGAGAGAAACGAGAACGGGAAAGACAAGAGCTTAGAATTCTAGTGGGAACAAATTTGGTCTGCCTCAGTCAGTTGGAAGGTGTAAATGTGGAGTGATACAAACAGATTGTTTTGACTGGTATCTTGGAACAAGTTGTGAATTGCAGGGATGCCTTGGCTCAAGAGTATCTCATGGAATGTATCATTCAGGTCTTCCCTGATGAATTTCATCTACAGACCTTGAACCCTTTTCTTCGAGCCTGTGCTGAATTACACCAAAATGTAAATGTGAAAAACATAATCATTGCTTTAATTGATAGATTAGCTTTATTTGCTCACCGTGAAGATGGACCTGGAATCCCAGCAGATATTAAACTTTTTGACATATTTTCACAGCAAGTGGCTACTGTAATACAGTCCAGACAAGACATGCCTTCAGAAGATGTGGTGTCTTTACAAGTGTCTCTCATTAACCTTGCCATGAAGTGCTATCCAGATCGTGTGGATTATGTTGATAAAGTGTTAGAAACAACAGTGGAAATATTTAATAAGCTAAATCTAGAACATATTGCTACCAGCAGTGCAGTTTCAAAGGAGCTTACAAGGCTGTTGAAGATACCTGTTGACACCTATAACAACATTTTAACAGTTTTGAAGTTAAAACATTTTCATCCTCTCTTTGAGTATTTTGACTATGTATCCAGAAAGAGTATGAGTTGTTACATGCTTAGTAACGTCCTGGATTATAACACCGAAATTGTGTCACAAGACCAGGTGGATGCCATCATGAATCTAGTATCAACATTGATTCAAGACCAACCAGATCAGCCTGTGGAAGACCCAGACCCTGAAGATTTTGCTGATGAGCAGAGCCTTGTGGGAAGATTCATTCATCTTCTGCGGTCAGATGACCCCGATCAGCAGTTCTTGATTTTAAACACGGCACGGAAACATTTTGGAGCTGGTGGGAACCAACGTATTCGCTTTACACTCCCTCCCTTGGTGTTTGCTGCATATCAACTGGCTTTCCGGTACAAAGAAAATTCCAAAGTGGATGACAAATGGGAGAAGAAGTGTCAGAAGATTTTTTCATTTGCACATCAGACTATCAGTGCTTTAATTAAAGCAGAATTGGCAGAGCTGCCTCTACGACTTTTCCTTCAAGGAGCTCTGGCTGCTGGGGAAATTGGTTTTGAAAACCATGAAACAGTGGCATATGAATTTATGTCCCAGGCATTTTCTCTGTATGAAGATGAAATCAGTGATTCTAAAGCCCAGCTGGCTGCCATCACCTTGATCATTGGGACATTTGAGAGGATGAAGTGCTTCAGTGAAGAGAACCATGAGCCCTTAAGGACTCAATGTGCATTGGCAGCTTCCAAACTGCTCAAGAAACCAGACCAGGGCCGAGCTGTGAGCACATGTGCCCATCTCTTCTGGTCTGGTAGAAACACAGACAAGAATGGAGAAGAGCTTCATGGAGGCAAGAGAGTAATGGAATGCTTAAAGAAGGCTCTGAAGATCGCAAATCAGTGCATGGATCCCTCGCTGCAAGTTCAGCTTTTTATAGAAATTCTGAACAGATATATCTATTTTTATGAAAAGGAAAATGATGCGGTGACAATTCAAGTTTTGAATCAACTTATCCAGAAGATAAGAGAAGACCTTCCAAATCTTGAGTCCAGTGAAGAAACAGAACAGATTAACAAACATTTTCACAACACCCTGGAGCATTTGCGCTTGAGGAGGGAATCACCAGAGTCTGAGGGGCCAATTTATGAAGGTCTTGTGCTTTAAAGAGAAGAAACACAGACACACCTTCCATTCACATACAGTATGTTTTTTTATTATGCTAGATTATTCCCCCCCATAGATTGTGCCTTTCAGAAATGCCAAGTTAGGTTATCTTTCTCTTATCTGTGATATATTTTATTCAGCACCTGCAGACACTCACCTTCAGGACCTTAACAAATTAATTCACTTCACAGGTATTCAAGTTGGGTCATCAGATGTCTCTCTGATCACCAGAAGTAGCATGATTGAATTGGTTTTTTTTTTTTAATTCCTCTGATCTTCAAGTCTCTTCTTGCAGCTACTAATCTTTTCTTTCTGTTTCTCTTCACTGTTTGTTGTTGCTTCTGTAATTTTATTCAGTCCTAGGGAGTACTAACCAGGAAGTGGCTAGTGCTGTCTGTCTTTGTATTCCATCTTGATTTTTACAAGAGATTTGATTTGGGGGTGGGAGAGATATTGTATGTTGAATTCAGCTTGAGCTTTTCTTTAAATGCAAAACAAGGCTATGTGTAATATTTCCCCTAAAACTAGAGTATATTAATGCATGTTTGAGAGTTTAAAAGCACCATGGTTAAAACCAGAAGTTTATATTTTGCATTTTTGGACATCCACTAGTGGCCTATACTTATCATATTTATCAAGGAAATGTTGTTCTAAATCGTACAAAAAATAGAGAAATTGTGATCTATATAGTTTATATATAACCTTCATTATTGTAAATTTAGGGGAAAATGCATTACACAAGTATCATGATTTTGCACCAGTGAAATAATAAAATTGCTATAACAACAACAACAAAAAAAGAATCTCTATGTCAAGACCATGCCTCTCTTTTTTACTATTGGTAGACACCCTGTTTTCTAGAGCTAAGGCCCAGCAAGCAAACTGTGCCCTGAGCTTGGCATAACAACAATCCTTTGCACTCACCCTCTGGATGAACTCACCCACAGCAAAATCCCAGACTTCGTTTCACACTATTGTCTCTGAGCTTGGACAAGCACTTGTAGTACCCACGTGCCAGTCATGAAATCTTACTATGAATCAGATTTGTCTCATTGTTGCTGTTACCCCTCAGCGTCAGTGTTACAACTCACTGCGTAGCCACTAGCACAAGCATGTAGATCTGTCCACACTGAAGTAGGTCTCCTGCGGAGGTATGAGGGCTGGGGGCCTGGTAGCATGTGTGTCCAGTTTTCCTCCTCCAATGGGATAAAGAGAGCTTTTTGCTTATAAACAGTATTAACTGTTGTTTTGTTTTGTTTTTAGAGTTAACTGAGGTTTTGATAGCCTGTGTGAGCTCTCTGTATTTTTTAGTGCTCACAGAGATTGCAGAGCTGCTGCGGCTCTTTGGTCATTTGGGCAGGGTTGGCACAGTTTCTGTTTTCATATTCTGTGGGAAGCTGGGGGACGGAGAAGGAACAACAAGCACCATGGGAGATCTGAGGGAAAAAACGTCCTTCATGTCTTCGTGCACTGTGGGAAGAGTATGTCAGAGAAGATACAGCGCCAATGGCTGCTGTAAATACGCCGGCATAGTGCTCAGCTGCAAAGTGTAACAGACTCTCCATATATAAGACAGACGCAAAACATTTGTTCACACACCAAAAAATCAAATCCCAAAACCAGTAAGCCAATTCCATCATAGTAGCAAAGAAGTTAATAAACCGTAACATCACAGAGTCGCAGCATCCTTTAGCCTTCCCACAAGCCAACATTTACTCACAAGCCTAACTGTCTCCCTGGAGTTTGTCCTCTCTCTCACACTGTCTAGTTGTTCTGACTCCCAGCTTCCTGTGGGCTCTGCTCTACCCTTCAGCAAACTCCTCCCACCACAGGCTCCATGTGATTACATTCATTCCCATTACAGAAAGTTTCATGGAGAATGTTCCTTTTACTTTGGCTTTTAATCAGGTTATACTATTGAACAGATTGAGAGGCAAAGGGAGAAAATTCCAGGCATTGGTTCATAGGTCTAGAGCTAGAAGAAATCTTAGAGACCATCTAATCTAACTCCCTCATTTTACAGAGGAGGAAAGTTAAGTGATTCATTCAAGGTCACACAGCAAGTAAGCATCAGAGGTAGTTCTTGAACCAAGGTCCTCTGACTAGAGTAAATGTTCTATCCACTGTAGCATGCTGCCTCTTCACAGGGTACAGTATAAGCCAGAGATGGAGACCTGTAGCCTCAAGGTCACACGTGGACCTCTAGGTCCTCAAGTGCAGCTCTTTGAATCCAAACTTCACAGAACCAATCTCTGGTTCCCCACCCCTGGTATAAACAAAGGTAAGGGAGTGGGAGAGCAAGTGCTTGTTTGGAGGTTAGAGTGTATCCTGGATCAGGTGGAGCAGTAACGTACCATCAAGCTGGAAAAGTAGGTTGTGGTCAGTCTGTGAAAGGTTCTCGGTGCCCTTATGTCTTGACTGATAAGCTGACTGGCCCTCTGTTTGTCTCTTCACAGCCTCTTATGATTCTTACTTCTCCCCCTACAGACTCTTAGCATTCCTTTTTCTTTTGGTACAGTCTGAATACAGGCAATTTGATATAGGCTCTACATATACATTCATATTAAACATTTTCACATTAGTCATGTTGTAAAGAAGAATTAGAATGAATGGGAGAAACCGCAAGAATGAAAAAAAAAAATAAAACAAACACAAAAGAAAATAGTCTGCCTTGCTCTACATTCAGATTCCATAATTCTTTCTCTGGAATGTGGATGACATTTTCCATCTTGAATCCTTTGGAATTGTTTTAGGTCCTTGCATTGCTTAGAAGGCCTAAGCCTAGCAAAGTCAGTCATCTCACACTATGGCTATTACTGTGTACAATGTTCTCCTGTTAACCAGCTTTTCTTAAACTGTGGGTTGTGACCCCATATGGGGTCACAAAAAAAATTGGCAACAGTAAAGGTTTCTGAACACTGAAAGACCAAAAATTAATTAAAAATCAAACACGTAATAGATCCGAGGTGTTTTTGGCAGTGCTTGCCCATGTCACATATTCTGAACACACAGCATGTGCACTTTGCACTGTGCATGCCTTCAGGCCACACAACACCAATGAATGCTGCTGAAACATAAAAGTGGACATGAGTGGAAAAAGCCTAAGAAGCCCTGATCTAAACAATCTTTCAAATATTCAAAGAAAGCTGAATCTGAATCTTCCCTTCTCCAACCTATGCTTCCCCATAATCCTTTCACCCTTCAGACCTCATTGCCTCTTTGAAAGTTCCACTCAATTTTTCTGTCCCTGTCACTCAAAGCAGTAAAAGTAATTAACTTGGGATAGAGACCATTAACAATTTTGTCTTGTGTCCTCTGGACCCATTGCAGTGCCTGGCTCTTGGTAGGTGCTAACTTAAATGTGTGTTGCTTAATTGATATATTGACCAGAACCTTCACATTCATGATCTCACTTTCAATAGTCTTCTTTACAATCCTATGAGGTTTTGCAAACATTGTTACTTCCATTTCATAGGTGAGGGAAAGAAACTCAGAAAGTAGTAGGAGGGGTCAAGTGGTAAGCCCTTTAGACAAAAGCTTCTTAAAATGTGGGTCATGACACTATATGGGATCAATAACCAAATGTGGGGGGGTCACAAGGTGTTTCTGGCAGTACTTACCCATGTTGCATCACCTGACTTCATGGAAACCTTGGTTCTGAACACACTTCCATCACACCCCCACAACACCAACGAACACTGCCAGAAACACCTTGGTTCAGATTCAAGACTATTGTATATTATGAATTGCAGTGTTTGTATTGTACACACAAAGTTTTCTGCTCTTACAGCAACATAACATTTTAATTACAGAAAATAAAGACTTTTAATATATTTCTCCTGTCATTCCTCAGCATGTATCTAGTTAGTATATCTTCAGATTCAATTGTGTTAGAATGTTTGATTTTTAGAATTGCTGTTATCTCATTCTTTTACAGAAACATGTGTTTAATTGCAGCAAGTAAAGACAAAAGCCCTCTAATAATATTTCTCCACCATCACCACTGTATGTTTACATAAGTGTGAATATCAATTTTTAAAATAAAGCACAAGTAAATGTAATTGCATAAACTAAAGCTAGCATTTATTTGGGAAATTATTAGCGGTATTTATATTTTAGGACAAAAATATTTTTTAGATAGGAATAAGTGACTAAATTTAGACAGAAGTAAAAATACTGATGACAATGCAGTATTGTCTTTGCTACCAGGTTGTAGTACACCTAAACTGATAAGAAAAAGAATAAAAAGAATATGGGTATAAAATTCATCAAATTCTTTTATCAAATGATACTGTTTCTAAATGAATTTCTCAAATTAGTGATGACCAATTCTAGCAGCTTATTACCAGGCTTAAGGGCAGCCTTAATTTCAGTTTGCAATTCAGTTAGATGAAACAACTGATATTTCTAACAAGGCACAGTTGTTACTTTATGTAAGATATGTGTATGAAGGAAGCATATATGCCTTTTGGAAGGGGGCACAAGAGGGGAAGATATATATATCTTAAGGTTGATGAATTTTCCACAAATGAAGGTTTACAATGGAAAAATTGCATTGGGGTCTCTACAGATGGTGCTGGAGCAACGAGGGACAAGAATGTTGGCTTTGTAGCAAAAGTTAATGGCATGATCCATTGGGAGGCATTCATAGTAAAAACATATCACCAGAGTTGTACTTTGAAATTCTATCAAAATCATTAACTTCATTAAAAGCCATGACCTTATGAATCATTTGTTTTCAAACCTTTGGAAAGACATGGACTCTGATTACAAAAGCTTATTACTGCATGCAGAGGTAAGGTGACTCTTAAGGAGGTGAAGTTTAAACAGATTATTGAAGTTGAAAGGTGAAGTTGTTATGTTTTGACTGAGCAGAAATCTGATTTTGTTAATTTTTTTCATAATGACTTATGGCTTTCAAAATTGTGTTATTTGCTGGATTTTTTTTTCTTTTAGGAGGGCAGTTGGGGTTAAGTGACTTACCCAAGGTCACATGGCTAATAAGTGTTAAGTGTCTGCGGCCAGATTTGAACTCAGGTCCTCCCAACTCCAGGGCCGATGCTCTATTCACTGTATGATTTAAACATGTCATATTAAGGAAAAATTGTAACATTTATGTTAAAAGATAAAATTGAAAGTTTTACTTAAAAAGTTAACATATGGAAAAATAGGGTAGAAATGTTTATAGCTACAGATGATTATAAAATTGAAGAATTATATATATACATATATATGTCCATATACATACATATATACATACACATGTGTGTATCTCTCTCTATATATAATTATAAAATTGAAAATAACCTTTCCAAAGATTTAATTGTAAGAGTTACAATTGATCATCTGAAGTGCCTGGAGACACAGTCCTAGAAAAACTTCCCTTCAAATTTTATTATAAAACACTAAGTTGGGTTCATAAACTTAGTTAAATTAAAATAAAAAAGTCAATTAAAATAAAAAAGGTCAATCATATGCCATTAAAAGTTCAAGAAGAATTTGCTGAGTTATCAAGCAACACAGGTTTAAAACTTGAGTTTCCTAAAAAGTTGTTAGATGAATTTTGGCTTAGGATTAGGACAGAATTTCCAACAATTTCTCAAGTGGTCCTAAACATGTTTCTGCCATTTTGTACTATGTATGTATGTGAAACAGTGTTCAACAAGCATCGATGATTATAAAATCAAAACATTGATCAACTTTGAAAAGCATTAAAGATGCTGTGTTCTGCGGTATCAAATATCCCACCAAGATTTAATTCTTAATGTAAAAACAAACACACACATCCATCTCATTAGTATGCAAAATTGCTTTCATCATTAATAAACTGCCAAATTATATGTATACCAAAGAATTGTTTTAAAATATATCAGTAAATGTTTGATTTGTATACGTATTTTATACACCTATATTCCTGGGGTTGTGTAAAAATTTCTTGGGTAAAAAGGAGTCATAAGTGGAAAAAGTTTAAGAAGCACTACTCTAGATAAAAAAATCAGTAGACTTGGTTTCTAGTCTCCCCCATTAAGCTCCTCAAGCTCATGAATTATCTCTTGTGTCTTTTTGCATCCCTCCCTCCAGCACTTAGCACAGTGCCTGCTACATAGTTGGGGCTTAATAAATACTTATTGGTTGACTCATCAACTAGCTACGTGACATTGGCTAAGTCAGTTTTCATCTCCAAGCTTCAATTCATAAGATGAAGGGAATGGACTAGATGGGCTCATGGGTCCCATACAACTTTTAAGTTAAGTTCAAGGTCCACATGGCTAGTAAGTGGCAAAGTTCTGTCTCGTTTCCAGTCCCTCTTATCTATTGTCAAAGAACCAATCTACAAAGTCTTTCCCCTTTTCTCCCAAATGCTGCTGCATTACCAGCACTTGTGGTCTGTGAGCCTAGAGAGGCTTAAAAACCCATCTCTTCACTATTGTAGTGAACCCCCAGTTCTCATCTCTCTATGGTGATGTAAATACAGTCAATACTATAGGAATCTGGAAGGATTTGCTTTTGAGGCATCCTCTTAAATTTAATTATGACCTAAATGGTAACTTTTCAGAATAAAATTCAAACAGAATGACAGCTTTGGAAATAGAAGGATGATAATAGTAAGTAGAAGGATGATTCACACCAACCCTGATGACAAATAAGCTTCATACGGTGTTTAACATCACAAGAAGGCGGGTGGTATTATTAGCCCCATTGGACAGATGAGGAAAATGAGGTTAAGGGACTTGCCCCAGGTCACATATCAAATGGAATATCTGGGGTGGGATTTAAATTCAGGGTTTTCTGATTCTAGGTCCCACACTTCATATAATTCCTTCACTACCCAACTGCCTAGAATTGCATCCACCTTTGTTTTTATAGTCCTTCTCTTCTCTCCTTTTAGATACTGGCCACATGGAGAAGACCTGCGAGACTGCGTGCAAATGGGATATGGATGAAAAGGAATTCTATTGCATGAGTGAATTTGGTAACATGGTTACTACCATTCAAATCCTGGTCATCCTTAAGGCTATAGAATTACAAACATCTAGAATTTTAGTGCAGAGCTTAGTTGATGCAGGATTTCCCTTCACCTAAACCCTCATATGAGAATCAGTGACTTTTCGGTGATCACACAGCTTCTAAGTTGGCAAGAGTTGGATTTGGACAACCACATCTCCTGACTCCAAGTACTACAAGCTATTGACAACTCCATGTTTTTTTCCCCTACTTTTTGGTTGCTAAAAAATGGGCAGGATCTTCATGCAATATGCAATATACTTGAGAGTATATTCAATTTGAAGCCCATCCACACAGATGTTTCTTTTTCACTTCTGGGATGGGCAATCTAGAAACACTAATCCACAGATTTTTTTTAAACCTACTATTTTAAAAAATTTTTTTATTTTTTGAATAATTTTTTCCCCAATTACAAGTATAACTTTTTAAAAATTCATTTAAAAAATTTTTGAGTTCCACATTCTCTCCTTTCCTCCCCTGTCCTCCTTGTTCCCTGAGATGGTAAGCATTTTGATATAGGTTATATATGTACAGTCATGTAAAATATATTTCCATATTAGTCATGTTGTGAAAGAAGACACAGACAAAAAGAAAAAAAATCAGGAAAAAAATAAAGTGAAAACAGTATGCTTGGATGTGCATTCAGACTACATCAGTTCTTTCTCTGGAGGTGGATAGCATTTTTCATCATGAGTCCTTTGGAATCGTATTGCATCAATGTATGGCTGAGGACAGCTAAGGCATTCACAGATGATCATCACATAATATTGCTATTACTGTGTACAATAGTGTCCTGTTTCTGCTCACTTCACTTCACATTAGTTTATGCAAGTCTTTCCAGGAAAAAACACCATTGTTAGCAAAAGAAAAATACATTGGGATGGGCTCAGAATTGAGTTTTAAGCATCTTTTCCCTTTGAGATCTTCATAGACTAGAGAATCCCACTGATTTAGTGCAAATCAGTCAACATGTTATTGGCTTCTTTTACAATATTCCCTTCTCCTTCCCATCGTCTTTCACTAGGCTGACATCTGGCCTGACTCATTTATATTCTGGTTCTTTTTCAGGCAGCAGGTATATAGTAATGGGTCACATCTACCACAAGAAAAGGCAGCTCTCCACAGCTTTGCTGCAGGTGTTAGAAGGGTGCCTACGGCCTGGAGATGGATTGCTCAGGAGCAGCAGCAATTTTGTGAAAAGATTTAACCCCAAAGGGTTGAGAAAATCCAAAGGGCAGCTCATATTAAGTGTATTTGAACTCCCTTGCAAAGCTTTTCAGAGGCCTTGGGTCTGTTGGGATTCAGTGAGTTGAAGGGCATCTGCCTTCATTCAGCCTAGCCTTTCACTAGACTGGGCCCCTAGTGCTAGTAGCGGTTTGGGAACCCTTTGAGCTCAGCCCTTCTAAACCAATCAAGGATTCCTTCCAGCCCTGCTAATGCGGAGGATGTTGTTGTTTCTGAATATTTTAAATGCTTCTAAAATTTTTTGTCTAATTGTAAATATTCAAATATAGTACAAGGCAGTGATGCACAGATCTGTGATAGGTGGCCTGTTTGATCCATAAGCCACTGCTTCATATTCACTTTATTTTTTAGGGTTAATTATTTTTTACTGTGTGTTCTGCTGCTTCAAACTAAACATTATTGTTGTTGAGGAAAGATAATTCATAGAAAATATTTTCTTTTTATGGAATTTAAAAGGCCTATCTATTTTGTTGCACAACTTGCCTAAATCATTAACATTACCTAGCAATAGTTTTTTGGAGAGTGGGCACTCTCAGTGTTTTCATCTGTATGGGGAGCTCCCAATGTGGGGAAACTTCTGCCAGTCTTGATTGATGGGCAGTTCTGTAGTCTTAGAGAGTTTTCTGGGGGATTGAGAGGTTAAGTGACTTACGGATGGTCACAAAGCTAATTTTTCAGAGGCAGGACTGGATTCTAGTTCTTTCTGACTCCAAGGCTGACCCTCTTCATCATCCTGCCTCTTTAGCATTAAATATACCAGCCTAAAAAATTAAAATGTGAAACGTCTTTTATATTCTGCAGGTCCCCAAATCAAACAATCAGTCAAATATTTTTTTTTTTTGCCTTTTGGAGGGCAATTGGGGTTAAGTAACTTGCCCAAGGTTACACGGCTAGTTGTGTGTGTGTGTGTGTGTGTGTGTGTGTGTGTGTGTGTGTGTGTGTGGTGTCTGAGGCTGGAAACGAACTCAGGTCCTCCTGACTCCAGGGTCGGTGCCTTACTCATTGCGCCACCTAGCCACCCCCAAATATTCCTTAATGGCCTGTCATATGCCATGTGCTATGCTAGGCTCTGGGGAGACAAGTGTACAGAACTCATTGCTCAGGATAAGAATTTAAACTTTTTTTTTTTGCTACCTACAAACATGACATCTCATCCCAAACTTCATCCTTAATCCTGTCAGCTCCTACAAGCTAACATCCTACATCTTGCTTCCCCTTCTCACTTCCCTAGCAAAACACCTAGAAAAAGCCATCAATATCTATTATCTCCACTTTATCTTTCTCCTTCACTTTTCACTCCTTAAAATTTGGCTTCTAATTCCACCACTTGACTGAAACTGCCTTCTTCAAGGTAACTAACAGTCTAAATTGGTCAATCCAATGGTTTTAAAATTTTTATTCTGAGTCCTTATCCTTCTGGACTAATCATCTGTGGCTTTTGACACTGTTGATCATTTCTCCTATTGGATTTACTTTTGCTCTTGGCATTTGTGACATTGGTGCCTCCCAATTTTCCATCTGACTGATCTTTCCTCAGTCTCCTTTGCTGAATTATTTGTAGGGTCCCTTAAACTATGTTGCATTTCATTTCATGGCACCTTACACATTTCTATTGGGATATATACATAAAACATTGTTTCCCCCACAGAATGTAAGCTCCTTGAGGGCAGGAACTGGTTTCACTTTTGTCTTCATATTCCCAGATCCTAACACAGTATCTGGTACATGGTAGGTAAAGGCTTACTGATGGATTGATTATCTGGTTTGTGGCTACTATGACCTTTCTTATGATGTGTATAAGGATATGTTTAATTCTTGGGACTTGGTAACTGCATGTGCCATCCTTCCTCTGGGGAATG
Source organism: Petaurus breviceps papuanus (assembly GCF_028583685.1). NCBI lineage: Eukaryota > Metazoa > Chordata > Mammalia > Diprotodontia > Petauridae > Petaurus > Petaurus breviceps. Next base: position 27,099,257 of record NW_027187380.1, on the reverse strand, counting down.
TAAATCAATTGATATTGCTAGCTAGGAAAAAAAAAATGCACACATACATATAATACACACACACACACACACACATACTCTCTCTCTTTCTCATACACACATATCAGTCAGTCAATAAACATTTATTAAGTACCAACTATGTACCAGGGAATGTGCTAAGTATTGGGAATAAACAAAGAGGCAAAAGATATTCCCTGGCCTGAAATAGCTCACAATCAGATGGGGAAGACAGCAAACAAATATGTGCAAATGTGCTATATACAAGATAAATGGAAATAATGAACAAAGAGAAGGCGCCAGCATGAAGAAGTGTTGGGAACTGAGACCCTTCCCCTTACGTGAGGATTTTTGTGGTTTTGAAGGTTATTCCCCTCTCCCTCATAGAATCTGAGTTAGAACTCACATGTAGAATCCCAAAGGGAAAAAGCCATGAGCCCCAACATCAGAGATACTTGGACTCTCACTTGAGTGGCCCAAGGCCACTCTCATAGTAGTCTGTAGCAGCAAGCACCCTAGCATACCCAGGATGGCTGCTAGCATAGGTTCTTGGATCTGCTTTTCTAAAGGAAAGCGACTCAAAATGGGTTAACAATCTTACTTCAATCAATCAAACATATATCATTTACCTGGTTCAGGGGAAAAAGTCAGCACCCTGAACTTCAGAGAATACAAACAGAAGTTACAACAGAAAATAACACAATTCAGCAGACAGGGCTTCCAGCTGTCTAACCATTACACCCATACCTAGTTACCAGAGAGGGAAGCACCAACATCTGCATTTTCAAAGCCGGAGGGGGGGCGGGCTCAATGGCTGCCCAGAGTCTCATCTGGCCAAATCACACAACTCTTCTCATAGTGAGCCCCAAAGCAAAATCTCACATCAGGGTATATATAGCTTTCTCCTGGGTCAGAGACCATCACAACCCTTGTGACCCATTGCCCAATCACAAAGTGACAAGGTGTGGGCATTCCTGAAAAACAAGCCTCCCTCCACAGGCTCCAGGTGAGCACATTCAGCCTATTAGGGGGCAGAGTGTATTTTCAAATCAGGGAAGGTTCTCAGAGTCACTTAAGCCCATCAAAGGGCCAAGGGGCAGGGAAGATCTTCAGATTCCCATTCCCATAACACACTCCTATTGGACTTCCTAGGAAGGGGAAAGAAGGGAAGTCAATAAGAATTTATATAGCACTTAAGAGGGGCCAGGCAAAGCATTTTTTAAGTATTATCTCATTTTAACATCACAACAATCCTGCAAGGCAGATACTGCTATTATCTCCATTTTACAGTTGAGGAAACTGAAGCAAACAGAGGTTAAGTGAGTTGCCCAGGGTCATACAGATGGTAAGTGTCTGAGACTGGATTTGAACTCAGGTCTTCTGAAGGCCCAGCACTCTATGCCATTTAATTTCTTTCTTGATTATACCCCTAGAGCAGTAGAGGTCTCCCCCTGTTATTCTTCATAGATGTGTCCATCTGGGCTCAAACACACCCATGACACCTGGGACCATAGATATCCCTCTTGTAGTTGACCTAGAGTAGACTGGGAAACATTCTATTTTCATGTTCTTGTTTTCCTCAACCAGTTAAACTGCTTAATGATACAAACACACACGAGGAATTAGAGGTAATGGATAATATTGCTAATAAATAATAATACCAATAAATTGGTAATAAATAATAATTGCTCCCCACCAATTGGAGAAAGCTGCGAAAATCATGTTGGCAGCCACCATTCCACCGCCCCAGTAGATTAGGAAGACATCCTGAGGCCTATAGTAGAACTTGCTATGCAGTAGATTATTTAATAAATCCCATTTACACAAAAGTATTGTGTGGCATTTTTTCCCCATTCCATTCATTAGTGCCAATGCACTGCCTAATATGGAAAATAAAGTGAATGAAGTCCCAGATTGCTTCAGTGAATGGCTCTAATTTAGATAATCATCCATTTCTGAAACTAGAGCACAAGTGAAACCAAGTTCTGGTCTCTCTTTTCTCCTTTGTCTTGGTGAGCTAAGCTTCTAGGGTTTCACTCATGCTGATGACTTCCAAATGTGTGTGTGCATATATATATATATATATGTGTGTGCATATATACATAGATGTATATATGCACACTGTATAAGTGCACACACATTAAAATATATGTATATATAACCAACATTTTAGTGCAGCATTTATCTTTAATAACATTTCAAGCATAAATGTTTGTTGTTGTTCAGTTGAAGAATGACTTTTCATTATCCCATCGAGGGCTTTCTTGGGCAAAAATACTGGAGCGTTTCCTTCTTCAGCTCAACTGTGGCAAACAGGGTTAAGTGACTTACCCAGGGTGACACAGCTAGTAAGTATCTGAGGCTGGATTTGAACTCAGGAAACTCAGTCTTCCAGACTCCAGGCCTGGCACTTAACTCATTATGCCACCTAGCTACCCTAATTGTAAATGCTGCAAACTTACAAAAAACATCTAGAAGATATTTTAACATATCAATGATTCTTGTTATAGAGTAACCACGCTTGTACTCTACATCACTATAGTCAGCTTTCGAATTTTGTAAAACCTTGTCAGTGACTGAAAGGATGGCATTTGTAAACTTAGTATTACGGCCATCTAAAGAAAAAAGTTTTGTTGCATACATGACAGTTTTCACGTGAGTCCACAAGAAAATGTCCAATGGAGACAGAAGAGATAAGGACTTCTATTGGTGTACTGGTTTGAGAAAATGTCATCCAGAAATGATTCCACATGCTTGATGATAATTTCACATATTGACAAGGTGCTCTGCCTTGTTAAGAATTTTTTTTTTGCCTTTTTTTTTTGGGAGGGCAGTTGGGGTTAAGTGACTTGCCCAAGGTCACATGGCTAGTTTTTGTGTTAAGTGTCTGAGGCCGGATCTGAACTCAGGTCCTCCTGACTCCAGGGCTGGTGCTCTATTCACTGCGCTACCTAGCCGACCCCTTGTTAAGAATTTAAAAAAAAAATCAAAATTCACAAAAGCATATAAATGTAAATAAATTTTAAATATTCTTTTGGCAATTTGTTGCATTTGTAGTTCTGAACTTTAATTAAAGATTAAAACTACACTAGGACTTTTGGGACAACACACACACACACACACACACACATACATTTTAACCTTATTCTTTCTCCAAGCCCCCATTTTGTATTACCTGAAAGTCCCATTGAGATTTCGAACTTTACACTTCCAAACCAGAATTCATTAATTTTCCCCCAAATCAATATGTCATCCAAACTTTTTAATTTTTTTTTTTTTTGGAGGGGGGAAGGTAGGGCAATTGGGGTAAATGACTTGCCCAAGGTCACATGGCTAGTAATTGTTAAATGTCTGAGGTTGGATTTAAACTCAGATCCTCCTCACTCCAGAGCCATTGCTCTATTTATTGTGCCACCTAGCCACTCCCAAACTTTTTTGTTTTTGTTGAAAAAGTGTCATCATCCTTCCAATTACCCAGATTCACAATTTAGGAGTCATCCTTGACATTTTCCTCTTCCTCATGCTCCATGCCTAACTAGTTGGCAAGTCTTATTTTACTTCCCCAACATCTCTTGCTTCCATCTCCATAGCTGACACCCTAATTCAGGCCCTCCTCACCTTATCTGGGCCTCCCAAATAGTTTTCATACTCCTAGTCTCTCCCTGCTAATCCATCTTTTGAATTGCTGCTAAAATTATCTCCCTAAAGCACAACTCTGACTATGCCATGCCCTTCCTTACTCAAGAATCTTCAGTGGCTTATTACCACCTCTGGGATAAAATGCAAACTCCTCAGCTTGGTATTTTAAAACCTCCATCATGGCATTCCAGCCTTATTTCATGTAACCCTCTATTGGAAATATACTCCCGTCAAACTTGTATAACTTGCTGGACCCAGAACACAGCATGGTTGTGGCTTTGCATAGATGATGAGCTCATCTAGTCCAACCCTTGGTAGTATAGATGAGGAACTGATAGGCCCAAGGAGGCTGTGATTAGTCCAAGGTCACGTACATAGAGGCAGTTGGGATTTAAATCCAGGTTCTCCAGCAGAGAACTTGAATCTCACTTGAAACATACTCCCTCTCCATCTTCTCTTAGAATCCTGTTCAGGAAGTTGAGGGGCTTCTTCCTCCTGATCCCCCTAGATATTAGCTTGCTCTGTCTCCACAGATGATCTTCCTTTTCCATGTCTTTTTACATATTGTATCCCCCAGAAGAATGTAAACTCCTTGAAGGTAGCACCCATTTTCCTGCCTTTTTTTTTTTTTTTGTATCTGCATTTCCCACCATGCCTTGCACATGTGCAGCGCTTCTCTTGGCCTGCTTTCTGTCATGTGACCTGCAAGGTCACCATGAGCACTGTGACATTGAGTCATGCTTGTCTGAACTGCCTGGATCCAAATATTGTTAAAGACTATGCTTGAAGAGTGAGAGTATTTCAAAGTATGGAGAGCAATAAATACTGACACTATGATTTGGTCTCATATAAGATGGCAGGGATTAATTGTACAGCAATAAGGTTCTGCTAACCTTTTATTCTAAGTTGGTCTTCACTCATTTTAACCAGTGCTTCAGTCTTATATTCTCTTAACTGTCCTTCAACCTAGCACACAAAGGACGTGGAAAAGGATGACTAAAATTTATTGGGAAAAGGATTACTAAACTTATTCTTATTCTCAATCTGTTTGCTTGTTCTTTGAAGGATGTGCTTGTATTCCAAGGACTAAAAAAGCACATTATATCCATCGCCAATAAAAACACTCAAAAGCCTTCATGTTATAATTCAACAGTGCCACGTCTCAAGATATCCTGGTTGAGGAAACTCTTTAAAGGATAATGGATCTGGAGTAAGAAGAGAACTCAGGAGATCATCTAGTCTGACCCCTTACTTGAAGATGAGAAAACTGAGGCCTGCGGAGGCTGGGACTTGCCCAAGATCTCACAGCCAATTTCAGGGATGCAACCCAGATCTTCTGACTTCAGAGTCAGGGCTCTTCCCACTATAATTTCTTAGCATTTTCCTATCTTAACATATCATTTTACTGGAATTAATGATTCATATTCACCTTGAAGTCATTTTCCAATGTGAGATAGAGAAATCAACTATGACTAAATAATATAGGTAAAGAGTTCTCTGTAATTATGTGTGTATAAATATACGCACATATTTATACAAACTATGTATATGTGGTGTATGTATGAACACAAACTACATATTGCGTAAAACTAATTTAGAACATTCTCTTCACCTTTCTTGAGAGGCTTTAGACAAAATGAGAGCTTATCCTTTTTTGCACATGGCATTTTATTTCCCATTGGAATGACGATGGTCTAAGGGCTCCTGTCAGAAGACCAGCCTAGCTGGCTTATTCCCAGTCTGACTGCAAGATTATATATTTTCCAGTCACAGAACTTGTCAAAAGACCATCTATGTATTAAATGATACAATATCAGTGTTAAGGGAAGGCATTGACAAAATTAAAGATACTTTAAGTATTTCTTCTTCAACAGAACACTGTCAAAGTTGCATTCAAATGATATATATTTGGATATGGTTCTAATTTCCGTTCATCTCCAGCAAAATTTAGACTCTCCTGTATTATCCTTCTAGCTTGTTTACAAGATAAGTATGTCTTTTGTTTGGATTGTGAAACTGGATGGACAAGCTATAGAACCTGTCCATCATCAGTAGAATGATGTTGGGCAGATACTGCAAGTGAATTGGGCCCTAGAACTGAACAGACTAGATTGCCTTTGGGAAACTGCAATGTTCTTCCACTGATTCCACGCTTCTCCTTGAAATAAAGGTTAAAAATACAAACAAAAGAAAAAAGAATCCAAGCCCCAAATGATATTAGTCCAGTATGTCTTCCAAATTATACTCTCTCAAGGGCTCCAGGATATTCAGACCACCGAAAAAACTTTCATATATGGTGCTTTTCATTAAAATACTTTAAAAAAATCTTGCATTTGATATACTTGTGCTTCTATTTTAGAGACTGTAAACTCAGTGCTCACAGGCAATAACTTTGCCATTATCTTAATGAGCACATAACTAGAGTCCAACTCTGGAGTACAAACTTTTAATATTAATGCCCAGAAAAAATTTAAGCTATGGCTGTGTTGATTCCGGCATCACGAGAAATGTCAAGACCTTGGACTTACCAAATGGAAAAGGAGAGAAAGTCAGGGAAAGAAATTTTATTTTTATAATCTATAAGGGAAATACAATGAAAAACCCCCCACAAAACCCAGTGAATCTGTAAGTATCAACCCCAGTCCATTTCAAATATAGGTAGAGATTTTATCTTTAGAAAAACATTTTTGAAAACTTATAACCGTTTCCCTTCTCCCCCCCCGCCACTGTAGGACAATCAACTAAATACAAATCTTGCAGATTTGGGTTTGCAGAAGAAACCTTATCAAAACTATGAAAATCATCTTTATGAAATGCTTCCAAAGTCATAAGTAAAAATATGTCTCACAGGCGTGGATTTCTGAGTGTACATTATACTATATGAAATACTAAAAGCAAATTATCTACAGGACATCTTGCTGAATGGTAGAATATATCCCAAAGAACAAGAGAAAAGCAGTTTTTGAAAAATTCCTTTGGAATGGCTAAAATTCTATAGTTAATTTCCATATTCTACAAAATGCCCATGTATTCTATGATGGTATAAAAAATAGAAAAAAAAGGCATTTGTACCATTAAATACAGATTTGCCATTAATATACTCCTAGTCTGAGAATCCCTGTGAAAATCTGTTTATGTACAATTTGGCATTATTGCCAAACATCTATATAAACTATATCAGCAATTAACCAACCAGTGTTTCATTAGAAACTGCACCAAATCCAATGTCAAAAACATTACTTTATTTGTCTAGGATGAAATGTCCTATTAAGTACAAAAAATTACTCTTTAGAGTTTGCCACAATTATTAAAAACATAGCAATCTATTGCCTAAGGGGAGGAAATTTCTTTCTGCAACAAGTTTTAAAAGATTAAGTCCATATATATTTATATATATGAATAAATAGTGCAGAAATACTGTTATGTGATAAGATGCAAAATAATTTCATAACATTAAAAACAGAGTTCTTGCATCAGCAAATGCATACAATATGTAGCATTAAAAAAGTCATTTAACATAACTTTAATGCAACTACTTTTATCTTAATTATTTTAAGCATAAACTTTGTTTTCACATTGAACAGTTTTCTTTAAGTGACAACATCTGTATAAACAAAAAAATGGTCTAATAATTATTAGATAAAATGAACCCCAGAATAAGCTGTACACCTTAGCCTGTAATAAGAAAGAGTTGTGATCCATAGCTATGTCTTACACTTAGTTTTAGGAAACTAAGAACTGGAAAGGGTCTTGCATAGTGGGGTGATATTAAACCCAGGGAAAGGCTTTAAAAAAAATTCTCAGGCAAACTCCAAATCTTAGGAGAACAAAGGTAATGTGAATTAGTGCAAAATCTAGTAATATTTTTTGCAAGGCTGCATAAGCCAAACAGCAGATTTCATTACAACTGTTAATATAATGTAGAAAAATGCAGTTTAAGCACAGATCATTGAAAAGCAAGAGAAACTTGCATGGAAAACTTCAGTAGATTTTACTTTCACTCTACCTTTCCTTCTCTGAAGAAAACACAAGCTATTCTAAACTTAAGTAAGCAGTCTTTCATTCCTGTGGGATACTCTGCTTCCCACTACATGGACCTCCAGCATTCACTGATGCAGCAGGTATGGCAACCCTGTTGATTATTTTGAAGTGATAAGGAACTGGGAATGACAAAAGACAGGGCCACCTTCTTGGGAAAAGAGTCATATTTAGTTTTTTCTGTCCTTTATTGCCCCTTTGGAGTCCTTTTCCACCCCACCAAAGCTTACAATCAGCACCACACATTCAAAGACACTTCCATCTGTGGGAGAAAAATCATCTCCATTTATTTTGTTTCATATACATCCATATTTTGAATTTTAATACAAAAAAGAAAAAAATTAGAATCTGACAAATGTTTACAAACAAGATACCTTCAAATAGATTTTACTCATTTCAGTCTGGTGCAGAGTAAATGACAAATTGTACTGTTTCATTCAAGGCAACAGAGTCTGTAGTCCATGTGACCATTTAGCCCAACCTTTATGCAAGCTTAATTTTTATCTAGCATGAACAATAAACTCACTGTTGATTCCCAGTTTTTTTGTGTGTGTATATGTGTGTGTGTTTGTGTGTATTTGTGTGTGCACATGTGTACATAGCAGCTCCTTTCATAGAAAGAAAAGACATCTAGAGGTCTCTTGTACTTTTACCTACAGGAATCATGATAAGATACAGAATGGATTACATGTAACCGGGGCTGGATTTTTTAAGAAAAAATAATTACCTGACAAATGAGGGCAGCAATAAAAAAAGCATCTTTTTTGCAACAATAAATAAATACAGTCAAAGTTTTCTGTGTGACTTTAAACCAGCTTCTTCACTGAAGAGCAGACGTGGCATTTCCATGGAGTTATAACTTGACCCCATTTATCTTTATTCTTGCTTCCTTTTTCTCTCTTTCAATAAACAAAGTTTTCTCGTTTCTGCCACAATAGTAAAACAATTTGATCTTGACAAGAAAATGGTGCTGATTTTGCTTTCCTTTGTCCGCTGGACAAAACAGGCCAAGAATATAATTGGACTTTTGTGACCAATAAAAACGAAGTTTAGGTCAAGTCTTGTCAGGAGAACCTGACTAAAAACATCTGGCTTCTTAATTTTAAACTTTTCAGATAACCAGATTCTTGCTGTGTTTTGCATTAGTTTAACACGCTGAACTCTAAGAAGCTGTAGACTGCAGTTTGTTGTTATGAGACCTGCAGAATACAGAAAAAAGGGAACAATTAAGCACCCTTCATTTTGGAGAACAATGAGGCTCTAAGCCAATGCCAACCAAGGCCAATCAGTCGGAGGGGAAGCAGCCAACACTATGGAGACAATTATTTTTGACATTCAGAAATTTTTTTTTTAGTCTACTGAATTAAAATTTTTTATTGTACACTAAACATGATTTTTTTTTCTGGAAAATTCCCCAAGACTTAAAAATATATTTTACTAATAAAGGTTACAAACTTTTTAGCCATAGGGAAAAAGACATTTACAGAAGTATCATCGTTATGGTTAAAAAATATGTACAAACCAATTTACATTGATAAGGATTGTTGGGGGTAGGGGAAATCTGAGATGTAAAAAAAGAGCAACCTTTAACAGTAATTAAAATCACATTTTTCTAATAAAAATTCAGACAATCTCCTTTCTAAACTTCACAGTTTTATTCACAACTGTAGTTAGTATGATGAAAATACTGTACAGAGTTTCCAGAACTAAGCCAACAGACTTAATGTTGCAAGACTTTTTTTTAATACAGTATTCCCAGAATTTACAATAATTTTTTTAATACATTGTTCAATGTGGCTGCTAGGAAATGATTGTTTACTGCTATACATCTTTAAACATTTAAAAATTCTGTTAACTAATCTGAACTTTCTGGAGGCAGGGTTTGAATTAAGTAAATGACATGGTACAATGAAAGAATGAGTGACCCCCAACATCCAGCTGATTCCAGTTAAAAAGTTCAGACTAAAGATATCACAATCTGTAAGAAAAGAAAGAACATGGATGGTATAAATGAAGAAGCATAACAAATAAAAGCAGTAATGAAAATAATGTGTAAATACTTGATGCTGGATACCATAAATGAAAAAGGGAGAATGAGGGAATGGCAGCAGATGGCAACTTGGTAAATCACTGAAATCCACAATTAGAGCAAGAGTTTCAACAAAATGACCCCCATGGTCCTGGTGCTTCCCAATTCTAAAATCCTATAATTCTAAATATTGGTCATTCAACTTCCAATTTAATTTTGCTCATTCTCATAGAAATTAGAATAGTTATCTGTATCATATGACATTAAGTGGTGCTTGCAACAGACTTTCACATTTAAAAAAATTTTTTATTTCTGTTATAGATCCAAAATTTCCCCAATTCTACTACTAAAGGGGAGTTTTAAATAATGGAAAGCACAACTGCCTTCTGATGGAAATTACTAAAACTGAACTGTAAAAAATAGGAATTAAAAATAGTATGATTGAAGTAACGTAATTTTATTTATTTAGGTAGTATAATCATTTTTATATTGTACATGGTCAATACTAAATGTTGAATTATGCTCTTACTAAGGGTTTGGAAACTCTTTACAGTCTATTTTTCCATTCAGAAAAGAATTGCTTAAAAAACTTCCCCAAAATAACCAACTCCAAATTTCCCATGAGGTTTTCAATTCTTAAATAACAATGCAGTGCGCTAAACAGAATCAAAATTATAAAGTAAAAGAGAAGAAACATTCAGGGGTGAATGTACCCCTGATTTTAAAATAGATCAAACTGAAGCTTTGTAATTTCCCAGCACCAAACTTGTTGGCCTACTAAAATCTGGTAGTTACCTGCATAGCTTTAAAATTCTTTCAAATCTATCTTCAATAAAGTGCCCTAGGAACCAATTCTTTCGGGAGGTTAGTTCATGGTGCTCTAAAGAGCTGATTTAATTTTGAGCAAGAACAAATAAGAGAGATGGCAAAAACGGGCTTTTTTTGCTTACCTGCTTGCCTTGAATCCTTTTAATTTCTGTACAAAGAATGATTCAAGAACTTCTGCACACTGGTAAAAAGGGGAGTCACTCGGATTGTAGTAACGGCAGTTATCAAAAATTTTGGTCATATCTGCCACAAATTCTGTCAGCTTTTTGTAATAACGCTTCTGTATTCTTTCTTCCATGGTGGCTAGATCTTAAAAACACAAAAATATGAGATATTAAGAGAACTGAATACAAAAATTTTTAATGTATTATCAAACATGGTCCTGAACATTCCTTTCAGGTTTAATGTGATACATTTATTGCTGAAGTAGGCACAAGAAAATATGAAGGGAAAGGGGGCTTCTTTTCTTCAAAAAATCAACTCCAATTGTTTTTCTTGTAGTCTTCTGTAAAAATGCCTTTGCAATATTGTTGAATCATGTTTTTTCCCAACAGTTCCATTCCTAACAACCACAACCTTAACAGCTACTTCCATATCCTCTTCCAACATTCTGAGCTGAAGATAAGTTTTTATATCAACACTAATTTCAGAAACTTGGATTTTTTCTCTCAAATTGGTGCTCCAGAACATGAACAGAGATGTTGTTGCTTTAGCTACAGCAGTGGGAGTGGGAGAGCCTACCCCTAACCATCATCAAACCTGCCTGTACTCTCCTCTTTACTTAAGATAGCTTGTCCTTTCAGAAATTTGTATATTGGGGTTTAGAATTTAAATTTATTAGATTGCAGAGAAGGCTCCTCTAAAACCAAGTAGCCCTAAACATAGGTCTTTCCTCCCCTTTCCACAAAACTGAAGATACAGCACTGACTTGAAAACTGCATTCTGGATTTCTACACCCACAGAGAAAAACTAAGTGTTCAAAATTCATGTTGCAGGGTATGTGGGAGAAGAGTAAAATTAAGGGGAGAAAAATTAGGTTGTTTCATGATCTTTATTTTGGTCTAACCAAAAGTTTTTGAAGAGAAAACATAATTATTTATAACATAAAAACCCCAAACCAAAAGTATTTTGATGCTAACGTATATATTTGAAAAATTAATTAATGTGAATAAAGTTAGAATTCAGGAAAGGCAAGCATTTTGCACTTAACCTCATTCTTCAGATATACAAAGTCTGATTCTGACACCTCATCAAAGTGGTAAGTTGGGGCTCTTAAAGGCTAAGCATGTAGAAAGCAAGTTCCAATCCATTTTGTGACACAGGAAGGCTTAGAATTCCTGTTTTCCAAGGAGTGGCCGAGCTAAGCATGGAATGGCTTATCACCAGGAGGCAGGTGATTTGGTAGTAAATTCTAGGTTTGATGGGTTGCCATGGCCAAAGAAAAATACCAAGTTATTTCCAAGTTTGTCAATCTTCCTTCCACTTCTAAAATGAGGGTGATAAGAGTGGCAGAAAAGGGGGCAAAAAGCACTAAAAATCATAGTTGTTAGACTTATTATTATTTCAATATTCATTGTTCATTCATCAATATTCATTGATCAACATCATTTGTTGATGTTGTTTAGTTGTTTTAAGTTGAGTCTGACTCTTTGTGACCCCATTTGAGGTTTTCACGGAAGAGGTACTACAGTGGTTAGCCGTTTCTTTCTCCAGCTGATTTTATAGATGAGGAACTGAGGCAAACAGGATTAAATGACTTGCCCAGAGTCATACAGCTGTCTGAGGCCAGATTTGAACTCAGTTAGATTAGTCTTCCTGACATCAGGCCCAGCAATCTATCTACTGTGCTATCTAGATGCCAATGTCAATATTCATTATACTGGTTTATATTAAGTTATCTTAAATACCAAGCAAGAGCTAAAGAGTTTTAGTGTCCAAGTTAGCTGAGAAGATTAAAGTCACCTAAGGAAAAAGTCAATTTTTCCAATTCTTAGAACTTCTTTGTCAAACTTAAAAAAAAAAAGGGGGGGGGGGGTGTTTATACATAGTCTCTCTTTAATCTCTTCCATCCTGGCTTCCACTCTCATCTTTTTATTGAAACAGGTTACTAACGACCAAACTGCCAAATACAACAGAATTCTGTCAGCATTAATACCGTTTTCTCTTTATTTTCTGTGTCCTGTCTGTCCTTAAGCTTCATAACACTTCATACTCTGGGTTTTGTGATTAGAATGTTAAGTTCCTTTCCTTTCCTTCTTCTTTTGATGACTGCTTGTATTCTTTAAAACTCCTTAAAGTGGTCCTGTCCTTGGCCCTCTTCTCTCTCGCTGCTCTCTTGGCACTCTCATGCAATCAACTATCATGTGTCCATGGAAGACTTTATAAAAATCCTGATCTGTAGCTAAACTGAACATGTCTCCTTTATAAAATGAATATATTTAATTTTAATTTCCATTGGCAAATACAAGCATTTAAAGATATTAAAAAGGAATGTACCAAAAGCTCCTCAAACACAAGAATTATGAATCACTAATGATACATGAAACCATATGCTTGTTTATTCATTTTTTTAATCCAATTTTATTTTCAGCTCTAAATTCTCCCTCTTATCTTCTCTTAACTATCAAGAAAGTAAGAAAGACAAAAGCTCATTATAAATATGTGCAGTGGAAAACAAATTCCCACATTATTCATTGTTAAAAGAAACAAATGTCATATATATTAAGTTTAAGGATTTGGCAATAGAGTTGTCCTATACATTCAATGAAATTTGGTGCTATTTAATGTTATCTTTATGTTCCCTGCAGTAAGCATATTATTGTTATGAAGCTGTTTTGTTTACTCTGAATGACTTCACGTATTTCCCATTATTTCTCTGAATTCTTCAATTTATCATTTACTCATGTACAATAACACTCTATTCCCCAAATGTTGGCCACATATATTACTTTCAGTTTTTTTTAATTTTGCTATTATAAACAAAAGTATTTTTGCTGAGTTTCTCCCACACCACCTCTGTAAATAAAATGTACTACAGGCATAAATCTAATAGTGGGATCACAGGGTTGAAGGGCATAGACATTTTTGTAAATTTTATTATTTAGTTCTGTATTGTTTTCCAAAAAGATCAAACTAAGTTACTGCTAAATTAATAATGTATTAGTCTGTCATTTTTTCCAGGGGATGTCGGCATTTAATTTTGTTCTATTTTATTACCTTTGCCAATTTGATAGGTTCAGAGAGAGACATTTTCTTCTCAGAAATGTTTAATGAACACTATTTTCTCCAATTTTTGGCTTTCCTCCTGTATGTTGGATACACTTGAATTCATATATTTTTTTCCCTTATCATTTCTCCTAAGTTAGAGCTGGTTAAGAACTTTTCCTACACACAACTGTCAAAGATATTCTATCCTATTCAACTAAAAAAAAATTGTTTACCTTGCTTCTGCTGAGTCTTCAAAAGAGAATTTCTCTTGGATTATCCACTAGTACCTCAAATTTTACATGTTCAAAACTGAGTTTAGTATCTTTTCTCTCAAACCTATTCCTCCTCTGACTTTATTATTTTATTGGTGGTACCATCACTTACTCACACAAGCTCTCACATGAAAAACTTTGTAGTTATCACATCCAAATTGTTACTAAGTCCCATCTTATCTACCTTTGTAATATCTTTCGCATCTACTCAGCATAAACCATTCTCTTCTTTCCCTCTTCTCCCAGGGGGTGCTGGTATATAAGCAGGGTGCTGCTGATGCAATTGCCCACATAGAAAAAACAGAGAAATTTCCTTATGATTTTTGATGAAAGTGCCTCAGATAGATTTTGGAGCACGTGTAGACATTTTGTAACTGTTTGCAGTCTTCTAGCCAGATGGTGGACAGCAGCCTCTTTGGTTGGATACAGTGGGAGAACTAGACCTAGGGGTGCTTTCAAAAAGTCACTTGTTGGCCTCTCTCTCGGCTGGACCTGTGCTCCTGACTCGACTCCTTTATTGATTGTATCCAGTGAGAGGTATTACTGTAAGGGGAGAGGACTTGGGCCCTCTCTCTCTGAGGGCACCATGTTGCCCTGTGTATATAGCCCTCTGCTCTTTGCCAGCCTCAGTGTATCTTCTTTTGTTTTTGGTGAAGGGAGGGTAGACTGGCCATGTGACCTTGAGAGTTCCAAATGGTCAGGAGAGTGAGTGAGTGGGAGCGAGGTCCAGGAGCCTATGCCTTCCCTTCTATTGCAACCCTGGGACTGTCCTTTAATACTACCCCCACAATTAATGCCATCCTAATTGGTCTTTTCACCTCTCTCTCCCTTCTATCTGTTCTTCACAGCTTTGCAAAACTCATCTTTCTTATGAGTCACCCTTGTGCTTAAAAAAAAGAAAACACTTTAACAATTCTATACTGCCCGAATAAAGTCTAGTTTCTCTGTCTGGTATTCAGGGCACTCGGTAATCTGCCACCATCTCACCTTTCCAGCCTTTTCTCAGACTCTTCTCCTCCATGCATACTATGGCCCACTCAAAGTGGAGCTCTGTCTGGCCCTCAAAATGTCTTAAATTTTTCTGCCTTCATATTTTGGCTCATGCTGATCCCTGTGTTTGGAATGTCTTCTGCCTCACGATTTAGGCTGCTAAATATTTACCTGTCCTTTAAAGCTCAACTTAAATACCAATGCCTCCATGAGGAGAGGAAAAGAGAAGAAAAGAAAGAAGAGGAATGTATTTAAGAGACTTTCTGAAGGTTTTTGTGACAAGACCTTGGCAATAGATTGTATATGAGGGATGAGAGTACGAGAAGTGGAGGAAGACACCTAGGTTGCTAGCCTGGGTGAACAGGAAAATAGTAGTGCCCTCAAGAGTAAAAGGGAAAGGAGTACGAGGGAAAAGATAATGAATTTAGCTGTGGACATGTTGAGTTTAAGATGTCTATGGGACATCCAATTCAAGATGTCTAATAGGCAGCTGGATGCAAAGCTGGAGTTGTTAGGGCTGGATAAGTAGATTTGAGAATCATTAGTATGTTGAATTCATGGTAACTGATGAGACAACAAAGTGAAGGACAACAGAGAGAAAAGAGAAGAGGGCTCCTGATAGAGCCCTGTGGGGCACCTGTCTATTGCAAATTTTGACCTGGATGAAGATCCTGCAAAAGAGACTGAGAAGTGCTCAGATAGGAGGAGAACAGAAGAGAGTGGTATGACAAAAACCTAGAGAGAAGAGAGCATATCAAAGAGAAGAGGGTGACTAATGTTGTCAAATGCTCTGGAATAATAAACAGAATAAGCGCTGAGAAAAGGCCATTAGATCTGGAAATTAAAAGATTGTTAGTAGTAATTCTAACAGTTTCAGTTGATGAGGGCAGAAGCCAGACTGCAGAGAGGAAAGAAGAAAATGAGAAGAATAAAAGTGGAGGTGCTTGCTCAAGGGGGTTTAACCATAAAAACAAAGAGAGACATGGGATGTTATTTTGTGGGAACAGATGGATCAAGTAAGGGTTTTCTGAGGATAGGGTAGAACATGAGCATGTTTATAGACATTAGGGAGGGGAGGAGATATGGAAAGATTGAAGACATGTGACTACGGTTGATAAGGCAAGACAATTTGGTGTAGAACACTAGACAGACCGAGCTCACTTGTGTACATATAGGGGGACCTGACTTGGCAAGGAGAAGGGCCACCTCATTATGTGGGACAAGGGTGGGGATGAGATAATGGCAGGAGACATCTCGGCAGTATGAGATGAGGAAGAGGGAAGAACAGGTATATTTCTTGTTTAGTGACCTCAATTTTTCCACTGAAATATAAGGCAAATTGTCAGCTGAGAGGGTGGGTGGGAAAGAAGGCCCTGAGAGGTTTGAGGAGAGATAAAAAAAATTAGGAACAGCTGCTCTGGAGAGTGGGACAGTGAGTTGATAAGGGAGGTATGACAGAGTAGATTGCCTAACAGCACAAGGGGCCAAGTAAGGCTATGGGCCAAGTGAGACAAATTTAAGGTGGACCCAGTCAATCTTCATATTAAAACACAAGCATCTTTGACAGGGTCCTGAAAATGCATTGACATAATTCAACACTTTTTTTTTTACCTTGACTGAGAAAAGAAAGAGGAGTTCTCACCAACAAGAATTCCTTCTGAATGTTTATTTTGTAATTCTACCAATTGTCATGATATTTGTAAACATTAAATGAAACTCTTTTGCAGGGAGGTGATGTTTTGCATGGGTAAAAGGAGTTTGCTCATTGAGAGCTCCTTACATACTGATTTTGAAATCAGTGACTTTGTCCAAATAAATGGAAGTAATATTGTAGTGTAATAACTATCTGTCTCTTCTTTTAAGTTGAGAAAATGTGAACGCCCCCTCTTTCATTACATGGAAACTATTAATGCTGATCACTGCAAGTATTATCTGTTGGTGAGAGTAAGGACCAGAACTTCTGTTGATTTAGAAATTCACTGTGACCTTTATTGAACTTCCCCAATCTATTTGAAATGTCCTACTTCAACTACAGATAATTTAATTCCATTATTTAAATTTAAGAGTATCTCATCCATAATGCTAAATAAGACATAAGTGCTAAATAAGACATTTTCAGAAAGGTTTTATTTGAAGGAGTTTTGTACAATTATTTTACACAGCAAGTCTGAGGTCTTTTTTTGATACCAATTTTAAAAAGACAGTGGGAAGAAACGGCCTTGGATGGGAAGAAATGGCCTTGGATAGGAGAAACCATTAGCATTAAGCTATTTTATATGAAAATGGAGATAAAGTTACAGAACCATTGCCACTTAAAAATTAGGAAAGCCATAATCTATTCTATGTAGACAGTATTGCATTAATTTAAGTACTTAAGTACAACTCAGGAGAAATGCTTCAGTTACAGAGAATGCAAGTGATTGATCACTTTTTACAAACTTGAAAACATCTCCTGCAGAAAGTAAGGAAGATGTTCACCATCTGACTGAAGCACTTACCCATTGGTTCTTTGATAACACCATAATAATCTGGTGCATCATTAGGATCCACTGGCTCTAGGAAAGGCCATGCCATCTTGTGAGCCTGGGAGAAAAAGAGACAATATTATCAGAGGTAAATTCTCCTTTGGCCAGAACAGAAATGGACTTGATCTGCCCAATTCTTATAATGAAGGATGCTTGTTTCATCCTGACTTTGCTGCACCCTCTCAGTCCCCATATTAGACAGTTACTGTGTAAGAGGGATCTAAAATATAAATAACACACACTTTTAAAAGCAAAGAGCTAAAATAAGATATAATAGTGAAAAGGATCCCATACCATGAAATATGTTAATTCATACTCTATAATATATTTACAAGCATGCAGGTAAACCTTCATTTTTTAAGATACCAAAAATTAGTAAGAATCAATAAAAATATTTATTAAAAAACAAAAATTATACATTCTAATAAAGATGTATTGGGTAAAGAATTAGTGCATGTCTGTTTTGGGGGAAAATGTTTTATAGCTGGTTATCATTTTCTGTTAATTTCTTGTGTTGCTAAAGGATGCTGAAATAACATTCAATTAACTTATTATTTGACTGTCCTAATAAGAATGATCTTGCAAAGAAATTAAAAACTTAGGTGTATAATAAAATCAGCTTTGTAGATATTACCTGGCTATAGTATGGAAATCTATTCTCTATTTCTAAATATCTATTATTTCTCACTAACATTCAAAGCCATGAAATTATTCCAGTTGGTCATGTGAAGCAGGCCTTAAAAAGACAATACTTAGGGAGGCTAGGTGGCGCAGTGAGTAAATCGCCGGCCCTGGAGTCAGGAGGACCCAAGTTTGGTTCCGGCCTCAGACACTTAACACCCACACAAAAAAAACTAGCCATGTAACCTTGGGCAAGTTACTTAACCCCAATTGCCCTCCAAAAGGCAAAAAATAAATAACTTAATTAATTTAATAAAAAATACTTAACAAAGAGTCCCGTAGGCCTAGACATGTAGGAAGCAAGAGCTAGCTCCACAGGCTTTCTTGCCAGTGATGCTACCTAAAGAAGTACTGAATTAAAAAGT
Organism: Petaurus breviceps papuanus; assembly: GCF_028583685.1. Taxonomy (NCBI): domain Eukaryota; kingdom Metazoa; phylum Chordata; class Mammalia; order Diprotodontia; family Petauridae; genus Petaurus; species Petaurus breviceps. Next base: position 27,080,686 of record NW_027187380.1, on the reverse strand, counting down.
GTACTTCCCTAGATGGATTTATTTAGTCTTTGAGTTCTTCCCTTGGGACAAGTTGCCTTCAGTGGTTTGTGAGTATAAACTTGCCTAACCCATTGTAACTAGCCTGCTCCAGAACCCGGACAACTCTCCATTTTGCGGCGCCTGCTGCACGCCCCCCGCCGCCGTTCCTCACCTGTAAGGAGCGTAGCACTCGTTTCAACCCCTCGTAGTCTTTATCTGTCAATGGGCTCAGCACCGTCATGGCGTCCTCAGTTGACTGGCATTGTGGGCAGACATACTCATCAATGAGGTCTGCTTCACTTTGCAAAATACCAACACAGCGCCCATGATACCAATTTTGGCATCGGTCACAACCAATGTAAAATCTGCAACATGTAAAACAGAAACGTAAGCTTTAAGATGAATGGAAAATACTTTTCACAATTCATTTAAATGAGTATTGCGTATCAGAAGATATACATTACGATATAACATAGTTCTAATATGGTTTTCACATATTGGTTGAATACTGACATTTAATTAAGAGTTTGTTAATTTAGTATTTTCTACAGTAAAAAAAAAACACTAACAACTGAATTGTCAGAAAACAGTATTAGTAACATTGCCTTATGTTGGAGAATAGGTTTAGAGAAACAAATCTTAATTTAATTGATTTTAAAGCTCAAAGTACAAAAGAAAGCTCAAATCTCTCAATGGAAAAGATATCAAATGGGAAGCTACTGCTGGCCACCCAGCTGGCCATCAGAAGCCTATAATCTAATAACAGTCTCAAAGGCTATGCTCAAATTTTAATTTTTCTAATCTAAAATAAAACACCATTTCAAACACTAATAAAATCCAAACTAGATATTCTTTTTTGATCTAGTTAATTTATATTTAGAAAAATCAAATCTACCTTTTAAACTGCATATTCCCAATACATCTCAAACATTCACTATAAAGCAACATCAATTTTGAAAGGGGAGAGGGAAGGGAAGAGAAAAAAATAAAAATTGGGAAGGAATTTGTAATAGGTGTATTATATTTGCAAAAATACCCTTCTTTTACATTGAAAAATAAACAAATAACCAGTCAGAGCAGTTTGTCTTCCTAAATTATTAAATAAGATGCTCTTATCAGAACTCACTGTGACTCATCATAAGGTGTTCTGCAGATACAGTACAATTCCTCACTGCTGCCCTCTTGTGCCCGTTTACAATCATTACAGATGTACACATCCATTTTCTTAGCCTCCTTTTCTGTGATGCCAACACATTCTCCATGATACCAGTTAGTACAAAGATCACAGCCAATATAGAACCTAAAAGTATTCACAATGAAAATGACAATGTAATTGTCATTTTGAACTGCATGGCACTTTTATCCCTGTCTTCCCTGTTACTGATGCACTTTCTACTTGATGGCTTTCTATAACAGGTCAGACTGAACTTCCTGAATCCAATCATTCTACCCATGGAGAGAAAGCTACAGCATCTGACCCTGTATCTAATGTGAAAGTATTCACTCACATCAATTTCAAAAAATGCATGCTTTTCAGTAAAATGTAGGTCTTAAATTACTGGAATTTTGGAGAAAAACAAAACAAAAACAAAAACACAACAACACACTGATGGTAATGTCTCCACTAATGAATGTGCATAAAACTGTAATAGGCACAAAACCCAAAGCCAAAGAATCTATCAAACCTATGCCACAGAAGCCATCACAATGTCAGGGCTATTTCTTAGATAGGTTTGAAAATGTATCTTAAAGTTAAGTTTAAAAAACAGAGCAAAGCACAAACACCATGTAGAAGTTATGCTACTATGGAGAACATGCAGGGCAGCCAGCCAGCTGTGTGTATGATACATATAGATAAAACATGATAGGATGGAGAATGTGGTAAAAGAGACACAGTAGGTTATTTCTGCCAAATATTCTAAATATGCAAAAGGAGTTTCATCTAGTTAAAATTACAGGCTCCTTAAAATAAACTAAGAGAAGGACCATTCTTTGGAGAATATTTTTAGATACTATGTGGCATATAAATGCAGTCATTGTGCAATAAATGTGCAATGAAAATGAAGATAATATAATAAAGTAACAGATTCAATTTTAAAAAAAACAACAGATGTGGCCCTTGAATGGAATCGTGTGAAAATAGTTATTATTATAAGATGTTTTATATTTGTTACAGGCATAGAACATATTTGTGACTAACAGATGGTTATCATCCATAACTTTTCAATATGCTGATCCTAATAAAGCAATGTACTGATTAACACTGGTGACTGGCAGGGTGCAGAAAATAATTACAGTCAAAGGGGTAAGCATAATCATGGTGAGAAGGAACCCTGCACACACTGGATGAGACCCTGGATAGGAATGGGGAAAACTTTGGTTAAAACCAGTCACTGAGATTCCTCACCTGCAAAATAAGGATAATAATCTCTATTGCTAACCACCTCACAGGGCTGTTGTAAGGATCAAATAAGATACTATATGGAAAACTGCGTTGCAAATCTTAAAGAGCTACATACATGTCAGCCACGGTGAGGTAACTAGTATCCCTGGGCACATTGTACCACATGCCTTGCACAATGTAACTAGAGAAAAGGAAGTAGGTGTCAAACTCTGAAATAAGCTGCCTTTGTGGACTGAAGACAAAAATATAGGTTAATTTTCATTTCTCCTTTTTTTGCACTGTCCTTTGTTTTCATTTGTACAAAGACTAACACAGAATCTCAGGAGAATTACTGAATAGGCTCTCAGCTAAATGTGTTGCTTCCATGGCACTTTGAGAAAATTAAGTTGGAAGCAAGTTTATGTCTCTAACTTTTAAAATAATTTTGCATTAAAATCCCCAATAACTCTTTTGTCAAAGTTATAACAAAAAATACAAAACTTAATAGATAATGCTAACTTACTAAATAAACACACCAATTTATTCTAACTAAAAAATGGCACAAGTGAACTTTGCATGATTCAATGATCTTAATGCCAAAGGAAAATGTGAAGTATCCACACAAAATAAATGCGAAATGATCTTAAAGAAGTTATCATTCAGGTGTACTTCATTTTATGCAATGTATTTTTGAAATTTTAAACTTGAACTGAGTGCTAAATAAAATATTTAGGATGCACAAAATGCTTTTCATATGCCTTTCTAAAGGTACAAAAAGTCCTCCATTTTATATTTTGGAAATCTTTATGGACTCCATGGGAATTTTCACAGAAGGCACAGATAAGAATCACATAGGATGAAATGGCATGAAGGGGTTCCATGTGCATGAGCATAGAAAGTACTGACAGAGGGAAATCACAAATGTATCAAAGAATCAAAACTTCATAATTCATTTTAATAGACTGGATTAGCTTAAAGTGAAGCACACCGTACTAGGCCAAAGGGATAAACCGATAGGGTTTTTACATTGTACACCATATATCTAATGAATGAAGATAATAAACAATGAAGATGCCCACCTAGTCTCACTTAAACAGAAAGGGTTTAGATTCCAAACATGCCTAGCCCACAAGAATTTGTGGCCCGTTCTACTGGGAAAAATGGTAGAGGGAAGGAAAAGTGATGTAAAAAAAAGTAATTTTGAGGTAGAATTTGTACCTACTGGAGTAAAATCATTAGAAAGCATTACAAAAGCAGTTTCTGTTTCCTGTTTAAATGTAATACAGACAAAACAAATTTAGAAATTATTTAGGTACAGAAAGTCTTTTAGTGTAGAAACTATCAATGTTAACTTGATTCTTAAAACCTAAAATGATAAAATTTCTCAGCATAACCAAATGGATTTGGAGGGAGTATAATGTTAATAAATTTTTTCTTAATCAGATTTGCTTGACATAATAAATTACTACAAACTTAACAAAAAAAAAATCTGGTCTATACACTAGCAATTCAAGAAGAAAATTAAGATACTTTCCTAAATGATGACCATTATATGAAGGACCTCCTCTAAACTCATTCTATATACCCCAAATTACAAGTTTTATCTGCCCCTTTCTCCTCCACCAAAAAATAAAAAACGCAAACACCTTCACTGACATTTTTTGAGTTAGAAATGAGAAATATTTTAGAGTCTTTCATATTCTTGGGTATATATGAAGGAATAATTTTATACTGCATTTTTGATAAGCAGTAATTTTATAACAATACAATGAAATTACACTACTAATATTATTATTAATAAATAGTACCATTCCCCCACAGAACAGTACCATCTTTCAACAACTATAGTCTGATAGTAAATAAAATGGACTTTCATCTCAAATGTAAGAAAAGATTAAAGACAGAATGCTCTCAATTTTGGATTGATCTCTAGGAGAACCTATTGATTAATTCTATAATTAAAAATTTACTTCTAAAGCAGACACTTAATTGTTCTCTAAAGGAGAGAAACTGATGAGGACAGAAAAGCAAGAGAGTAACAGAAAGTATGTTTTTGTTTTCTTTTTTCAGACAGTGGAATATGATGAAAAGACAAACAGGCTAAAAATAAGAATCATAACATAAAATCATGAATTTGCTTTTTCTTGTATAAGGTTTTGATCACTAGATTTAAAAAACCACACTGACAGTTTCACTCTTGTAAACTGCTTTCAAATATACACTAATATTACTACCCCGCCCCCGTCTTTAAGAGAAACAGTTAAATAGATAGGGAAAGAGAATTCAAAGAACTAGACCTACTCACTTAGACTCATCATAAGGCGTTTTACAGATACAGTAAAGCTTTGTGTCCTTCTTAGTTTCCTTTGAGGTAGTGGAAATCATTTTCTTTTTCTTGGATTTGGAAGCTGAAGACTCTTTCTCCTCATCTCTTTTTCTTTTCTGGGAAGATACAGGTAAGGGCAATGTCGGAACTGATGTGACATTGACTGAATGCTGTGGTGGAGGTGGTGGTGGTGGAGGTGGTGGTGGGGTTGGTGGCGGAGGTGGTGGCGGTGGTGGTGGTGGTGGGGTTGCTGCTGCAGATATAGCTGCACCAGCTGTAGCCTGTGCTTTCTCTTTTTCTTTCCTAATTTTATTGAGGTCTTTCTTTAGCTCTTCCTGTAGAAAATGAAATTGAACAAAAAAGGTCATTAGGATCATTTAAAGAGGATCAGAGAAGACTCCATCTGTAATCTCCTTTGATTCTAATGTTCAATGTGAAGTCCTTTTCTTACATTCTCCCTCTTGGGGCAATGCAAGTCCATTTAAAACTACTGTAAGATTGTGAAATCATTACAAAGAGAAAAATAATATTAAATAAAATTTTATAAAGGCATTTAAATAATACTGACTACATGTCTCAAACAGCGTTCACAGTTTTGGCTTCCCAAAGACTTGATACAGAAATTTTTGTGAGAAAAATTTTGTGTAAACTTAAAGCTCCATACAGCTAGGTCCTAAGATTAATGAACCCCCTTGAAATGGTCACATTATTCTAATTCAAACAGCATATTTTCATTGGGTTGGAACCAATGACCATATTTTAAATAATTATAGCTTCAAATAGCATAAATTCAAACACAAGCAACTACTTGAGGGGATTCATTATTTGTGCCAATTCGGGACAGAGCTTTATAAACATGAATTACTTATTTATGGATCAGGAAAAAGGACAATGTATCTTGGCAGTATTTTCTCCTCTGACATGGGCAAATATGGGCAGGATCTGCTTTCTGTTTGGAAGCAATCCTGAAAACTACATTGTAAAGCAGATGGTGTCTCCCTCCCAAAATTACTTTGTATTTATTTGGTATACCCTTCTATGTTTACGTTATCTCTTCTGATAGAATGTAAGCTCCTTTAGAGGGACAGGGACTATTTCATTTTTGTCTTAGTATCTATAGGGTACAGCACAATCCCTGGCAAAGAGTAGGCACTTAATAAATGCTTGATTGGTTGCAAACCAGGATTCATTAAATGGATTTCAGAGGAACAAGATTATAAATGAAAGTTGCATTCCTGACCTAGGACTTAGTGTCAAAAAAAAGGGATCTGACCAGCAATGTCATAAAAGTCAGGATATAATAACTATAAAATTTTGTAATTAAATGTGTAATTGCTCCAAATCCTAATGAAATGGACATAAATACTATACTCATTGATCATATGAGTGGCTTGGCTTCAAGACATAAAGTATGTGAACAAAACAAGTCAAACGTATCATAAATCTGACCCATCCAAAATAAATATGTATCCTAGAACCACTATTATCCTTGGGCCAGGACCTGCAATTTCCTCAGGGTTGTTATTCCCTTTACCTTTGTAGATTAGTAACTTGTTGGTAATTTAAGAGTCTTAGAAAGCTGCTTAAGTGCACTGAAAAGTAAAATCATTTGTTCATAGTTTTCTAGTCAGAGGTCGCCCTTGAACCTAGGTCTCCGTAATTCTAAACCCAGTTCTCTATCCATTACCTTATATGCCACCTCTCTAAAATATTTAAACAAAAATTTTGCTAGTGTTCTCTGAATTTAGGGAAATTATCTGGCTAGTACCTATCTTTTTTTTTTTTAAAGCAATTGCAGTTAAGTAACTTGCTCAAGGTTACACAGTCAGTTATTTTGTGTGGGTGTTAAGTATCAAGCACCTATCTTTTGTAAAATAACCACCTAGCAAAGTTTGAACTGATGCCTTTTTTTTTCTCCAAATAAATTTGAAAGGTAGAAGGAGAAAACTGAGATAGTAAAGGAAACTGAGAACTGGTCAGATAGGTAGGAGATCTAGGAAAAAGCAATACCAGAGAGTGCTAAGGGAGAGGACAGTATCCAGAAGGGAGGGGTGATTAATACCAAATGCTGCTGAAAGGTCAAGAAGGAATAGAATTCAGAAAAAGTCACCAGTTTGGCAAACTAAAAAGCAATTCAGGAGAGAAGGGTTTCCTGAGAGTCAGGGACTAAATCCACAGTGGAGGGGGCTGAATAAGTGTGCGGCAAGAATGTATACACTTTTTTTTTTTTTTGCTTTCTGGAAGGCAACTGGGGCTAAGTGACTTGCCCAAGATCACATGGCTAGTTTGTGTGTGTGTGTGTGTGTGTGTGTGTGTGTTAAGTGTCTGAGGCCAAATTTGAACTCAGGTCCTCCTGACTCCAGGGCCGATGCTCTATTCACTGCACCATCTGGCTGCCCCCTATGTGTACACTATTTTTAGACAATGAAGGTGAAGACTGAATGATAGCTTGAGGGGATGGTAACATCTGTTTTTAGGATAGCTGAGAATGTTTGTAGGTCAATTTTTCCTCTAATCTCGCTTGATAAGTGAGAATGTCCCCTACATAAGTGTTAAGTTTAGCATATTCTACATATCCTCCACTAAAATCTTACTCTGTGCCTTATTGTTTGGGGGGCAGATGATTTGGGGGTAGCAAAGTTTATGCTAGCAAAGCACAAGTTTTGGTAGGTTCTACCAAAGCTGTAAAAGCATCAAAATAGGGGCCTGATGGGTATCTGCACAGTTGAGGACCAGCCTACATAAATTAGGCTAGCCATGGAGTAAAGACTTTTTTTTTGGCCAGAGCAATTCTCAACAACCTACCTAAATTACAAAAAAGATGCAATCTGTGTTAGTGGATAGAAGATCTACAGTGATAAAATTACAGAAATAAGTATACCTATAACATATACATATTTGTTTTTAAAGACTTAAGAGAGATATAATTTAATTTGTAGGTTAAAATTTGGGCTGACATGGTAGCTACTTACAGCACCTGATGGAATAGTGTATAGAATGCTGGACCTGGAATCAGGAAGACCTGAATTCAAATCTGCCCTCAGCTTCTTAACAGCTTTGCGATCCTGAGCAAATCAATTAACCTTTATAATCATCCTGGATTTTCTGATCCATTAAATTGGGATAATAGCACCTACCTCTTATTAACTGTTGTGACATTAAAATTAGATATATGTAAAGTGCTCTGCAAATCTTAAAAAAGCACTATTTAATGCTAGCTATTACTATTAGTATTATGCCTAAGTATTTAATGTAGAAGGTTGACAGAATAGTCATCTCTTTAATCTATCCATTATGTTCCTCTCCTCTTTGCTGTCTTCTTACCTAGATTAAGAACTACTCATAGATGTGTGTTGAAAGCAAGAGGGACATTCCTTTGCTTGGGTGACTGTGAGGGTGTTTACAGGCCAACTGTATTGTGTCAGGTGACACCTAAGATTCCTCTCTCAGACCCTTCTCTCCAATCTGTTGCCAACGCCTGCTACTTTGACTTTTGTAACATCTCTCATATATATCCCTTTCTCTCCTCTGACACTGCCAGTACCCTGGTGCAGGCCCTCATCACTTCATACTTGTACTATTATAACAGCCTGGTGGTGGGCTCTGCCTGCCTCAAGTCTTTCTTCACTATAGTTTATCTTCTACTCAGCTGTCAAAGTATGGCATGCCTGACAATAAAAGACGGATGGATATCTTGCTTAAAAACTGCAGTGACTCACTATTACCTCTAGCATAAAATGTAAAATTCTCAGCTTGGTATTCAAAGCCCTTCATAAACCCCCACACTTCTTATACCTTATTTACCCCTTTGACACTGGTCTCCTTGCTGTTCCTTGCAGAATACTCTGCATTTCCCAATTCTGGGCACTTTCATTGGCCATCCCCTATGTCTAGAATTCTCTCTTTTCCTCAATTCCACCTCTGGGCTTCCTTCAAGTCCCAGTTAAAGTCTCACCTTCTGCAAGAGGCCTTTCCTGATCTCCCTTAATGCTAGTGCATTCCCTCTGTTGATTAGTTCCAATTTATCCTTTCTATAGCTTGTTTGTATATAGAGGTTTTCATGGTATTTTCCCCATTAGACATTGAGGTCTTTGAGAGGAGGGGCTGACTTCTGCCTTTCTTTGAATCCCCCAGCCAGAATGCCTAGCATTTAATAGTACTAGGCATTTAATAAATGTTTGTTGACTGACTACTGCTTCAACTTTCTCTTTCTATCTATTAAGTGTGGGTGTCCCTAAGGTTCTGGTCTTCTGCCCTTTTTTCCTTCCCTATCCCTGGATGATCTTTTTAGTTCCCATAGGTTATCATCTCTATAAAAATGAGTCTCAGATGTGTATTTCCAGCATTATTCTTTCTCCTGAGTTTTGTAAACTATATACTAGAAATCCCTACCTATATGATCCATCTATACTGTAAATTCAAAATGTTCTAAAGAGAATTCATTATCTTACCCTCTCAACCTTTTCTTCTTCCTAAATTCCCTATTTCTATTATTGGCTTCACTATCACAATCTAGACTTGACACCTTGGAGTCATCTTTGAGTTTTCTTTCTCCTTCATTCCCCACATTCAATGCATTACAAAGTCCTAGTGATTCTATCTCCACAATATCTCTTGTATCAATTTTCTTTCTCTACCATCCTACTTCAATCTCCTCTTCATGGACTCCTGTAGCAGCCATCTAACTGGTCTCTCTGCTTTTAGTATTTTTTTTTTGAAGGCAAGGCAAATGGGTTTAAGTGACTTGCCCAAGGTCACAATGATAATGTGTCAAGAATCTGAGACCAGATTTGAACTCAGGTCCTCCTGACTCCAGGGCCAGGGCTCCATTCACTGTGCCACCTAGTTGCTCCTGCTTTTAGTCTTATAATGCTTTATGCCATCAAAATAATTTTCCTAATACACCAGTTTGAATATGTCAATTCTTGGTTCAAAGTCCATAAATATCCATAGGATCAAATACAAACTCCTTAAGGTCTCTGTGATTTGGCTCCAATCTACCTTTCCAAGCTCTTTTTCATGTATTCTAATTTCCAGTATGTATTACTAGCTGATCCCTGAATTTATTTATTTATACACTGTGCATATTTATGCAGGACATCGCTTATGCATACAATGCATCACCTCCTTTTCTTTATCTTTATCTTTACCTTTCCTTCCTTCAAGTCCCTGCTTAAGTAACACCTCTTCCATGAAGCCTCTGCTCATCCTCCCAGGTGAAAGTGATCTTTCTTTCCTAATTTCTCACAGTACTTTGTTTATACTTCTTTGCTGTTATCATGTTCTATCTTCTATCATATTTGTGTACATGTCACCCCTCCTATTAGATTAGGTTGTTCATTTTTGTATTCCTCATCCTTGGCATACAACAGGCTCTTAATTTGATGACTTAGTAAGAGGAAAGATTCATTCAAGTTCAAAGTAGCAGTGTCAATTTACTTTTTTCCAAATTGTTTGTCTCTAGACCTACAGAAGCCAAGAATATTTTGGAGGTCACAACACACAGACTTGAAATATGAGATAAAGCTCTCTGAAAAGAAAAAAAATGAATTTAAAAGATTTGTCTAAAATTAAGGAAGATACTTAACTGATAAATCTGAGCAACAACCAAAGACAAAGCAGCAACTTTTGCCCTGTAAATTTTCACCTCAACCTTTTAAGAAAAATTCATTGATGGATGAGGCTCTCAGAATTATCATGACAAAAACAATACCTTTGCTGATGTGTAAGCATTTCAGATACAAGACAAACAATCCTATTTCTTTCCTTTCCTGAGCCTGGGAAGCACAAAGATGAGTGATTAACAGCAACTCATATGTAACTAGTCATTAGGAGTTGTTTTTAAGTATAGAAGATAGTCTGATTTTTCCCCATAGACCAAAGAAAAAAAAAAGGTTATATGTACTTGGAAAGTATAAGGTTTAAATGATAGGTAAGGTAAAAGATCATTCTTCAAGTCTGTAGCAACAATAGGCCAAATATCCCAAAGGCAGGAAAAGAAAGTTCTATTAGAACCAGTTTAATTTTCATGATGTATAAGCTGTTGATACACTGTAATTTGAAAACACCATCATTTACACATACTTAATCCAATAGCACTGCCATTGGTTAAAACACTTTGAGAATGCCTTCAACATTAAAACAGTAATGATGTAATAAAAGCCAACTTGTTACTTTATGGCTTGTTTTTGACATTTAATGCTATTACTTTGACAGCCAATCTAATTTTGATTTCTTTTGGAACAGTTTTTGTCTGTTCTAAAAAAATCAAACCCACCATCAAAGAGCAAAGATTTGCTACCAATAAGGATATTCAAAAGAATGCATCAAAGGCTCTCAAAGGAATTCAGAATGTTTTGACCACTTCAAACAGAATAAACTTCTTCTAGTTTCAATAGAATAAGCAAGATAATTTTGAACTGAGTGGCTGAAAATCAATGGAATGTGTCAATTCTGGTATGTTGGCTAAAAACATAAAATCATTTTATAATTATAGACTTAAGTTAATTTAAGGAAACAAGTTAAGTGTTAACTAAAAATTCAAGGTAATAGTGTACAAGATGGATGGAAATCTGACATAAAAGGAAAATGAAAGAAACCTCTTCCTACCTGCACTTCTATTTGAAGATCTTTGTCTAGTAGTGCTCTCTTTTTCAATATTTCAGCTTTGAGTTGTTCTTTATGTTTGAAGAGCAGAGCTGATAGCTTGGTAGCATTTTGCTTGCTACGCTTCTGTTCCACACTCTCTTCTCGTTTTCGTTTCTTAGCTGCCTGTTTTTCTTCTTTATCTATCTTATCCAAAATAAACTTCATCACCTGGTTACAGACTATCATTCTAAGAAAAAATATACAAGGTACATAATGCTGAACTGATGGGCTACTTTAGAAAAAATGCCTAAAGTACATGAGGCACCAAGGCCCTTTACTAGGTGCTTATAGACAATATTATCTATTAAAGACTATGTCTGGAAATATTTTAACATGCCTGGAGTAGTACTTTAATAGAGCAAATTTTATATGAACTCCAATTATCCAGTCATCTATTTTTATTATTTCAACATTCAATAACTTCTGCCCACTAGTAGGGGCAATAATAATTTATTAGTTTATAGTAAAATAAAAAAAAATTCACAGAATATACCAAGAAGAACGGAATGAATTTTAGTCCAAACACAGAAAATAAAATGAAAGCTATGCAATAATCAGAATTCGTTTCTTGGTGTGCTAGTCAAAGGGGAAAAAGATGAATACTTAGAGTAACCTTTTCTAATATTTAAAAACATTTTTCCTACCTCTGATTTTCTTCTCTTTCAGCTGGAGTCATAGTCTTTTTTTGTTTCAAGTGTTCTATCACAGCATTATGTTTCATCACCACCTTAAAGAAAACAAAATTCAAATAAATATTACATAATTAACACTAGCACTAGAGAGCTGAAGCACATAGAAGGGGTTCTTTTAAAAAACAAACTTTTTTATAGATACATTTTATTTAAGCATTAATTTTTAAAATTTCAGCTTCTTCTTACATAAATAAAGATTATGGGTTAAAATTTTCCTGCTGAATAAAACTAAAAAATTAAAGTGCACAAAATTTGATATTGATACTATTCCTTTTGAAGATCCAGTCTCCATTTTTTCTTTTTTGTTTTTTTTTAATTTATTTATTTTTAGTTTTCAACAGTCTAATGTTTTTCACATTAAAAAGATCTAACTATATAAAATTAAATTAAACAAGCAAATACCACCCTTGCTTCCTCCTCAAATGCCTGAAAAAGTTTGGGAGCAAGTTTCAAAAATATAATGGAAAATTATATATTTGATTTGTCCAGACATAAGATGTACTTTGTACCCAAAGAGTGAAAGTGGTATTGCAGTTTAGGCACTGAAATTGGAGTAAGGAAGACCTGGTTTCCAATCTTGCTTCAGACACTTAGTAGCTGTGGGACTCTGGGAAAGTTATGTCCCTTATCTGTTTCTCTGTAAAATGAGAGGAATGGACTCAATGGCCTATTCTTAAGGTCTCTTTCAACTCTAAATCTATGATCTCAAATCTAGTTTGAATAAAGCCAATAACTGCACTTTTAAAACCAGACCCAGCTTAAGTCTTAATGAGCTACTGTCCAGGGAGTGTCTGAAGGCTGTAGCAGCCTTGGTTACTATATGTGCCTTTGGGCTGGAAAGCAAGGAGGCCAGTCCTTCCAGACTGAAGCTCTAGCAAATGCCCAAGGGTTTTCCCTTGCCTATCTAATCACTCAGAAAGAGGCATCTCATTGCAAAGCTCATCATTTCTCTCTTCTTCTCCTTAGATATCTAAGTTTAGTTGAGGACCCACTGGGGTGGTTGTCAAGAGGGAATTCCTGGGGCACTCCCTTATTCTACCATTTATAAATGGTAATTTCTTGAAAAAAATTGGGCTTATTTATTCTTACTTCAACTAATCTTTTAAAGATTCATTTAGTGTTACTGTTCAAAAGCAAAAAACAAAGAAAAAAACACACATAAAAATTTTAACCTTAGACATCTCTTAAAGGTAATTGACATAAATGGATAGATACTTAATATAAAACTTCCACCTGAGCCCAAGGTCTCTATATTGAATCTGCTTGCCTTCTTCCATTATAACCCTCAGAGATTAAATTTTATCCTCGTTAACCAACTGCAATGTTAGACCTCTCTTCCTTAAATGATTCTTCAATCTTCTGGCACTCATAAGAGACCTGGCATCCCTCAGAAGAATCTCCCTCTCTGGCCATCCCTCCAAGTACTGATTTCACATTATCTCCTGTTACACTCTCTTGGGCACTTCATGTGCTCCCATGGGTTAAATTCAATCTAAACAGACAATTCCAAGCTCTATATACCCTGCTGCCTCCTTTCCCTTTAGTTCCAGTCCTTGTGTCATCAATTTCCTGCAAAGAGCATGAAGTAACTTTGTCTTCGTGTCCCAGGGTCTAGCACTGTGCTTGTCACCAGTTGATATTTAATGAATCTTTGTTGACGGACTGGATATTTCTCCCCAAACAAAACTCATTAATTATCTTTCTTTTAAAAAAAAAAGTTAAGCAAAAATACTACAGCCCCTCACCTGTTTTTAGAGAGGAAGTATATTTCCATTATTCTTTTTCCGTTCTTCACTGGTTTTTCCATTACTCAGAGTAGAACTCATTATAATCTTTTCCCCAAACCCATTCTCTTACAAACATCTTTATTCTTGTTGAGGACACTATCCTCCTTCTAGTCAGGTCTGCAAGGTTATTTTTGATCAGTCAGTCAAAATAATCAAACAGGTGCCAAGTTTTGTTGATTCTTGCTCCATTAAATCTCTCACTTCTGTTTCCTTCCTTTTAATAGTCATCGCTCACTATTTCTTGCTTAGACTATTGCAACAGCTTCTAACTGTTCTTTCTGCTTCGCATCTCTCCCCTCTCCAAACTACCCTCCACATGGCTGCTAAAGTGATACTCCTCAATCAGAGGACTGATACGTCACTCCCCTCCAATGTCTTCCTCTTACCTCTAGCATTAAATACAAACTCTTTTATAGTCTGGCTCCTACCTCCCTTGACACAAACTACCCTTCGAGCCTGTCTGCCATATCCCCTCTGTTCCTTTGCACAAACTCTCCTCTCTTATATTTACTTCTTAGAATTCCTGGTTTCCTTCACTCAATTTGTGTTACCTGCTTTCTAAATGAGGCCTTTTCCTGATCATCCAGCTGATGGTGTTTTGTCCTCAAACTTAACATACATATTTTTTTTATGTACTTTTATGTACACATATTTCCCTAACAGCATGTAAGCTCCTTGAGGGCAGGAACCATTTCCTTTCTGCTTGAGTATATAAGAGGTATTTAATAAATACTTATCTATTAATTGAAAATTAGACCAAGTAGGAAAAAGAAAAACAAGTATTATACTCCAGAATTATTGATGCGCCATTGAATGTACAAAAATCAAAAGAATGAATTATCTAGAAATATGCTTAAGTGGTTATTTATAAAGGTTTATTTATGTATCATTTTACATTTATAATACAATATTTATATATTTATTATTTATAAAAGAAGGGGGTTGGACTTGATTTCTAAGTCTCTTTTAGTGCTAAATCCTACAACATGATCATTTAGTGATCAAAAGCAGGCAGCAAAGATCTATATGGCTAAACAGAAATCTCATGCATTGAACAGAATGTTGCATAAAATGGGGAAAAAAATCCCTTAATTTCCATGACAATGTATATTTGTTAGAAAGGCTCTATTATCCCCCTCTCCCACCTGAAGAAAATAAATGCATGTTAATTTTTTTTTAAATCCCTGTGTTCCTAAAAAGTAAAAACAAAACAAAAAACCAAGACTGATTGATTGTTGAATGACATAAATGCCCTTCCAATAAAGACATGCTAAGCAAAAACCACATATGCCTAAATATGAACATGGCAAGAGATTAAGGTTATCAAGGTTCTTCTAATTAGGGAAGATCTTTGATCTTGTGGGTAAGTCTCCTTAGTAGATATGTAGTGTAGGGAGCAGGTCCTGAAGCCAAGAAGACCTGGATTCTAGTCCTACCTCTGTCATATAACTGTTTAATGACCCTGGATTAAGTCACTCAACCTTTCAGTCTAATAGTAAAAGTTGCAGAGGATGTGATCTTTGTTGGCAGAGGAAGTTTCTTTCCCTAGAAGCTCCTTATAGGATGAAATCATAGTTCTAGTCCCTGTCTCTGGTCCATTACTCTAAATGAAACATTCAAAAACTTGTGATTAAAACCTTTACATTATTCCAAACACTTATGCTGTATGATTCAAAGAAGTAACAATTCAGAAAATAAAATGCCTAAGAAATAAGGACAGATAAACTCAACTTTTTTTAAAGCAGTCATAGGTATAGGTATAGCTATGCTATTACTAGGTAAAAGAACAACAGACAAATACATTTCCAAGTTTATGTAAAGGAAAACTGTCCAGAAATTCTTGCCTTGGAAATGCAGGACTTATAATAAAAAAATTATGAAAGTCATCCATTTATTCACTTATGGAAAGTGGTCTATTCACAAATGCAACTCAACCCATCTTCCATAACCACACTTTAGTTCTGCATGCTCCTTCCATTGTACTCTCTTTTGAGCTTCAATATTCACAGAGACTTGACTTCCTAAAGATGATGCTGAATGTTAGGCTACCTTTCCACAGTATTAGGTGTACCCTCTTTCATTCTCCCCACCCCCCACCTCAACACACACATACTGGTCCTGGAAGGAGAGTGGGGATCCTCATCCTCCACTGCTACTTCCAGAATTGTCCTTTGTACTGTCACTTAGCCACCTCTCTTCCTGTGAGAATGGCTTACCCAACACAGATTCTAGTAGCAGTTCTCTCTCACTCTCCTTTTTTAAAGTATTCAGTACCTCTCCCACCTTTCTTATGGGACTCAGTACCTTTCTTTTCCACTTCAACTCCTGTCCTTCTAATTATGGGACTTCAACATACTTGATGTTTTTTCAAACATCTTAATTTTCCAATTCTTCAGTTTCCTCAACAGTAGGGGTAGTCACACCCCTGATATTATTATCACCCACAAGGGATTCACTTCTAGGAACAAAACCTCCCAAACTCCTTTATATAACCATTGTTACCATTCCATCTCTATTCCTTATCACTGTCCTGAACTTAGTCTTCTCTCTCACTTCTATGTCTCAGCAGTCTCCTAAATCACCACACCTCTGCTCTGATTTAATTTTATTCCATTTCCTATGCTGATTGGAGAATTAACCAGTTTTACTTGACATTGTCCTCTGCTCTCAAATTCCCTGCCCCCTTATCCTTGCTCATGGCTTGCTAAAGCTTAATTCTGAAATACACTATCTCTCTCCTTTGTTTCTACACATGTGCCATGAATGAAGCCGGAAGAAATGAAACAACTAAGATGATTTGATCCACTACAAATTTGTGTTATGTTTTCTCAACCAGATCTTCATCATAAAAAAGGAGCTAAAAAAAATCCTCCCCAACTAATTCTCTATCCTCACAAAAGCGGTTACAAATTTGCTCTCATTGCAAGCCTCCCATGCAATGCCTCCACCTATCCTCTAACCTGAGGACTTTATAAAAGAATCCATTTGTCTTGTTTCCTCTTTTCCCTACTCCTATATCTCAAAACCCTTTGACATCAACTCCTATTCTCTCCTCCTTTCTACCTGGGTTCTTCACCTGATCATTATCCTCTGATGAAGAGGTGAATGGTTTATTTACCAAGGTCAACTCCTCTATATGCAACTGTGATAGTAATGGAATATAAAGATTCCCCTGTATTGGCTTGGTTTTCAAATTGATTGTGTTAAAACCCAGAGTTTGTTAATCCCACCTGTGGGATGGACTTGTTGATGTGAAAAGAAAGTCCTGAACTGGGAGGAGCTGGTGACGTAGATTTGGAGAGACAAGAGAGAGGCAGAAGAACTTTTTGGAAGCAGCACCTCATGGAGGCAGAGAGAGAGACTAAGAGAATTGCTGGGGGCCACCTTGAATCGCCCTGGACTTTTGAGACCTGCCCCCTGACCTGCCAAGGACTGAGGAGACATGGCTGTTTTGCTGGTACTTTGTCTGTCTGTTTTGATGTTGTTTTGCCAGATTTGTCCACTGGTGAAAGACAGTCCTTTTGTTGAAGAAGTCCTGGAACCTGGCTGTTGGTTAAGAGCTCCTGAGACTGTCCTGCAGACAGAGAGTGAATACTGTCCATTGGTGAAGGACAGTGCTGTTGTTGCAGGGGTCTGGGAACCTTTCTGTTGGTTCAGAGCTCCTGAGACTGTCCTGCAGACAGAGAGTAAATACTACTCCACCTCTAGGCTGTACCTTCATTTAGTCCACCACAAAGCCCCTCTTCTCAAATGGAGATTAGTTTCCAATCTAAGTAAAGTACATTCATTTGTTCAACCATAGAACACAAAAAGGTCAAAAGTTCCCCACCCCTGGATCACAATTGAATCTACCCCAGAGTTACATCAAGTTTAAGCACAGCACTTAATACCCAAATGGAGGTCTTTTCTTCATCTTGACAGGAGGCAAGTTCTCAGCAATCTTAGTTCCTGGGGAGACAAGGCTTAGCAAGGCCACAAGATACATTGCCAGTCCCTTCATTAATTCATCCTCTGTCTGTACAACAGTCCTAGAACCCCTGAAAACATTAGCAAAACCCTCTCCCAGGATTTCTGTAAATATACCACAAGAAAATCCTTCTTCAGGGCTTCTGAACCAACAGAAAGGTTCCCAGACCCCTGCAACAACAGCACTGTCCTTCACCAGTGGACAGTATTCACTCTGTCTGCAGGACAGTCTCCAGACCCCTGCAACAACAGCACTGCCCTTCACCAGTGGACACTATTCACTCTCTGTCTGCAGGACAGTCTCAGGGCTTCTTAACCAAAAGCCAGGTTCCAGGACTTCTTCAACAAAAGGACTGTCTTTCACCAGTGGACAAATCTGGCAAAACAACATCAAAACAAAGTACCAGCAAAACAGCCATGTCTCCTCAGTCCTTGGCAGCTCAGGGGGCAGGTCTCAAAAGTCTAGGGCGATTCAAGGTGGCCCCCAGCAATTCTCTTAGTCTCTCTCTCTGCCTCCACGAGGTGCTGCTTCCAAAAAGTTCTTCTGCCTCTCTCTTGTCTCTCCAAATCTACGTCACCAGCTCCTCCCAGTTCAGGACTTTCTTTTCACATCAACAAGTCCATCCCACAGGTGGGATTAACAAATTCTGGGTTTTAACACAATCAATTTGAAAACCAAGCCAATACAAGGGGATCTTTATGTTCCATTACTATCACAGCAACCTTGATGCCATTCCATATTTTCTGGTAGACTGCCCCCCAAATCGCCACTCCTTTCCTCCTAACCCCTTCCTGTCTTCAAACTCTGTTGATTCCTTCCTTGCTGTCTACAAACGTGATCACCCTGATCCAAAAATAAAGACACTATTACTATATCCTATCATTCCCTCAAGCTATCATTTTATGATTTTCCTCCTTTTAAGTCAAACTCCTAGAAAAAGTCATCTCCACTTTCTTCTACTCTCTTCATTTCTCAATCCTCTGAGCTCATCACTCAACTATGATGTCTTAAAGGCTAAGCCAGATAGTCTTATCAATCCTTCTCAACCTCTAGATGTTATGAACACTCTCCTCTGGGATACTCTTCGCTCTTTCTTGGTTCTTTTTACCTGCTAAGCTTGTGCCTTCTCTTTTTGCTGATTAATCATCCATATCCTATTTACTCACTATGAGTGTACTCCAAGGCTTTTTCTTGGGCCCTATTCTTTTCTCTCTCTACACTTGGTAACTTCATCAACTCTCAAGGTTTTAATTATCAACACTATGCAGATGACTACTTGATCTATATTTTCAGTCCTAGTCTCTGAGCTTGTCACACATCTCCAAATGACTTAGCACAGAATTCATCATCTTTTCTCCTAAACTCACTCCTTTAATGAGTTTACTTACTTTTGTCAAAGGCACACCTTCATCCTTCCAGTCACCTAAACTCTAAAATTTCAGCATTATCCTCAACTATTCACCTTCCCTCACTCCACCAAGTGGACTGTAACTGCCCTTCTTACCGATCCTCAAATGCTCCAATTGGGAATCTCCATCTCTGGGCTAGCTGTTTCCCATGTCCCCTTCCCACTCAATCACCTTCATTTCTTGAAACCCCTTGTTTCCTTTAAAACTGAACACAAAGATCACCTTCCATATCAAGCCTTTCCTCCTGCTAGTATAATCTCCCCTGTCCCCAGTTACCTTATTTATTTTGTAGGAAAAGGTACAAAGGTTGGCTCCCAGACCAAAAAACTCCTTCTATTAATGAAAGTTGGCAACTTCTGTGCAACTTGCAGTTTTAGAGAATCATCTAGAGTAACCCAATCAAGGCACTATGTGTTGGAGGTGGGATTTGAATGCAGGTTTTTTCAGGCTTCTGTTCTGGGCCTCTATGCATTATGCCACATTTCCTCTTAGTTATTTAGTATACCTTTTATACCTACATATATATATATATATATGTATTATGTCCTTTGATAGAACATAAGTCTCTAGGGGTGGCTAGGTGGTGCAGTGAATAGAGCACTGGCCCTGGAGTCAGGAGGACCTGAGTTCAAATCCGGCCTCAGACACTTAACACATTTACTAGCCGTGTGACTTTGGGCAAGTCAATTAACTTCAATTGCCCTCCAAAAAGAAAAAAAAAAGAACATAAGTCTCTTGAGGGCAGGGACTATTTTGTTTTGATCTTTGTCTTCCCACGATGGGAATACAAACAGTGAGTCTAAATTTCCTATTTACTTTTGCCTCCAATCTTTGGAACTTTGTCCTCACTTCAGATGTTAGGAAAACTCCATTAAAGTTAGGTTAGCTTTAAGTCAATTGAATTCAGTTAAATTTTGAGTACTTATAACATGCCTACTAGGTTTCTAAGTGTTGTGGTCATAGAAAAATACTGTGCAGTATTAGGAAGCAATCCAGTTTGCATTTAGGAAAAGCTACTACTAGCTAACTCACCGAAGAAGGAAATGGCAAACCACTCTAGTATCTTTGCCAAGAAAACTCCATGGACAGTATGGTCCACAGGATAATGAAGAGTCAGAGATGATTAAATGAACAAACAACAACTACTAACTTTATGCAACCATAAGAAGTGATGTGGGGGTAGGGGAAGATGGGTCTCCTTAATTCACTCAGTCTGAAAGTACAATGGTCACTCATGGGCTCAATCCCACTGCTGACTGGTATGGAAATTATGATGTTTCTCACGAGGGCCAATTTACCCCTCTTTTGGTAGCCTGGTGGCACCCACTCCTCACTTTTGGGGGATTCACTATATGGTGCTAGACTTAGTGCAGACTACTGACTGACTTTAGCCCTATTTTAGCTCAGAACTCCCAAGCTCAGGTGATTCTCAAGCTTCTGCTTCCTCTAGTAGCAAAAGTATACATACACACATGCCACCATGTCTGGCAAAGAATACTGAACTTTGGGCTCTTAGGAACAGATTTCTCAAAGAACAAAATGTTTGTAGAGTATGTAGAATTACTCCTCAGTTCTCTAGGTTTGGGTTTAAAGGTATGATGAAATTCTCCTGTGTTTTATAAAAATTCTGTTGGCTCCCATCCATCTTTTTTTCCCTAATTTTAACACTTTAAAAAAAAGTTTAATCTAACTTTTTTGCATCTTTCTACTTATTATCTTCTTACACTAAATATCAGAGATGAAAATCAAATGGTAAAAAAAAAATCTGGTCTTGTGAAATGGACAATTTCAATAAATTAGATGAGGTTTTAGATGCAAACAAAAACATTCTCTCTATTAAGTGCTTTAGCATCAGTTAGCTAAGGAAGCTAAAACTTACTCATTAAAATGATTTCATGGCATTTAAAAGAACTTAAATTATTCAGACGACGTTCCAGTGAGACTGCTTTGTATTTGTGCAAGATAACTAAAGCTCTATGCAAAAAACTTTCACAGATATAGATATTTATATCTCTCTATGCACATACATACATACAAATCACAATAATGTAAATGAAAACAATTCTAAAAGACTTTAGAACTTAGATTAAATGCAAAGCCTATCAAGGCTCCAGAAGACAATATTATACTCTCAGTAGGGAGAAAGTAAACTAGAGGTCTACTACTAATGGAATAATGTAAACATTATCATCTGTGATTGGTAGAACTGCTTTGTTTTTGTCACAAAGGAGGGTTCTATGATGGTGGTGAAGATTTTGGGAATTGAGTGTGATACAAAAACAAGAATCAATAAAATATTTTTTAAGGATATGAGTAAAAATCTAAGTAATGGTTAACTTTCTTATGGTTGGGATACACACTTCATTAAGATAAATTCAAACTATCTCAAAATGAAATGAGATTGGATATGAAATTGTTTCTAGGTACCTGAACAGCTAGGTGGTACAACAGATAAGAGTGTTGGACCTGGAGTCAGAAAGACCCAAGATGAAATCCTACTTCGGACATTTACTAGCTATATGATATTGAGCAAGTCATTTAACCTTTGTCTACCTTAGTTTCCTTGTCTGTAAAATGGGGTTAATAACAGTATCTACTTCTTAGGGTTGTTGTGAGAATAAAATATGTGTACATAACTCTAAAAACC
This sequence comes from Petaurus breviceps papuanus, assembly GCF_028583685.1. Lineage (NCBI taxonomy): Eukaryota > Metazoa > Chordata > Mammalia > Diprotodontia > Petauridae > Petaurus > Petaurus breviceps. The sequence goes on along the minus strand of NW_027187380.1, from coordinate 27,058,827 downwards.
ATAAAGTGCTACCTAAATGCTATTATTATTATCTCAAAACCAAAATTCAACCTTAAAGTTCTTTATTAATACTAACCAACTAAAAATTACAAATAGTGTGCAAATCTCTTCTTTTTAATCATCAGACTTCTTGGTCTCTTAAAAATGAAGCAGTTATTTCCCAATAATACTGAATGCATGTCTAGACATGGTTGCAAACAGTAACAGGCATTTGTTCACTATTTTTAAGCAACTCAGCAGCTTACCCAGGTTAAAGCATCTTGTTATTAAAAATGTTTAGGAAAAGTTGACACCAATAAATTGGACACTTTTAATCTCATGAATAAAATGTTACAGAACTGTAAGTCATGCTACTGTTTCTTTTTAAAATAAAAAACAAGTAAACACTTGTGACTCTACCTGTTTTTGTATGATTTCACTTTGATTAGAAGCTTGGAGGGTATGTTCACGTTTAATTTCTATCTGCTGCTGCTTCTTCTTTTGCTGTTGTTCCCTGAGTTGTTGAACCCTTTGCAACTGTTCTTGTACACTGGCTGCTTGCACGGTGACCACATTCTGGATCTGGTGAGCTTGCACAGGGCTGGCTTGCTGTATCTGAATAGGTAACTGAAGTTTGATTTGCCCAGGAACGACACCCTGTTGAGCCTGTATCTGAGCCACAACATGTGACTGAATTTGAGAGAGAACCTGAACTTGTTGTTGTAGCTGAGGCACAGTAATGACTTGTGTCTGTGGCTGTTGGATTTGTAGCTGAGGACGGGATGGGGAGGTTACAGTAACGTGATTCAAAGTTTGTGTTGTTGGGAGAGTTTGTATGGAAGATGGAAGCTGGGGCTGTGATGGCTGCTGCACTTGGGACTGAATCTGAATCGATGTATGTGGCTGAATTTGAACTGGCTGTGAGGCTGTTGTCTGCACTGGGGCTTGACATACTCCAGGTCCATTGGATGAAGCTGGTGAAAGTATTCGAGCTTGTGGTGGGCTTTGGACTCGAACTGGAGACTGCCCTTGGACCTGGCTTTGAGACTGACACTGTATTGTGACTTGAGTCTTATTTGAATGTGTTGGGATAGGCTGTGCTTCAGAAGTGACAGGAGATGAAGCTGTTGCTTGGGTTTGGACTTCAGTGTGAGTCTGGACCTCAGGCTGGGCTTGTGGCTGGGGCTGAGCTTGGCTGGGGGACTGGGGTTGAGTCTGATTTGGGGTCTGGGGCTGAGCTAAAGGTTGAACAGTCTGAGGTGGGGCTTGTGGCTGACTCTGACTTGGTTGTTGAGCTGGCGGTAGGGCTTGGATGGGCTGAGACTGGGTCTCAGCTGACTGTGTGGTTTGTTTCTGTTCACCTGTAGCTGTGAAAAATAAAAAAACCAAACATTCCCATTATTCTAGACCATAAACCTATAGACATTTCTTTAAAAAGGCATTTCTAAGGTAGAGAATTCTCTGTTTTGGTTTCCAAGAGCTATCGTTTTTACTTAGTTTGCTAATATATAGGAAGCAATTTTAGACATTTTAAATAAGCCTAAACCCTACCTGATGTTGAGGTGGAAACTGTCGTCGTACTGCTGGCCGCTGTAGCTGTCGTAGGTAAAGGGGTGAAAAGAAATCGTTGAATGGTACCATTCGGCATTGCAGCTTGCATTAATTGTTGGCCTGGCCCTGGAATTACTGTTACCCCTTGAGGGATCAGTTGCAGTTGTCCAGTAGTTTGCCCCTGTCCTTGAATTACAACAGTCAAACCCTGACTGCCACCCTATGAAAAAAAGCCACCATATAAATGCATATTGCTCAAAGAATAGGCTTAAATATGTTGATCATTTAGATTAATTGTTAATCAGAAATATAAATTGAGGGTACATGGGTACTTACTGTGGGTGTTGGCTGGGAACTTTAAAAGGAAAACAGGATGAACACAAAAGGCTTAAAACTACCCCTCACACCTCCACATATATTAAAAAAAAGTTCATACTGGAAAAGCTCAAACTAAGATATATACCTACACACCCCAATCAATCATATGGTTCAGATTATAGACACAGAATACAAAAACCCAAATCCACAAAATGTTAAATATACTAGCTCCAAGGAAGCATTCAATAATGACTATATAAAGAGTATGGACTAAATAACTTCATATTATAATCATCTATTTATCCTAAAATCCAGCAATCCTACAATTTCACCTCATTTTATGTAGCAGAAAAATGAAAAATAAGCAAAAAAAGGTCCCCACACAATATAGATAATTAAATCTATAGATTTTATTTGCAAGAAAGCCAACCAAGTTCTCATTTGAAACCAAATTAGAGATATTTTATATACAATTTTTATTAGGTTTTCAAGACCATGATAAATTACAAACTATAAAAAGGGGTTGAGGAATGACCATGAAAAACAGATACTCTGATAGCAGCAGAAAGTGATAGTTGACAGCAGGGGAAGCAAAAAACTATAAAAAGTAGACAAAAGAAACTAAAAATCACAGTAGCTTTGGGGACATTTAATATAGGGACAAACGGCCCAGTCCTATGTACCTCAATAGCACATCACTATTTCAGCAGAATACAATGTTTATGATGACCCAGGATGATCAAGAAAGTGTTAAATTATGTTCAGTATATCATGCTTAAGTAGATAGTAAAGTGTGCAATGCATTTAGAAAATTTTATCCCAGAAACATCATTAGACATTACTACTTAAACTCAACCATCTTCTGTCATGGCTATGGCTACCAAAACTTCTACCCTGGGGCTTTATCTTCTTATTTGATGAGAGCTTTCTTTATCCACCCAGCCTCGGAGAGTAGCGAGACAGTATTTTTCCCTCCAAGAGGTCCTAGATCAATACTTCCATTCTTAGCCACCACTCCTTTCTAGGTGTTGTTTCCCCCTCCATAAGAATGTAAAACATAGAAGTCAGGGACCAACTCTCTTTTTTGTTTTATCATACCTAGCACTTAGCACTGTTAATAAATATCTCTTCAATCATCATATAAAGTGATCGATAACATTTAGCTAAAATATATAAATTCTGGAATGTTTAAAACACATGCTTAAAAGTGTATCCTGATGACAAATTTGGTAACTTTCAAATTAATTGAGGAAGCAAACAACTCTATTATTTCTATCCTAGAACTAAAAGAATTAAGAAGTTGTGGGGGGAGGGAAGGACTTTTTTGAGGGATGTTCCACAAACATTTAGTTAGGTCCTAGATACAAAATTCCCTGGGCTTAATTAAGGGATATACTATTGCTGTTATCATCATCATCATCATCATTTTAACTGTAATACTGTGTTATACTATTGTTGCTGCTGCTGCTGCTACTACTACTACTATAACATGTTAATTCAATCCTGTCTATACTACTTCAAGGTCCACAAAGTCCCCACATACTTCTCCCCCTCAGACCTGTGAAGGAGACAAGGCAAGCTCTATTTATTTCTCCCTACTCTACAAATGAGGAACCTCTGTTTATAGAGAAGGGTGGTGTGGTACAATGAACCTGGAGCTAAGAGCCATTTGCCGGGCCCTGATAGTATTCTATATAGAGCAGTAACATAAAAGGTCACATTTAAAGATTTCAAAAAGTAGTTTACATTATTTACCTGGCCTTGTGTTAACTGAGTGAGCTGAGCCATTGTAAGTTTCACTTGTCCTTGCTGGGGCCGAGGAGGCTGTGGGGTGGAGGACGGGGGCTGTACGTGTGGCACAGGTGCTCCTGACGTTACTACCTTTTGTCCAGAGCTTGAAGACACTGCACTAGGACTAGACACTGCAGTGGAAACAGGCTGCCCCCTGATGATCTGGGTTACTACCTGTTGAGTTTGACCTGTAAAAACAACACAACATTAAGGATGCTAGAAATACAATCTGAGCATTATTGTTGAGAGACAATACAATAAATCAGAATATCATACAGTCATTCCCGTCTTCAAGTAAGACTAACATATATTATTCACCAAGTAATGCAAATAGTGACTCAACTAGATTCCTCCATGCCAACTTCCTACTTAACTGCCTAATCTATTTAAAGTCTCTCTCACCAGCAATTACTGTGTCCAACCAGTATCTGTATATCTAGGAGTGAAGAGACACTCTTCATGGGTATTATGAAGCCATTTTCAATCCAGCTTTCTTATGTTATCCTAGGCCCCCAATTCTTCTTCTTTAAAAAAAAAAAAAACCAAACAACCTTTTTATTGACCTTGGTTGTTTTATATTCTACCTTCACAATCCCCCACCCCAGTTAACCATCCCTTCTAACAAAGAATAAGACAAAAAAGCAGTTCCACAAAACTAATCAACACATCAAACATATCTGAAATTTCATATGCCATCAGGCCGTCCACTTGGGTCCTTTTGCCATCTGCTCTGCCACCAACACTGTTGTGATACTGAACCACTAAACCACCAATGGTACAAGGGAATGGACCTCCAGAATTCCTACTCTGGGGCTCAAATATCCCCAGTGAGTGTAAACTTGCATGACTGCAGATCAGATCAGATTATGCTTCCTATCTCATTCAGCTGTCCAACCATAACAACTTGCCATCTTCATGGATGCTATATGAACATTTCCCTCAACTCAGCTTTCTACCTTTTGCTATGGAAAAAGTCATCAACCAGTAACAATGCTTTTGGAAAGTTAACATAAGCTGACTGATGGATCAGGTCACCATCTATCACTCCCCAGACCAAGACTCTCTTCCCTCGCTAACACATATCACTTTGTGTCCTTGTATAAAAGTCTCTGCTTCTCAAGGGCAGAATGTCTCACTTTCTGTATTAATCTTTCCAGGGGCTGGCACACAGTCAGTGCTTAAATTCTTTGTACATTCATATATGATATGCTCCTCACTCATATACGCAACATTCCACATCCACAAACCCAAACTTCTGTGATGGAACTGCATTTCCCAACTTCTCTGAAGCTAAATTATTCATTATTAAGGCATATAGTTTCTATTTTTTTATTCTTTCCATTTGCTTTGTTGTAGTAACTGTGTACAGGGTTCTATTGGTTCTGCTTATAAGTCTTCCCGTGCTTCTCTGAATCCTTCATAAATGATTCTTATGATGCAGCTATTTCATTGCATCCATGTGCCACAATTTGCTTCCTCAATCAATGGGCAATTACTTTCTAGTTCTTTACTATCACAAAAAGGGTGTGTATGGGTGTATATGGGACTTTCATTTCTATCTCTGACCTCCTTGGGATTTATGCTTAATAGTGAGATCTCTAGGTAAAAGTGTCAGGCCATTTTAGTAACAATTCTTTAAAAGCAAAATTCCAAATTGCTTTCTAAGATAGGATGGACCGATTCACAACAATACCAATAGTAATACCAGTGTGCCTGTCTTTCCACAACGCTTCCAACTCTGATTCTATCTCTGGTCATTTTTGCCAAATTTCCATTTCTATATCTGTATCCACTTCTAGAATAGAAGCAAGAGAAATCAAATAGAAGCATAGTATTCAAAAAGGCTGGATTTAATATAATTCATCTGTATTTTATTGTTATTTAGTCATTTTTCAATTATGTCTGACTTTTCATGGCCTCATTTGGGGTTTTCTTGGCAAAGATACTGGAGTGGTTTACCATTTCCTTCTCCAGTTCACTTTACAGATGAGGAAACTGAGGTAAACAGGGTTAAGTAATTTGCCCAGGGTCACATAACTAGTCTCCGAGGCCAAATTTGAATTCAGGTCTTCCTGAATCTAGGTCTGCCATTCTATCCACTGCACTACCTAGCTGCCTCTTCAGTTGTATTTAACATAGAACAAACCTGTGACTTCAAACCACAAGCATTTTATCAACTACACAGCATATGTCAGTATATCAACTAAAGAAACACTAAAGTGAATCTCTGCCCTCAAGGAACTTACATTCTCCTGGCGGAGACAACATCTATATAAATAAGTATCTACTACTCCTACTACAACACACACACACCATATGCACACATGCATGTATGCACGCGATACTGCTTTTGGAGGGGGAAGGACACTAGCTGCTTATAAGAATCTGGAAAAGTATCACAGAGCAAGTGCTTAACAAATGACTACTGACTGATGTTAGAAAATGGTGCTTGATTAGAGTTTTGAAGGGAATAATAAGATAAAGTAGAAGACTAATTTCAAGGATGAGACAGAGTCAGGTGAAGGCATGAATATGGGAGATGGAAGGTCCTGTGTAGAAATATGACAAGAAGGCGAGTTTGGCTGAACTACTGAATAGAAGAAAGGGAGTATTATTTAAGTCTGAAAAAGTAAGTTGTGGTCAAATTATGAAAGACTGAACAGAAAAACTTTCACTGGAATTTACTGAATAACATAGTCAGACTTACATACTTTAGGAAAATTATTTTGGCAACAAAATGGAGATGGGAAATATCATATGAGTACTTCCTTCAATGGTAAAGACTCCAAAGTCTTCTAATAACTAGAATTCACATTTATAATTTTTATGGTTTATAATGTGCTTATCTCACATTAATCCAGTAAAGCAAATAGTATATTATCTCCATTTTACAGATGAGAAAGCTAAAGTATGACTTGCTTATGATGACAGAGATATTAAGTAGCTTGCTTTTATTTATGAATTTGACAAATATCAACATCTTCCTAAAGTGCTCTACTTCCCCTAAAGAAAAACTCAGAAAAGAAATGCCTATGAAATTATGACTCTTCCCCAAATACGCGTTTGGTTTTCATTGCATAGATTTCAAATTTAACATAGTAGTTCCAAGACTGCTATGCTTACTTTTGTCCCTTTCTGAATTTCCTTGTGCTAGCTTATTTTTTTTAATGGTACCTTGGTGCTCTTTTCTTTTTTGGAATCATTTGATATTAACCTAACAACCGTGACCCCTACCACTGCTGAAAAAAAACCCTTCCTTATCAAATAGGAAGCCACCACGGAAAACAAATTCACATATTGGCCTTGTATCATTCAGCATCTATCAGTCCATTATCTCTTTGCCAAGAGATGAAAAGCATCATTAATCTGGAGTCAGGATTGATCATCAGTTTTTTCACATTTCTTTCCCTTTACAATGTTATAGCCAATATATAAATTGTTCTCCTGGCTCTCTTCATTTAATTCTTCTTCAGTTCAGACAAACACTCCTAGGCTTCTTTATATCTTGTCCCCTTTGTCATATTTTATGGAGCAAGAATATTCAATCATATTCATATACCATAATTTGTCCATCCATTCCCTAAATGATGGGCACTCATCTGGTTTCTAACACTTTGCTGAAACAAAAACGATGTATTATTTTTGTATGTCTAAGTACTTTTCCTTTCTCTGATATCTTTATACCTAGTAATGCTATTAGCAGGTCAAGGGGTATAAACAGTTTAATGATTTGAGTACTGCTTTCCAGAATGGCTGAACTAATTCAAAGTTCTACCAACACTGCATTAGTGTGCCTGTTCTTTCACATATCCCCTATAATACTTGTCACTTTTCTTTTCTGTCACCTTTGCCAATCAGACAGACTACTCTTATTTATCAGTTCTTTCTCTGGATGCAGATAACCTCTTTCTTCATATGTACTTTATTTTTAATTTATTTATAATAGTCAAAATGATGGAGTCGCTCAAAGTCATTCTTAAAATAATAATGCTGTTACTGTATACAATGTTTTCTTGGTTCTGCTCACTTCACTCTTCAAGGCCTGGTTTCACCTGCGCAATATCTCTCAAATATTCACCCTTCTCTCCTCTGAAACTGCCACCATTCTAGTGCAGGCCCTTATTACTTCATACTTTGATTATTCAAATAACCGATTGGTCAGTCTGCCTGCCTTGTCTCTCCCCACTCCAAGCCATTTTCCACTAACGTGATTTTCCTAAAGTGCAAGTCTCATCATGTCTACCTAGCCCCTCCCCTCCATATAAACTCCAGTGGCTCCCTATTGCCTCCAAGAGCAAATACAAAATGCCATGTTTGTCATTCAAAGCCCTTCATAACCTAGCCCCCTCTTACCTCTCCAGTCTTCGTATACCTTACTCCCTAATACATAATCTTTGATGCAGTGACATTTGTTTCCTAGCTGTTCCACAAACAAGACAGTACATCCCCCGGCTTCAGGTATTTTCACTGGCTGTCTCCCATGCCTGGAACACTTTCCTGCCTCCACTCCAAGATCTCCTAGGCATCCTTTAAATCTAAAATAAAATCCTACCTTCTGCAGGAAGCTTTCCCTAAGCCCTTTTAATTCCAGTGCCCCCTCTCTGATAATTATTTCCTATTGATGCTATATACTACCTTATATGATAATCCTGCATAAAGTCCCTGCCTCATATAGTATTTGTTCACATGTTGTCTCCCCCATAAGATTGTAAACTCCTTGAGGGAAAGAACTGTTTTATTTTCTTATGTACCTAATCTCTTCTATTGAACTGTCCTTCTATTTTTTTCTGTTGTTGTTGCTATTCAGTCATTTCTCAGTAGTGTCTGTCTCTTTGTGACCCTATATAGGGTTTTCTTGGCAAAAATACTAGAGTGGTTTGCCATTGGCTTCTCCAAGTCATTTCACAAGGGAAGAAATTGAGAAAAACAGCATAGAACTCTTAAGTGTCTGAAGTCAGATTTGAACTCAGTCTTCCTCACTCCTAGCCCAGCACTCTATCCACTTGTGCCACCCTTTTGTATTTTTCAACTAATAATTTAAACTAATACTAAATAGTTTTCTGATGATTATTGTTTTGTAATATAGTTTGAGATACAGCAGTAATTAGGTCCCCTTAATTCTCACTTCCTAAAGTCCCCTTGAGAGAAGAGGAAACTTTTGTTTCTCTACACGAACATCATAATTTTTCTAGTTCTACAGAGTATCCTCCTTGTTGGTTTAAGAGGCATGGCATTGATAAATTAATTACATCTGATAAATTAATCTGGGAATTATTTCCATTTTTATTATATGGCTCAACCAAGAGCAATCAACATATCTCTAATTACCTAGGTCAATATTTCTAGGTCAAAAACTTTAAGAGTGTTTTGTAGCTGTATTCATATAGTCCCTGTGTGTCATAGAAGCTGAATTCCCAAATATTTTACATGTTTTACAGATAAAGTAAATGGAATTTCCTTTCTTTTCCCTGCTGGGTTTTGCTGGCAATATACATAAAAACTTATTTTTGGAGGTGGAATGGGGTGAATATTCTATATCCTCCTTTTTTATTCAATTATTATTTCAGTTAATTTTTTAATATATTCTCTAGAGTCACTAAGTAAACATTCATGTAAACTGCAAAAATTGATAATTCTGTTAACTCTCTGCCTTTGCATAGTGCCTAAATTTATTTTTGTTTTTTTCCCAAGGCTATAGCTGGTATTTCTATAGTTACATTAAATAACTGTGGTGATAATGGATATCCTTGCTTTACCCATGAGCTTATTGGAAAGGTCTCTAGTATTTTTCCAATGCAAATAATGCTAGGTCTTACTTTTAGAGAAATCTATTTGTCATATTAAGGGACAGTGTACTTAATCTTCTGCTTCAAAATTTTTTATTTTCAACATAAACGGTTATTTCATTCTGCCAAAGTATTTTTTCTCCATCTATTTATATATGCACATGATTTCTATGGTATTTGCAGTATAGAAGCTGCCAGATCCTGTGTTATCCTGATTGTGTTTCCACAATATTCAAATTGTTTCTTCCTGGCTGCTTCTAATATTCTCTCCTTGATCTGGGAATTTTGGAACCTGGCTATAATATTCCTAGGAGTTTTCTTTTTGGGATCTTTTTCAGGAGGTGATCGGTAGATTCCCTCAACCTCTATTTTGCCTTCTGGTTCTAAAACATCAGGGCAATTTTCTTTGAGAATTTCTTGGAGGATGATTTCTAGGTTCTTTCTTTGATCATGGCTTTCAGGTAGTTCAATAATTTTTAAATTATCTCTCCTAGATCTATTTTCCAGGTCAATGGTGTTTCCCATGAGATATTTCACATTGCCTTCTATTCTTTCATTTGCTTGGATCTGTTTAACAGCATCTTGATTTCTCATAAAGTCAATAGCTTCCATTTGCTCCAATCTAATCCTGAAGCAATGATTCTCCTCAGTGAGCTTTTGAGATTCTTTTTCCACCTGGCAAATTTGGCTTTTTAAGGCATTCTTCTCCTCATTGCCTTTTTGAGCCTATTTTGCCATTTGAGTTAGTCTATTTTTTAAGGTGTTATTTTCCTCAGTCAGGCTGTTGACTCTCATTTCATAATTTTCTTGCATCATTCTCATTTCTCTTCCTAATTTTTCCTCCACTTCTCTTATCTGCTTCTTAAGGTCCTCTATGGCCTGTAACCGGCTTGTATTTTCCTTGGAAGTTTTTGGTGCAGGAGTTCTGACTTCACTGTCTTCCTCCTGTTCCATGCTTTGATCCTTTTTGTCCCCAAAATAGGAGTCTAATGTTGCGTTCTTCTGTTTGCTTTGTTTCCTTTGCCTGGTCATGTTGCCACTCAATTACTTGACTTTTGGGCTTTTTGCCACAGTAGGACTCTGCTATCTGTCTAGGGAGCTTTGTACCAAATGCTGCGGTTTTCTCAGAGGCCGGAGGTATTAGTTGGGTGCCCTTGCTGAAGCCTCCACATGCTCTGGCAAGCTGGATACACACCCCAGATCGAAATCCAGATCCAAGCAGGTTAATGCAAGAGCAATTACCCCTCAGACTGGTTGCTTGGTCCCCCTACACTCTGCAGGCCAGGAGCTGAAGCTGCCACATGTGGGCGGCTGCACAGCCGCAGCTCCTCAGCGGCTTCTTCAGCAAAAGCCAATGCACTCTGTCCACAGTGCACTGACCTGTCACTTTGTCCTTTGCATCTATGTGTTGATAAATCTGGAAATGGCCACAGCTGCTGGTGATCTGGAGTCCCTCCAGCTGGTGGCTGATCAGGACCGCCCTGGGGCTAAAACCTCAGGCTCATGCAGGCCTGGCCTCAGCTTCCAGAGCGCTGCACTGGTCCGTCCTCAGAGGGAGGTTAGCTTCTCTGTGTCATTTTGTGGGTTCTGTAGCTCCAAAGTTTATTCAGAGACCCCTTTTACATGAATTGGGGAACATGGAAGCCAGAGCCAAGCGGAGGACCTACTTCTACTCTGCCATCTTGACTCCGCCCCCTAGTTCTGTGAATTTTGATAGAACTGATTTACAAATCTACTTGGCCCTGGTTTCCTCCCATTTTTAGACATCCTTTATGGTTTCTATGATTTCTTTTTCTTTGCGTTTTGGAGGGCAATTGGGGTTAAGTGACTTGCCCAAGGTCACAAGGCTAGTTTTTGTGTTATGTATCTGAAGCCAGATTTGAACTCAGGTCCTCCTGACTCCAAGGCTGGTGCTCTATTCACTGCTCCACCTAGCCGCCCCTATTATTTCTTCTTCTAAGATTGGGTTAAGTTCTCTCTTTCTCTGTTATTCTAAGTATTTTGTACTTCTATAAACATTTATTTTCATTTGTTATCAGTATGTGCATATTATTTTATAATAATGTGGAATAATTTTCCTTATTCACTCCTTATTTTTTTTTTTCCATTTTAAGTATTAGCAATTTGGGTTTCCTTGCTTAAAAAATAGAATAATATTATAATAATAAACTGTATTTTATTAACTAAAAAATAAACAAACAACAGGTCCTAGTTTTTAAAAATCAATTTGGCTTTCAATTTTATTTTTTCTTTGATTTTTTTCCAGAATGTTTATTTTGTGAGATTAGGTATTTCGAGTTACAAATTCCTTTTCCTCTTCCCCACCCCTGGACTGCTTTGGTTGCGTCCCAAAGGTTTTGTTAGTGGTCTCATTGACATTATTTAATGAAATTATATCGTTTCTATTATTTGTTCTTTGTCCCATTATGTTGTAGGATTACTCAGTTTCCATTTAAATTTCAAAAGCTATCTGGTGGTTCGAATTTTTATTATTTTAGTGGTCAGGAAAAATATTTTTTAATATTTCTCCCTTTTTGTGTTCATGAGGTTTTTATGCCCTACTACATGGTCAGATTTTGTAGATGGACTGTGCACAGTTGAGCAGCTGTCATTTCTAACTTTTCTAAAATCCATTAGGTTTCTAATATGCTTCTGATTAGATCTGTCTAGGTCTAAAACAGGCACACAAACACCACTTAATCACAGTTCTGCTGTCTATTTCTTCCTGAAATTTGATTATTTCTCCCTTATAGCTCTTAGGGATTATGCCATTTGGTACATATATGTATTAATAAGATTTAATAATTTATGATGCCTTTAAGCACAAAGCAATTTCCCTATATTACTTTTAAGGAAGTCTGTTTTTGCTCTTTGCTTGTCTGAGATAATGGCTTCCTTTGCTTTTTAAATTTTGCCTGAAGCAAAATAAATTCTGTTCTGGCCCCTTATTTTAACTGTGAATCCTTATGTTTCAAGTATATTTCCTGTAAAGAAAACATTGTCAGATTCTCTAATATCAATGCTCCTCTGCTTTTTATGAGTTCATCACCTTCATCTTGTTATGACTACTAGTTGTGTGTTCCCTTCCACTTCCCCATCATAAAGCTCTTACATGTTTTCTATTTTTCCTCCTACCTCTTTTACAAAGATAAAAAAGGGTACCATGAGAAGTAGTGTGATCAATAGTAGTAATCTATAATTGGTCTGTTTTTAATACTTTTTTCATCAAACCTAAACCTTTATCTGATTATTTACTTTCTGTTATAATCTCCCTGTTTCTGACTTAAAAAAAACTAAAACTAAAACTCCCTGTTTTTCACTTCCCTAAACTGATCTGCTTGTTTTGACTACTCCCCCTCCCTGAATATACTCTCCCTCTTATACCACCCCTTCTCTTTTTGTTGCCTGTTTCTTCCTAGTTTAAGGTATTTCTATACTAACTTCTGTGTGTGTGCGTGCGTGCACGCACGCACAGGAACATCTCTTTACCTGAAATTACCTGATTTGGCAAAGAGTGAGATAATAAGATGCCTACTCCCCTGCCCATTCTTCCATGTTTGTCTACTCTTTTCTTAGGCACCCAATTCATAAGAAATAGTAATTTTCTCCTCTCCCTTTCTCATTTCTTCCTTTTCCTTTTCTTTCTTAAAACCACAAAATAGAACAAAACTATCATACACAATCCCTCTAATGATGTTATTTAATTTCTTTGACCCCCTAAAGGTAACAGGATTTCAAAGAGACACTCTTCCCTCAGTAGAATGGAAGCATTTCCTCATTTAGCCCCTTGCAATTGCCCAAATGTATTTACTATCTAGATTTCTTTTGATCTTTATGTTTACAATTCAGAATTTCTACTATCTTTGCACCTGTCATCAAGAATGCTTTAAAAGACCTCTATTTCACTAAAGATCTATCTCCACCTGCCTACCCCCAATAGAATCATACTGAATTTTGTGAGTAAATTATTCTTGGTTGTAAAACTTTCATCTTTGTGGAATACTATATTTCAAGATTTTTTTCTCCTTTATTATGCTTGCTACGAAGTGTTGGACAATACAGTCTGTAATTCTTTTTGATTTGGACTCTTCCTAGTTGAAGTATTTTTCTTAGAACTGGAAGTTCTGGATTTTGGCTATGAAATTCCCGAGTGTCTTACATTTGGTTCTTTTTTTTCAGGAGGCAATTGGTAGATTCTTCTTTCAATCTGCCCTCTAATTTATATAGATCTGAGCAGTTTTCTTTCTTGATTTTTTGAAATATCATATCTAAGTTTTATTTTTTTGTCACGGTTTTCAAATAATACAACGGTTCTTAAATTCTCTCTCCTTGACCTGTTGGATTTCTAGATACTCGATATTTGGATAGCGGATACTTGATATTTTCTTTTATTTTTTAAAAATGTTTTGACTTTGTCCTAAGATTGCTTTATGTTTCAGTCACTGAGTTCTGTTTTCTCCATTTTATTTTTCAGAATCCACTTCCTGGGGCAGCTAGGTAGTGCAGTGAATAAAGCACTGGCCCTGGAGTCTGGAGGACCTGAGTTCAAATCCGGCCCCAGACACAACACACAAAAAACTAGCTGTGTGACCTTGAGTGAGTCGTTTAACCCCAATTGCCCTCCAAAAAAAGGCAAAAAAAGATTTTCTACCTTCTAAACTATTTACTCTTTTAATTCTCTCCCAATTCCACCAAACTCTAATCTCATGCTTTTATCACTTCATTTCTCCAAGACACTTTCATACTTGTGGACAAAGCATTTGTTCCTATCTGAGACTCTGTTTTTAATTGTAGGATTATTTTCAAGTTTCTTTCATTGTATTTAGTGTTTAATCTGTTTAATCATTATTTTCTGTCTCAGATTTTGGGCTCAGGACTTTTGTTGTAGGGACAGTTACCTCTGGCACTGTTAGATGTGTTGCAAAGGCCTTCCGTGATCCTTCCCCTTCTGTAGTATGAATGCTGCTGTTCATCTGCATGGGCTAGCTAGTAATTAGGTCCCATCCTATGCTCCAATTCCTGTTTTGTCTCAAATCTCCAAGTGATCAATTGGAGACAGAGCTCTTGGTAAGTTTGTCTTCTTGTTGTATGATCCCTAATCAGTTGATTTTATCCCTTTCTTCAGTTCTGAGAGGGGCAAGTGGGATGCCAGAGATCACAATGACTACTGTCTCTTGCACAATTTTCTTGGCATTGGTTCTTAGTTATTGAGCAAACCTTGCCTCCTGTTGTGGCTCTCAACATTCTGATATGTGGATAGCCAGGTCCTGCATTCGTGGGTGGTGATGCAGGGGTGTACTCTGGCTATAGGTCTTCCATTACTGGGTCTTGCTGGCTTTTGACTTTCCTTCAGAGCATGAACTAAGTTCAGGTTCATTTATGAGAGCTTACTCCAGCTGCTCTGGTACAATTACTCTCTTCCAGGCTCGATGTTTGCCTGAGCTAGTGATGCCTTTCTTGGTGCAGCCCCTGTACTGCCAGCGTCAGCTTATATTTATTTTTTGGTTCCTTTCAGGACAAGAGAGAGGACCTTATTTTAATTTGTTTTTTTTCTGTGGTTATCAAAGCATTCAGGCTCTCCATCCATCATCCCACACATTATCAATCAATAAACATTTATTAAGTGCTTACTATGTGCCTGGCCCTTTACTAAGTGCTAGGGATGCAAGTATAAGTGAAAACAAATAGTCCTTGCCCTCAAAGAGTTCATAATCTAATGGTGAATTACAATACCTAAAAGGAAACTGAAAAGTGGAGGGGGAAGAGATACCAGTGCAGGGAGGATGGAAAGTTATGAAGAAGTCCAAAAGCAGCACAGGTACTATAAAAAGGGGAGAAAAAACTCTGCTGAACTCCCTCTTAAAATAGAGGTCCTGGAGCTTTGTGTTTCTGCTCTCCAGTCAAAGAAGCAGAAGGTATTGGTGAATTGGTCACTGTACCACAGGCCTATCTTCCAGCTATTATCTTTTATACTACTTCATTGCAAAAGCAGTATACAGACATCATCAAAGATACTCATTTCTAAGCATTTTTTTTGGCCATTTCTATGCCTGGAATGATCTCCCTCTTCAATTCTACCTACTGACCTCCCTCAACTACTTTTTAAATACCAACAAAAATCCTACCTTTTACAGGAAGCCTTACTCAACCTCTTAATTCTAGTACTTTCCTTCTGTTAATTATTTCCTACTGATCCAGTATATAGCTTCCTTTGATATATATAATTGCTTGCATGTTGTCTTCTCCATGTAAGCTCCTTGAAAGCAGGGGCTGCTTTTTACTTCCTTTTTAGCACAGTGTCTGGCACACTGAAGGCATCTGATAAATGTTTACTGATTGATTTTCTGCAGTGTGCTTACATCCATGCACTGCCTTTTTGGTCACTGACAATTTCAATTTTTAGATTATGTGATTCTCAGTCTATTTACATGACCAGAAAAATAGTAGAGTTAAAAAGACGGTGCTCTGAATCAGGAAGCAGCTTGACATCTTTGAAAAAACAGTGAAATTTCCCGAATAATCCAGCTACTTTCATCCTCCTTTAAATTCTGACCTTAGACCATTCTTGATCCAGTGTCTGTCTGAATGCCTCCAAAGTTAGCCTACAACAACTTCCTGTCATCATCTGGACAATAGGCACTCTTCATCCAGTTGGTCCTTTGTGTGTTAGATTCTAGCTTTTAAATGGTGAAGGATTTCACTGAGGAGGCCTTTTAATATTCTTGGGCTTGATGTCATCTTCAAGGAGGAATATTTGAAAGACTTTACCACCTAAAGGAAATCCATTTTCCACATACAATCTGTTCAGAACATCTTTTATGACAGTGGTGAACATCTTTGGTGTACATCTGTCTTCCTGTTTTATGCTCTGCTTGATATGGAGTAGCAGGAGATCAATAACCAAAACTTTTTGCTTGCACTGAGAAGATATGTTTTATGAATGGATGCATGGGAGACATTTTTTGTTGAAAGATCCTTTTAGGGGCGGCCAGGTGGCACAGCGAGTAGGAGCACCAGCCCCAGAGTCAGGATGACCTGGGATCGAATCTGGGCTCAGATACTTAGCACCCACCCAGAAATAACTGGCCGTGTAACCTTGAGCAACTTACTTAACCCCAATTGCTTTAAAAAAAAAAAAGGGGGGGACCTTTTAAGGTTGTATATTGCTGTAATGAGCCAAATATTACAAAAAGAAACCAATAGATACAGCAAGATAATATATTTTCTATTCCTCTCAAGTCAATTATATGGTTGTAAAAATGACCTGCTCTACATTACAAAATACAAAATGGATAATTTTGATTACATTAAATTGAAAAGGTTTTACACAAAGCCAATGTAACCAAGATTAGGAGGGAAGTGGAAAACTGGGAAAGAATTTTTACAACCAGTATCTCTGATAAAGGCCTCATTTCTAAAATATACAGAGAACTGAGTCAAATCTATAAGGATACAAGTCATACCCCAATTGATAAATGGTCAAAGGATATGAACAGGCAGTTTTCAGAGGAAGAAATTGAAGATATCTATAATCATATGAAAAAATGCTCTAAATCTCTATTGATTAGAGAAATGAAAATCAAAACAACTCTTGAGGTACCAAATCTCACCAGTCAGATTGGCTAACATGACAAAACAGGAAAATGATAAATGCTGGAGAGAATGTGGAAAAACTGGAACACTAATGCATTGCTGGTGGAGTAGTGAACCGATCCAAAAATTCTGGAAAGCAATCTGGAACTATGCTCAAAGGGCTATAAAAATGAGCATACCCTTTGACCCAGTAATACCACTTCTAGGGCTGTATCCCAAAGAGATCATTTAAGTGGGAGAAAGACCCATATGTACAAAAATATTTATAACAGCTTTTTGTGGTGGCAACGAATCGGAAATCAAGAGGATGCCCATCAATTGGTGAATGGCTAATAAACAAGTTGTGGTATATGAATGTAATGGAATACTACTGTGCAATAAAAAATTAGAAGCAGACAGCCTTCATAATAACCTGGAGAGACTTATATAAACTGATGGTGAATGAGGAGAGCAGAACCAGAAGAACTTTGTACACAATTACAGACACATGGTATGTGTGATGACTAACTTTGATAGACTGGGCTCCTCTCAGCAATACAAGGTTGGAAGAAAACTACAAAAGACTGATGATAGGGGTGGCTATGTGGCGCAGTGAATAAAGCACCGGCCCTGGAGTCAGTCAGAAGGAACTGAGTTCAAATTCGACCTCAGACATGCAACACTTACTAGCTATGTGACCTTGGGCAAGTCACTTTACCCCAATTGCCCTGCCCTCCCCATTCCAAAAAAAAGAAAAAAGACTCATGAGGGAAAGGGATATCCACATCCAGAGAAAGAACTATAGAGTCTGAATGCAGATCAAAGCAAACTACTTGCTCTCTCTGTGTTTTGTCCCTTTTTTCTCATTGTTCACTCCATTGGTTATAACCCTTCTTTACAACTTGACTAATGTTTAATGTAAAGGTTTTGTAGAACCTATATTTGATTGCATGCCACCTTGAGGGGGCGGGTAGAGTGGGAGGAGAGGGAGGGGGAGAAAATTTGGAACTCGAGGGACTGTATAACTGAATGTTGTAGACTAAAAGTGAAGAAAGAAAGAAAGAATAAAGGATAAAATGCTAGATAAGGCATAAGTAAGAAAAAAAATGACCTGCTCTAGAAAAACTGAATGTTTCATCTCATGTTTTTATTAAAATCAGGAAGACCTAAGCTTTGCATAACACTTTATATACTTACAAGCTGTGAGACCTCGGGGGGAAGTCACTTAAACTCCTGTCAGCTTTAATATCCTCATCTATATAATGGAGATAACAACAGCACCTACCTCATGCAAGTTCTAAGCATTAAATGAGGTAATATATGTTAAGTGATTTGCAAAGTGAGTGCTCGGCAAATGTTAGTCATTAGTATGATTTTTTTTTTCCGCTCATACTCTTAAAATCTTTTAGAGATGAACAAGTTTCTACAAAAGTCCTTTTTATCATTTCTGGGGTAATGATAAAGCATGTGATTTTTTCGCCATCTGGGCATCCTTCTCCTCTATCAGGTAGTTTGAAAATCAGTCTGGCTCTCAATGAGGTCCTAAGGGCCCAGAAGGAACAGGCTATAGGCAGCCCTTCCCTTTCTATGCCCCAACCATTTCACAGTTCTTACTAGGTGCTGAATTATCTTTCCCTGGTAGATGCTGTCACCATCCCCACTGCACCCTAGACTCCGCACACCTTTGCCAATGTCCCATTCCTGATTGAGGTAACCCAGAACCCTGCTTCACTGCAACTCCTGGGCCTACCTCACACTTCTCAATAATCACTGGCTGTTCACAATATTTCGATGCTGTAAAATTAGAATTCTTTCAGTAAGATGTTGAACAACTGGGCCTTACTATTTACCCTACTGCTGTGCCTTCTAAACCACTGGGCGTTGCCAAATGTCCTGTAGCTGAATCCTTCTATGTGTCCCCTACATGAAGGCAGAAACTGTCTTACTTTTTTATTTCTATTTTCAGCTTTTTGAACAGTGCTTGGCACAACAGGAAATGTACTTACATGCCATCCCCTCTTTTTTTTTTTTTTTTTTTTTTGCTTTTTGGAGGGCAGTTGGGATTAAGTGACTTGCCCAGGGTCACACGGCTAGTTTTTGTGTTAGTGTCTGAGGCCGGATCCAAACCCAGGTCCTCCTGACTCCAGGGCCAGTGCTCTATTCACTGCGCCAGCTAGCCACCCCCATTTCCCTCTTTTAGATATCTTAAAAACTAGCCTCTCAATGCTTTAAGAATTGTATTTCCTTCAGCATGAACTTATTTTATGTGTACCTGGTCTGGTCCAGCTACAATTTCTGATTCTACTTTAGGTGCTCTCTTCTGTTAGAATGTAAGCTACATAAGAGTAGCAATTGTTTCATTCTTTATATTTATATAAACAGCAGTTAAGAGTACCCAGGATAGTGCATGCTTAATAAATGCTTATTGAAAGATTAGATCACACAGTAATAGGGAACTAAGGTAATAATAATGTACTAAATATGGTAATTCTGCTACCCTAAGGATGAAAAGAGTTCATGATGCAGAACTAATCCGTTTTTCATTTATTTCAACTCTTCCTTACAGTTTTATCTACAAATATTCTTCTAATAATCTGGCTTAATTGGGTTTCATATCAAGATTTTTATAGATTCATTTTCCCTTGCATCATTCTTTGCTGTTTTGCCAGATGATAATGCTTATACTCTTCTATCATTACCTATTATAACATTTTCAAGCAAGTTTATATTCCAAACCCATGTTTCCTTTTAACTGCCTAGTCTTTTGCTTGTTTAATGGCTTTTCAAGGTGTGTGCCCTTTTGGTCTCTTTGTAGTAGTGATTATTCTATATCAGTTAAACTTTTATAGGAAAATGGTTATAACTGGTTTCAAATGGCTTTTCTTTCTAATTCAGGACCCATGTTTTCATAATCAGTGTCAGGTTGGAGTTGTAATTACATGCATCATCTTTTCATTTTACTCCTTTCATCTGGGTGATGACTCTTACTTACAATATAACAAGTGCATGATATCAGTACATATAGACACTTGATTCGAAAATGAAGTGTTAACCAACTGCTTCTTGTATGTTGTGATGTTATGTGTTATACTGTATTATATTGCATTATATTGTATATCATATTACATTGTATATCATATCATATTATATTATATTATATTATATTATATTATATTATATTATATTATATTATATTATATTATTATATTAATTATGTGATGCTTGGTGTGTAAAGCCTCAAGCCTTTTGACTTCTTTCCTTTCTTAATTTCAAACCATGTTTTCCAACATATTTCTCACTGTCTTCTTTTGTCACCATCTTTGTTTTGAAGTTTCCAAGTATCACTGTATATGTAGATCTGGTTTGAAGCATCCTGTCAAGTTAATAGAATTTCTCTTCACCCTCTTCAATAGACCACAGAATCATATTTCTAGCACTGGAAGGGACTGGCTGGGAGAACCTAGGAGTTACCCTTCTTCCCTATGCTTTCTGGTTTCAAACGTAACAAAAATATCATATTGTTATGTTTCAGTTCCTCCAGTTCCGTATCAGCTTGTTGGCCAATGGCTCTCATTTAAAGTACCAACAGTTAAATTAATACATATAGATGATTTAAGAACCATGGCATTGTTAACCCCTCTTAGCCTCTTTCCTGCCACTTACTCTGCCAATACCACTTTGAAAAGGCTATACAGGCTGAATATCATTTTGTGTTTTTCTGTGTTTCTTGGGTTCCCATGATTTATTACTTATTATTATGTTTATTACTAAGTGGTCAATATACTGATAACAAAACTCTCTGTACTTTCCTAAACTGATCCTCAGATCCACAGATACAGTTATGGAGGACTTTAGAGATAAAAGTACTTGGGAGGTGATCCAATCTGAACCACCTCCACCATTTCATTTTATAGATGAGGAAATGGAGACCCAGACACTCAGATTAAATGACTTGCTCAAGGCAATATGAGGCAGTAACTGGCAATTTGTCACTGAGAATGTACACGAATTGAAGGTTTTCTAAGTTTGGTAAAACCTACCAGGGCATAAGCTTTGCTAGAAGCTTTCAATGATTGAGGCTCATAAATGACAACTTCAGAGTAAAGAATGCTAGAGAGGTGGTGAACCAGTGCAAGGGAATAGGATATATAATTGTATACATGGTCAATAGCGTTCCTTTGTTTTGCTTGACTGTAGTTATTTGTTACAAGGGAGGTCTCTATCACAGGAAGTGGATAGGGGAAACATTAGGAAATCATAATGTTACAAAGAAAGACAGAGAGACAGACAGACAGACAGACAGACAGACAGATAGATACACACAACATTCAGAAAGAAAAAAAACAGCAAAAGTGAAACAACAACAATAAAAATAATCTAGATTCATGCCCATGCTTCCATAACAAAATAAAGCACTGGAGTAGTACTTATGTAGAGGCCTCAGGAATAGCTGACTAAACAGATGATTTGATTTTTACAATCAGTTCACACAAACTAAAGTTTAAACAGAACTAAATTTAGCTAGGGTGAGACACACTAGATTAACTAAATTTAACTGGAGGTTTCTTCTGGTTCTATTGCTATTTAGCAAACATGAGTTCAATAGGAGTAGTTGTTCAGTATCCTTTAACATACCACTGTTGCCCCGTTCTTTCACTTTAGCTAGAAGAGATGGCAAGCAGGTAATTTTTTTCCAGCATTATAAATTCTAAAACTATTTTATATCTGTAGATAGTTTATAAATATTTTAATTCATTACAATTTACAAATTACTAATTATCATTTAACAGTACTTTACTCAATATCAAAATTTTGAAATTTAATAATCCAGCTTTTTTTTGGAAGATCACAATAGAAGCACTTAGTAGAGAAATATTAATACTAACTTGTAATTTTCTATTATGGAGAATGATCAGTAGTACAGAATATGACGGATTTCATATACTTAAAAATAAAAATGAACCTACTGGCTGGAAGAATACCTTGCTGTACCATCAGAGGTGTTCGAATAATTGTCTTTCCTAGGGTTGATTGTTGGAGTGGTGTTCTAATCACTGTCATACCAGGACGGATCTGAGTCCCTGTGATTACCTATCAATGACACAAAGGGGACATGAATTCAAATGTTTTTCAAGACTCAGGAATGATGATTTTTGAACTCAAGATCTTCTAAGTATACTATGCTTGGTAAAATGTGAGAAATCTCTGGATAAATGTCAGATGTCCCCAGATATTACATTTTGAATACATTTGAATAATGCTTACATTTTTGAAAAACAAACAAAAAAGAAACCCACAAATATTTTTTACTCTTCTTCTTGATAATGTGTTTGATTCTGTTGAGAATAATCTCAAGTTTCTCAACTGACCAAGACACACAATGGTCTAAAGGAAAGTTACAAGACCTAATGAAGGCCATACTCAAAACTATCCCTAGCTTCTAGGTACTTTGGAAAAGCAATATGAGGTTCCCATTTTTCCTCTGAGCAGATTACAGCTACCAGTTAAAGGAGTAAGAAATCAGACGTTCCTTTATTGTATGAAAGAAGAAACTATAGAACGCATTAATTCAGTTTTGTCTTAGGTTAAGAAAATGTTCAGAAAAGTTTCGATTACCTTCCTATCTGACAGTTATCAGTGTCACAAAAAATGATGCATATGATATATATGTGTATACACACACATATATGTACATATCAAGTGCTTCATTAAATATAGATATAATGTTGTGGGTTGTAATTTATTTTTATTCTTCAAATTCTTACTTGCCCACAGCATGTTTTAAGCACAGATGATGATCCAGTGCAAATTTGCAAGCTATAATAAAAGGAAAATTTTCTTTAAAAAATTCCTAATTTAACACTTACTATTCAGAAGAACATACTAACTGATACTAAATGAAAGTCCACCTGGTCAATGGTTAGTGTTTAACTGTTTAATAATTAATCTCTCATATTTTAGAAATCTAACAAATAGAAGAACAGATTTTTCAGAACAATGATTTTTCATAGATTAAGGAGCAATAGGTAAGGGAAAATGAGAGCCTGGGTTAGGCTACTCTGAAAAACCCAACCCACTGTGCTTGACCACAATGAAAAATGAGGTAACCTCAGAAAAGAAGTCTTACCTGTGAATTACTTGTGGTACCTACAGTGCCTGGGGTGTTTGGTCTAATAGTGACTGTAGCTGTTCTTGGCTGGAATGAAGTAAAAGTTTGCTGACTTGCACCTGTACTTGATGGAATGATACCCAGGACTTTCTGTTGAACCTGAACAACACCTTGAAAAAAATTAAGAATTCATTAATAATGCACAGGTGCTGCTAGGTTTCCCTGAAGTAATTACAAACTGGAAAGGTTACAGTGGGATACACAGACTATGAGACCCAACAACACAGAAGAGAAGAAAGAAAATAAAGGCAAAACTATACACATGAATTAAAGGTCTTTACAACTTTTCTTCCTTACCTCCTTGCGTTGTTGGCACATTTACAGCAACAATCTTGCTATTTGCAGGAAGCGGTAGTTTGGTAATTACTTTTCCTGCCATAGTAACTGGGCTGCCTGTAATTTGGAACGTCTGACCTGTGCTGGCAATGGTTGTAGCAGATGTAGCAGCTGTGCTGGTGGCTATTAGGGTATAAGACATTCAATAAGTTTTAGATTTAAGACAACCAGCAATATAGTCACTTCTAGGAAGAAGTTCCAAGGCATAAAATGATGTATTTGCATACTTACAAGAAGATTCTGCCCTTTCATTTCTTTAAATATACCTTTTATTTCGATTTAAGTTTCATCTATTTAAATATTCCTTTTACTAAAGTAAGTTTGGGATTTTAAAGGTTATGCCAGTCAAACATAAGCTTTGGTAGATCCTACCAAAAGAGAAAATCCCAGTTATGTATGTGTCTGCCTTTAAGTAACAGCTCTACTAAATCTTGAGAAGCTTATCCCTGGTGATAATTAAAAAACCAAACTAACGAAACTGATGAAAAAAAAATATGGTATGGGTTTTGAAATTTTCCTTTTATTATTCAGGACTCAGGGCCATTTTTTTTTTCTTTCAAATTTTGGTTAACTAAAAGTCTGTCTCCTTTTACCTTCCCTGATCAAAATCTGATGCATGAAATAACAAAAGATGGTTTGACACTCCTCAGATAGAAGCCAAAGGCAAGCCAAAGTGATTGAGTTATTTCTTAGCCCCACTAGTTAACTGCTGAAAGAAAGATTTCCCTGATGCCAAGTCTTCTTGGTTATTCTGGTGACATTTCAATATCTTCCCTCTATCAGTCTGTTTGTAAAACCTTTAAATTAAAAGTTTAATCTGTAACCTTAGTTTACCTATAAAGTTTGTTTGAAAAGGTTTGCTTCTTTAGGGGGCATATGAGAGATTATGACTCTTTTTCACAAAGATTGTTCAACTTTTAATATTTCATTGAAGGAAATATGGAATTAAGGATCAATTATCTTCTCTTTAACTTTTATGGCCTAAAAGGCATTACAAGATTGTAATATGTAAAAGAATTATTTCTCTATCACTCTGACATAATTTTGCCTATAAGAGTGTTTATGAGACTCCTAATAGGGGTGGTTCAGGTTATCTCTGAGGTCTGAACTTATGCTTGAACAAAATAATAAAATCTAAGTTTTTTACCTCTATAACTTCTGTGTTGTAAATATATCTGGCAGTAGTTACCAACCACATGAACTTAAAGAGAAATCCTATAACAAATACAAGGCTCCAAATCCCACCTGCAATGGGGGTTGACAGAAAAAGCTTGCTAAGTATCCTACTTTCTATACAGCTTACAAACATTAATTCAACTGGTGGCATTCTCTTCTCAATTTGTGATTTTATCTAACAATGAAAAGGCTTATATGCTACTAGAGGAACCAAATCATATTAGTAACAACATTCTCATGATGTATTAAATTAGAAGCTACAAAAAGCTTCAATTAAGTGAAAAGATGACATACAAGTTTCTCATATAGGTGGTCTCATCTTTCATCATATGACCAAAGAAACAAGAAACATTATTTCTTTTTTTTTTTTTTAAGCAATCAGGGTTAGGTACCTTGCTCAAGGTTACACGGCCAGTTATTTCTGGGTGTGGTGCTGAGTGTCTGAGCCCGGGATTCGATCTCCAGGTCATCCCAACACTGGAGCCGGTACTCTTACTCGCTGAGCCACTTGGCCACCCCTGAAACATTATTTCTTGAGACACTTAATCATCTCACTCTGCAGCTGTAATGTTAATAAGTGCAAATGACCAGTCACTATGAAGATTACTGCAACTTATATACCAACAACTGGGCTGAGGATAAAATGTTGGAGAAGTTCAAAGAAGAACCTGACAAGCTCCTTCCAATTAAGTCAACACAAAATTCAATACTCAGCAACCACACTTTGAAAAAGGGAAAAGGGGAAGTTGGTGAAAATGTTGGAAAATACGGTTCAAACTAAAAAATGTGAATAGCCAAATTGCATACTTTTTGGAAGTATGTGTGTGTACACATACTCTCTCTCTCATTCTCTCTGTCTTTCTCTCTCTGCATATTCTTTTAAAAAGAACTGAAATGTATTGCATGAAGAGAAATACATCCTTGATGAAAAGGTGAGAAGGGAAGGAGCAGGCTTTCACAGGAAATTTTCTCCAGAGGACCACATGTTTGCAATCACACTAATGAGTGAGGTATAGAAAACATCCTAGTGCTATTTACTGATTTTAAGAAAGCATCTGATTAGGCAGAGCAAGGTGTTTCATCAACAAGAAACCACAAGAGATGTGATGCCAGAGACTGCTTTTTTCTAACACAACAATATCAACACCAAACCAGTTCTTCTTGATAGAGACCTAGATGTTCAATAGCCATGAAAACTGTCTTCTAAAAAAGTCCAACAAAAGGTTCTGTTAATGATGTGTTCTAAAATTCTATTCTGTATGAATTAGACTGAATCTAGAACACTACAACCCCTTCCCCCAATGAAATCCACAGTGATATGAAAGACTGTGGTCAAAATGGAAAGAGGGATAACTGGATTGCTAGGATGTGACTGCACATCTCAGCCCTACCTGTGTAACCTTGGGCAAGTCACTTAACCTCTGTGGGCTTCAGTATCCTTGTTTGTAAAATGACAAGGTTGGCAGGATGACCTCTTGGGTTCTTTCAAATTCTAGATCCATGATACTATGAATCATCCCAACAGAAAAATAAAGTGGCTGAAAATACAAGAACACCTTTTTATCCAGATTTTACATATAGCTGGATGGGCGGAGAATTCAAGTATACAAAAGTACTATAGTAAAGATGAGCTAGAAGTGACTGGACTAATTCACATCTGGGAAATAAGCACAGCTTGATGCCACAAAAGCCAATCCCCTCCCTTACTGATACTGATATCATTTCAATGATGCTGGATGATTGTGAACAATGGAATGGCACAATCTCAGAAGAATCAGGGCTTCCAATTTAAAAAAAACAATGTATATTGTAACATAGTGTATGTAGGCAGGATGCAGCATCTTACCAATGGGGACCTGCATGACACAAGTGGCTTAAAAGACAGTATCAAGAATATGTATGGGAAGAAAAAGCAGTAAGCTTATGTACAGAGAATGAGAAACAACTGATGGGAGAGCTTGAGTGGTATGTCAACCCTGAAATATCAAAAGAACAAGAGGAAAGCCTCTAGAATATTGGCAGATTCTCCATGGAAGGTTACAGGAAACCATGAGCAGACATCAGACAGGGCGAGACTGGGTAAAGTCCATAGTGCTGCAGACAGGACCCACACTTTTGAAATCAAAGCTCCTTCAAAGTATCAAAGTGAAAACATTTATGTTGGCATGTTGCCATGACCATGTTGGTCTAGAAGAAAGACCAATGGGCTGGGAGTCTGAAGACTGGGGTCAAGGGTAGGGGTGGTGTCTTATCTCAGTTGTGTCAACTAGCAGTACGATCTCAGGTATTGCCACTTATCCTCAATTCTGATGATGCTCCATGTATATACAGACATGGCTTAGTTGGTCTTAGATAGTTGAAAGAGGATGAATAAGACAGAGCTCTGGATTGGAATATTAAAAGACTATTTCTCACTTAGGTTTTATAGCTACACAGACATGTGATCTTGAATAAGTCGATTCTCCTCTCTCACCTTCAAACATTAAATGATTCATTGTATTATAAATAAAATAGCAAAAGGGCAAGAGAAGGTATTAGCTAAAAACTGTGAGATTACTTATGTTGGTAGGATATGAGCTTTAGCAGGTGTTAACAAGATGAGAAGACACTGAATATGGGCCCAATCACAGAATGTATCTGACATTAAGTCCCAGCTTACCTAAATTTTAAGAGGCTTGTTTATTCAAACAGTGCCTGGAGAAATGCTAACTTCCAAACAATATTTAATTTCAGTAGGCAGAAGTAGAACACATTTTTCTTAAATAAAATTAATTGTTCACTTAATGACAACTGTTTACCTGAACTTGACTGGCCTTGTTTAACCCAGGTAGCAAATGTTTGATGGAAGTTCTTGTTCTGCTGGAATGTCACTGTGGCTGGAGATCCAACCTTAGTTGTGAGTACCACTTTGGTTCCAGTGGTAACTGGGCCACTTATAGGGGCTACCACAACTTTCTGTGGGGTGGAGACTGTGTTGGTGGTACTGTTTGTTGCAGCAGTGGTAGAGGCTGCAATTACTGCTGGTAGCTGTTTCTGCTGCTCCAATCGTTTCTACAAAAGTTAGCAAAGGAAATAAAAATTAAGAAGATCGTTTTCTACATCAGATAGGCTCACAGGTCCCAAAATTAGTTTCCTTCTTAAGCTAAGAACCTCAGTTCAAATACTCCTTTTGTAAAATATCAAACACCTGAAAATATGACCCATTTCCTATCTGATTCTAGCCATATATCTTATTTTTTAAAAGCCAAGGTCTACTTCAAATAACAGGAAACTCAAATGGTAGAAATTTTCTCCACACGAATAAACTCAAATTCTGTCTGAAAATAAATATTTAAAATTACAACTGGCATTAGTAATCTTATTAGGACACTGTTGTTCACTGATGGAATGGTCCCAGATGAACCTGCAAATCATATTCACTTAATTTCCATACTAATTTATTGACTTATAAAATGCATGTCAATATCTATAGCTGTTATTGTACGGAGTAAATTTGCATTCAGTCAAGCTGAAACATATAAAGATCTTTTCTAGACTTCCTACACTACTGTGTTCAAAAAAATCACTTTTAAAAGTGATTATAAACATAAATAAATGTCAAGTTTATTTCCATTTAGTCTGGTCCTTCTTACATTATGACCTTTCAGACTGCTGGATCAATCAAAACAGAAACGTGCCATACTTTAGTCACAATAATATGCTCAAACTTTCCAACAGCTTATTGTTATTGTTTTGTGAATTCTTTACTTGTACTTTGTTAAATATAAATGTGTCCATTTTTCAAGGTAATTATTGTATATAAAACTACATCAAGATAATTACTTTCAAGGAAATTCTAAAGATATAGAAAACCAAAAAGAAATAAAGTAAGGAAAGTTGGAAAAATACTATTTTCACTTTGGAAGACAAAATTCCAAAAGACCAACATATCCTATTGGGAGGAGAATTTATATCATTCCTAATAGCAAACACCATTTGAACTATGATAGTCTCATAGTACTACATAGTGCTGGCTGATCAGTGTTGGCTAAACAGTGGTCTTATAGTGAGAAATAATTAACTGATTTCGTAAGATTTTTTTTTTATAAGCCATTTGACTTATTTATTTAGATCTTCAATAAACTACAGAATTTTTCTGGTATGGTAGTTTTTGTATGCTCTTCTTAACAGAGAAACTGGGTCTTAGAAAGCTACTTTAAAAAAACCTTTATAAAACTAGCAGGTTAAAAAAGAGAACAAAAAATATTCTGATTTTGTACATTATTCAGAGAGATGTACATTAGTGAACCAAAGATTGTTTTCATACAGTGAATTTGATTGTTTCATTCATACAAACAAATGTTGCTTCAAACCAAACACCACAGTCCCAGTACTCAATGCTGTAGTTTGTATGCATGCATTTTGGGTAATGATGCAAATTCGTTGACAGGTGGGACTAGTAACAGCTCCCCCACCTGCTGGGCAGCCAATCGTTGCTGTTTTAGTTGAGCCTCCATTTGGGCCTTGAACTCCTCGGCCTTCTTCTGTTCACTAACCTTAGCCTGCTGCTCAACTGCCTGTGCCTTTTCCTTCTCCACTCTGAAGAAAAAAAAGAAAAATATAACAGATCACTATACTTGTAGGTTTTTAACATTAAGTGCTACGTGGATGATCATGGAACAAAACTGCCAAACATTAAAGATTTTAAAAATACTACAAAAATTAAAAATAGGACTACAATCAAAATAGAAAATTTAAGTCGATAACATCAAAGTATAAGCTCTTAAAAAGAACTAAATATGAGTAAATATCTACCATTAAAAAAAAACAAATGGAATAAATTAACAAAGACATACTTAATAAATTAAAATTATAATTCTTTATTGCATGATCAACAATTACTTATCTAATTACCTTTCTGCAAATGCCCGGATCTCCCATAACTCCAATTCCTCTTCTGCTACCCAGGTTTCAATTATAACAGGGCCTGTTTGCTTAGGTGTTTCTGGCCTCTTTGGCCTCAGTGCACTTGATCGAAGCCCTTTCCTCTGAGGTGTAGGAGTTTCTTTGGACGGAAAAGAAATCAAGACAAATTAAAACATTTAACTTTGAACATTGCTAGTGGATCTTTTTTTGTTGTCAATACCTTATATTCACACTCCAGCACTTTAGTTCATTTTATTTTAGGTTTTCTCCTGGAAAACCCTCCCAAAACATTTTCAGCTACTGAAATCATCCCAACACTTCAAGGAACAAATGAACTGCCACTTCTGAAACCTTCACTGATTACCTCCAAAGAGATGTAATTTTGCCCTAGCATTCTATATCAGTTTTATGTTATTTTAGTAAGTCTTTCTGTAATGTGACTCTCACCTCTTCTGACATCCCCAAATATATTCCTGTTTCTTACAGGTCTTAACATCTGATAAAATTTGACAATGACACACATCAATGTGATATCTTTTCTTTGTTGACTTATTACTATAGTATAATTCTCTGTATCTTACATAGAGCCTGTAGAAGTATTTGTACACAAGTGCTCAAAAGTTTTGTTGTCTGGCTGATATTATCCTGTCCTGTAAGGCTTTCCTAATGGGAATTCAATGTAAGAATTAAAGCATTTATATATATATATATATATATATATATATATACATATGCATGTAAAACCAATTCTCTTTGTATAAAGTCCTTGTAAGAGTCACTTTTAAATGAACAAAATATACAAGAATATTCACATGAGAGTCAATGGAGAAAGTCAAAAAGTTGAGGGAAGCTAGGCCAATTAAATATTTATGCACATTTGTTTTAAAAAATTCTTTACCCTTTGGAGCTTCTGGAACACCAATGGGGCAAATGATTTTCCTGATGCAATATTCTGATCGAATGCCATATGGACCAACATCTCTCCGTTTAATTATTTCAGTTGTTGTAATTTCTGTGTCTGATGTTTCTATGGAGATTGAATGAAGGTAAGATTAATTACAATTTAAAATACATGGAAAGTATTGTTTACTAAAAAATCACCTCTGTTGTGTCTAGGGTGTGGAATATTGCATTGACTGTCAAAACTGTTGTGTTATCTTTGCTGAGGTCTCTCTTGGCCTTTGTTACAAGGGAAAGTTCACTAGAGAGAGAAAGAATACATCTGGAAATAAACATGATGTAAAAACAAAAGGTCTATATTTTCAAAAGGAGGAAAACCAAGGCAAAGTCTAAGGGAAAGTGGAAGAGAAGAACTGAAGATCAGTGAGAAGTGAGGTAAGCTAAAGTATAAAATATCTGCAGAGTCATTATATGCTGCTGACTATACATTGGCTGATGCTAGTATAGGGCACTTCACAGACCCAGATGAAACACAATATTTCTGTGAAATGGAACTATCAAGTATCAAGGTATTCAAGTTTTCCTATACACTGAATTCACCTCAGTACCTTGTCAACTATATTATACCAATCAATCAAAAAGCATTTATTAAATGCTTACTATGTGCCAGGCACAATACCCAGCATTGGAGAGAAAAGAGACAAAAACTGTCTCAACTTTCAGAAAATCAGTATCTAATAGTGGAGACAGCATGTAAGTAACTAGGTCTACACAAAAGATATACAGAATACACGGGAGCTCATTTCAGAGGGGAAGGTACTAGCAGGTGGGGGAATGGAGTGTTGTGTTTGAGTGAGAGCACTGAATAAAGTTCCTTAGGATATGGAGTGGTCAGGGGAAGCCCCTTCTGGAGCAGTCATAATAAAACATTATTGTTCAAAAGCATGTATATCATAAGCTACATAATCACTAAGGAAGTGCTACATGCAGCCAATTTCCATTTCCTCTGTAACTGTGGACTTGTTTCTAAATGAAGGGATGTTACCAGAAGGCAACTGGTAGCACTGAGTGAAGGAAGAGAAAACTTTTGGCAAAGTGAGGTATAAAGTGGGTATGAGTATCCTAGTTACAGACAATTTTGATTCCTAGTAACAAGCAACTTTTCCCTTTTTTTAATAAGCAACTTTTTTATCCACATTGTTTCATACATCATAAATGACTCACATGACAATTTAGATACAGAAAGACCTAGGATTAGATGACACAATGTAAACTTCAGTTCATAAAACTCAAAATTTTTAAAAATAAATAAGCATTTCAATTTTTAAAGCAAACACAAGACATGCTTAAAATCAAATACCACTATCATTTAACTTTGATACTAAAATTTTAAGCAAACAAAAATGTATAAAAATATACTACCTGTTCGAGTGGTCCCTCCCCCAGGAGGAGTTTTGGCTGCCATATCATCCCACCTTAAACTTGCCCAGAGTAACCGCAACATAAGACTTACTCCAGCCAATGACTTTACTGTCTGAAGTCTGTATCTGAAATAAATGCCAAAGAAACCACAACATGTAAACTTCATGAAACTAAAGAATTTTTCAGTTCTTTCTCATCTTGTTTAAGTAACTATAATATAGTTTCTCAAACATTTTGGGTAGTAAGCTACCCTAGAAAACCAGGCGACTGATTTCTCTTTCCTTTAACTTTAATATTTAGTATATCATAAAACATTTTCATACTCTACTCAGCATTATATCTGTGTTCTTGTAAAATTCTTTCCTATTATAATGATTATAAGTCTGTAAGCGCTGGGACTGTCTTATCTTAAAAAAAATAATACATCTCAGAGATTCATATAAATTAGATGATCAGTAAATGTTATTGGATCAATCATACTGATTGGGAAAAGGCAAAAGGTTTCATGAGTATACCTTTACATAGACAACTCAAAATATTTAACTTCCAATGCCAAAGGGACTTTATGGTCCACATGAATTGATAAATCTATTGTACAGTTGGCACAACACAATTTAATTCCATATTAAGATTATACATATTTAAAATGGATTACAAAAAACCAAAACTATGAAACAGGAAGACAGAAAAATTTAGAAGAATAAACCCAGAGGAAATAAATGCATTTAGATCAGTGAGTGAAAAAGGTTGTGCTATACAAATTTTCTGAACCCAATGAACTTCAAATATCTACAGACATCTTATTTGTAGCCCTCTGACACCTATCAACTCTTATATACCAGATAATCCTAATGCAGCAACATCTATGAAACATTAGTGTCTAGGAGTCCTCAAAGAGGGTCTTTAGAGAAATATTAAACTAGTTACTAATGGTGGTACAAAAGTCTTGAGTCTTGTTTAAATAATCATTTGCATGAATAAAGTATCTCCTAAAACATTTATATCAAAACAAATTACATTACTACAATGTGTTTCGTGTCATGAAGATGAAAGAGTTTAAAAGCTCTAAAAATTGAACTTAATTCTTAATTCTTGTTCACTTCCTCCTTTTAATTAAGCCTACTACTGATTAATTACCATGGACTACATTGTTAGCTCCTAACATACAGCCTACCAAAGAAAACACTGGAGGGAAAAAACCTACATTGTTTTCTACCCCCACTAGAAAAAGGGTAGATCAGGAAAGCTTAGCATAAGAGCAGCTTTTCAGTAGCCTGGCTTGTTGGGAACAGGAAAAAGTTAGGTAATGAATGAAAGAATCAAACAACCAAAATTTATTAAGAGTCTTTTATAGCTCTAGGTATTGGGCACCAAGACAAAAATGAAATAGTCCCTGCCCTAAAAGAGCTTACTTTCTATTAAGGAAAACAACAAGTACTGATATGAATATATTTATGTATATATTACATATAAATGTAATATATAATATATATAACATATATATGTAAAATAAATACAAGGTATGTTGGGAGGGGGGGGCAGAGACTAGTAAAGGTCTTATGTAGGATGTGGGAGTTTTGAGCAGAGCATTGAAGAACACCAGAGATTCTAAGAGGCAGATAACTGAGCAGAGTGTCTGGCCGAGAGTTTGTGCTAAAATGCTTGTTGAGTGAGACGAGGAGGAAGTGCATTTCAGGCATGGGAGTCAGCCTGTGCAAAGGCACAGAGAAATGAATAAATTGGAAAAACAGCAAACTTCTCTAGTTTAATTTAAGTCAGATCTGCCCAGTCTAGCCTTCCCCCCCCCCTTTTTTTGTTACAGGAAGAACTACATTAGAAAAAGAGTTAACAGCCTTTCACAGAGATGGCATATTGTCTTCATTTATTCTCTCTTTACAAAAGTGAAGATGTGGCTGGGAAATTTCTTTATATGGGGGATAAGGGTGGAATTGACCACTTATAAGTGACTCTCTTCTTCCTCATTAAGAGGCTGCTTCCATGTAAAGCTATCAAAGCTGATCAGTAAT
This sequence comes from Petaurus breviceps papuanus, assembly GCF_028583685.1. NCBI lineage: Eukaryota > Metazoa > Chordata > Mammalia > Diprotodontia > Petauridae > Petaurus > Petaurus breviceps. Next base: position 27,024,895 of record NW_027187380.1, on the reverse strand, counting down.
AGTAGTTGTTGATGATTAGGGAAAAAAGGGGGGGGGGTATTCTTCCTATGTACTTCCTACAACCTCAGTATTACCTGCTCTAAATAGGCTCTTTTAAAATAGAAATATTCATGCAACTTTAACACCCAGCACTTTAGTGAATTGGGGGATTAGTTGTTTACAGAAAAAAAGGGACATTGGAAAGGAAGGCGAGGATTGAGCCTAATGAAGGAAAAGGGCATTGACAGGAAGCTAGCAAGGCACTGAAGTTTCATCTGTTCCACCACCGTGTATAAGCCAATCCTGACTATGCCAATCAGAATTACTTTATGTTCCAGCACTGATGCCAGAGTTTGCTGACTCTTTACCTAGAACTTTAGACATACATATATCCTTATATCAACATAATGAATTTCAAAACCAACTCTAACTTCTAGATTATACTGATTTAGTATAAATAAATAAGAACTGACATTTCTTTTAACTTCAGTAAATGAATTAGTATTTGAGAGATTTCATTATCACAGAACTTAGGGTGGTAGAAAGAGACCTGATGGACATTCAACACACCATACTCCAAAGGAAACCTCACTAAAACCTATCATACAGCTTCTGCTGCAAAATCTCCAAGGAAGGTCATTACTTCTTCAAGTAGCCCATTTTGCTTTTGGACAGTTTTAAACACTAGCAAGTTCTTCTTGACATCAAATTCAAATTTGCCTTTTTTGCAACTTCTTTGCAATTCATTGTTTCTAATTCTGCCCTCTGGTGCTCAAAAGAGCAAGTCCAACCCCCCTGAAACATGATAACCCTTTAAATACTTGAAGATAACTTTCATGCTCTCCCAGTAAGTCTTCTTTTCTCCAAGCTAAATAACTGTCATTCGTTCCACCAATCTTCATACAAAATGGACACTAATCCCTTCACTATAGCAAATCTCTTCTGAAAAGTTTCCAGTTTATTTATATCCTCTTAAAATTTTTAACAATATTCCAGAGGCAGTCTGACTGTGATAGAATACAGTCATCCTTATTCATGAACGTTATGTCTCTATTACTGTGGTCCAAGATCTCATTAGCTTTCTTGCTGCCATGTCTCAGGGTCACTAAATGATAACTGAACTTTTAGACCACTGAAATGCAGAGATGTTTTTCAGACAAATTTCTGACTATCTCTATCACCCTGTACTTGTGAAGTTGATTTTTTTAATCCAAGTGTAATGTATACCTAATGGATTTCACATAAATATTAGATTTATCCCAATACTCTAGCCTTGTAAGATCTTTTGGGATCCTGATACTGTCATCCACTGTTTTAGTTATCCCTCCCAACTTTGTTACATTTATATATGTGAAAGCATAAGATTACCGCCCCCCCCCCCCTTATCCAAGTCATTTGATGAAAATGTTAAGTGGCACAAGGCCAAGCACAAATTTCACAGTGCATCACTGGAGTTCTTCTGCCAAGATGACACCAACCCATAAGGCTACTATTTGAGACCTGACCATTCAGCTAGTTCTCAATCCATCTAATTCAATTGACTGGGCCAAATACCTCTACTATTCTTCCATAAGAATAGCACAAAAAACCTTTATCAAATGCTTTGCATTAAAATCTAAGTAAACTTTATCTACAGATTCCCCTAATTTACCAAGCTGATCAAATAAGGAAAAATTAGGCTCATACCACCTGTTCTTAATTTAGGATGTATTTAAAGATCTACATGTCTCCTAATCACCTGGAAAGAGAATGTGGAAAAGGGCTTCAAAAAAGTGATAGAAATTACATAAATGAATATCAATTATCCCCACAATTCATATTTTAACACAATATAAAATAAGGCCCTCAAAATCTGGCAACTAACAGTACTTATTTTGGGCAGCTAAAAGAAATAGCATTCCAGCAGATCCTAATATCCTAATAGTTAAGAACAAAGTTTTGCCTCAACAACTGCCAGGTGGCCATTAAAAAAAATTCAAATATTTGTACATTGTAACTTTTCCAGTGGGAAAGAGGTTACCTGCTGGACAGTCAAGGATACATTTTTGAGACCGTTCTCAATGAAGACAGCTGAAAAGTGCAGAGTAATCCTACAAATCCATGAATTGTAATGAAGCTTTCCTTGATTCCCTGCAGGATTCTGCAAATCCTTCACTGCAGTCCCTGCAGAGAAATTGTACTTTTCAGCTGTCTCTATTGAATGTGTAATGGAGTGATGATATTTTAATCCAAATCAAAAGGCAAGCTATAAAAAATTTGGTTAAGTATTATCAATTAATAAAAGATGATATTATTAACTGAAATAAATTATAATTACACTATATAGAGCTCTGATATGCACTTATTTTATGGTATTCCATTTCAAGGACTAGTCGAGTTCTAATGAGAAAGGAAACAATTAATACGTTAACTTATGAAGGACTAAAAACTTAGACAGGAGACCTACCTAATAACTTACTCAAGTGACATTTGTGATTAATGGAAGCCCAAAGAGTTATGTACAAAAGCTTCCTAATGACAACTAGTATGTACCCTGGTACCCTAGCATGTCTAACTGAACAATCAAAACTACATGAGAGTTTCCATTAATTACACTCTCTACCCTTCTGAGTTTTAAAGAGAAGGGAAAGAAAAAGAGCTCAAGGACATAGCATTTGACAAAGGGAAAAAGCACAGCAGCCAAGTAAGAGGGAAGTGCAGATGAAAGGTGTAACAGAGAGCCCTGAACTGGGAGTTAGAAAAAAGGGTAGTTTCAGCTCTGCCATTTATTAAATGTCTGACTTTGGGTAAATTACCCAAACTGACCTTAGTTTTCCTCATCTCCAAAATAAGAGTACTAAACTAAATGAGCTCATTTAAGATCACTTCTAGTTCTAACACGTGATGAGTTTATAAACTTCAAAGTCATGTGCAAATAATTTGTCCCCAGAAACAATGCCTAGAGTAAGCAATTCCTAAATAAGGAATACTTCTGGAAATAAACCCCAAAGGAATCTGAAAGGACAAGAAAATCTTAAGAGTTGTTTTGGAAATAAATATTGGAAAACCTGAAGGAGTGTTTATTGTGAAAAAAAATTGGACGTTACCATTCCAGCATACTGATTTCCCCTTAATGATTCAAAAACATTTCAACTTAAATTATTTTTATGCATTACTTAATAGAAATAAAGTAGCAACATTTCAGAAATATATAACAATTTGATTCCATAAGAATAATTTCATCATTGTACAAAATAAATGGCAGCAAACTGAGAAATTAAACTATGGAAGCAACCTAGCTTGACATTTCTCTTTTGCTCTCCTAAAGTGAAGGTGAGATTAATTTCCAGAGTTCCAAATATCCTGACCCATGAGCAATTCTTTTGCTGGTTTGTGAATGCTAGCTTTCTGAGTCTGAATTCTTCTAGAATACATTACATTACTATTTCTATGTTTATCAATTAAAATGTAGTTCTGTAGTCTAATTTTAGTAATTCATTTATTCAAATGTATTCTTTAAATCCCCACAATTACTAATTTCTACAAATGGTTTTTAAAAACATACCTCCACGTGATACCAAAAGTAGGTCTTGGAGATGGATATGGCCATATATCCAAGGCAGGTTTTGCATTGTAATTAAAACAAGGTACCTCTCGAATGCCACCTTTTCTGGCCAACTTTTTCAAGTCATCATTAGGCAAAACAAATATGCTCTTTTTGCTGCTCTTGGTAACAAATTTCCTATAGGACGGCAGAGCTGTGCCAGAACGAGTCTTCTTAGGTCTGGAAAATTTCATTAGTTTTACTTTATCTTTTGTAGAATATTCTTTGCTCACAGTCATTGATGTTACTAATGTGCCCCCTGGAGTGGTCAGTGAATCAGTGACTGTTGTTGTAACAACAGTTTTACTGTGTTCCTTCACAGAGATGACATCCACATTACTTCCAGTAGTGGGTGTGCTCAGTTTTGTCACAGTAGTAGTGGTGGTGGTTACAGTGGACATAGCACAATTTTCAGTAGAGGAGACCACTGATTGCCGATCACCTTGCGAAGCCAATACTTCTGCAACTTTAAACACAGTTTTTGATTCTGTGGCCACCGTTGATGTTGTTGTGGTGACTTCTGTGATCACTGTTTTTCTTGTAGCATTTCCATTGCCATTTTCCATTTTGTTAGCAGCCACACCATTCTGATCATTAAAATCACTACTTAGGTTAGACTCTTCACCAGAAGTAATAGGTGATGGGGGAACTTTTTTGACTTCTGAGGTTTCAACCTCCATATTTTCTACTTGACTAATTGAGCTGCTCTCTTTACACGATGAAGGTGCTATTGAAGGACCATCAACAGAAGCAGCTTTTTCAATGGAATGGTGTTTTTCAATCAAATGTTGCATACACTTGGGTCCTTTGATTGATGTTAGATTTTCCATGTTACCTTGGTATTTACCATCAATATCTGAAGAACTAAGGAAACACGATTTTGTGTTCAAGTTACTTTTTTCATTGAAATCTTCCATGATGACATCTCCATTCATGAATGGCCTTCCAGGAGCTTCCTTAACAATTAATGGCTTGATCTCATGTTCAGGAATTGTTTTAATACTATTAACCTTTGGTTCAACATTACCAGTTCCTACCTTACTATCAGAGATCTCGTTCATGTATTCATCTTTTGAAAATATCTTAAATTCATTATCTTTCCCATTAATCTGAAATGTAGCTGCTATTTCTTTCTCTCCCTTTTTCTCAAGAGTATCTCCATTTTCACTATTCTTTTTGTCTATTATGTTCTTTAGATGTATTTGATGATGACATTTATTCACTGAGCTCTCTAATTTCTGCTCCTGACTTGGTTTTTCACCATTAGCTTCAGCTCTTTTACAATGTAACATGTCACTACTGGCTCTTTCTCTGGGTTCTAGAGTTTGCTTTTCGGAAGACATGTCTGAAATTAACTTTAGCCCTTCAAGAACTTGTTCCTGGTGTCCTATGGAGCATTTTAAATTACTTTTATGGCTGTTTGGAGCAAACACATCTTCCTCCTTACTGTCCTGAGTGAATACAGATTCAGAGCTCTTTTCCAAAGTGCTATTATTTTCAGAGTCACATGCCTGTTTTCCATATTGTTCTCCCAAAGCTGCTGCTTCAGAGGTAGCCGGAACATCTGTGTCACAGGTACTTTCATGAACCACCGGTACTGAAACACTTTCAGGAAGAGAAACAGTGGTATTTACTGATAGGAAATTATTTTCCTTTTTAGTGGCCAACATACTTTTTTCATCTTGACTGACTGGTTGATCATCCACATTGGGGGTATCATGTTCTTTTGTTTTAAGCCTGTCTTGTTCTGGCCATTTATCAGCACCTCCAAGTTCGGCTACATCACTGATGACAGAATTTTGTTTCTGGAAGTTTGGTTCTGGGCTCTGAATGGATACTTTTTCTAGTACCTGACCTTTTGTGGAATGTTTATCTGTATAAGTTACATCAGAGCCACTAATCCTAACAGTAGAGTTTTCATTATTTTGTGAACATTCTTGAATCAGATCTTCTGTTCTGTTATTATCTGAACCCTGTGTTTTCTCCTGATCAACCATTTTGACTTGACCTCCCTCTTTTGCTTTCATTAATACACGTGATTCAGCCATGCTTTTCAGGGGACCCACGTTAGTCTTTCCTTCCAACTTCATTTTTTCAAGGCGCTGTTTTTCCTCCAATGTAAACTGTTTAACTCTCCTTTCAAGTAATCCATCTAATTTGGATGATTTTACTTTCTTTTTGTAACTAGTCCTCAGATGAAAACCCTCACTGACATTAATTACATCTGCTTTAAAAGAATTTTCCTCACATCTTGCAGATGAATCTGCTTTTAATTCATCTATCTCCATAGGTTCTTCTTTGATAGGCTTATCATTTTCAGAATTAAGTATTCCTTTCTCATCTGTGAATCAAAAACATTTGTATTAATAAAATTTTAGTATTAAAATGTATAAGTAATAGTGCTATTCATGGATATAATAGTTTTACTTTTTATATTGCCTCATTTTCTTTATTTTCATTCTAGTGTGAAATAGGAAATAATCAAGTCCCTGGCATGTGAATACAATGTAGAATTTGGAAAAGCAAATTTTTAAAAAACTTATTAATCTAAGCAAATATTATAATTTAAGTAAGAACTTCATGGTTTTAAAACTTCACTGATAAATTAGGACATTACATATTTTTGTATACAAAGAAATATTTTCATTTAAGATTTAGAAACCAACCTAAAAGTTTTTATTAAGAATCTACAATGTATTTAGGCATTGTGCTAGAAGCTGGTTTAAAAAAAAGATTCTTTTGTCTTAAATTATTTTCAAGCTCATATATACTTTAAGAAAAACAATATTCTCTCTTTATGCATATATTTATGTATATGTTCTTATGTGTTTATTTTTGTGTAATTAGAGATACATACATGACACAGACATAGTCATATGGATCTCACTACAAGGCTGGCTTCAGGATAATCAACTTTTGGGCAAGGCTACTGAAAACCAACTAATAAATAACAGGGAAGATGGAATCTGCAGTGGTGCAGGGAGCATTTGAGAAGTGAAATAGATCCTTGAAATATATTTCCGTATGCATACACATACATATATACACATTCACACATCTGTATTAAAAATACAAAAATCACTGTCATACCTTTTCCTTTTGTAGCAACTACATCTGAAGAGGTACTATCAACTTCAGGTTTTTCTTTAAGCATTGTACTTTCTTCTTTAGTTTGGTCTTTCTTCTCGGAAATTTTTGTAGTTTCCGTTTCAATTTGGTCTATTTCTTGTAGCATTTCTGAATCACTTGCTTTACTTTTCTGAGGGTTGGTCTCTAATTTTACTTTTGTTGGACTTCGTGTTAAACTTTTTCTTTTATCTAGTTCACACTCATTTTCACCAGTGTCAAGATTTTGGGCTAGAAAGAACCAAATATTAAAATGAGATACTACCAGTATTTTAATAATTCTACACATTTATTTTTGTGTATCTGGCATAGTGGCATGTTTCTGTTTCACTGTGAATCAAAACCATTTATATATTGTGGTCTCTTAGTATTTAACAATACATTAAAATATAATCTTAGTATTAAATACTCATAGATGGAAATAATGAATTTATCTTTATTTTTAAAATTTTAAAAATATATAGCATTTTATACTAAGTTATTTTGCTTAAAAAAGGCACATAGTTATTACCATTTTTTTCTCTAAAAACCTATAAAAACAAATCTAGCCTTTAGTACAAGCAGAACAGTAGTGACCACTTGGAATGATTTTAGAAATGACAAAAATCTTCTGTATGTACTAAGGACTGAAACTACAAATATTCTCTTGATTTTAATCCCCTATTTAAATGCAAACACATTGTGGAAGTAATGCTCTATCATATATTCTGTAGTAAAAGAATACTATGATGCTGTTCAAAGAATAGCATAATAAGTTTTTTTTTTTTTGGGGGGGGGGGGAGTGCAGGGCACTGGATATAGAAGGGAGAGGAGATACCATGAGGACACTAGGGGCGAGGCACCAGTGAAGAAACGAAGAGAAGAAGGGAGAGAAGGAAAGGGAGATGGGAGCAACAATCTTCAGGTAATTTACCGTTCTACTATGTCTGTTGAACTAGTGAATGCAAGGCAAATATAACTGACCTGCACCAATAATTCACACTAACATGACATATTCCTCATTTGGATCATTTTTATTTAAAAAATAACATGTTAAAAAAAAATTAGCAGGGACAGAGTCAAGATGGCAGAGTAGAAGCAGGTCCTCCGTGTGGCTCTAGCTTCCACCTTCCCTAATTCATGTAAAAGGGCACTCTGAACAAACTTTGGAGCTACAGAACCCACAAAATGACACTGAGAAGCTAACCTTCTGCTGAGGACAGCCCAGCAGGCCAGCAGCAAGCGGCCAGTGCAGTGCTCTGGGAGCCAAGCCCAGCTCAATGCCAAGGTCTTAGCCCCAGGGTGGGCCTGACAAGCTGCCAGTTGGAGGGACTCCAGATCACCAGCCGCTGTGGCGGTCCAGAATTATCAACACATAGATGTTAAGGACAAAATGAGAGGTCAGTGCACTGTGGACTTTGGGACCCAGTAGTTGGGAGTGCGTTGGCTTTTGCCTCCGGGGCAAGAAGCCGCTGAGGAGCCACAGCTATGCAGCCACCCCCACGTGGCAGCTTCAGCTCCTGGCCTGCAGAGTGTAGGAGGACCAAGAGACCAGTCTAAGGGATAATTGCTCTTGCTTTAACCTGCTTGGATCTGTATTGCAGTCTAGGGTGGAGGTCCTGGGGTATGTGTCCAGCTTGCCAGAGCATGTGGAAGCTTCAGCAAGGGCACACAGCTAAAAACTCTGGCAGCTGAGGAAATCCCAGCGTTTGGGACAAAAGCTCCCGTCTGGTAGCAGAGTCCTACTGTGGCAAAAAAAAAAAAGCCAAAAGTCAAGTAATTGAGTGGCAAAATGACCAGGCAAAGGAAACAAAGCAAACAGAAGAACCCAACATTAGACTCCTATTTTGGGGACAAAAAGGAGCAAAGAATGGAACAGGAGGAAGACGGTGAAGTCAGAACTCCTGCACCAAAAGCTTCAAAGGAAAATACGAGCTGGTTACAGGCTACAGAGGACCTTAAGAAGAGGATAAGAGAAGTGGAGGAAAAATTGGGAAGAGAAATGAGAACGATGCAAGAAAATTATGAAATGAGAGTCAACAGCCTGACTGAGGAAAATAACACCTAAAAAATAGACTAACTCTATTGGCAAAAGAGGCTCAAAAAGGCAATGAGGAGAAAAATGCCTTAAAAAGCTGAATTTGCCAGATGGAAAAAGAATCTCAAAAGCTCACTGAGAAGAATCATTGCTTCAGAATACAGAACATGGGAGGAAGGGAATGAATCTGGAATTCAAAGTTTTAAAATCAAATGTTTAAATATATATATATATATATATATATATGTATATGTATACACACACACACATACACATTATTATCAATACTATTTTCCACGTAATTGGGAAATAAGATATCCAGGCACTGGGGCACAGAGATCCACTATGCCCTACTGTAAAAGTCAAAAGGGGTATGGGAGAAAATATGGGAGAGAGCAGATTGGAGGAGGGGATATCCTATGGGACTGCTATTTTGGGGCAGTGGGTAGGGGAAAAACGGGGAAAAAATTTGTAACTCAAAATCTGGCAGAAATGAATGATGTAAATCAGAAGTTAATAAAGCATTTGAAAAATGAAAAAAAATTAAAAAATAGCCTGGTCCCACTAAATAATCTTAAAATTACTGAAAAACCCCAAACTTTTGTGTGTTGGCCCCTTTTGTATTAATCATGATGAATCAGACTAAAAATTTAAGTCTAAAAATAAATACATATTCCCCCCTCTTTTTTTCTTGTGTTCTGTACACTTAAAAATTATTGACGCGTTTGCTATGGCTATAACTGATAACTTCCCAAATGTACAGATATGTTACTTTATAATATTCATACAATACAAATATTAAATACTGTATCATCCTTACTAAATCTAATAATGTTTACATCATATAGTAACTGACTGTCCACCATGATAGAAGTTTATTAACATACGATAAAAAGAGGGTATTCCACCATTGTCACAACTAAGCAGCTCAGTATAGCTTGTCCCTTTGAATAGCTTCATCCACTGCTGCCATCCTGGGGAAGTGGTGCTGGCTCAAGGCATGAGCAGAAAGAATGCCAAAATTCAACTAGATAGCACTACTTCACTACTGGGAATTAGGTTATGGGAAGTGAAGGAGGGGAAAAAAGATATCCTAGACAACCTTGAATAGATAACCAGTTTATTATCTAAGTAAAAGCTCACTAAAACAAATACATTCATAATAAAACATCTCTTCATGACAAAAAAGAACATTTCCATGTGTTGAGTGATTTACTGGAATAGCTTATATAATAGATTCTTATATAACAAAAGAATTGTTGTCATTGTCCCTTGGATTATAATGGATTATGATTATCAAATATTGCACACTCACTACTTATGAAAGTCTGTGCCATGAAGCAAATTATAACACTTTAAGACAAATAGATCATAATGTTTCTAGCATTGCAGTATACAAAATCAAACTGTCTCCACAATTTGACCAAGACAGTCCCTTTTGAGGCCAGTTTAGTAGCTAGAGAACACAACACTGAGCTGACACCATCCCACCTGCTAACATAAGCCCAAAAGAGCTAAAACATCTTATAAAATACTCTTTATACATAAATGTTAGCCGATTATATTACATAGCTAAAATCACATTATAAAGAACAGTGTTTACTAGAACAGTGTTATGCTATAAAATATACTAATACTTCATTTATTCAGGATCTTTAGGGAAAGAACAATGATTTACACCAGTTAGGTGTCAGAGTGCTAGATTTTAGTTAGGGAGAATTGAATGAAAATTCTGTTCAGACACTTAGCTGTTTGACCCCAAACAAACCACTTATAATTCTCAGAACTTCGATTTCTTCATCTATAAAATATGGATGATTATAGCACCTAACTCTGAGGGTTATTTTGACAATCAAATAAAAATATATAAAGCACTTAAAACACTAGTTTTAGGTTAAATGTTTAATGCTTAATCCTTAAATGCTAGCTATTATTATTAGCTGTATATAATTCTTACTTCTCTATATTCTATAACTTTATAATTAACTACTTTGATGGGAATTTTCCTAAAACATTTTGTATACTTACCTTTCACATAAACATCATTTAATTTTTTTCTTGAAACCATCATTACAAACATTTATTATTGTACTGTGCTATAATATAGAACTAATGAGGTATACAGGGATGCTGGCTCCTGTCTACTTAAATAAACCTCAGGCTACTTCACTGTTTGAGCTCCTGTCTCTTCTAATTCACTGTCAGATGTTACTTCTTGCCCGTTTCTATCATTCTTGTATATATCATTTTTTATGTTACAGGTCTACAAAATAATTAGCTTTTATTTTGTCCAGAAACTAACAAGCTTGTTAGAATTAAATGGGGTCAGTGTTTCTGAGAGGCTCTGCTATGAGTCAAGTAAATAAATGAACCTGTGTCATTATAGCTGGTCTTAAGTCTTATTTGGCCACTTGCTGACTCTTGACTGTTGACAGAAGTAGCATAAGAATAAATGAGGTGCACTGGTACTTATAAACCTCAACAAATTTTGTTTAGGCAGGCTGGTCTTTAGGACACTTATTTTTTTTATGAAGCTCTACTATTCTCTGAGTTTCCTTATTTCTCGCTTAGTAATTTTTTATACTATGTGAATAAAATAAATGACTTAAAACACATTCTATTTAGAAAGTAGACGAAAAACATTTTTACCTAGGACATGGCTAATGTGGGTTCAATAAGCAAGAAATTAAAAGCATAGAAAAATAATCTGAGGTACTTACTGTCTAATATTTTTCTGTAATTCACATTAGTATTTCCAGGCAACTTAGGGACAAACCTATGAACATGTGTTTTACTAATCCAACTCCAACCTCCGTAGCCTGTTACTCTATATTCCTCTCCTTTTTGTTTCCACACCTGTTATAAAGGGAATTAATTTGATCAAGTAACACAAATAACACATTTTATAAGACATTTGTAGGTTTTATCTAAGTAAGATCATATTCTGTCAGGTATTTTCATCTAACTGGTTCTTTCAGCACAGATCAGAAAGGAAGAATCTCATTTAGAAGTCAGAGATGAAAAGGAAATGATTGGCTCCTTCTCAATGACAGAAAAATAAATACAGATAACAAAACAAATAGAAAGTATTTTGCTTCTGTCTTTGCCATAGTTAACTAAGTAACTCTCTACCCATACATGAGATGCTACACTTACAGTTATCCCAGCAAGTTAAAGAGAGAATTAACATATAATGTAGTTTACATTTTGTTTGGATGAAAACATTTTTAAAATGATCAAAAAGAACTACTTGCAAGATAAATAACAATGACTAAATAGTTATTTTTGTCAACTAATCAAGCACTACATTACAAATTTAAGCTATAAAACAGAAGGCTCTGAAACAACTAAAAATACTTTAAGATATTATACTTTAATAATTCAACTGATTCTCTATCATACTCTGTTCCAAAAGGCTGTTCCAAACCTTTTATCCTTAAGCATTCTTCCCATCCTTTCAACAAAGGACCTCATATGTGACTAAGAAAATGGAGACCCTTTTGCCATGAGTTCTTCTCCCCTACTCTAAATCTCAAAACCTTTTTAGATATTATCCCTTATTCTTTCTTTTTCTCCAGTCTGATGTGTTTGTACTTTCTTTTTACATCTACCTCTTAGAATCCCTAGTTTCTCTGAAAGTTCAATTCAGTTCTTACACAGGGTCATTCATTCCTGACACCTCTCAATGCTAATGCCTCCTCTCACCCCAATCTACCTTGTATTTACTTTGTATAAATTTAAAGATGTATATGTTGTTCCTCCAGATATAATGTAAGGTTCCTGAAGGTAGGGTCTGGTTGTTTTTTTCTCTTTGTATCCCTGGTGCTTAACTTAGGACCTTATACACAGTAAGTATTTAATAAATGCTTACTAATGATTGTTAAAAGATTTTAGTAATGATTACCTGATGTTTGATTGGAAATGTATACTTCACCCAGGTGGCTTGTTGCATTGTTTCTTCCTCCTCCTGTTTTCTCTCTTTTTTTTTCACTTTCTCCTTTTCTTCTCTTTCGATGGATGTCATTCTGTGTAATCTAAAAAGCAGTATATTATTACAAAATACCTTTTGAAAAACTTTGGTAGTTTATGTATTTGAATGATAATTTAAAATTAATTTATCAGGAATATTATACTATTACAAGGGATTCTTGAAGCATTAGAAATGTTCAATTAAAATGATTTGTAGGTTAGAAATCATAGGTAGGCCCAATCATTATACCTATTTTAGAGATGAGGAAATTGAGGCTGAATGGTTATTTGCTCAGGGACACACGGCCAGAAAGTGGGTCTTTCCCAATTCCAAGTCACTCTAAACTTTTCCAGACCATTATGATCTCTGAATTACATGCTGTGGAAAGGCTTAGTGGTGACTTGGGGGGTTGATACTGAGTGGAAAGGAGATGGCTAGCACCTAGCTGTGTGCTTACATATATACACACATTCAATCCTTCACATACCACTTTACAGTAAGCAAATTACATCATTGCTCCTTACTTTCTTTTCCAATCTATGAGGAAAAACCATCACCAATTCCTTGTTAATGTTTATTCTTTTCTTTTTTTGGAGAGCAACTGGGGTTAAGTGACTTGCCCAAGGTAAGTTTAACACAAAAACACAGCTAGTTTTTGTGTTAAGTGTCTGAGGCCAGATTTGAACTCAGGTCCTCCCGAGTTCAGAGCCAGTGCTCTATTCACTGCACCACCTAGCCGCCCCAATGTTTATTCTTCTACCTATACCCTTGATCCCATCCCTTCTCAAGACCTATAAGCATACTAGACTTTCCCCATTTAAAAAACTTTTCCTTGACCCTTCTACTATCATCTTATTAATCCATCCCTTTAAAAGACAAACTTCTTAGTTGCATTCAAAGCACCTATTTTCTTACTGATCATCAATACACTTGACTCCTCAAAATCTGGTTTCTATCCCTACCATATAATCTCAAAGGCTACCAATTACTGCATTTACCAAGCCCATCAACCTTTTCCAGGCCTTATTCCCTTGATCTTTCTGCAGTGTTTGACACATTAATCATATGCTTGTTATGGATATGCTGACCTATCTCTGTAGCCATTCCTTTAAGGATTCTCCCCTTGTCCTCTTCCCAACTCCTTCACCAAACACTTTTCCCTCAACAATCTTATTCACTCCTAAAGCTTCAACTATAACTGCCTGCATCTAAAGACTCCCTAATCTAAATCTCCAGTCCTTATCTTTCTTTTCTTGTTTTTATAAATAATAATAACAATATTTTTATTAATAACTTTATTAATAACAATAAAAAAATAAATAATAACAAAATAATTGTCTTTATTAGGAACCTAGTAACCATTAACCAAACATGGACATTTCAATGTACAAACAAAATAATCATATACGAAATGATAAAATTCTCTTATATAGTTTGTTTATAAAGGTATATATTAAATGTAATGGAACAGGTAGGTGGTGCAGTGGATAGAATACTGGGTCTGGAGTCAGGAAGACCTGAGTTCAAATGCTGTCTCAGACACTTACTGTGTGACCCTGGGCAAGACACTTAACCCTCTTTACCTCAGTTTCCTCATCTGTAAAATAAGCTGAAGAAGGAAATGGCAAACCACTCCAGTATCTCTGCCAAGAAAACTCCAAATGGGGTCATAAAGCATCAGACTTAACTGAACAACAACAAAAGTAAATTTAATGCAATGGTAACAAAACTGTCCTTTTTGTGTTCTCTTCTAAACATTTTGTTTTGTTCTATATTTGCATTTCTATCATTACCGACTAACTCATGCCTTTTTCTCTCCACCCTCACCCTCCCTTGTGAAACAAAAAGATCTCCCTTGTAACAAATAAGCATAGTCAAGTAAAACTTTTATCTTTCTTCTAAGTTCCAAATCTACATCTCCAACTGGCTATAGGAAATCTCCATCTAGATGGACCATAGTACCTCAAACTCAGTGTGTCCAAATCCGTGCTTAACTTTTCACCTAAATATCTTCCTTCTTCTGATTTTGTTCTTTCTAATGGTAGAAGCTCCATTTGCCCAATCCACGTCTGAAAATTTAGTATTAGTTTTGATTCCTTTTTTTTTTTATATCCAACCAATAATTAAATCCTAAAAATTCTATCACTGCAGTATTTCTTGAATCCATCCCCTCCTTTTCATTTTTCATACCATAATCCTAGCAGTTACAAACTCCCTAGGCTACTGCAATCTTTTTTTTTAAGTAGGTCTTCCCTTTTTACTTTCTCCTCACCCTCTGCTCCAACTCTTCACAAGGCTATGTATATTTTGGTCATGTTACTCCTCCGCTCAACATCCCTCAATGAGTTTTCTAGTCACCAGGCACCAAACCTTATACTTCTCAGTTTATTAAAGGCCCTCCAAAAGCTAGCACCACTCTACTTTTCTAGTCTGATAACTTCCTAGTTAACAACTAGTAATACTTTAAAGCCAATTAAATGCTTACAAAGTGTTTTCTTCACCTTTCCCCAGAGAAAGGTAAAGTAACCTGTTTTATCTCCATTTCACAATTGAGAAGATTAAGGTTAAAAAAAATGGGAGACTGCCTAAGGTCACACAGTTAACAAATATGGAAACTCAAACTCAAATTTTGAATCCAAGTTCAGTGATCTTTTCATTATACTACTCTACTCCTTTAATTTTTCTCAAGCTAAAATGGCTCTTCACAGATCTATCTTTGGACCATTTCTCTCCATCTTTATGTCGTTTCACTAATTTCATCCATCTCAAAAGACCCAACTATAATTTCTATGTAAATGACTCTTAATTCTATATTAAACCATTTATTATACTTCCATACTCTAGAATTTTCTGCCTTCTTTAAACTATGCTTATAATAACCTTCCCTGATGGTTAAATTCTTATCCACTCTTTAAAGTTTATAGCTATATTGTTAAGGAACTGTGTTTGATCTCAGTTGGTAAAGATTATTTCCTCACCTCAAAGTAAAAAAAACCCAAACTTTTTTGGGGGGAAGAGGTAGGTAGAGGAAGGAACAACTAATAAATGAATGTTAAAGTATAATTTGACCCTCATTAGTCTATAAGATCCACCAGGACAGGTACCATATCTTAAATAAACTTTAATCTTCCCCAGGGCTTAGGGCAATGTCTATAACCAAAAGATACTTAATAACTGTTGAGTAAGGTTTCTAGAACCTCAGATTAAGTAGAAAGGTTGTTTTTTTTTTAACAAAAATTAAGTTTCAGATGAGTCTAGATGACACAAATTGAAATTCATTTTCAGTCCTGAAAATACAAAATATCTCTAAAAATAATATATATAAGCTTTTTTATTTCTCCACAAATCTGTAGGAGTTTCCTAAACTCCTCCAAAAGAATACACATTCCTTAAGAGAAGGAGCCCTTTTTCATTTTCTCTTCATATTCTCCAAACATAGCAAATAGCAGGTATTTAATTACGGCTTACTGTCTTAGATTTAGTGGAGTGGAAAAGTGCTAAATTTGGAGTCACAAGGTTTGAGTTTGGATTCTGGCTCTGTCACTTTTTCTACCTGAGTAAGCCAATTGACTTTTATGAACCTAAAAGTTTCATCATTTGTAAAATGAAGAGTCCCTTCTAAAGTCCCTTCCAGTACTATCTGGATCCATGAGCCTATGATTTACAAGTGAATTTTCAATAAGGCAAATGAAATGTGGAATTTGCTGGGGATAGAGTAAGCTGGGTAGGAAGTCTAGAAATATATACTATACACAATGGAGAAAAATAGTAGGATCACAGGGTAATTGTTTTAGGAGAATAATTTTTTTGCTCAGACTTTCCCACCTCTCCATGTACATCAGTAACTATTCTATAAATTTGTGGTCTTATAAAATTCCTGGGACTGTGAGAAAGACTGACTTGCTCAGGCAGGATCACAGAGTCCCAGGGTCAAACTTGAACCCAAATCATCCTAACTCCAAGGTCAACTCCCCATCCAACAGAACATGCTGCTACCTCTCAAGAATAAATCATATTGGGGCAGCTAAGTAGTACAGTGAATAGAGCACCAGCCCTGGAGTCAGGAGGACCTGCATTTAAATACGGCCTCAAACTCTTAACACTTACTAGCTGTGTGACCTTGGGCAAGTCACTTAACCCCAATTGCCTTGCCTTCCTCCTTCCAAAAAAGAAAAAAAAAGAATAAATCATATTTACTCATAAGTTGTTCTGTTCCCCCCCACACACATACTTTCATTCTAAAACGAGCAAGACTAGGGTCTATACCTTAGTCTAAAAAATGAAATGGAAAATCTTAGAATTCACAGGGAAACAGAGAACACTGTATGACTCTATTCCTCCAACCCCATCTAAACAGGCCATTCGCCGCTTTAACATAAATCTGTCTTCCTTTCCAAAACAAAAGCACATTTTCATTTAGGGAAGTGTCTGGTGGTCACAGCCACTGCTATTTCAAAACAGAGAAGAGGATAGCTATATGTAGGATTTTTGTGGGGGAAAAAAATCTCAAAATATGGAAGGAGAAATACATGTTACATGTTATATCACAGACCCTGGTTAGATGGAGTGTCAGAGGTGATCTGATTTAATCTGTATCTGAGCAAGACTACCTTCTATAAAATGCCTAAATAAGTAGTGATCTAGTCAGTGAAGGATACCTCCTAGGGGAGCTCCATTACACTTTTGGAAAATTCTAATTTTTATTAAGTTTTTCCTCACATCAAGTTTAAATCTGTTTCTTAACAACTTCTACCCATCATTCTCATTCTTATCTTCTAATACCAACAAAAATAAATGTAATTCCTCTTTCATATGACACAATGCTTGTCAAATGTAATATTGTATTCTCCCCTTCCCTACCAGTCTTTCCAATGAGAGAATTAAGCACGCTGATCTGGCAACCAAATAGTGCATATGTTTTTATATTATTTTTAGTCTTTAAAAATTTTTTTTAAATAAATTTTGTTCACATAATATATCCAATTGTAACAATCACTCAAATAAAACATTTAAAATCCAATACACATGTAAAATACATAAAAATAACTAAATATATCATACCACAATAATTTCAACAGTCAGAGTGCAAAATGTTCTATGGCTGCTACTTGCTAAGTAAATTTAGATTAACAAACAATCTCTAAGGAAGGAGGAGGTGGGTGGGTTGGGGGAATGAAAATTTGCTAATAATTTACTGCTCTTAGGCAACTAGCATGATTTAAGTAACAACATAAAAAAGAATGTATTTTTCTCATTAAAATGTGTATTTTTTTTCCTTTTAGTCATGTTAATTTCCACTACTGACTAATCAGGATTACAACAGAGAATAAATTATAATTCACATATCAGAATTACTTCCCTTACCTGGTATGTCCTAAAGATTCTCGCCAGATTGGCAGCATGACAACTGGCTTAATAGCACATTCCAAAATGGCCAAAGCCAAAGCAAATTCTCTAGGTTTGCTACACATTTGAACTGCTTTGATCCAATTTGACCTACATTTTATAAAGAAGACAAACAGCTGCCATCAGTTGAAATTTTAAAGTGTATTCATAATTTTATATAATAAGCATACCTCTATTTAAACATTTCTGTCAAGCAGTACAAAAACAGTCTTAGTGGAATTTTCTGCTATGACATATTATATAAAAATTACACTTTGTTGGCAAACAGATTCAATTAAAACTTGGGTAACATTTCTAAGTTCATTAACTAATTCAACAATTATTAAAGACAGGGCTTCATAACCTTTTTGTGTGTCACGGACCCCTTTGGTAGGTTGGGGAATGTCTGCTGTCTACATTTCATACGTGAGGGAAATGTTCAGTTTTAATTAGAGATTAGCAAAAATACTGATGTGACTTTTTTTCCCCCAGTCCAAGTTTGAAGATCCCCTGAAATCTATCCAGACCTCAGGCTCAGTATGGCAGCTGTTAGCTGACTTGAGTCTCTGTTACCTGTGAGAGGCCCAATTTGGATGCAGGAATGGTGCTGGGATGTTGTTTTCCAGCTGGATGATAGTTAATCTCAGGGTGGATATAGTAAGTACTTTGGACCCATGTACAGAACCATTCCATTTGAACTCTCCCGCTGGAGTCAAGCAAAATTTATGTGAAAGATGTCTTCTCTTATCATGGTCCTCTCTGTGCTGGTGTTTGTTCAGGGCAAAAGAATTGGTGGTGTACTGATTGTGGTAGACACGATACTTCCCCTCTTGACCTAGCTTGAAAAAGTTGTTGATATTTCCTTTCATAATTATCTCTTTCTTGGTGCTCAATCGTGAAATTTCTCCTTGAGAGTTAACTACCAGGACCTACTCGAGGAAACAGATGTAAAAAGATTTCATTAAAGCATACTAAATATATAAATTGATTTGACAAACTGTTTTTCTTTGAATAACTTGTAGTCATCAATTCCAATCAAATGTTAGGTAATAACCTATTTTAAATTAAACAATAAATAAAATTAAGTAAATATATGTAAAACAAGAATAACCACACAATAAATTATGTCTACATAAGGATAGCACTTCAAGTTTTTAATGTGTACTTTAAGTCAGAGGCATTAAGCTGTCTAGTGAAATTTCTATTCAGTAAATGCTACCTGTAATACTTTATTGGTCTGTTATTTTACCATATCTATACCTGAGAATTACAAAGTCTTAAGAGCTAGAAAGAACCATGGAGGTCATTTAATACAAACTTTTCATTTTATAATAAGAAACAAAGGCCTAGAGGACTAGGTTACTAACTTAGCTGGTTAGCAGCAGGACTGGTACTAAAATACAGGTCTCTTAATTCTTTAATATGGGTAGCTTCCAAGAGTTCATAGGTCTTAAGAATATTTTAGAGCAATCCCACATAGGAATGATTTTTTAAAATGTGCTATGTCAAATATAATGTTGGCCAGTTGTGGTGGCCCAGCCTCTCTTCAAGAGTTGTAAACTGCAATAGTACTAAAACTATTCAGGTATCTACACTAATTCTACCATGAATATGGTGAGCCCCAGGAACAGTTGGCCACCATGATGCTTAAGGATGAGTAAACCCACTAGAGTCAGAAATGGAGCAGGTTAATGCTTCTGTGCTCACCAGCAGTTGGGTTGGGGCTGTGAGCAAATGCTACACTTCTGGCCTGAGTGACATACAGAAACTGAATAAAAAAACAAAACTATACACACACACACACACACACACACACACATCTCTATTTGTGTGTGTGTGTATCACTACACAATTTGGCTGTGATGACTTCTATTCCCAGAGCAGTTGGGAGTCACAAGTCTTTATGAAAAAAGATATTACTACATCCTTTAAAGTAGAGAATCCTTGCTCTTAGCACCATGTTGACATCATAGAATGTCATAGCATACACTACTCCAGTGGCATTGTGGTAAATATTGGATAACTGTCTTTCCAAAAAAATGTGTGTGACATACTTTTAAGTTTAATCTGCATTATTAACATTTTCTCCATCACTTTAAGGTCTAGACAGTGAACAAAACAATAAATGAAGCCCTGATTTATAGCATTTGCTGATTTCTGAGGTATAAATACATTCAAAATTTAACTGGGGTTTTTTTTTTTGCCTTTTTTTTTTCTTTTGAGGGCAATTGGGGTTAAGTGACTTGCCCAAAGTCACACGGCTAGTAAGTATGTCAAGTGTCTGAGGCCACATTTGAACTCAGGTCCTCCTGACATCAGGGGGCCAGTGCTCTATTCACTGCAACCACCTAGCCGCCCCAATAGGCTACTGTACTATCAATTCCCTCAACTACTTTTGAAAAACTAGTATCTCCCACTCTTTACCTACATGCATCAGAATTCTTAATGGTTCGGCCATAATTCATCTCCCCTGAAACCAGCACATTATTTCAAATTTTCAGATGCCACACTAATGGCTCTTTTATTGTATGAATAATCTAGGGCTGTTTATGTTTAACATATGAAGGTTTCTGAACACCATTACCATCCCAACCTGTTATACTGAGGTTTTGTGGCAACTTAAGTTATTAGAAAACCAAAGTAAATTCTAAACCATAAACATTTTAAAAGTGGGACCTCTTATGTTGAATGAGGTTATGGAAAATTAAACTAATTTGTAAGTGGGAAAGAATATGGATATGTAATAGGGACAAGGACTAGAATTATATATTTATTGAACTATGGAAATTGGAGACAAGGAAACCCTTCTTTACAACTTTCTGTTGCAGGGTTGCTGAGAACACTGAGAGGTTAATCAACTTGTTCAGGATCATATGGGCAGTATGTGCCAGAGGAAGGACTTGAACCCAGGCCTCCTGGTTTCAAAGTCAGTTCTCTCCATCTTACCATACTGCCTCTTGTATACAACAAACCTTACTGTAGAAAGCACTTTTAATTTCATAGAAACCAAATTTACTTAAAGGTGGAAAAAGCAATTCAACAGCAAATCTCCATAACCTAAAGAGAATTTTATTATCTTTCCATTTTTTAAAATGACAGCATAGTGAGAATTACTTTAAATTGCAAAAATAATGTTTTCAAAAGATACACACCTCTCTGCCTTCCTTAAATAATTTATTTGCTTCATGTGCTGCTGCAGCAACCTGTTGGCTCTTCAGTTGACTCAGCTTGCTGTCTGGATTTCGTAATCTTGTGACCATCCGTGTTGAGCCAGATGTACCTTTCCCTGTTCCAGGGGAATCACTTCTTTCTCCATTAGACTTCTCTGATTTGAAATCTGATTTAAAAAAAGTTAAGTAACTACATTTGGTAAAAAGTGAAAAGCGGCTGATATTAATGACAATTAATATAGTAGTAAAACCTCACCTGTCTGGCACACAACTCAGAATAAGAAAGCAAGCAAAAAAGAAAAAGTAGCCAACAGAGGGCACCAAGTCTACATACAAAAGTTTAGGCAGTATACTCAAGGCCCTTATTCAAAGGTTCTTATTTTACACATGATACTAAGAAGCCCGAAGACCTGGTTTCCAAGCTGGATGCAAACTAGAAATACCAATTAGAAAAGGGGGCAGGAGAAGGTACGCTCTAAGCAAGCACAACTATAGAAGCAAGAAGCAGCTCTAATCAAAGAATACACAGGGAAATCTGTAAAAAAGAGATAAGAGATGTCAGAGTAGGAGAAAGCAGTACACTGCCAGCACTCCTCACAATTTCTCCAAAATGATGTAGAAAAATGTACCAGATGATGTCCTGACTGAGAAATCCAAGGAATAAAATTATGGAAAGTCATTTTCATAGGGTAGGTTGGCATTGGAAGACAGACAAGTCTGTGAACACTGCTAAAGAATGGGTGGGTAAAACAAACAAATAAATAAATCAAAAAATCAACAGGTAACTTCATTAAAGATAACCACAACAATGAGACAATAATGACAACATACCAAAAATTTTGGGATGCTGCCCAAGTTGGGGAAATTTTCTCTCTCTAACCCTTTCATCATTAAAGAGAAGGGAAAAAAAAATCAGTGAATGGGGGGGGGGACTTTAGAAAACCAATAAATTTGGGGGTGGCTAGGTGGTGCAGTGAATAGAGCACTGGCCCTGGAGTCAGGAGGACCTGAGTATAGGGCCCCTTACTTACTTACACTTACTAGCTCTGTGACCTTGGGCAAGTCACTTAACCCCAATTGCCCTGCCTTCCCCCTCCAAAAAGGGAAAATAAATAAATTTTAAAACCACAATTAAACACCAAAAAAGAAGTCCTTAAAAACCAGAGATGTTTAAAAATGGAAAGAAAAAAATGTTAAATAATTTTACTTTTAGGAAACAAAACCAAATTACTAGTATCAAAAAATGCAAAAGGTAAATCACAACAAGTGAAGAAATAAAGGAAATTAATAAACTATTTTACCCAATATATGACAATAAAATCAACAATATAAATTAAATGGATAAATTCTTCTAAAGATGTAAAATGCCTAGAATAACAGAACAAGAAATTGGAGAGAACACAAATAACCCAATCTTAGGGGGGAAAAAAATTGAACAAGCCATTAATGACCTCCCATAAGATCAGATTCTACAAAAAATTTAAAGAAAATTCAATTCCAATATTACATAAGCTATTTGAAAAAAACAAGGAAAAACAACCAAATTCCTTCTATGATACAAATATGGTCTTGATACCTGATCTACAGAGAATCAAAACAGAAAGAAAACTACAAATCAATTTTGTTAATGAATACTGAAGCAAAAAATTTAAATAAAATGTTAGCAAAGAGGCTAAAACAACCATATCACAAAGACTATATATATGTATTACAAACAGGATATATTTATACCAGGAATACAATATTCAATATTAGGAATACTATAAACTTAATAGTATATATCAATAACAAGAACAACAAAAATACATGATTATTTCAAAAAGTGCAGAAAAAAGTTTTAGTAAAATGAAACACCCATTTCTGTTAAAAACATTGGTAAGAATAAGAATAAAAAGAATCTCTCGTTAACACAATAAGCAGTATTTATCTAAATCCAAGAACTAACATTACATACAACAGAGACCTTTCCAATAAGATCAAGGGTAAATAAGGAATATCTATTATTACAACTAAATCTGATAGTGCTAGAAATGCTAGATATAGAAATAAGGCAAAAAAAATATAGGAAACAAAATTATTGCTTTTTATATTTGATAAAATGGTTTAATTTAGAGTACTCTAGAAAGTCAACTAAAAATTAATTGAAACAATTAACTTCAGCAAGGTTGCAGGATATATGTTGAACCCATATAACTCATCACATTTGTGTGTATTACCAAGAAAAACCAGTAGAAAGAGATAGAAAGAGAAATTCCATTTAAAATGACTATAGGGTGTATAAAGTATCTCTGCCACATACAGGAACTATATGAATAAGTACAGCTACAAAACACTTTATAAAAATAAAGTCAGATCTAAATAATTGTAGGGTATTATTTTCTTATGGTTAGGCCAAGTCAATGTAATATAAATTACAATACTACCCTAAATCAATTTATTATTCAGTGCTAAAGCAATCAAACTACTAAAGGTTGACTTTATAGAGCTAGGCCAGAAAATCATATGGAGAAATGAAAGGCCAGGAATCTCAAGGAAAAAAATGAGAAAGAAGAAGGGGCTAAAAATACTAGATCTCAAACTACAAAAAGCAGGAGCCATCAAAACTATTTGGTACAGGTCAAGTGGTATAACAGTAAAACAGATAAGACATGTAATATAAAGCAACAAATGAGGAAAGTAGTCTAAGATTCGAAAAACTCAAGATTCTAGCTACTAGGATAAAAACTCACCCTTCAAAAAAACTGCTGGGAAAAGCAATCTGGAACAAATTATGCATAGATAAACATCTCACACTGTTGACCAAAAAAGACTCCAAATGGGTATATGACTTGAACATAAAGGGTAATACCATAAACAATTTTAGAGTCCATGGCTAAACAATTGATAAAGAAGATCATAAAATTTAAAATGGCAAATTTTAATTACATGAAATTAAAAAGTTTTACATAAAGAAAATAGTGCAGCTAAAATTAGAAAATAAGCAGGTAAATCAGAAAAATATATGCAGTGAGTTTCTCTGACAAAGGTCTCATTTCTAAGAAACTGATTCAAACTGATGAAAATACTAGCCATTCTTCAGTGGATAAATAGTCAATGGATATGAACAAACAGTTTTCAAGGAAAGAAATACAAGTTACTAATAGTCATGTGAAAAAAATCACAAATTGCTAATAATTACAGAAAGGCAAATTGAAGCAATTCTAAAGTTCTATCACATCAGATTAGCAAAACTGACAAAAAAAGGAAAATCAGAAATGCTGGAGTGGCTGTAGGAAAAGTCATATTAATGGCAGAACTGTGAATTGCTAGGGCCATCCTGAAAAGTAATCTGGAACTACAGATACAAATTTATTAAACTCTGCATAATTTGACCCAGTAATTCCACTATCAGGTCTACACCCCAAAGAGATCAAAGAAAGATGAAAAGGACCCATTTGTAGAAAAGTATTTATAGCAGCTGTATTTGTGCTGGCAAAGTACTAGAAATTAAGGGAGTGCTTGTTAACTGGGAAATGGTTGAACAAATTAAGGCATATGAATGTACCAAAACTGTCCTGAGTAAAATGATGAAGTGGATGGTTTCAGAAAAATCTGGAATATCTGAATTAACTGAAGTCAAGTATGCAGAACTAAAACAATTTATATAATTTTTAAAAACTGTAAAGATAAAAAGATTTGAAATATGTAAGAACTCTGATGAATACAATAACCAATCACAATTTAAAGGACTTATAATGAAACATGGTACATACTTACTGGAAGAAAGGTGATGGATTCAGGGTACATAAGGAAACATACTTTTTGGCCATGGCCAATGTAGGAATTTGTTTTGCTAAGCTATGTGTGTTTGTTACAAAGTTTTTATTTTTCTGCCCTAATGTTGGCGAGAAGAGGGAAGTTTTCATTAACTGAAAAAAATATGAGTTTTTAAAAGAACAAATAAGACAACTAAAAACTGGACAATCAACTGCATAGAAGGACAAATAGCTCCATGTACTTCAATAGCTCTTGAAGCAAGCCTGATATTAAAGTATAGTATAATAATAAATGAGGCTAAAAACTATGAGCCTGAGTCACAAAGATAAAAATTAAAGTTATATTCTACAGGTGCTAACAAGGTAAAGAAATGTGTAATATATTTTTGAATAATTTCCACCTCAAAATATTTATTTTTTAAATACTGTTTAAAGGGGAAAGCCTATGAATTACTTAGTAACCCTAGCCAATTACTTTTCTTTCAAATCCTTATTTCCATGTCAGTTCTTCAGGTAGTTTCCAAATCTCTCCATCTGTCTCCAATTAACTCATCAATTAACTATTCCCCATATTCAAAGAAGGTAGAGCAATGCTGTTAATGAGTATTTGGGGGGTAAATTAGGGTTTTGTTTAATCTAAAAGTTTAAAATAAATGTATATACTATACTCTTACCTACTTCCTCTTGAACAGATAAAAGTGTATGACATTCCCTTTCTCCATTTTCAGGATCATCAGATGTTTTAGTGAAAGATTCATTTTGGGAGGAATTTAGTTCACTGCTGCTGTTGCTGTTTTCGGTATAAGGCAGGTTGGGGACAATAGCAGTACTACTGCCATCATTCAACTTGGTAGATTCTTCTAAAAACAGAATAAATAATTTTCAGACTGTGGAATATAGTAACAGAAACTCTCAGAAGATTCCCTTAAATTTCTTTTAGGGTTCCCACTACAAGGAGATTAAGAAAAGATGATTAAATATGACAAGTGCAGCATATGAAAAGAAACTCTAAAATGAATGATTTAACTTAAAGTGTTTGCCTAGAACTTCTAATTGTATAACAGGTTAGTTCACTGCAAAATTTTCTTCATAAATGAACAGGTACATGCAATATGAATGTAAAACATAAAAACATTCATTTGTAAATAATTTTCATTTACAAAAACATGACCAACATTCAGAGAAGCAAGAGTGAATAAATGCCTAGAGAATTAATTTTGAGCCAATGTAATAATAATAATTACATGCTGGTTTCTTTGTGAAAGATTATACTAACATTTCCAGGATATTATGAGTCATTTTATTTGTTAGTTTGCAGTTTGTTAGTAATATTTTAAAAATAAAAAAATTATTTAAAATCAGCATCATTGGTTTAAATTCAATTATTTTTAAAGTATATTATTTTTTTTCTGCTTTTTCTGCAGTAGAAGACAAAACATCCAAAAACACATTCTGAGATTTTTCTAAAGTGACATTTATGACAGAAAACATATAAAATGCACTGGGTTCCGCAAAAATGATTTAAATGCCAATATAATCCATTAAATGCTAAAGAATTATTCTGACTTTTCAAAATTTTACTAATCTGCTATTATAGGACATTTAAGGGCAAAGGGGGTTTCT
Source organism: Petaurus breviceps papuanus (assembly GCF_028583685.1). Classification (NCBI taxonomy): domain Eukaryota; kingdom Metazoa; phylum Chordata; class Mammalia; order Diprotodontia; family Petauridae; genus Petaurus; species Petaurus breviceps. The sequence continues at coordinate 26,998,287 of NW_027187380.1, read as the reverse complement.
GGACCAGACTGATAATTGCAGTAGTCTTTTTCCCAGTGAAGATCAGCCCCTTCCACTTTAGCATTCTAAAATCTCAGAAAGTTGTTTGGGGCACTGAGGAATTAAGTGACTCATTAAAGTTCACATAGTCACCATGTAGTCAGAGGCAAAATTTTAATTCAGATCTTGAGTTCTGAGGCCAGCTCTCTCCAGTATGAGACACTATCTTTCAAATTTTTCAAACTGCATTTAATTCAGGATTTTAATGGATGCTTTTATGTCAAAGTACAGTCTCTCACCTATTGAAACTAATTAACACTTTGTTAAGATCATAATACATTATTGGGATATGTGTGTATATATATATACACACTTTTACTAGTAGAGGAAGTGTGGAGTAGTAGATGGTGAGAAGGGTTTGGGGTCAGGAAGAATTGAGTTCAAGATTAAATCCTGCCTCTATCACATACTGGCTATTTGACTAGTCAAATCACTTTGACCTCTCAGTGCTTTAGGCAACTTCCTAAGACTGACTGACTGTAAGTTGAAAGGAAGATACCAACCTGCATCGATCAACAAGCATTTATTAAGTGCTTACCATATGCTAGTCACCATGCTAGGTACTGGGCATACAAGTACAAAGAAAGAAATAATTCCTACTCACAATGAGCTTACATTCCTTTTTTTTTGGAGGGCAATTGGGGTTAACTGACTTGCCCAAGGTCACAGGCTAGTTTTTGTGTTAAGTGTCTGAGGCCAGATTTGAATTCAGGTCCTCCTGACTCCAGGGCTAGTGCTCTATTCACTGTGCCACCTAGCTGCCCCAATGAGCTTACATTCTAATGGGAAAGGAAAGAGTATGTGTACATACAGACATGTATACACACATACATGTATATATAAATGCATATGTGACTATATATACACATACATATATAATACATAATCATGTTTATTCTGTGTCTACAGATAGACACAGAATAAATTTAAAATCAACACATGCAAATACATATAGGGTAGTTTGGGAAGGAGAACACTAGCACTTGGGGGGCCCAAGCAGAGTCAGGAAATGTTCCATTCAGTAAGACAGTACTTGAATTGTCTCTTTAAAAAAAAGAGGACTCTTAATCAGTGGTAAGGAGACCACACATCCTAGCTATATGGAACAAGTGCAAAGGCCTAGAGACAGTAGATGAAGTATCATGTGAAGGACAGAAAGAAGCCTGTTTGACTGATCACAGAGTGTTGCAAGAGAGCGTCCTGGTCACTGAGGCTGAACAGATAAGTTGGTGTCAGTATGTATAGAAGAAAAATTAGGATACATATTTTATCCTAAAGACAACAGGAAGGCGCTGGAGTTGGTGTGATATGGGAGTCACATGGCCAGATGTGTTCCTAAGGAAAATTTGTTTGGCAGTAGTCTGGAAGTAAGGCTGGAGTGTGGAGAAATCTGAGATAGGGAGACCAATTAGGAGGTAAGAAATGAAAAGATGTTAATGGCAAGATTTATTAACTGACTGGATATGTGGGAAAAATGAGTATTCTATTCCATTTACAAGCCTGAGACAGTGGAAGGATGGTGGTGACTTCTGACAGAGAAAAGGGAGTTTGGAGAAGTTAGGGTGAAAGATACTGAGTTCAGTTTTAGCCATGCTGAGTTAAGATGCCTTTGGGACATTCAGTTTGAAATGTCCAATTTGCCTATTTGTGATGTGGGACTTAATGAAGATCAAGAGAAAGACTGGGGCTTGATATATATAAATCTGAAAGTTACTGTTATAGAGATGACAAAACCATAGGAGGTGATAAGATTATCAAGAGAGAGGGTACAGAGGGAGAAGGCCCCGGACAGAATTTTGGGAAACACTCAAAGTCAGGGATGATAAGCCAGCAAAGGGAACTGAGGAATGATCAGAGAAGTACAAGGGGAACCAGTAGAGAGTCAAGTTATAAAAACACAATAGTACTGTTAAATGTACTGTCACTGCAGTTCTTATATGTCTTTTTGGGAGAGGCAATTGGGTGTCATAGAAAGAACGATAAATGTGAGATAAGAAAGAGTGCTATAGAGCAGATCACATAAACTCTCTGGGCATCAGATTTCTCAACTGTAAAATAATCAGGAGAGACTAGATGACCGCCTTCCAACATGAAATCTATGACTATACAATCACAGGATGCTAAGAACCAGGTCCAAATCCCATCCCTCACACTTAGAAGCTGTGTGACCACAGACAAGTCACTTAACATATGAATCTGTTTCTTTGTCTGAAAAATAGGATAATTATGCCAACTCACAGGACTGTTATAGGATTCAAATTAAGTTATGTAAAATGTTTTGCAACTCTTAAAGCCCTCATGTGTTCAACTAAGATAAGCTTTTTAAAAAATCTCATTTCCCTAAAAGCAGGACCTCCACCAGGCTCCGGCTTCCACCTTCTCCAATCCATGTAAAAGGGGACTCTAAACAAACTTCAGAGCTGCAGAACTCACAAAATGACAAAGAGAAGCTAACCTCCCACTGAGGACAGCCCAGCAGGCCAGAAGCAAGCAGCCAGTGTAGCACTCTGGGAGCTGAGCCCAGCCACTCCCCAACTGAGGGTTTAGCTCCAGGGTAGGCCTGACCAGTCACCGGCTGGAGGGACTCCAGATCAGCAGCAGCTGTGGCTGTTTCCAGATTCATCAACACATAGATGCGAAGGACAAAGTGAGAGGTCAGTGCAGTATGGACTTTGGGACCCAGTAGGTGGGAGTGCGTCAGCTTTTGCCCCCAGGGAGAGAAGCCACTGAGATACCTGGCAGAGCCAGTGCCATGTGGCACCTTCAGCTCCTGGCCTGCAGAGTGTAGGGGGACCAAGCACCAGTTTGAGGGGTAATTGCTCTTGCTTTAACCTGCTTGGATCTGGATTGCAGTCTAGGGTGGAGATCCTGGGGGTGTGACCAGCTTGCCAGAGCATGTGGAGGCCTCAGAGAGGGCACCCAACTAATACCTCCGGCAGCTGAGAAAACCCCAGCGTTTGGGAAGAAAGCTCCCCTATCTGGTGGCAGAGTCCTACTGTGGCAAAAAGCCCAGGAGTCAAGTGACTGAGGGGTGACATGACCAGACAAAGGAAGAAAAACAAACAGAAGATTCCAACATTAGACTCCTATTTTGGGGACAAAAAGGAGCAAAACATGGAACAGGAGGAAGACAGTGAAGTCGGAACTCCTGCACCAAAAGTTTCAAAGGAAAATACAAGCTGGTTACAGGCCATAGAGGACCTTAAGAAGCAGATAAGAGAAGTGGAGGAAAAATTGGGAAGAGAAATGAGAACAATGCAAGAAAATTACAAAATTAGAGTCAACAGCCTGACTGAGGAAAATCACACCTTAAAAAACAGATTGACTCAATTGGAAAAAGAGGCTCAAAAAGGCAATGAGGAGAAGAATGCCTTAAAAAGAGGAATTTGCCAGATGGAAAAAGAATCTCAAAAGCTCAATGAGGAGAATCATTCCCTTGGATTTAGATTAGAGCAAAGGGAAGCTAGTGACTTTAAGAGAAATCAAGATGCTGTTAAACAGATCCAAACAAATGAAAGAATAGAAGGCAATGTGAAAGATCTCATGGGAAAAACCACTGACCTGGAAAATAGATCCAGGAGAGAGAATTTAAAAATTATTGGACTACCTGAAAGCCATGATCAGGGAAAAAACCTAGAAATCATCTTCCAGGAAGTTCTCAAAGAAAACTGCCCTGATATTTTAGAACCAGAGGGCAAAATAGGGGTTGAAAGAATCCACCAATCACCTCCTCAAAAAGATCCCAAAAAGAAAACTCCTAGTAATATTATAGCCAGGTTCCGGAATTCCCAGATCAAGGAGAGAATATTACAAGCAGCCAGGAAGAAACAATTTGAATACTGTGGAAACACAATCAGGATAACCCATGATCTGGCAGCTTCTACACTGAGAGTTCAAAGGGCCTGGAATAGGATATTCTGGAGGGCAGAAGAGCTGAGATTAAAACCAAGAATCACCTACCCAGAAAAACTGAGTATCATCTTTCAGGGGAAAATATGGTCATTCAATGGAATAGAGGACTTTCAAGCATTCTTAATGAAAAAAACAGAGTTGAATAGAAAATCTGACATCCAGATACAAGAAGCAAGAGAAGCCTGAGAAGGTAAACAGGGAAAAGAAATCATAAGCCACTGATCAAAGTTGAACTATTAACATTCCTACATGGAAAAACGATAATTGTAACTGATGAAACTTTTCTCAGTATGAAAATAGTTGAAGGGAATAGAAATATATATATATGTCTGTATCTAAGGGTATACAGGCATATGAATACATGTGTGAATGTGTGTATATATGCTTACAGGTATACATAGATAGAGGGCACAGGACCAATTTAATAGGAAGGGATGATACTTAAAAGGGGAAATTAAGAGGTGAGAGAGGAATATAATGAGAGGAGATGGAGAGAGAATGGGGTAAACTATCTCATAAGGAAGAGGCAAGGGTAAAGGGTTACTATGGAGGGGAAGAATAGGAAGGAAAAAGGGAATAGGTCAACCTTATTCTCACTGAATTTGGCTCAGGGAGGGAATGAAATACAAATTAAATAGGGTATCTCACCCTACAGGAGAGTAGGGGGACAAGGGGGTGACAAAGGGGATGATGGAAGGGAGGAAAGGCTGGTGAGGAGGGAAGTTGGAAGCACTCACTTTTGAAAAGGGACACACAGTAGAGAATTCTCACAGTACAGAATAGAACAAGTGGGTGGTGGGATAGGAGGGAGGGAAATATAGTCAGTCTTTTACAATATATCTACAATGTGAATGTTTTGCCTTAGCTACACATGTACAATCTATACTGAACTGCTTATCTTCCCAGTAAGGGTGGGTGACAAAGGAGGAAGGGAATGAATCTGGAATTCAAAGTTTTAAAATCAAATGTTTAAAATTATATATGCATATATACTACTATTAATACTATCTTACACATAATTGGGAAATAAGATATACAGGCGCTGGGGCATAGAGATCCACCATTCCCTACTGGAAAAGTCTAAGGGGGTGTGGGAGAAGATATAGAAGAGAGCAGACTGGAGGAGGGGATATCCTGTGGGACTGCTGTTCTGGGGTGGTGAGTAGGGGAAAAATGGGGAGAAAATTTGCAACTCAAAATCTGGTGGAAATGAATGAAAAATGAAAAAAAAAAGGAATGAATCTATATGTTCTTATATTTCACTTTTATAGATGCAGAAATTTTTTAAATGTCTAGAGGGCATTTCATGAACATCAAAGAATACTTAGGGGAAATTAGGTCAGTTTTATTATGTTTCATCAGTACTCTCAAACCCCAGTTGAATTGAGAAAATCTACAAGCTACAGTGTAACTGACACCTGGAAAAACTGCATTTATTTTCATACTTTCTGGGAAATTAAGCAAAACAAAGTTTTTGTTACTATGCTTAAATATAAATCTACACAAAAAAGTTTGTCCTAAAACCTAAAATTCAACATCAACAGAACAAGTTTTGAGTTTTTTATTATAATAAAACAGAAGAAGAGAAGGGGGAAGGTTTTATTCAGTTCCAGTCTTGTTTCTGATCTATATTGGTTACATGATTTTGGGTAAGTCAATTAAACCCTCTGTCCTCTAGGCAACTCTATGAATAGACATGACAGAGAAGTTGCCAACATGCATCGATGGAAGGAGGCTCCCCATACTTACGAAATCACAGGTCCAGTCCCTGGGCCCTATAAAACTGATGTTACTCACGTTAGTTCTATGTGAAGTTTGTTCCGCACTTTGTATCTTAAGCCAAAAAATATTTTGAGCTTGAATGTAAGAAATGCAAAACCCACGTATTAGGCAATAGGGAATTTAACCATGAAAGTATTATATGTCAACTTTTCTACAGAACATCACCCTAATATTCAGCTTTAATTCCTATCTTTCAAGAAATGTATCTAGTCATCATTAGGTAGTCTGAAAACTGCTATTTCTCTTTCCATAAGAGTTTTGGGGGTATGATTTCCCAATTATTCTTTTAGGACAATAACTTGTAATAAATTATTAAATCCTAACAAATTAAGATTTTAAATGGTAAGAAAAAAATCCTACTTCAAGAAATCTATTTAAAGATTCAATTCTTTCTGAATTAATTATACCATTAAGAGATGTATCAGAAAATGTGCATACATGTATAATCTTTATCAAATTACTTGCCTTCTCAATGATGGGGGAGGAAAGACTGGAGAAAATCTGGAATTCAAAATTGTAAAAAATGAAGGTTGAAAATTGTTTTTACATGCAACTGGGTAAAAATAAAATGTTAAAATTTAAAAACTGTGTATAACAAGCTCAGGATTTTTGGAAATGTCTAAATGATCTAAAATATCAAATTTTGGAACCATTTCTTACTAGGAAATTTGGTATTTCCACCAATATGAAGCATCACCAACAACATTCTACACAAAAAATATCTGATTCTTGATGCTTTAAAAATGCTTCTAAGATCCTTGGTCTATAAAATTAGGTTTTGGTATTTCTATTCTGCTACATCTGTACAAAAATCACAGAGACAAACTTCTTAGAAAGAAACTTGTGTACCTTACAATGGGTCTTTTTGGGCCCATTTTACCTAAAGATGATTAAACAATACTATCTCATTCAAATTTGGTAAAAAGTTATTTATAATACAAAAGACTTCTTAAAGACAGAAGAGGAAAAGAACTATGTCTAGATAATAATTTTTAATGGTATCAGAAGTTGTCTACTAGTGCTGAAGGGTAGGTAACTCAATTTTCCCCCTTTCTAATCCCAGATTCTTCTAATGGTCAAAGAAGGAAGACATACAGTACACTAAGTACCAAGATGAACCTAGAGAATAGGCTTAGCATGGGAAAATACAATAGTGGAAAAATTTTGGACTACAGGAAAATAACTAAGATATAGACATATTGTGTTGTATAAACAACAACTCATTGCCAATGGATATCACATCGAAGAACTTAAGAAAAAGACACAGAAACACCAATGCAGACAGGAACATAGCAGTAATTCATCATAATCAGAACCAATTCTGCCCTATGCTTGCTATTATTATTATCTGAAAATTTAAAAAAATTTCACCCCCTTGTAATAACAGAGTTGCCAGGCAGATAGGAGCAACCACTGACATCCTGGTTTCTACCCTACACTATCAATGGATCTAGTTATGGGTCAGTATTGAGAGCCAACACTAGTATCTTCCAAGGACTGTATAGGAAGGCCTCATTTCCTCAGTCTGGTACTATGTGGAAGCACAACCTACTTCACTAGGTTAAAAAAACCTAACATTTTTTGAGACGAAAAGCCAAATCTAGGATCAGGACCTCAGACATCAGGCCAAGTATATGCTCTTGCATGTTCTGGGTATGTCAATCCCCAAAAATCTTGGTATGAGGCTAAGGAATTGGCTTCAATTCTGAATCTGGTAATGTTTCTGACAGCTTGATCAAATATTCAATGTCCTATTCACTTAAATCAATGTTCCTGGCTGGCTACACTCCTCCCATCTCCTGCTACTCCCACTGGCGTTTAGAAGAGAATAAGTAAGTCATCGTCACAGGACCCTGAAAGTTGGAGGGCCTTTGTCACCTAGTATTCTCCCCTGATTCATGGGTAAGAAATGCCATTTTTACCTCTCTTTATCCCTGTGGTTCAGCACTAAGGCTAAGAGCCTCTTCCTCTACTACCATTATGCACTCTCTCATCACTGCCTAGTACTGATCAACCCTTCCCCAGTCCCTTTCTTTATTTGCTTTCTTTTTATTTTGCCCACTGAATCATCCATCCAGTCACTAAAAAAACTCTCCCTTCATCCTAGATCTGAAGATAATGAATCCCTCAACCCTGCCCAACCATTCTAGGGCTGAGTTGATATTTATTCTCTCTTCTTTCTCTCTCTCCTTCCCTTAACTCCTATTACCCCCTTTCCCTATTCTCTTCTCTTTTTGGGGGGAGAAGACATGATAGCTATTTCAATATAATTGGTTTTCATTTTTAATCCCATGTATTTTATTTATGCATTTAAAAACATTTTTCTAAGAAGAGGTGCATAGGCTTCACCAGAATGCCAAACAGGTGCATGATATGAAAAAGACTGAGGACTCCTGCTTTAAAATATCTCTTTTGTTAACTATATTGATAAGCGTCTGGCATTTAATTATCTCTATAAAGATGACCCCAAGATGTACATATCCAGCCTAGTTTCTCTCCTGAACTCTAATTCTACAACATCAGTTTTACCTTTCTAATTTGAACTGGAAGGCCTATAAGACATGTCCAAAAAACTCCCTCTATTTCCTACTATGCACTTATTTTACAAACCTTCCTATTTGTGTAAAGGGCACTATCATCCTGTTAGTTATTCAGGTTTAAAACCTTATAGTCATCTTCAACTCCTGAAACTTCTATTTTAAGGAAAGGAATAGGTCAGCCAAAGCTCATTCACTTATTCTTTTCAGGTCTCTGCTGATTTTCTGGACTACTTTCTCTACCATAACCCAACAGCCTTCTCACCCTGAAGGATCCCTCAGCCTCTATGGCCCCTTCCTCTGATCAGTCAGTTCCTCCTGGCCTCTCCATTTTATGGAGGCCCAAAGTTCTTTGGTCTCTGCTTCTTCCTCTACCTCACCACTCCCTCTCCTCATGCTTTTCAACTTCCTTTTATATGTAGTCTTTCCCCAATGAAATGTAAGGCCTTGGAGGTGGAAGCAAGAGGGTGAAATAGCTGGAAGAAATACAGCAAGCTTTGCCCCACAAACTCCTTAAAACAGATCTAGAAAATGTACCACACCAAATCCTGATTGATAATTCAAGAAAAAGTCAGAGTGAGTCATTTTTCAAGCCTAGTTCTGCTTAGGGAGAAAAACAGAAATCTATGAATACTGGGGACAGGGACTAGCCAGGAGTTTATGTGGAACATTCCAGCAAAGGGAGAGGCTGTGTACCAGGACAAGAGGAGATCCCAAACCCATATGAATTCACCATTAAGTTTAAGAACAGGTGTCAACTTGCAGCTTTGTGGCCTATTATACAGCACTGGATGATAGATCCAGGATGGACTAAGTAGAGGACTTGTGTCTAGGTGTGGGATTCTGGGGTAATGGGTAGTCAAAGGTCCTGAGCTACTGAGAGATGGGCAAATTCAGAAACCAGCAGCAACTGAGAGATAATTTTATCTAATCTTCTTTTCCCTTCCCTAAGTGTTTTCCTCTTCCTCTCTCTGCTTTTCTTTTAAGATCAACAAGACATAACAGAATCACTCTCAAGATTTCTGTCTAATCAGACTACTCTATCACTCCTTTTTTTCCCCCAAATAGTGGGTTTACTGCCATCTCTGGAGGCCTTGTGGAAGATAGCTGAGCCAGGCCTTCAGGGACGGGTGCTCTTCCATGTGACAGATAGCTGATCAAGGTGTTCAAGGATGGGGGCTTCTCCAGGGGTTAAGGGACTTCCCTCAGGTCACATGGCTATTAAGTGTTAAGTGTCTGAGGCCGAATTTGACTTCAGGTCCTCCTGACTCTAGGGCCAGTGCTCTATTCACTGTACTACCTGGCTGCCCCAGGCTTATCTTTTTAAGCCTCAGTTTCTTATCTGCAAAGTGCATCTAATAGCACCTAATGGGGTTGCTGAATGGAGCTATTTTACAGCATGATATTAGCAATTATCATTATCACTTTCTATACGGACTACTGTGACAACCTGACTTTGCTTCTAGTCTCCCCTCTCTCCAACACATATTTTTAAGTCTTTCTAAGGCACAAGTTTTACCATATTACTCTCTTTAAAAAGTTTTCAGTGATGATAAATACTGGAGAGGATGTGGGAAAATTGGGACACTAATGCATTGTTGGTGGAGTTGTGAATTGATTCAACGATTCTGGAAAGCAATATGGAACCTATGCCCAAAGGGTTATAAATAAGTGCATACCCTTTGACCCAGCAATACCACTCCTAGGGTTGTATCCCAAAGAGATCATAGAAGAGGGAAGAGGCCCCATATGTACAAAAATATTTATAGCAGTTCTTTTTGTGGTGGAAAAGAACTGGAAATCAAGGCGATGCCCATTAAATGGGGAATGGCTGAACAAGTTGTGGTATATGAATGTAATGGAATACTATTGTGCTATAAGAAATGAGGAGAAGACAGACTCCATAATAACCTGGAGAGACTTATATAAACTGATGTTGAGTGAGAAGAGCAGAACCAGGAGAAATTTGTACACAATTACAGACACAACATATGTGTGACGACTAACTTTGACAGGCTGGGCTCCTCTCAGCAATGCAAGGTTATAAGACAACTCCAAAAGACTCATGATGGAAAGAGATGTTCACATCCAGAGAAAGAAATACAGAGTTTGAATGCAGACTGAAGCAAACTACCTGCTCTCTTTCTTTTCTCATTATGTTTTGTTTCCTCCTTCCCACTGTTCATTCCATCGATTATAATCCTTCTTTACAACCTGACTAATGTTTAATGTGAAGGTATTTGTAGATTCTATAGTTGACTGCATGCCACCATGGGGGTGGGGGGTGGGGGAAGAGAAAATTTGAAACTCAAGGGTCTATGAAACTGAATGTTGTAAACTAAAAGTAAATAAATTAATTAAATTTTAAAAAATAAAGTTTTCAGTGGCTCACTACTACTTCAAAGCTAAAGTAAAGATTTCTCAACCTGGAATTTAAAGACTTCTACATACCCATTCAGACATCTTTTCTAATATTGCTCTTCACACATTCTACATTACAGCCAAACTGGACCACAACTGTTCCCTAGTTAACAGGAAATTTTACCTCTTGTCACTGCATTCACAAAGGCCTCTTCATGCCTGGAATTACTGAGTCAACTAAAAACTGTAAGCTTTTTTCACATCAACAGTTTTCTAAATGTATTTTCCTCATTCTGTAGATATATAGCTGATTATTTTTCTACTTGAATGTGAGACTTTATGTTTATATATCCTTATTAAATTTACTTTTATTAGATTTGGCCCATCACTCTATAATTTGTTGGGATCTTTTTGGCTCCTGATTCTAATGTATTAGCTCTTTCCCATTTCTGACTCTTTCATATATAGGATAAGCATAAGCATGATGTTAATGCCTCCATTCCAGTAACTGAATTGCATATCAAACAGGTCCAGGGACAGAATCCTTGGGCACATCAACAGAAATGACCATCTGGATGATTTCATTTTTCCAACAGGAACATTATGGAAGAAGTCAAATGACTTACTGATACTCATATATACTGTGTTTACTATCATTTTTTGATAGTAACATTATCAAAACATGAAATGAGGTTAGCTTGGCATGACATATATGACGGGAAGCCAAAATGACTCCAAGAGATTGATGTTTCCTTAAAAAGTGTTCATGAGACAATATGAAAATATTTCAATAATTTGTGACAAAATTTTTCTAAGGATCAGTCTAACTAATCTATATTTTTTCAGAACCTATCTTTTCAGCTTTTTGGAAAACTCATTTATTTGCTTTTCTCTAGTCTTCTGGAATCTCTCCAGTTTCCTTAAAGACCACTAAAAGTGGTTCAGTGACTACAATGTCAAGTTCTTTTGGAATGTAATTCATTGCAGTCAAGTGACAAATTCAGAACACTTAAGATGCTCTTACTGTCTCCTCATTTATCTTATACTTCCTTTTAAACATTTTTTTCTCTCATTTTTTAGTCTAAAGTTAATTCTCTTTGATGAAAGAAATGGAAGCAAAGAAGAGGTTAAATAAGTCTGCTCTTTTAGTTATGCTTTTAACCTACTGGATCATCTATCCCCAGGCAATGGGCTTACACATTCCTCATAGTTCTCACCACAAATACAACTTAAGAAATCCTTTCAGGTGTGGGCAGGTGGCACAGTAAGAGCGCTGGTCCCGGGGTTGGGAGACCCGGGATCGGTTCCAGCCTCAGATACTTGGCACCCACACAAAATAACTGGCTGTGTAACCTTGAGCAAGTTGCTTAACCCCAATTGCTTTAAAAAAAAAAAGTCCTTTCAGAGGTAAACATGAAAGAGTAATTATAAGGGTCTCAATGAAGTTAAACTATTTACATTGCTATATGGGAAGATGATACATATAACTCCTAAGAAATTTATCATCATTAGAACAGTTAAAAGGACAGAGGGCATGGATATGAGTCAATTATGTTGGAATGATCTCCCCCAAAAAATGAAGGGGTGAGAAAGACGGACACACAGGGGGAAAGGAGAGTAGAATGGGGAAATTTTTCTCACATAAAAGAGGCATGCAAGGAAGAGCTTTTACAATGGAGAGGAAAATGGGGGTGAGGTGGATGGCAATACTTGAAAACTCATTCTCATCAGAACTGGTTGAAAGAAGGAAGAATAAATATCCACACTCAGCTGCATATAGAAAAGCAACTTAAGCAACAGGGAAATAGGAGGGGAAGGGAATAAAAGAAAGGAGAGGGTATGATAAATAGGAAGGCAGATTAAGGGAGGCAGTAGTTAGAAGCAGAACAGACTTTTGAGGAGGAACAGGATAAAAAGGAAGAGAAAAGAAGAAACAGAATAAAATAAGACTGAGGTACAGTTAATAATTATACTGTGAATGTGAATAGGATGAGCTCACCCATAAAACAGAAACAGATAGCAGACTAAATTAGAAACCAGAATCTAACAATATGTTGTTTATAAGAGACGTACTTGAAACAGAAAGACATAGACAAGAGTTAAAATAAAGGGCTAGAGCAGAATGATATGTTTCAGCTTAACTAAGGAAAGAAAAAAGACAAGGGTAAGCAAACAAAGGAAAAGCAAAAACAAATCTAATTAAAAGGGATAATCAGGGAAACTATATTTTGCTAAAAAGTATAACAGAAGTAATAAAAATTTCTATAGCAAGTTTCTCTGATAAAGCTCCCATTTCTCAAATATACACTGAGTATAGAACTGAGTCAACGCTATAAAAATAAGGGTCATTCTCCAATTTATAAATGGTCAAAACAGGGAGCTTTCAGAAGAAATCACAGTTATTTATGGTCTTATGAAAAAATGCTCTAAATCACTGTTGATTAGAGAAAGGCAAATTAAAGCAATCTGAGGTCCCACCTCACACCTATCAGGAATGAAAAATGCAGGAGGGGATGAAGGAAAAATAGGTACACTAATGAATTGCTGGTAGAGGAGTTGAACTGATCCAACCATACCAGAGAATAATTTGAAACTAGGCTCAAAGGGCTATAAAAACTGCATACTCTTTGACCTAGCAATACCATGACTAGGTGTGTGTCTCAAAGAGATCAAAGAAAAAAGTCCAATACATACAAAAATAGTTATAGCAGCTCTTTTTTCTGGCAGCAAAGAACTAGAAATTGAGAAGATGCTCATCAGTTGGGAAATGGCTGAACAAGTTGTGGCATACGATTGTGATGGAGTACTACTGTGTTACGGGAAATGATGAGCGGAGTGGTTTCAGAAACTCATGCAAAGTGAAGCAGGAAAAACTGGGAAATCATTGTGTACATTGATCAACTGTGAAACACTTGGCTACTCTGATCAATACAATGATCCAAGACAATTTCAAAGGACTCATGATGAAAAAATGTTATACACTTCCAGAGAAAGAACTAATTGAACTCTAAGCGCAAACTGGAGTGTAATTTCCCCCTTTCCTTTTTTTTTTCTTGTTTTTTTTTTTTAATATGGATAATATGGAAATGTTTTACATGATTTCACCTGTATAACTGATATCATTTTGTTTGCCTTCTCAGTGAGTGAGGAACAGCTGGAAGGAAGAAGGACAATTTGGAACTCAAAATTTAAAAAGAAAAGAATATTTTAAAAAAATAATTGAAGATATAATTTTTAAAAAAGAAGCTGTTTTAGAACATTTTGTATGAGTACTTGCTTATTCTTTGTGTATCTTTTCCTTGGCTATATGCTTGTGAACATATACTTCTAGAATATTTAACTCCTATAAATTGGGAAGCTCCTTGTGAAGCTTCTCCTCTTCAAATGATTCTCAATTGTATTTTTAGAATTATTTTGAGGGCTTCTTTGTCATCTTCCCTTTCACAGGCCTAAAATACATGTCTCTTTTCTGAAGTTTTAAAAGCCTTCCTTCATAAGTCTAATACAGAGTGCCCTAAAGTCTTAAAACACCTTAAAAATGCACTAAGACTTTAGAACATCTTGTATGTCTGATCATGTGTAACCTTTGCCTCCTTTGTTATTATGAACTTTAAGATAACACAGTCACTTTCTCCCAAGGATCCATCATTTTGACTTTACTAACCAGTTCTTTCTTGTTAGTTGGAATTATGGTTTGGAGTAGCAGTTTCTTTTAGCACCTCATTTAAATTCTGAGAGAGGAAAATTTCAGTAAAGTAAGGCAAGAATTGCCTGATGCTGTTTTTAGTGGAGAAACTCTTTTCATAGATATGTGAGTAGCTGCTGACCTCAGTTAAAGAATCATTAACTTAAATCTTCAATGTACCTCCAGTTATCTGATCCAACTCCTTCATTTTAAAATAGAGAAAACTGAGGCCCAGAGAGTGGTAATTTGCTCAAGCTATACTGGTAATAAGCAGCAGAGTCTTCTGACTCCAAATTGAGCATATCCTACTTACTCAATTTACCTCTGCACACATTTTGTTGTCTATATCAGAAATTCAATTCAACCATATGACCACATGGTCTGCAGTATACAGTATATCAATGTAACTTCTGTTATCCTCTTTATGTCCATGTATATATGCAAAGCTAAAGGGTATGTCCCTTCTGCCAGAAAATCAAAATCTAAACCCATTTTGAGTATTTCCAAGAGCAAGGCTTACTACTTCAAAAATAATTTTAACAAATAATTATTGTGTATCTATTACATAAGCAGTGGATGTAGTAGAGAAGACCTGGGTTCAAGCTGTGCTTCTGACATATTTACTAATTAATTCGATGACTCTAGACAAGTCACTTTTAAGTGCTCCAGACAATTCTGCTAGGTGGAGAGCAGCCACCCATCTGCATTAGTGGACAGCAATTCCTCACCAAGTTACTTTCTTAGATGAAATCATAATGTACAGAACACTACACTAGTAGGTGCAAAAGGAAATCAAAGGTACCGGGGGAGAAAAAGATTAATAAATCTCTGTATTCCTGGAAGCTACCATCCAATAGCCAGCTTGTTATCATGCTGGAGTAGCTTTGTTAGAAAGTTCTTATTTCTCTATCTGCTCCTCTATAACTTTATATACACTGGTCCAAGTTCAGCCTTCTAGATCCAAATGGCAAAATATCCAAATGAAACAATGATAACTGGGTATAC
The DNA here is from genome assembly GCF_028583685.1 of Petaurus breviceps papuanus. Classification (NCBI taxonomy): domain Eukaryota; kingdom Metazoa; phylum Chordata; class Mammalia; order Diprotodontia; family Petauridae; genus Petaurus; species Petaurus breviceps. The sequence continues at coordinate 26,982,966 of NW_027187380.1, read as the reverse complement.
TGGATAAATTGTAGCAAAGCATGTATCCTTTCATACTTCCCTAATCAACTCACTATCCCATTCACCACAGAGACTCATGCAAATCTCAACCCTCCTTAAATATCCCATGGCTCCCTCTCCCCCACGGCCCCCCACTGTCTCTGCTAAGAAATTTGCTTCATATTGCAATGACAAAGTTGTGGTCATCTGCTGAGAGCTACCAGCTTCTCCTCTCTACCTCATCTCATATCAACCACCATTATCTTCTCCTTCATTCTGGTCTGACGTAAGGTGGTCCTTCTCCTTCTCCTTGAAAACTCATCTTCATGCACACATGATCCCATTCCATCCCATTTTCTCTAAGAGGATGCTTCTCTATCAACCTCACTCTCACATATCTTCAGTCTCTCCCAGTCCACTGGCTGCTTCCCTATTGGCTAAAAATATAACTAATGTTGACACCATCTTCAAAAACCCGTAACTTGGTTCAACCATCCCCACTATCTATCATCCAATATTCCTCTTCCTGTGGCCAAATTCCTTAAGAAGGCCATGTAAAGTGTAATCTCCACTTCCTTTCCTCACTCCCTTCTTAATTCCCTACAATTTGACTTTTCCAAAGTTACTCAATCGTCAAATCTACTGATCTTGTCTCTCCCATTACAAGGTAATTTCATTGCACTTACACTTTCATTGTACTTGTACTTGTATTCTCAGCACCTAGTATGGAGAGTGGCAAATTGCAAGCACTTAATAAATGCTTATTGACTGACTGATTTTAGATAACTCTGAATGTTAGGAAGGTCTTTCTTACATCAAGTCAAATTTGCCTCTGCACATTTCTGTTCATCGGTCCTAATGCTGTCCTTATAGGCTAACACAATGTTGGCAGTCCACTAAAATTTACAAGTCTCTTACCAACAAATTGTTATTCAGCCACACATATCCCATCTTGCACTTGTATAGTTAATTTTTTGAATCTGAGTGTATAGCAACATTTATCCCTAATAAAGTTTCAACATATCACACTTGGTCCAATGTTCTAGGCCATCAAAATATTTTTGAATTCTAACTCTATCATCAAGTGTGCTAGGTATCTCAATTCAACTCTGTCTCACCTGCAAATCTGATAGGCATATCATACATGCCTTTATCCAAGCAACAGATAAATATGCTAACCAGCACAGGGTAAAGTGCAGTTCTCTGGTGTGCTTTAGTAGAGTTCCCAGCGGTACCTTCCAAGTTGACATCAAATCATTCATATATTTGTTCAATGCTTTGCTAAAATCTCAACTAAATCTTCGAATTCTGCCTACTTAGTTCCCTGGCTTCCTTTAGGTCCTAATTAAAATCCTGTCTTTTACAGGAAGTCTTTCCCAATCCCTCTTAATTCTAGTACTTTCCCTCCGTTGTTTTCTATTTATCCTCTATATACCTTGCTTTATATATTTGTTTAGCATGTTGTTTCCCCCATTAGACTGTAACCTCTTTGAGGGCAAGGACTATCTTTCACCTCTTTTTTTTATCTCCAGTGCTTTGCCTAGTGCCTGGCACATTGTAGGTAAATAACAAATGTCAATTGATTGACACTAGGTAAAATATATCTATAATATTTCACTTATTTACCAATCTACTAACCTTGTCCAAAAAGGACATGTGTTTAGTTTGGCATAGCACATTCTTCATACACTGGCTCTTTATTATCAGTTTTTTTTTACATATGTCCACTAACTATCCCTTTATAAATATTCTAGACTTTTGCCAGGAAAAGAAGTCAAGTTTATAATCCTATGGTTTACGGAAAACTATTTCATTTTTTGAAAATTGGGCGATTTGTCCTTTTCAAGTCCTGTACTTCTCATCCATACTCCATCATCTTTCCCAGATCACTGAGAAAAGGGCTTAAGAATCATCCCTGCCAGGTCTTTCAGTACCTTGGGATGTAGACTGTCTGGGCCTACTTACCTGACCTCAATGAAGTCAATTTTTACTAGCTGCCTACTTATCTCACCTTTTAAGTTTCCATTAGTCATTTTTGTTTTATCCTTCTTAGTTCAAAAATATTCTCCTTGATAAAGAATTCAGAAGCAAAATGAGAGACTGTGGATAAGTGAAGTCCTCCCATAAGTGCTCTGTCATATCTCCATACCACGTTTATTAACTGATTCTAATTCATCTAATTTCTACTTCTATGTACTTTAATGACAATAAAACTTTCATTACTGCCTCAATTTCCACCATGTGTAATGTCAAGCAAAGAAGTCCTGCTCTTCTTTTCCAGGTAATGGATTTCCTTTTACAAATATGGCTTACCATACAATGCTATTACACTCTCTCCTTTTACCCACTCTGTTTCTTTTGAATAAGGTATACCTTTCTAGAACTTCATTCAAGTCATGGGTTTCCCATACTGCCAAGTTTTCAGTCATACCTGAGGACTCCCATTTACATCCTTAAGTTATGGTCTCTTCCTGCTTGTCATTTCCTTGTTACTAATACTTTGTGTATTTACATTTAGATATCTGAATCCATGTCAGGAGCCACCATTGGCTCCTCTTTCTTACAGTCTAGACTCTATCTACACAATTCAAATTCATCCTATGAAAGTATGGGCATCTTTGCTGCTATTCTTCTTCCCACACTATAGGTATTCTTTGATATCTCTCATTGATAGATATATTTGACAACAAATTCATGCAAGTAAATATTTTAGGCATGATAATTATACAATAGCATAATTTCAATGATAAGAGTTTAAAGTAGTAGAAAGTCTTACATTTTTTCCTAGACAGTTAAGGCTTCTTTGTCTTATTTTTTTTTTTTGTAGGGGGGAAAGCGGGGCAATTGGGGTTAAGTGACTTGCCCAAGATCACACAGCTAGTGACTATTAAGTGTCTGAGGCCAGATGTGAACTCAGGCCCTCCTGAATGCAGGGCCAGTACTCTATTCATTGTGCCAACTAGCTGCCCTGAGTTAATGCCTCTTTGTAAAAATTTAAGATATTTTTAAAAGGTCTGTGATATATTAGGATTTTTGATTAGTATCCTGGTTTAAAGCCTTACAAAGAACTACCTAAGCACATGCAGACACAAAAGTTAGTAGTATAAAAAGAACTAAAAAGGTTGAGTCATTTAACACAGAGCTATTAGTAAGCCAATGACTATTTTGATGATGAAGGAATAATGTAAATGATTATAAAATTAAAAAATAAAATAATAATTATAGTAAACTTTTAAAAGCATGAATGACCATAATAAATTTCAAGCACTAATTATAAAAACATAATTAAACTCTAAATGTTAGGTGACAACATAGCACTCCAGGATGGCACTATAAACAAGAAGCATGAATAAACAAGTTCTGTAGCTGTTTTTTAGATGACATTCAAGATTTTTACTAACCAACACACCTCTCCCCTCCCCATTACAGAGGCACTGATACATTGCCCTCTGTACCTGGTACATCCTGGGGTAGCTCAGGAGCCACCTTCTTCTCTGCCAAGTTGTTGCTATCATGAGTTTCTGAGGGGCACCCCACTGTGTTCTTCCCTTCAGGGGGACTAGTCTCTCCTGAAGAAGTATTTGCTGGGTTGTCGCCAGTATTTGTTGACACAGAGTTACCTTTATCCCCAACATCTTTTGGCTCTACAGTAAAATGCACAACAAAACTTTAAAGATATTCTTTAAAATTCCTTTGGTAGGACTGGCCACACCTAAAGAAAATCAACTGCTGAAAAATGGAATATCAACAATCCACAAAATCCACCATTGACCATTCTCTGGCAATTCTGTTGTACGTTATTTTAACAACAGATTATTCACAAAAAGTCAATACGTTCAAGAAGTTAACACAAGAAATATAATAAAAAGAGCAAACCATTAATTCTTTTAGCATCATGTATGTATGTATGTAATCCATTAGAAAAATATTTTATTTTCTGCATCATATCTCATGAAAAGGAAATGCTGGCCTGAAAAACTAAATGAATTTTGATCAGATGCATTATTATACTGCTATATTATTGACTAATAATTATTATACAGGAAATACTTAAAATGTCTAAATTCCATCGATATAAATTTAAGTGGTTATAAGCTATTTAAAAAACCAGTATATTCTTTATAAATTCTTCAAGCTAAAAAGACCTATGCTTTATATATAATACTTTTGATAGAAAGCTTTTTAAAACCAAGTACTTTATTTACCCTCTGGTTTTCCTTTCTCAGAATCACCACCAGATGTTTTTTCTTCTTTGTTTTTTTCCTGGGGTTGATCTGAAAGCTCTTCTTTACTTTTCTCAGAATCTTTTTGGTAATTATTTTCAGATTCATTTTTTTCCTTCTCTGCTTCTTCTGGAACTGGACTCTTAGCATCTTCAATGTCACCTCCTTTTTTGGATTTGGTAGCTTCCAAAATTTCATCTATATAGTAAAGAGTTCAAAATTTTAAACTAGAGATACACTAAGCATACACACAAAAAACTGAAGGCTTTGTAGCTGTTTTTTAAGAAAATGTTAAGAAAACAATATTAGAAAAGCACCTGTTAAAGCTGAAAATCACTGATACAAATCTCCTTATGCAACAGTTTGTGGAAATTCTCATTTAAGTTACAAAAGGGATAAAAATAAATACAAAGTCTATTAGTGTTAGGAAATGTCAGTAATTTTCAGGAAACAAAAACTATTAAGTGTCCATATAGAGAGAGTGCCAGAAAATTTTACTGAAGTTATAAGATTTTAATACTTTAAAAGCCAAAAACTGTACTAAGATTTTTGGGACCCCCTATATGAATGTTTTTAGATACACATACAAATAGTGTCAATTTTTAAATGTACAACTTAATAGTCATCTCCTTTCTGCCACGATAAAAGTATTAACTTTAAGTCCTATTTTTATTGGGAATATAATTGTCTGGGTAGAAAATATTCCTAATTCCTGAAATTGTGGTAAAATTGTTTGCCCTTGGGAGTCAAGATGGCAGAATAGAAGCAGGACCTCCCTACAGCTCTGGCTTCCACCTTCCCCAATCCATGTAAAAAGGGGACTCAAAATAAACTTTTGAGCTGCAGAACCCACAAAATGACACAGAGAAGCTACCCCTGCGCTGAGGATAGCACAGCAGGCCAGCAGGAATCGGCCACCGCAGGGCAGAGCTCTGAGATCCGAGCCTAGCTCCATTCCCCAGCCAAGGTTTTAGCCCCAGGGTGGGCCTGACCAGCTGCCCACCTCAGAGACTCCAGATCAGCAGCAGCTGTGGCTATTTCTGGAATTATCAACATATAGATGCAAAGGATAAAGTAGAGAGGTCAGTGCAGTCTGGACTTTGGGACCCAGTAAGTGGGAGTGTGTGGCTTTTGCCCCTGGGGTGAGAAGCCACTGAGGCTGGGATGCCCGGCACAGCCAGCCAGCACCATGTGGCAGCTTCAGCTCCTGGCCTGCAGAGTATAGGGAGACAAAGCACCAGACTGAGGGGTAATCACTCTTGCTTTAACCTGCTTGGATCTGGATTGCAGTCTAGGGTGGAGGTCCTGGGGTGCGTGACCAGCTTGCCAGAGCATGTGGAGACCTCAGAGATGGCACCCAACTAATACCTCCAGCAGCTGAGAAAACCCCAGTGTTTGGGAAGAAAGCTCCCCTGTCTGGTGGCAGAGTCTTACTGTGGCAAAAAGCCCAGGGGTCAAAAGCAAAGGGCGGCATGACCAGGCAAAGAAAAGAAAGAAGACAGAAGATTCCAACATTAGACGCCTATTTTGGGGACAAAAAGGAGCAAAGCATGGAACAGGAGGAAGACAGTGAAGTCAGAACTCCTGCACCAAAAGCTTCAAAGGAAAATAAGAGCTGGTTACAGGCCACAGAGGACCTTAAGAAGCAGATAAGAGAAGTGGAAGAAAAACTGGGAAGAGAAATGAGAACGATGCAAGAAAATTACAAAATTAGAGTCAACAGCCTGACTGAGGAAAATCACACCTTAAAAAATAGACTAACTCAACTGGCAAAAGAGGCTCAAAAAGGCAATGAGGAGAAGAATGCCTTAAAAAGATGAATTTGCCAGATGGAAAAAGAATCTCAAAAGCTCACTGAAGAGACTCATTGCTTCAGAATTAGACT
>NW_027187380.1:26917090-26976869 GCF_028583685.1 Petaurus breviceps papuanus | reverse complement strand
GCAATGTGAAATATCTCATGGGAAAAACCACTGACCTGGAAAATAGAGCCAGGAGAGAGAATTTAAAAATTATTGGACTACCTGAAAGCCATGATCAAAGTAAGAACCTAGAAATCATCCTCCAGGAAGTTCTCAAAAAAATTGCCCTGACATTTTAGAACCAGAGGGCAAAATAGAGGTTGAAAGAATCCACTGATCACCTCCTCAAAAAGATCCCAAAAAGAAAACTCCTAGGAATATTATAGCCAGGTTCTGGAATTCTCAGATTAAGGAGAGAATATTACAAGCAGCCAGGAAGAAACAATTTGAATATTGTGGGAACACAATCAGGATAACACAGGATCTGGCAGTTTCTACACTGAGGGACTGAAAGGCTTGGAATATGATATTCCGGAGGTCAAAGGAGCTGGGATTAAAACCAAGAGTCACCTACCCAGCAAAACTGAGTATCATGTTTCAGGGGAAAATATGGTCATTCAGTAGAATAGAAGACTTTCAAGCATTCTTGTTGAAAAAACCAGAGTTGAACAGAAAATTTGACATTCAGATACAAGAAGCAAGAGAAGCTTGAGAAGGTAAACAGGGAAAAGAAATCATAAGGAACTTATCAAAGTGGAACTATTAACAATCCTACATGGAAAAACAATAATTATAACTTATGAGACTTTTCTCAGTAGTTGAAGGGAATAGATATATATATAAATATATATATATATATATATATATATATATGAGGGTATATGGGCATATAAATACATATGTGAATGTGTGCATATATGTTTACAGATATACATAGATAAAGGGCACAGGACCAATTTAACAGGAAGGGATGATACTTAAAAGGTGAAATTAAGAGGTGAGAGAGGAATATAATGAGAGGAGATGGGAAAAGACAGAATGGGGTAAACTATCATATAGAAGAGGCAAGGGAAAATGGTTACAATGGAGGGAAAGAATAGGAAGGCAAAAGGGAATGGGTCAACCTTATTCCCATTGAATTTGGCTTGAGGAGGGAATGAAATACACACTAAATAGGGTATCTCACCCTCCAGGAGAGTAGGGGGGGAAGGAGATGAAAGGGGGGATGATGGAAGGGAGGGCAGGCTGGGGGGAGGGAAGTTGGAAGCACCCACTTTTGAAAAGGGAAAGGGTCAAAGCAGAGAATAGAACAAGTGGGAGGTGGGATAGGAGGGAGGGAAATATAGTCAGTCTTTTACAATATATCTACTATGTTATTGTTTTGCATTAGCCACACATGTACAAACTATTCTGAACTACTTATATTCCCAGTAAGGGTGGGTGACAAGGGAGGAAGGGAATGAATCTGGAATTCAAAGTTTTAAAATCAAATAAATAAATATATATATGCACACACACACACACACACACACACACACACACTATTATTAATGCTATTTTACAGGTAATTGGGAAATAAGATATACAGGCACTGGGGCATAGAGATCCACTGGAAAAGTCTAAAGGGGTATGGGAAAAAATATGGGATATCCTGTGGGAATGCTATTTTGGGGCAGTGGGAAGGGGAAAAACAGGGGAAAAATTTGTAACTCAAAATCTGGCAAAAATGAATGGTGTAAATCAGAAGTTAATAAAGCATTTGAAAAAACAAACCAACCAACAAACCCAACTATATAGATATACGGAAATAGTATCCAGAGACAAAGCATAGCCTAATTTTTTTGAGAATGTTCAAAAATAAAACTTGGCTAAATACTATGTGGATAATGCCACTGAATTAAAGTTCAGAAGGTCTTAGGTTCTAGTTCCTGCAAGACCACTTACCACTTATATGATTTTGGGTAACTTAATCTGAGACCTAGTATCCTTATTTATAAAACTTAAATAATAACCTTTCTGCCCTACCAACCTCATAAATTTGTGACAATCAAATGAGAAATGCAAAAAACTTTGAAAACTTAAAATTGTCATGAAAATATAAAATTATTAATCACCTAGCATAGAACTCTAAACACCATATGCATTTAATAATGCTTACCCACTTGAATTTAACTGAATGACATACATTTATTTCTCTAAGTTCAATATTCTTCTGTCATTAAAAAGGGGAGAGGAATCACATATATTTCAAAGAAGCAAGCCAAAAAAACCTCTAAAAATGGAGAAAAAATTCTGACAAGAGAGTAACAATGATAATGGTTTTATTTTATGAAAGAAAACTTTTCATTTTCTTCACACTAGACATTCAGTATAATCCTAGCATTAAAATTTTAAAGGTCGAAATATAGATATAATATCTTAAAAATATCTTTAGAGGCAGAGAAGAGAAAAATATTTAACATTAAGTACCAAAGATGCTATTTAACTTTAAGAATTTTTTAAGTTGTGAATTCATCCTGCAGCATGACTTGATTCATCAGTTTTTTATATCCATAGTTTATAAAAACCAACTGAATAGAATATGGCTATAAATAATGGAAGGGTCTAAAGATCAGGATCACAGAGGGAAAAAAAAAGCAAATGCTTACTTGATGCTTTCCAGAGAAAAAGAAGTGGGAATAGTCTCTGCCCTTAACATTACTAACTGTATATGATAGTCAAGGAAAAGAGAGGTGTGTAAGATGACATTAAAGTTGCAAGCACAAATGCCCTAAAAAATGATAATACCAGTAACAGAAACAAGGAAGTGAGGGAGGAAAGCAGGTTTGGGAGAAAAAGTTCTATACTAAATATGACAACCTTAAGAAGAAAGCAGGACAGTCAAGTGGAGATAGCTAGTAAGCAAATGGAAATACAAGTTCAGTTCTTCAGGAGAGAGGTCAGAGTTGTGAATAAGTTGGAAAAACCTAAAATACCACATCGTCCAGTCCTCTCATTTTAGTGACAAGCAAACTCGGATTAGGGAGGATACAGTTGTCCTAATTGCCATTCTGGTGCTCTTTAATTAACACCAGAAAAAAAAAAAGATGAGCTTCCTTACAAGAAGGAAGACCTTCCTACAAGTCAAGGTCCTGGGAAACACCGATGCTAAAGGGGCAAGAAGAGGAATCAGTAAAGGAGACAGAAAAAACAAATAGCTAAAGAAAATGCAATGTCACAGAAGCTACTGAAAGACTATTAAGTAGTGTGTGTTCCATAGTGTTAGATACTCTGGAGAAGTTAAGGAGGATAATGATTATAAATAGGCCACTATATTTAAAAATTAAGAGGTTAATGGTGAAGTAGTTATACTGGAAGTCAGAATTCAAAGGGCTGAGCAAATGACTACTGAGGAGTGGCTCGAATGCTGACCATACCTTCCATAAGTTTTATAGTGAAGGAGAGAAGAAAAGAAGAACATGAAATGTCAGCATGACTGAAATGTTTGGGATTTTCTTTTTAGGATTTTTTTGAAAAAAGAAGACGAGTATAATTACAAGCAAAAAGGAAGACAACACAGCAAAATAGAAAGGAGAGTGGACTTGGAATCAGAAGACATGGCTCTGATGCTTATTAGTTGTATGACCTTGAGTAAAATCACTCCACCTTTACCAGTTTTGGTTCCCTAATCTATAAAGAAGGGATAATCACTAAGGTCCATTTTAGCTCCAATAGCTCTATTTTATTTTTCATGTTACAGATGATTACTAGCAAAGGGAAATGGAAGATGATACAAAAACAACAGATAACTGATAGGAGGTGCCAAGAAAGGGAAAGATAAGGCATCTGAGGCACAAGTACTAAAAAAGACAAGAAAGACAGAAGCAAAAATATTAATAAAAGTAACCTGTTTATCTCAAAGTGAATTTACCTCTTTAAAAAAAAACCTACTTCATGTTTTTAAGTAAATATTTCTAACCAAATGGTTAAGTTTTTGTAACTTCATTGTAAACCCTTCAAGGGTCAGGACTATATCTACTTTTGTACCCCAAACTACCAACAGATTTACTATTACTTTAAAAAAAGAGAGAACAAGAAACAAAACTGTCAACATCTATTGTACCAGATAAACAGAATTATTCTTCAGTTGTTCTTTGTATATATTTTGTATAATCTACTCAAATTATCAAAGGCAGGAATGATAGAATTTTATTTCAAACCTACCACAATTCTACATAAAAAGTAGACGCTTAATCAATGTATATTTTAACAAAGTTGTGGAATAAATTAGAGACTGTAAAGAGAAGTAAAGAAACTTAAAAATATACTCTTTAAAGATCAAAAGTTCAGAGTTTAAGCAATTTTCTGAAGGCCACAAAACTTAGGTTAGTGGGGGCGGCTAGGTGGCACAGAGAGTAAAACGCCGGCCCCAGAGTCAGGAGGACCCAAGTTCGGTTCTGGCCTCAGAAACTTAACACCCACACAAAAAAACTAGCTGTGTAACCTTGGGCAAGTTACTTAACCCCAAATGCCCTCCAAAAGGCAAAACAAAAACAAAAAAAAACCTTAGGTTAGTGGTAGATTTCTTACTAGATAGGTTCTCCTATCTCCCAGGCCAATGTCCTTTCTACTGTATCAGGTAGCAACAATAGATAACTTTACTGGCTTTAAATTATCAGCACTTAAATATCAAGTTTTCCATTTTTCATGCACCACTATGTTTCAAGCCTTGTAGTCATCTATAACTTGTATAATACCACTATTAAAAAGTTCTGGGATCCTACTGACTTGAATATTTCCTCCAATAAGATCACAATCCATCCCTGCCTGCCCATCCTGTACAACTACTGCCTCTGTCCTCTCTAGGATCCACTCAATAGGGCAAGGGCTTTCTTGCTTTTTCCTAATATCAAAATGATACCAGCAATAAGGATATCTACCCTTCACTCTTATCATATGACCAGTTCATCTTTTTTTTTTTTGCAAATACATTTCCTTGATGACTTTCTTTATTGTTTTTCTTTTAAGTTCTTCGTTTCTTATATAGTCTACTCAAATTTACTAAGTGCCCCTTCATATTTAACTCCTTCAGAGACTGCTATATTTCATGCCTTGTAGCAAAAGGCAAGATATTGGTGCTAAAAAAACAGGTCTTTGTTCCTGGGAGAAATTTGAAGTTACCAAGGGAGTTCTGCCAATTTCCTTAAGCCAATCTAGCTGCACTCCTCCTCCAACTTAGTTCTGGGCTCAACTCATCTGTTGGTACTAGTCCTTCACATGTGTACTGATTGACAAGCTCTACAACTTATACATCTAAATGCTTATCATAACCTGGGCAATAAACCTTCTTCATCACTCAGTTATTCCTGTGTGGATAGTAAGGTCAAACCGTTTTGAGTGGTTAAGGATCTCTTCCAGGAGGGAGCTGCTAGATTTGACCAAGTATTGATCAAGAAAATCCATGCTGGAGGCAAAACAATTTGTGGGGGCACTGAGAGATTGATTCACAAAGAGAATCTGAAAGGGGATGGGGGAAAAATGATAAAGTTATGGAAAAAATCTCACACTTCATTAACATATAAAGTGGTACAAGTAAATACCAGTGACTAGCAAAATATATACTTACTTTCCTACCTACAGGAAATTATTATTAAAATAAGCTACAACACACATAAAGGACACTTTCAAGGAGGATCTTAATAGGGAAGAGGCAGGCTTTCACAAGAGATATTTCATAGGGGATCACATCACTACCAACACACAATTCCCTGAAAGAATCTAGGACATTTTGATTATTTAAAGACAAAACAAAAACACCAAAACATTTGGTTTGGTTGAATAAAACACTAAGATGGCTCTCATTAATGCATCAAAATTATTCAAGATTGTTTAAAAGATCTAACAACAACAATAATCTTCAACAGGTTTCTAACCCTAAAAATCAGGTGAGGCAAAAAAAGGAGTTTGAAAAAAAATGGAGAAATTCAAGTTGATGAGAGATTTTCAAGGTTAGAGCATGGAGGTCCAGAGGACATAAGTTCAAATTCAGTCTCAGACATTTACTAGTTATGTGACCCACTTAATCACTTAACCCCAAGTGCCTCCAAAAAAGAAAAAAGAAGAGAGATTTCCTATGAATGGTGGGATCCTCCAACCAATCAACAAGGGCCTACTATGTGCCAAGCATGATACAGAAACAAAATGAAATGCTTGTTTGCAGAGGACACTGTGCTATTTTCAATTAGGCTGCAGAATACTAAAACTAAGAATTGTTATTTCAGTCAGATTTTGTTTTTACTTTATTTTAGACAGATTAGACCCATGCCTGTATCACAGATTCTTACCTTTTGCTTTGGGGTTTATAGAGCTCTTAGCATGCGATAATAACTTGTCCTTATACAGATACATAAGAAGAAAAGTATCCAACGAATTTCCACACAGTAATGGAAAATATTCTAAATAATTCACATAGTTTTTAAAAACATTTACCAAAATGCTACAATTACCACAAAAGGGCATTTTAGGGTACAATTTTGAGTTTTAATTTTATTTTGTAAAACATAAAATCCTTCAAATTTACTATGGCCGTCAATATGGACCACTAACTATTACAGAATTAAAAGTGTGTTATTTGATGCTACACAGCAAACAGACTATTCAACATAGTACCTACATGAATATAAAGAGCTACTTGGCACCCACACAAAATAATTGGCCGTGTAACCTTGCAAGTTACTTAACCCCAAATGCTTTAAAAAATATATATATATAAAGAGCAACTTAACTAAAAATTATAAAGTTTTGTATTGTGCTATTAGAAATACAATTCAATATCTACATCTTAGGAACAAATTTCTCTTTCTAAAAACAGGAGACAAGATTTTTATGAAAATGAATTTAAATTTAAAACATCAGCTAGCATATACATGAATTCTTTATTAGTTTCTCTCTTTTACAACCCAATTCTACAAAACCAGGTTTCTAATTTCATAAATGGTTATCATAAATTAATTTATAGCTGCTTAACTTCCTTAAGCCTACGTATATTATACAATCCCAAAAGGTCTGAATTTACCTATTCAGTTGAAATGTTTCAATATTTCTCTTCTCTTGCTTTGTGAAGGGTTGGTTTGTTCTTTGGTTTTATAAGAAGTGTCAATTTCCTAAAATGTCTTTAAGTTTATTTTTACTCTCTAAATATATCCTTATTTAAAAATTTGAAAATATTTTAGAATAATATAATGCTAATATGACAAAAGAATTAGAGTATAAACCTTAAACTATTTGTAGAAAATGTTCCCTTTAAAGTACTTTTAAGTTTTCAGCAACCAATCTATTATATAATCAATAAACCACATGAAGAATGGAAGGTGAAAAATATTGGGCTGGATCTCTTAACAGTTAAGTTACTGGGGCTCCATATGTTCTCTATTTTCATTGCCACCACCCCCACCCCAGCCTCAGCCTCTTCCATTTCCCTTAATGGTTTCAAGCAAACTATAGTGGTCATTGTGTTGGATTACAACTACTTTAGACATTAATTCTCCCTTTGCCCTCTGCCCCTTGAGGTGCCTTTGAGCACAGTGTCTAGTAGCTTGCAACTCCAAGACAAGTAGAATTGTAGAATTTTAAAACTAAAAGAAACCTTAGATACCTTTTGGTCTAACCCCCTTTCATTTTATAAATGAAGGGCAACCCAAGGCAATGAAACTGTGGAAAGTAACAAAGAGGAGCAGTCTACTAAATAAAGGACTTTATTTACCCTTAATTACCCTCCAGGGTAATGGAGAAGAAGACAGAAATGGGAGATTTGGGACAAGACATAAACGTAAACTACTTCAAAAATGTGCTTTGGGTCAGCCTTGTTTACTTGCAGCATGATGAGAGTGCATGGAGAAAAACAATTTGCCTTTTTAGTAATTGTGAGCCCCTCTCTCTCTCTCTGTCTCTGTCTCTCTCGCACACATGCATGCGCGCGCGTGCCGCGCACACACGCCACCTAGAAACATAAAAAGGATTAACCATACATTTCTTGCCATTTTTAATGACATGGTTATATACCTGAAATGAAAAGTTTATTTCTATCTTTTCCTATGCTCCCATTTTGGGCCAAAATTGGTTTCTGCTACTGCTTTAGCTAAATAATAAATGTGGAGACTGAGCTAAAAACACCTTTTTGTCACTAAATTTTTTCCCCATCCAAAAGAAAAAAAAAAAGCCAAACCACCATTAAGAATCTACATAGCCATGGGGCAGCTAGGTGGCGCAGTGAATAGAGCACTGACCCTGGAGTCAGGAGGACCCGAGTTCAAATCCGGCCTCACACACTTAACACACATACACACAAAAACAAACCATGTGACCTTGGGCAGTTCCCAACTGCCCTCTAAAAAAAAAAAGAATCTACATAGCCTTTGCAAATCAGAAATTGTTTAACTTTATAATAACACTAATAATAATTATACATTATACCACAACTATGAGTCAAAAAGAAAAATGCTACTTTACACCAAAGCCTCTTATACAAAAACAAAACTATTGTTATTTAGACTACACCTACATTGGCCTATACTTACATAATGAGTCTTCTGTTTAGAAACCAGTATTTCCTCCGACTTCTGTCATATCCAATAGGTTCGTGTCGAATATATGGTTTATTTTTTTGGATTTCAGCAACACAGTCAGTTACACCAGGTACCTTGTGTGCCACACAGACCTCACACTGCCATTCATCCTCTGGTACCTCCTCAAGAGGTGGTTTCACACACTCTAAATGGTATACTGCTGAGCAAGTTTCACAGCAAAGCAAATCCCCAAGTTTGTGACAAACCCTACAGTGGTCATCATATTGTATCACCCCTTCCGACATCAATTCTTCACGAGCAATATTCGTTGTAAGAAACTGATCTACTAAAAACTGCAGAACTTTGATTTTATTTTGTACTGGTCCGTAAGGATAGTCCTCTGCTTCTTGATAAGGAAGAACATGATGGTACTCCTTGTCACTCTCACAATATACCCGCAGAACCTCTGGCCATGTCATTCCATCTATGAAATATAGTGTGGAATTAACACTATCTTTCAGGTCAGCAGGTCCAAAGGTAGTATTTGAAGTGTCTTCTTCACGTAAAACTGCTTTCAAAAGTACTACATGCATCTCTGCCATAAGTGTACACTGCTCTTGACTTACGAGAGCAGCACAGAAGTCTTCAAAACGAAAAGGAGATAAGCGTAAAACGGTGCCAAAGTTCCGCAGGACTTCATAGATGGCTATAACATTCATTATATGCTCATTGGGCACCATTAAGTCCTCAGAGGATTTAGGAAATTCAAGAGGTGGGATATCTTTTTCTTCCAATATTGGAGAACGAGGGCGATGTACTCTCTGTCTTCTTCTACCTGTAAAAAAAAAGAGTTTGGTATAGTTACAAATCAATGTATTATGTATTTTCTACTACTTAGGGATTTTTCATCTTCCTAAGTCATAACACTGAAAATAAATCACTTTTCTATTTTCTAGTAACTTAAACATTATAAATAAGAAGGAATTTATTACCGTAACTTTTTTTTAAAAAGCAATTGGGGTTAACTTGCTCAAGGTTGCACGACCAGTTATTTCTGGGTGTGGTGCTAAGTATCTGAGACGGGATTTGATCCCCAGGTCATCCCGACACTGGAGCCGGTGCTCTTACTCATTGAGTCACCTGGCCACCCCTTACTGTAACTTTTAAAAAGTAATTACTAAAAATACAAATTCAGAATTTATAGATTCCAAAGTTGAAATGTAAATTTTTGTTAACAGGTAAATACTGCTAAGTAGGCAGGTCTTTTGCAGTCCATCCTTATTTCCCCCTACCCCCACTTCTAGTGCCTTCCCTCTGATATTACTTCCCATTCACACTGTATATATCTTGCATGTACATAATTGTTAGCATTTGTCTCCCCCATTAAACTGTGAAGCAGCCTTTTGCTTTCCTTTGTGTCCCCCAAGTGCCTGGCACATAGTAGATACTTTTTTTTTGCGCTTTTTTTTTGGAGGGGGAGGGCAGGGCAACTGGGGTTAAGTGAGTTGCCGAAGGTCACATGGCTAGTAAGCATGTGAAGTGTCTGAGGTCAGATTTGAACTCAGGTCCTTCTGACTCCAGGGCCGGTGCTCTATTCACTGTGCCACCTAGCCTCCCCAACATAGTAGATACTTAATAAATATTTAATAACTCAGTGAATATGAAAAAACAAGGCTAATTATTTTTATTTTTAAATGAAAAAATATAAATTATTCCTTGCATAAAAAATGGATCAAGAGACTGTCTTCTATGAAAGGATTGATGTTCAATAAGTGAAACTACTCCTCCCCATCAATCACTAAGTATATAAGGGAAAAGTTCTCATTTGATAAAAACTGCTAGGAAAATTGGAAAGCCATCTGGTAGAAACTGGGCTTAGACCAACACCATACACCACTTTGTTTGTACAATACATTCTAAACGGGTATGGGATCTTAACATGAAAAATCATACCACAAAAAAAATCAAAAGTGAAGCAGTTCATATACCTCTCAACTCTATGGGTAAGAGAAGTATTCTTAACCAAACAAGAGATAGAGGCAATTACAAAAGATAAAATAGATAACTTTGATTACATGAAACCAAAAAGCCTCTGTACAGATAAAATTAATGCACCTCAGATAAGGGGATAATGTTCAATGAGAAAAAAAATCTTTCTGTAATATTTCTCCGACAAGGGTTTGGTATCATGGGGGGCAGGGAGAGGTACGTATACATCTATAAATGACTAATAGCCATTCTCCATTAAATAGGATATGAACAAACAGTTCTCAAAAGAAAAATTTCAAAGTATTTACAACTACACGAAAAACTGTTCTAAGTCACTATTAATAGGAGAAATACAAATCAAAACAATTCTGAGGTTTTACTGCATACCATGCAAACTAGCAAAAACAACAAAAAAATGGCAATAGTCAAGAGGGGTTGTAGGATGATAGCGACACTAATAATACATTGCTGGTAGAGCTATGAAATGCTCCAAGAATTTTGGAAAGCAATTTTTAATTACGCAAATAAAGTGCCTAAAATGTCCATACCCTTTGAACTAGAGATCCCGTTACTGGGTTTACTTCTCAAGGAAGCCATTAAGAAGAAAGTCCCCATATATACCAAAATATTTATAGCAGCACTTTTTGTAATAGCAAAGAATTGGAAACAAAGACTGGAAAAATGTTAAACAAATTGTGGTACATGAATGAAATGAAATATTACTTTGCTGTAATTAAGTAAGTATATGATGAATACAGAGATGTATGGAAAGACCTACATGAATTGATGCAGAGTGAAGTAAGCAGAACCCACCCCCAATCAATATATGCAATAACTACAGCAATGTAAATGTAAAGAACCTCACATCAAAAAAAAAAAGGCAAATACAACAAAATTATAAAGATCAATCAGAACCCTAATGAAGAAAGATGAGAAGACATTCCTAGCCTACTCCGTTGTGGGGGTGGTAGATCCACAAGTATCGCACATTGTACATGTTTTCAAATTTTTTCAATGTATGATGGATCAGTTATGCTGGTAGATTTTTCCTCTTCTTTTTCTTTTCTTTGAAAAAAAATATTATTTGTCTTTTTCTTTTCTTTAAAAAATATTATTTGCTATATTATTATATTGGATGGCTCTCTAAAAGGGCTAAAGGAGGGGCAGCCAGGTGGTGCAGTGAGTAAAAGCGCCGGCCCTGGAGTTGGGAGACCCAGGATCGGTTCTGGCCTCAGATACTTAGCACCCACACAAAATAACTGGCAGTGTAACTTTGAGCAAGTTCCTTAACCCCAATTGCTTTAAAAAAATTTTTAATTTAATTTCAAAATAAATTTTTTTTAAAAGGGCTAAAGGGAGGGATAATGGGGAAAATTTGCGAGAATTTATGATCTTATATATGTTATATACATGTTTATAGTAATATACATACATACATACATACATATACAGTTATCTACAAGGATATCTATTTTACTGTAGAGTAAATTTACTTCCCTTTTTGATAAAGGTTGGGCCATGTACATAATTACAATTTAGAAGAGATGTGGATGAGATATCCAAGAGAGAAAAACTAGGTAAAGAGCAGGTAAAAAAACCTGCAACTAAATCTTGGTAAAAAAAAAAAAAAACAAGCAGGCTGCACATAATAAATCCTTTATGGTACTATTTAGATACATTCTTCCTCAACAGAGGTAAATGTTCTATCTTCTGAAAAATAAAATCTCTAGAAGCTTGAAAATCATTAAATCATACCAGAGTTTTCTCATCTCTGGGATAAATGATCCTAGCACTTTCAAATTTTTCTTATGGAGATCTTGTTTTTAAAACCTTTAATAATTTTTTGTGGCTCTCTTCTAAAAAAACTATTCCTAAAATTAAAATTACATCATTTTACACACCATAATACAATACATGAGGAAATGAATTCGCATAGAAACGTAACAGCAGTCCTTTAAATTATTTTTTCTTCTATGAACTAAAAAATTTTCTCCTCCCGCACAATGACAAATATAAACATAAATGTTTTCCAAGGAAATTACACCTCACTTTATAAAGGGTAAACTAACAACTTGATATTGCCAATAAACAACAAGAAAGCTAGATTTAAAGGACCCAAACTGGAAGCCTGACTTTGCCACTGTGTGGCAAACCTTGATCATAAAATTGTACTGGTCCGTAAGGATAGTCCTCTGCTTCTTGATAAGGAAGAACATGATGGTACTCCTTGTCACTCTCACAATATACCCACAGAACATCTGGCCACATCATTTATGGTCAATAATAAAATTGACCATAAAAAAGATAATTTTCCTTATCTGTAAAATTATTATTGGGATCAATGGATCCCTTCCATCTCTAACTAATGATTTTAAATCAATATGTCCAATCACAAGAAATCACTCAATCCTACTATCCTCCTAGCCCACTCCCCCCTAATAAATAAACAAAAACCTTTTTCTTCCTTTGTCTCTTGGTATACTACACTGCAGTTTCTCCTCGCACCTTTACTTAAGATTATTTCTCCCTGCTCTTCAACTGGACATACCCCAAGACTCTGTCCTCAATGCTCTTATTTTTTCTGCATTCCTACATTCATGGCTTCAATAGCTATTACAAGAGAAAGAACGCTGGATTTCTAGTCAAAGATCTGTGTTTAAGTTCTGATTCTCTTTGTCAACTTTAGCTAAGTCACTTAATTTCCCTGGAGTTTCTCTAAGGTACATGACAGCTTTAATTTAACTCTATACAGAACACTTTCAAATTTTCATCTCTAGTCTCTTTCATAAGTACCAGTTCATCATCTCCAACTGTCTACTAGCCATTTCCATGTGGATATTCTGCCATCATATTTTTCTCCAAACTAGTTTCTTCTATTTCTGTGAATGATTTTATCATTTTTCCAATAATTATAAATCAATAATCATGCATTTAAATATTTTTATATGTTAGACATGATACAAATATATACAAATACAATATGATACAAAGCACTACAGATACAAATATAAAATAAGGCAGATTCTGCCCTTAAAGAGCATATATTATATGGGAATTGAATTCCAGCCTCAAATCCTTGCAAAATATCTCTACAACTAGTTATGTGCCAAGACCCACAAATTCACAATAACACAGTGCTTTATAAACAGAAAGACTCACTAGTGTAAGAACTCATTATTTAACAAAAATCATCTGGTAAAGGGAAGACTGGCAAAAATGGCACAGTAAGAAGAAACAATACAGTAGCACTCTTCTCCAACTATTCCAAAAAGCAATAACACCAAAGTAACAAATGGGAAATCCAAGAAAAAACTAGTCAGTCATTTTTCCAGGAAAGGTTAGCCTAGAGAAATAGCTAGAGAATGCCCAGCACAAAGCCTTCAGGAGTCCAGGGACTGAGTTCCTTCTGCAAATATGTTTGACAGAAAGATGGGGAGAAGTAGGTACAGATCAAGGCACCAATTCTGTATACTGTTCAGTGAGCTGTAACAAATTACATCCAGCAGCTATGCTCATCAGTTCCCAGGGCTGAGTGTCAGATCCAGCAAGGAAGGAAAAGCAAAACTGTGGCTAGAAGAAATGACTAGGAGCTCAGACCCGTTCTGAGGTAGGGTACTAGAAAAGGAGCAAGAACAAAACTAGCAGCAGCTGTGTGGCAATGAATTCAAAATAGGGTCCCCAGTCAAGTCTACAGCTCTTGAATTGCAGCAATTAACTGAGCTGCCACGGAAGGGAGATCAGACTAAGGAATAGTCTGTAGACATGTTGCTCTAAACCTACAGAACTTTCCTGTTAGCTCATACTTGAACTCCAAAAGGCACAAGTTGTGTCTCCAATATCCAAACCAGGACGAAGAGTTTACAGAGTTCAGAGCAAAAGGTCTGCCTAAAAAAAGACACTACTTAAGGCATACTAAAGATTTTAGTTCCCCAGTCTAAGATGTCCCTGAGATGCTTGAAGAACAGAATACTCCAAGAAACGATCATAGGGACTACAGAGAAGATAAATGAGGTCCAACCAAAGCCCCTGATATCCCCTCCAGGCAACTCAGTACACTAAGCCTAAACCCAAGCTGGAAGAATAAGTAAAGTTTAAAAGAAAAAAAAAACATACAGGAGTATTATGGTGATAGTTGCTCAAGACACAAATGTAGATGAAGAGATTGACTCCAAAACATGTATAAGCAAAATCTCAAAAAAAAATACATTTTGGATAAAAACTTCAACTAGAATTCCTGAAGAGATAAAGCAAGGATTGGGGGGGGGGGGTGGGTTTTATATGGGGTAAATTTAACTAAAAATTACATCAAAATTTAAATCAAAAAAAACTGAGTTAAGAAGTGGAAAAGGAAAAAAAGAAAGGAAGAAAAAGAGGGGGGGGGGGGGGGGGGGGGGGGAGGGAGGATAAGGGGGTGTTTGAACTAAAAATGACTTTAAAATTCACATTAAAAAAACACAGGAAAAGAAGTGGAAAAGGAGAACACCAAAGGGTGAAAAACATCAAAAAAGAAATTAAAGCTAAGGAAAAAAATTGGAAAGAGAATAGTTTGGCATAAGAGGCATAAAATCTTTCCCAAGCAAACAGATATCTTGAAAATTAGAATGAACCAATGATTCCAAAAGATAACAATATTAAAACAATGTCAAGACAATAAGTATAAGGTATCTTATGTAAAAAAAAAAAAAATAACCAATTTGGAAAACATCAAAGAGAGACTACTAAACAATCTGTGGATTGTTAACCTAAAAGTCAAGTCTAAATAATCTAAACATCTTATTTAAAGAAATCAGAAAGAAAGTTATCAATGCCTTTAAGAACCAGAGGGCAAAATAGAAATAAAAAGAATCTACCAAACACCTCATGAAAGAAATAAAATAAAAATTCCTAGAAACATTAGAGCCAAAATCCAGGGCTTTCAGATCAAAGAAAAAAACACTAGAAACAACCAGAAAAAAGAATTCAAGTACCAAAGGGTCAGGATCATATGTGATTTAGAAAATTACACAGATCTAGTACAAGAAGAAAGCAAAATGAAAACAAGAATTCACCAATCACCTCCTAAAAGAAACTCTAAAATTAAAACTCCCAAATATGTCATAACCCAAATCCAGAGCTGTCATGTCAAAGCAAAAATACTCTTAAGTAGTCAGAAAGAAAGAATTCAAGTACTGAGAAGTCATAGTCAGGATCACACAAAACTTGACAGTTACCATTATGAAAAAGTGAAGAGTCTGGATCATGATCATCCAAAAGGCAAAAGAGATATAGGCCTATAGTCAAGAATAACTTAACCTATGAAAACTGAGTAAAATCCTTCAAGGGGGAGAAAATGTATTCTTAATGAAATAGAAAACTTCCTGGCAAGAAGATCGATGCTGCATAGAAACTCTGAAATATGATCAAGCAGAAAAAGACTATACAAAAATGAAATGTTTATATGTTCCCTTAGAACATTAAAGTCATAATATGAGAGGGCCAGAATTTTGCTTTAATAATTTTCTTTTCTTTTTTC
This sequence comes from Petaurus breviceps papuanus, assembly GCF_028583685.1. Lineage (NCBI taxonomy): Eukaryota > Metazoa > Chordata > Mammalia > Diprotodontia > Petauridae > Petaurus > Petaurus breviceps. The sequence goes on along the minus strand of NW_027187380.1, from coordinate 26,960,966 downwards.
TTTTTTTTGCTTCTTTTGGAGGGCAGTTGAGGTCACATGACGTGTGTGTGTGTGTGTGTGTGTGTATGTGTTAAGTGTCTGAGGCTGGATCTGAACTTAGGTCCTCCTGGCTCCAGGGCCAGAGCTCTAACTCACTGTATCACCTAGCCGCCCCTGTTTTAATGATTTTAAGAAAGTAAAGTGTAGGGAAAAGAAATTCATTAGAAAAGTAAGGATGAGGGAATTTATTATCTCATATAATCTCAGTTTTTAAAGTAAAAGACTATACTATGAACAAGGAAAAGGTAGCTGCAATGGGTATCATATGAATGCCGCTTTCATTTGAATTGATCAAAGGAAAGCAGAACAGAAAAAACATTTACTGGAAAAATACATTCAACTGACCAGGGTACCAAGATAAGGAGGAAGGGAAGAATTTTTTTTTTTTTATGACAGATTCAGGAAGGGATCAATCATAAACAAGACAAACTCCTAAGGATGGTAGAACAGAAAGAAGAGTTTAAAGGAAAGAAAAGGTAAGAACTTAGAAAGGTCAGGGGTAGGGAATGGGGGAAGCATGTGTCTGTGTGCGTGTGAGTGTGTGTGTGGTGGAAGAGTTAAGGAGATCAGGGAAAAGGAAGAAGACTGCTTCAAGAACAGAGCACACTTTTCTTGTCACCTTCGTTGTAAAAGGTGAGGGAAATCAAAGAGAAAAAAAAGAGAATAGGATGGAGGGACATAAAGAATAATTAAATTATAACTGTGTGAATGTGATGAACTCACCCATAAAATGGTAGAAGATAACAGGATGTTTTGAATACATTATTTACAAGAAACGTACCTGAAATATAAAGATTCATGCAGAGGTAAAATAAGGGGCTGGAATAAAATCTATTATGCTTCAGCTGAATAAAAAAAGCAGTAACCATGATTTTAGACGAGGCAACAACAAAAAAAAGATGATTATGTTGAAAGGTATCATAGGCTGTGAATTAACAGAAATGATATATTTGTGTGTGTGTTTGTGTGTATAAACTGAATACTATATCATCCAAATGCTAAAAATGAGTTACAGGGAGAATTAGGGAGGAAAACTATACTGGTGGAGGACCTCAATGTATCCCTTTCAGAACAAGACAAATAAAAAAAAAAACAAGCTAAGAACATGCAAACAATTTTTGAAAAGTCAGATATGATGGATTTCTGGCAATGGCTGAGTAGAAACAGAAAGGTATACATACACATACACACACTTTTTTTTTTTCAACTATACATGGCAATTTTACCAAAAAATGACCACATACTCTTACAAACATATGCAAAAATATTAAATACATCCTTTGCTGTCCCAACACAATAAAAATTATACTCAAGAGCCACTAAGGAAAAGTATTCAAATCATATGGAAACTAAATAATTTATCTTAAAGAATGTTTAGATCAAAGAACAAATCATAGAAACAATAAATAGTTTCATCAAAGATAATGACAACAATGAGAAAACATACCAAAATTTTTGGGATGCAGCCAAAGCAGTCCTTAGCGGAAAATTCATATCTCTAAACACTTTCATCAATAAAAGAGAGAAAGAACAGATCAATGAATTGGGCATCCAGCTAAAATATCAACAATTTTTAAAAAAACCTAATCAACACTAAAATAGAAATTCTGAAAATTAAAGGAGATATTAATAAAATTAACAGTTAAAATAACTAGGAGCTGTTTTCCCCCAGAGGGAAAAAGAATAAAATAGATATATTAACTAATTTGATTAAATAAAGGAAAGAGAAAGAGCAAATTACCAGTGTAAAAACTAAAAAAAAAAAAAAATACATAAGAAATGAAGAAACAAAGGAAATTAAGAGAAACTATTTACCCGAAGTATATGCCAACAAAACCGTCAACTTAAAATGAAATGAATATTTAAAAAACATTATATGCCCATATTAACAGAATAAGAAATGGGAGAATATTTTGAAATAACCCAATCTTGGAAAAAAGAAATTGAACAAGCCATAAATTAACTATCAAAGGAAAAAAAACTCAGGACCAGATGAATATATAAGCAAATTCTATCAAATATTCAAAGAATGATTAATTCCAATTTACATTAACTTTACAATAACAGGAAAAGGAATGCAGACAAATTCCTTCTATGTTATAAACACCTAAACCAGGAAGTCAAAATACAGAAAGGAAACTAAAGATCAATATCCCTAATGAACATTGATTCAAATTTTTTAATAAAATAGCAAAGAAATGACAGTAACATATCACAAAGATCGTAGGCTATGACCAGGTTGGAGTTATACCAGAAATGCAGGGTTGGTCCAATATATAAACATACTAAACCATATCAATAATAATAATAAATAATTGCATCTATAGATGCAGATAAAGGTTCTGACAAATTATAACATTGATTTCTATTTAAAAACACCAGAAAACATAAGAATACATGAACCTTTCCTTCATAAGGTAAACAGTATCTATTTGAAACCAAGAATCAGCATTATATGCAATAGCAACAATGCAGAGGCTTTCCAGTAAGATCAAGAGTAAAGCAAAGATTATCACCACTAATATATATGTATATATATACATATATATGTGTGTGTATGTGCGTGTGTGTGTGATAGTACTATAAATACCAGCTATAGCAATAAGAAAAAATAAAGAGATGAAGAAAGGAAACAAAATTACATTGCTTTCTAGAGACAATATGATTTGGAGAATCAAATAAAATGACTGAAAAAATAACTTCAGCAAAACTGCAGGACAAAAAATACATCCACATAAATCTTTAGCATTTTTTTATATTACCAACAAATTCCAGCAGGAAAAAAACAAAAAGAGAAATTCTACTTAAAACAAACACAGAATGTATAAAATGCTTGAGAATCTACCAACCTACCAACAAGCCCCTTTTCCCCTCTACTAGTCACCCTGAAGGAAAAAAGCAGGACCATGTGCATCTGGCAGGTACAGAAAGAACCCAGATCTAGGTCTACGCTCTTCAGATTATACTCTCCAACACTACATCCTCTCCTTTCCACCAGCCCTTGGGGAAAAGAACAATAAGGCCACCCTGAATCAAGCATACCCAAGGCTGAACACAGATCCAGAACCAGGCAAAACACCAACTAGAGAAGCCAGTCAGAGATGAACTTCCTCCGAGACCTAGTCTAGCACCCTGTGCAACATGCCTTGAAGACTGTGAGCTTCTGTCCCCATTTGCCACTTTTTATGATTCTTTCTTTTTATGCTGCTAATGTCTCTATTCCCTGTAAGAATCTGTCAGAGGCTATTTAGGAGAAAATTGTCCTCTGCTCCCTTCCTCATAATCTTGCATACCTATTCCCCTCAATCCAACCCCACACATGTCCCAATACAACTCTGCCCAAACTTTCCATTGTGGAAAAAAAAAGTTTCTTTTTTTAAAGCCTCTACATCCTCTCCTTTCACTCGCCCCTCATCATTCAACTGAAACTATTTTCTCCAAAGTTATTAATTACTTCTTAGATTCCAAATCTGAAGGTTTTTTTCTCATTCCTAATCCTTCTCAATCTATAATAACACCCTCCCCTCCATGATAATCATTCTTCACTGGGTTTTCATGACAGCACTCTACTGATTCTTCTACCTGAGCATTCCTTCTAAGTCTGTTTTGCTGGCTCTTCATTATTATCATGCCCCTAACTTTGGGTGTCCCCAAAGGTTCTGTCCTGAGCCCTGTGTTCTTCACCTTCTACACAATCATGATAACCTCAAGTCCCACATATTTGTTTATTATTTCCAAGCTAATGACTCCAAGATCTATATATTTCGGCCCCATTCTTACCCCCCCAAAGTTTCAGTCCTGTATAACCAAATGCCTATTGGACATTTCAAACTAGATGATCCCTGAGACATAATAGACTAAGCATGTTTAAAATTGAACTCATTACCTTTCCTCCTAAAACCTCCCATCTTCCAAATTTCCCTATTTCTGTCTAAGGCATCACCATCCTTCCAGTGACTTCCACATATGCAACAAACTTGGCTATTTGGGACTATTCACTTTTCCAAAGCCCACATATTCAGACAATGCCAAATCCTGCTATCTACCTTCACAATATCTCTAATCTTTTTTTTTAATCAAGGAAATGTTTGTTTTTGGTGCTAGTTTTCTAATTCTTTATTTTTTCCTTAATAGTATTTTTTCCAACTACTTGTAAAGAGTTTTCAACATTCATTTTTGTAAAATTTTGAGTTCTAAATTTTTCTCCCTCCCTCTCTCCCCTCCCCCCCAAGAAGACAAGCAATCTGACATAGGTCATACATGTACAATCATGTTAAACATATTTCCACATTAGTCAAGTGGTGAAAGAAGAATCAGAACAAAAGGGAAAAACCATGAAAAAGAAAAAACAAAAAAAATGAAAACAGTATGCTTCAATCTGCATTCAGAACCTACAATTATTTCTCTGGATATGGTTAGCATTTTCCATCACTGAGTCTTTTGGAACTGTCTTGGATCACTGTATTGCTGAGAAGGGTTAAGTCTATCATAGTTAATCATCACAAAATGCTGCTGCTCTTGTGAATAATGTTCTCCTGGTTCTGCTCACTTCACTCAGCATCAGTTCATGTTAAGTCTTCCCAGGTTTTTCTGACATCTACCTGCTCATCATTTCTTATAGAACAATAGTATTCCATTACATTCATATATCACAACTTGTTCAGCCATCCCCCAATTGATGGTCATCCCCTCAATTTCTAATTCTTTGCCACCAAAAAAAGAGTTGCTACAAATATTTTTATACACGTGGGTCCTTCTCCCTTTTCTATGATCTCTTTAGGAGCTAGAGCTAGTAATAGTATTGTTGGATCAAAGGCTAAGCGCAGTTTTATAGCCCTTTGAACATAGCTCCAAATTGCTCTCCAGAATGGATGTATCAATTCACAATTCCATCAACAAAGCATTAGTGTTCTAATTTTCCCACGTCTTCTCCAACATTTATTATTTTTCTTTTCTGTCATATTAGCCAATCTGATAGGTGTGAGATGATACCTCAGTTGTTTTGATTTGCATTTCTCTAATCAATAGTGATTTAGAGCATTTTTTCATATGATTATAGTTTCAATTTCTTCCTCTGAAAACTGCCTATTCATATCCTTTGACCATTTATCCATAATATCTCAAATCTACTCCTCTCTCTCTACTCACACAGTTACAACCTTAGTTCAGGTTCTCATGATCTGTCATTTGGTTATTGCAACAGCCTAACTGGTCACTCTACCTCAAATCTCTTCTCACTTCATTCAGTACTTCACACTGCTGTCAAACTAATTTTCCTTAAGTACAAATATGAGCATGTAACTCAACCACACCTCAATTCACAGACTTCCCATTGCCTCCAAGATGAAATATAATTCATGTTTAGCTTTTAAAGCCCAATGCAACTGGATCTAACTTATCTTTCTAGACTCATTGGATATTACTGTCCTTCCCACACTGATATCCAACCAAACTGGCCTTTTCTTTGTTCCTCACTCAAGATACTCCATCTTCTGTCTCCTTGTCTTTGCACTGACAGTTTCCCCAAGTATGGACCACACTCCCTCCATACCCTCCACCTCATAAGAGTCCTTCTCTTCCTTTAATACTCAGGTATAATAAGTTTTTCCTGATCCCCTCAACTGCTAGTTATAGTTGTGCTGTATGTATTTTTATATGTATTTATTATCTATCCCATTAGAATATTAGCTTACAATTAGTGGAGATTGTTTCTTTCTTTGAACTTGTATCCCCAGAACCAAATACAGTGCCTGGCACATAGTAGGTGTTTAATAAATACATGCTGTTTGAAATTGAGACATACACCAGAATCAAATGAATACAACTACAAAACATTTTTACAGGAAACAGATCCACATAATTGGAGAAAAAGTAAGTGCTCATGGGTAGGATGAGCATATATAATAAAATGTTAATATTACGTGAAATAATTTACTCATTGAGAGCATACCAATAAAACTACCAAAGGATTGCTTTATATAACTAGGTATAACAGGAAGAAACTTTATGTGGAAGAACAAAAGGTCAAGAATCTCAAGGGTATCAGATATGATACAAAGTGGCCAAGAAGGAGACCTAGTAGTACCAGATGTCAAACTGTATTACAAATTAGTAATTACTAAAACAATTTGGTATTGGTTGATCAGAAAACAAATGATATACTGCACAATAAAGAGATCCAAATGAATGTAGTAGAATAATAGTTAGATAAACCCAAACTCCAGAAACCGAGAAAAGTATTCACTATTCAACAAAAACCAGATGGATTACAGTCTGGGAGAAATTATGTATAATTCAAAACTTTATACCACATACCAAGATAAGCTCTACATAGATAAATGATATAAACCTTAAATGGTTACATAAGTCTTATTGTGTGATGACTAACTTTGAAAGACTTGGCTCTTCTCAGCAATGTAAGGTTCTAAAACAACTCCAAAAGGCTCATGATGGGAAATGCTATCCACATCTAAAGAAAGAATTACAGAGTTGGAATGCAGATTGAAGCATATTATTTGCTCTCTCTCTTTTTTGTTTTGTTTCTTCTTTCTCATGGTTCATTCCATTGATTATAATTCTTCTTTACAACATGACTAATGTGAAAATAAGTTTAATGTGAATGTATATGTAGAGCCGATATCAGATTGCGTGCCGTCTTGGGGAGTAGGGAGAGTGGAAAGGAGAAAATTTAAAACTCAAAAGCTTGTGGAACTGAATGTTGTAAACTAAAAATAAACGAATATTTTTTTTAAAAAATCACCAAAAAGGTTTACATAATAAACAACTTCTAAGAGGAGCGAAGAAATTACCTTTCGGATCTGCAGATAAAGGAAGAATTCATGACCAAACAAAAAATAGAGAGCATCACAGAAAATCAAATGGGCAATTTTAATTATATAAAGTTTATAAGTTTTTGTACAACCCAAGCAGTTAAATTCAGAAAGGAAACAACTAGGGAAGAAAATCTGAGGCAAATTTCTCTGATAAAAGTCTTACATCCAAGATACATATAGAACTGATTCAAATTTATCAAAACAAAAATCATTCTCCAATAGACAAAGAATATTAACAACTAGTTTTCAAAAGAAGAAATCCATGCAATCAATAAGGAGAAGAAAAAATGTTCCAAAAAACTAATAATTGTGATTCAGTACTTCACACTGCTGTCAAACTAATTTTCCTTAAGTACAAATATGAGCATGTAACTCAACCACACCTCAATTCACAGACTTCCCATTGCCTCCAAAATGAAATATAATTCACCATCTCACCTATAACATAAGCAAAGATAAGAAAATGACAATTGTTAAAAGAGTTGTGAGGGGGGCAGTTAGGTGGCGCAGTGAGTAGAGTGCTGGCCCCAGAGTCAGGAGGACCTGAGTTCGGATCCAGCCTCAGACATTTAACACACACAAAAATCCTAGACGTGTGACCTTGGGCAAATTACTTAACCCCAACTGCCCTCCAAAAAGCAAATAGAAAAGAAAAAAGAGATGTGAGGAAAACTGACACACTAATACAAGGCTGCTGATGAATTGGTGCAGGTGTTCTGGAAAACAATGTAGGGCTGTGCCCAAAAAGTCACTAAACTGTGTGTATACCATTTGATATAGCAAAACCGCTATGGATTTATACCCCAAAAAATTAAGGAAAGAAGAAAGAGACTTATACATACAAAAATATTTATAGTAGTTCTTTTATTGGTGACCAAGGTCTGGAAACTAAGGTAATGTCCATCAATTGGATTTACCCATACAATTTACCCACTAATGGCTAAATAAACTGTGTATGCTATATGAATATAATCAAATATTAATGTGCTGTAAGAAATGATGAAATAAATGGCGTCAGAGAAACTTATTAAAGACTTACCATGAACTGAAGCAAAATTACAACAGCAATTTACAAAATTTTGGGTAACCATTATCACCAAGGAGTTATGATAAAGCATGTTACCACCTATACACACATGATGCAGAGTAAGACATACATTTTTGGATGTGGACAGTAATATAGAAATTTGTTTTGCCTGACAATGCACATTTGTTACAAAGGTTTGGGATTTTTCTCCTCCTTTTGAATGGTAAGGAGAGAGTGGATCCAGACAGGGTAACAAAAAAACAAAAAACAAAAAGCAGCACTAAGCCATTTTTTTTTTTAATGCACAGAAAACAAGGTCAGAAAGACAGACAACTAAGGCAGTAATGTGGAGTTTCACATACAACCTTCTGTTACAATGTAAAAAAATAAAATGCTCATTTTGTTTAATGTTTCTTAGAGTCCTTCTCCATACTTCTTACATGCACCATTTTCCTCTCTACTATTACTGTCACTCTAATTCAGGCCCTTATTACCTCATGTCCACAACGGTCTACATGCACCATTTTCCTCTCTACTATTACTGTCACTCTAATTCAGGCCCTTATTACCTCATGTCCACAACGGTCTCCTTATAATTTTCCCTATCTCCAATAAATTCTAAACACTGGCGACATGTCATGGTCATTCACCCATGGTCATTTTCAATGGGCCCCCTAAAGCCAAGTGGGCAAATTCCAAACTTCTAATGTCCAAGGCCCCTCTGTGATCTAGGATCTAGTCCCTGTTTCATTCTGGCTGCTTTCATGCTGCCTTAAAAAATATGCCCATGTCTTGGTCACCATTTTCACATACCCCTTACTTGACTGGTCCATAACCACTGTCATGCTATATTTCTCCTCCCTTTCATAACAGCTATATGATACAGGAGACATAGTGCTGGGCCCAGAATCAGAAAAGCAAATTCAAATCCAGCCTTAGATATTCACAAGCTGAGTTTGGGCAAGTCACTTAATCCCTTTTCAAGTTATATAATTTTTAAAATATACATATATATAGGGGTGGCTAGGTGGCATAGTGAATAGCGCACTGGCCCCGGAGTCAGGAGGACCTAGGTTCAAATCCAGCTTTAGACACTTAACACAAAAAACTAGCAATGTAACTTTGAGCAAGTCACTTAACCCCAAATGCTCTCTACCTTCCCCTCTCCAACAAAGAAGCATATATAAACAAATAATATATAAATATGTGTGTGTGTGTATATATATATATATATATATATATATAATAGCACCCACTTCCCAGGTTTGTTGTGAAGACAAAATGAGATAGATATCTGTAAAGCACTTAGCACAGTGCCCAGCAAATAGTAGGTGCTTTCCTCCTTCCCTTCCTTTCTTCAAAATCCATAAGAAGGCCATTTACAACAGGTGCTTTCTTTCCTCACTCTCTTCTTAATTCTTTTCAGTATGGCTTCCAATCTCATCATTCCACCCAAACTAATCTCACCAAAGTTAGCAATGATCTCTAAATTACCAAATCTAATGGCTTTTCATCAATTCACATACTTCTTGACCACTCAGTAGACTTTCATACTGCTAATACCTTTTTCTCCTTAAAACTATTTTCTTCTATGTTTCTGAGACACTGCTACATCTTGTTTCTCTCCTGATTATTCCTTAGGTTTTTTGTTTGTTTTTTTGGCTGGATTTGCATCCCAGTCTCACTCACTAACCCTGGGTATCCTGAGGTTCTATACTGGATCCTCTTCTCTAGGTCATCTTATCAGCTTTCATGGATGAAAATATCATTTTCCCCCAATTTCCCCCTGTTCTTTACTTCCCCCTAAAACCACAAGTCCAGGAGACATTACATAGCAACTAGATTCATTACAAGAGAAATAACACATATATGGAATTCAAACAGAAGCTTGCATATTTATGAAATTGTGACAGAGAGGAGGTGAAACAGAAATCTCCACCTAAATGGGAGTGGCAGGGGAGGAGAAATCATGAATAATTAAGATGGCAAAAGCAGCATTTTCCCCCCTTGGGAATAGCTAGTCTATGAAGATACAATGGTCTGCTTATCTACCTACAAAGGTCCCAGTTGCACAAGAAATTTCCCAGACGAGTAAAGACTCACTGGTGACTGTCTTGACTCCCAAGGGCACACAGGGAGTCCAGACTGAGGTACAAACAACAAATTATGTGCACTGGGGGGCAAAGGGGGACAGGAGGCAGGGGCTTTATCCTTGACCCATTCACTGCAAAACATTCCAGTGTTTCTGGAAAATGTTGCAATTCCAACTAACAAGTTCTGGCCTTACCATGTCAATCTCTTATATTCAATAAACTCTAGTGCTCCCTATCACCTCCAGGCTCAAATATAAAATACTCTGTTTGGCTTGTTAAAGTCTTTCATAGTCTGGCTCATCTCTACCTTTCCAGTCTTCTAATTCAATTACAACCTCAATTCCAAAAGACAGATGATGAAGCATGCTAACTATCTTCTGACCTAGAGAGGTGATGGACAAGGAACAGGATGAGACATACCAATGTTTTTAGTTGTGGCCAATGTAGACTTTTGTTTTTGTTTGACTGTGAAAATTTGTTACATGGATTTGGTTTTTCTTTTTTCCCCTTTTTCAATTGTAGATGGGTAAGAGGAGCAATAAGATAGTAAACAAATAAAAAGAAGGAAAGAAAAAAAGGTCATTGACATTTCTTAAAGGTGAAGAAAAGAACATTAGATCAGAAAGTCAAAGATAAGATAGCTTTGAAATTTAAGATGATGAATTTACTACATATTTAAAAGAAAGGTACACATAATGGAGCTCGGCAGGTTTACAGGCAATTCTCCTCTTGTGATCAATGCACATACATACACACACACACAATCTATAAACACTGAAATGCCCATATTATTTGGTGTTTGCTAAGTTCAAGAGAAAAAAAAATAAAAGAAGCAATTAAAAATGCAACTCCCATCCCCAAAGTGGTAAGAGAGGTAAGATGGGTGAGATATGTGATGTGGCATAGATTCATAACACAAATGAGCTGTTATTGTTCTGCTTCCTGTATCTGAATGTGAAGGTTTCACTTCACATTAAATCACATTAAAATTACATTAAAAATATTGAATTAAGATAATTCAAAAACAATTATCATAGCCTGAAATTTTCAAACACTTAAATTTTTCTTAACTTTTTTCTTTAATTTGCAGGTGGAATAAAATCCCAAATAAATAAATACACAAATAGATTAAAGAAAAAAAACCACTTCTGGAGCAGCTGAAACTAGTACAAAAGACATTTTGAATAAAAGAAAGACAGAAACAAATAAAAAAAAAACAAACCAAAATATATGACACATTATATCAGTTGGATTTACAAACACTGTTACTGATGTTAAGAACTCTCTCTGTGTACTTTGCATGAATGTGTTAGTATGAATCCTAATAAAAAGAAATGACATCACACAAATGTACATGAAGAACACAAAAAGTTAAGAATTTTTCTAGGGGGGTGTAGTCAATATGGTGGAGCAGAAGCAGGACCTCCATCAGGCTCCAGCTTCCATCTTCCCCAATCCATGTAAAAGGGGACTCTAAACAAACTTTGGAGTTGCAGAACCGACAAAATGACATAGAGAAGCTAACCTCCTGCTGAGGACAGCCCAGCAGTAAGTGGCCAGCACAGCACTCTGGGAGCCAAGCCCAGCCACTCCCCAGGCAAGGTTTTAGCCCCAGGGTGGGCCTGACCAGTCACCAGCTGGAGGGACTCCTGATCACCAACAGCTGTTTCCAGATTCATCAACACATAGATGCAAAGGACAAAGTGAGAGGCCAGTGCAGTCTGGACTTTGGGACCCAGTAGGTAGGGGTGCATAAGCTTTTGCCCCCAGGGCAAGAAGCCTCCAAGACACCTGGCAGAGCCAGCACCACGTGGCAGCTTCACCTCCTGGCCTGCAGAGTGTAGGGGGACAAAGCACAAGTTTGAGGGGTAATCGCTCTTGCTTTAAACGGCTTGGATATGGATTGATGTCTAGAGTGGAGATCCTGGGGTGCATGACCAGCTTGCCAGAGCGTGTGGAGGCCTCAGAGAGGGCACCCAACTAATACTTCCAGCATCTGAGAAAACCCCAGTGTTTGGGACAAAAGCTCCCCTGTCTGGTGGCAGAGTCCTACTGTGGCAAAAGCCCAGGGGTCAAGTGACTGAGGGGCGACATGACCAGACAAAGAAAGCAAAACAAACAGAAGACTGCAACATTAGACTCCTATTTTGGGGACAAAAAGGAGCAAAGCATGGAAAAGGAAGAAGACAGTGAAATCAGAATTCCTGCACCAAAAGTTTCAAAGGAAAATACGTGCTGGTCAGAGGTCATAGAGTACCTTAAGAAGAAGATAAAAGAAGTAGAGGAAAAATTGGGAAGAGAAATGAGAACAATGCAAGAAAATTACAAAATGAGAGTCAACAGCCTGACTGAGGAAAATCACACCTTAAAAAACAGACTGACAACTGGCAAAAGAGGCTCTAAAAGGCAATGAGGAGAAGAATGCCTTAAAAAGATGAATTTGCCAGACTGGAGAAGAATCTCAAAAGCTCAATGAGAAGAGTTGTTCCCTCGGATTTAGACTGAAGCAAAGGGAAGCCAGTGACTTTAAGAGAAATCAAGATGCTGTGAAACAGATCCAAACAAATGAAAGAATAGAAGGCAATGTGAAATATGTCATGGGAAAAACCACTGACCTGGAAAATAGATCCAGGAGAGATAATTTTAAAATTACTGGACTACCTGAAAGCCATAATCAGGGAAAGAACCTAGAAATCATCCTCCAAGAAATTCTCAAGGAAAACTGCCCTCATGTTTCAGAACCAGAAGGCAAAATAGAGGTTGAAAGAATCCACCGATCACCTCCTGAAAAAGATCCTAAAAAGAAAACTCCTAGGAATATTATAGCCAGGTTCCGGAATCCCCAGATCAAGGAGAGAATATTACAAGCAGCCAGGAAGAAACAATTTGAATACCATGGAAACACAATCAGGACAACCCATGATCTGGCAGCTTCTACACTGAGGGATCGAAGGGCCTGGAATAGGATATTCCGGAGGGCAGAGGAGCTGGGATTAAAACCAAGAATCACCTATCCAGCAAAACTGAGTATCATCTTTCAGGGGAAAATATGGTCATTCAATGGAACAGAGGATAATTTCAAGCATTCTTAATGAAAAAAAAAAAAAGAGTTGAATAGAAAATTTGATATCCATATACAAGAAGCAAGAGAAGCTTGAGAAGGTAAACAGGGAAAATAAATCATAAGCCACTGATCAAAGTTGAACTTTTAACATTCCTACATGGAAAAACGATAATTGTAACTGATGAAACTTTTCTCAGTATGGAAATAGTTGAAGGGAATAGAAATAGAAATAGAAATATATATATATATATATATATGTCTGTATCTGAGGGTATACGGGCATATGAATACATGTGTGAATGTGTGTATATATGCTTACAGGTATACATAGATAGAGGGCACAGGACAAATTTAATAGAAAGGGATGATACTTAAAAGGGGAAATAAAGAGGTGAGAGAGGAATATAATGAGAGGTGATGGAGAGAGAAAGGGGTAAACTATCTCATAAAGAAGAGGCAAGGTTAAAGGGTTACAATGGAGAGGAAGAATAGGAAGGCAAAAGGGAATGGGTCAACCTTATTCTCACTGAATTTGGCTCGGGGAGGGAATAAAATACACACTAAATAGGGTATCTCACCCTACAGGAGAGTAGGGGGAAGGGGATGAGAGAGGGGATGAGAGGGGGGATGATGGGAGGGAGGGCAGGCTAGGGGGGAAGGGAAGTTGGAAGCACTCACTTTTGAAAAGGGACAGGATCAAAGTAGAGAATGGAACAAGTGGGTGGTAAGATAGGAGGGAGGGAAATATAGTCAGTCTTTTACAATATATCTACTATGTGAATGTTTTGCATTAGCTACACATGTACAATCTATACTGAACTGCTTATCTTTCCAGTAAGGGTGGGTGACAAGGGAGGAAGAGAATGAATCTGGAATTCAAAGTTTTAAAATCAAATGTTTAAAATTATATAGATATAGATATAGATACTATTATTAATACTGTCTTACATGTAATTGGGAAAGAAGATATACAGGCACTGGAGCACAGAGATCCACCATGCCCTACTGGAAAAGTCTAAGGGGGTATGGGAGAAGATATGGGAGAGAGCAGACTGGAGGAGGGGATATCCTGTGGGACTGCTATTCTGGGGTGGTGGGTAGGGGAAAAACAGGGAGAAAATTTGTAACTCAAAATCTTGTGGAAATTAATAATATAAATCAGAAGTTAATAAAGCATTTGAAAAATTAAAAAAAAAAGAATTTTTCTAGAGAAAATTATGTCTTAAATAAGCAAAAAAGCAACTTTTTAAAAAATATACAACATAAAAAAGACTGGTTACTTGCAGTAAAAGATTGCTTATAAAAATGCTAAATATAAAAAGCCTCATTAGGGGGCAGCTAGGTGGCACAGAGAATAGAGCACTGGCCCTGGAGTCAGGAGGACCTGAGTTCAAATCCAGACTCAGACACTTAACACAAAACTATCCATGTGACCTTGGTCAAGTCACTTAACCTCAATTGCTAAGCCACCTGGCCGCCCCCCCAATTGCTTTAAAAAAAAAAAAAGAACCTCACATTTTGTACAGATGAGAGTAGGCATATAGATAGATAGTAATTCGTGGTTTTTAGAACACTTTTCCTACTAATAATAAAAAATCCTTCTCTTCCCCTGCTTTTGGCATATGCCCCTCACTCAGATACCCTTTAAGAATAGATGTAAAATATAATTCATTAAAGAGATGCATGGAGGGGTCGGCAGGTAGCACAGCAAGTAAGAGCACCAACTCCAGGGTCACGATGACCTGGGGATCAAATCCTGGGCTCAGACACTTAGCACCCATCCAGAAACACCTGGCTGTGTAACCTTGAGCAAGTTATTTAACCCCAATTGCTTAGGGGCAGCCAGGTGGCTCAGCGAGTAAGAGCACTGGCTCTAGTGTCAGGATGACCTGGGGATCAAATCTGGGCTCAGATACTTAGCACCACACCCAGAAATAACTGGCCTTGTAACCTTGAGCAAGTTACTTAACCCCGATTGCTTTAAAAAAAAAAAAAAGATGCATGGGGGTGGCTAGGTGGCACAGTGAACAGAGCCCTGGAGTCAGGAGAACCTGAGTTCAAACTTGGCCTCAGACACTTAACACTTACTAGCCATGTGACCTTGGGCAAGTTACTTAACCCCAATTGCCCTCCAAAAATATAAAATAAAAAATAAATTTTTTAAAAAAGGATGTATGATACAAAGAAATGAGTTGATAATGTAGTGAGGCAACAAATGACAAGTGGAAAGCCAGAGTGTGTTCTCCTGACACCCAGTTGTCAGAAAAAAGCAAGGAAAGCCTCCAAACCAACATGCTAGGTGGACATTCTATGGTGAATTTAAGAAAGGACATGGATGGACAAGGTCCACACAAGACAAGTAGGTATGGATGGATGGTTTGTAACACAACATCACTGGAGCCAATTTCCTATGTAATGAGACCACAAATCCATTTGAATATAAATATAAAAACTCTAAAGTATTTTATGAATCTTCAAATTAGGTTATTTTTATCGTATGCTCATGACTTCTTGTTGTTAAAATTGCTGTAAAAAAAATAACTACAGCTAGGAAAAGCAGTGGAGAGTTTCCTGGACTTGGAGTTAAGAAGACCTGAATTTAAATCCTGCCTCAGACATATGTGGGCAAGTCACTTAACCTTGCTCAGCCTCAGTTTCCTCATCTGTAAAATGGAGGTATTACTAGCACCTACCTCACAGGGTTGCTGTGAGGATCAAATGAGACAACATATATAAAACACTTTGCAAACCTGAAAGCATTATATAAATGTTAGCTATAGTATTATTATAAAATCTTTATTTTATATGAAAAAAATATGACAAATTTTTAGGGTAGATTGTCTTAAGTATGGGGGGGAGGAAGTAAAAATTTTTTTGTAAAAATGCAGGGCCATCACTACATGAAGTTTTGAAACCACTGCACTAGACCCCAGTCAATAATCTATTCCAGGGGTGGCTAGGTGGCACAGTGAATCAGAGTATGGGCCCTAGAGTCAGGAAGACTTGAGTTCAAATATGACCTCAGACACTAAACACTTACTAGCAGTGTGACCTTGGGCAAGTCACTTAACCCCAACTGCCCTGCATTCCCCCCTCCAAAAAGCAAAAGAAAAACCCTATTCCACATACTCAGCTGCTCCCCACCACTGAGTAAACATCCTCTACCATCTCAGCTCCTTACAGCTTACCTCTACCTTTATCAGCTGCCTATCTAATGTGAGTTAGTGACACCAGATGAGCCTACAGATTCAAGCACAAATGAATCTATTTCTCTGTCTTCTGGGTTAATTAAACCCATATAATACCAAGAGGTAATATTTAACAATCAATTTAACAACTGATCATCATTACTCCAGGAAGCACTGACATCTTGGGCATTCTTATTTGTTAGGTCTCCCTACAAACAAGTTTCCTTAGACTAGTTCCTCCCTCTGACCACAAGCTTCTCTCTGAGTGACTTACTGTTTCAACTAGGCTAGCTGGATATATAGTGTATTTACCCAGTACACATGCATAAAACTATGCATTATAAGATACATGTTTCCATGTCTTACCCCACTACTGAACCATAAAAGACTAAATTTTACCTAAAGTTTTGTATTTCCCTAGCATAAGCACAATGCCAAATGTTTACCAAATGAATACAACCTTTATTCATAACACTAATCCTACCTCTAACCATTAAATGCATTTATTAATCAATTACTATAAATTCCATACATACATGTTTAGTATGCTAAGTCAGTCATACTTACTAACACAATGCTTTAATATAAGATGTACCATGGTCATGTACCCTGGTCATGTAGAAGTCTGGGTTTGGGGTACAAGAATACTGTCAAGTATGCTGCCTGCCCTACACATACATATCAGTTTCACTACAAGTCTACATAAACATTGTAAAATGAAGTAAACCTACATGATGATCAAGGTTTGAATACAGTGTTTCTGTTTCTTATGAATTAATTTAAAACTAATACCTCAACCCTTAAGAACTAAATCTAAAGCACAGAATCATAGCAAAGTTATTCACAAGTACAGTACGGTGGAAAGTGCACTGCTTCTGGAATCAGAAAACTTTCATTCAATTCCCACCTCTGGCACTTCTTGTATGACTGGTTTAAGTCACAACCACTCTAAAGATAGTTTCCTTATCTGTAAAATGAGGGCATTGATCTAGGAGGCTTCTGATGTCCTTTTTAGCACTAGCTCTATATAAGTGATTAAATTCTATTCCCCAAGTTTATAAGCATGAAGAGAAAAACCTTCTAAATCTGTTCAATATTTTAGAATATAAAAGTTCACATAATTCTTAAAGTCCTGAAGATCCTTACACCTGTAATAAAAAATAACTTAAATGCACTACAAAAATTTTCTTATATACAGTAAAATAAAATAAATTACCAATAGTCACAAACAACGTTTGTGACTAATTATTCTCTAAACACTGAGAATGGGAATTTTTCCTGAGACCACAGAAATCTACTTTAAATGGATCTTATACCTTCCCTTCCATACTAAACAAATACATATACTTCTTTCGGGGATAAAACTGCTTCATCACTGAGACTGCATATCAAACAAGTACATAACAAATAAATAAAGTCCTTAGCATAAAAGCACCCCGCCTTCTCTTCTTCAGAGGATGCATATTACAAAAAGACCTTTCTACTTTGAAAAGACATGTTACCACTGTTAATACTGAATCTGGGGGCTCTAGGACAACTGCAAAATAAAACACTATCATTTCAAACAAGCAAAAGCATTAATTACCACTTACCCAGAGCAAAAGCTCTCCCTCCTAGGCAGCTAGGTGGTACAGTGAATAGAGCACCTACCCTGGAGTCAGGAGCACCTGAGTGCAAATAGGACCTTAGACACTTAACACTTACTAGCCAGGAGACCTTGGGCAAGTCACTTAACCCCGCCCTGACTTCCCTCCTTCCAAAAAAAAACCTTTCCCTCCCCATCCCTACCAAGTAGCAATTGTTCTGACCAGGACATATTATTGGAGGCAAACCACAGAGGGAAGGGCTACTCTCACCTCAAGTGGTGAGCTCTAAATCTAATTCCTCAACTGTCAAACTTCTTAAGGTAAGACAATGGTTCTTTTCACAGGGGCAAGTCTGAAACTTGGTAATGAATATTACTGGCAAAAATAAAATCTCTCATTTCAGAGACCACACTGGCTCTGCATACTGCAACACACTTCTGTGTCCAAGACTTCTGGTTTGACTTTACAAGCAGCAATCATCTGACAGAACACAGATACTGAAATACATAAAATTTAGCATGAAAAGGATTGATATTTAGGTACATTTTCACAATGTCTTCTTTTTTTAAAAAAAATTAGTTAAAATCACTTGCATATCATTGTTAAATTCTCTTCCTCATATACAATGACCCTCCTAAAACATTTATTTGTCAGTTTCTCTCTATTCCATGGCCAGTACCCTTAGAGAAGTCTTTTTACCACCACTACTTGTAAGAGCCTAACAGTTTCTCCCACCTTCACCTGGGTTTCTCTAATATATGCCTCATACATTCATATATATGCCAGATATGCATCAATGCAGCCCTACTCTGCTGAAAAGTCTTCCATGGCTTATTATCTAACAAGTCAATACTCTAGCACTGACAGCCTGGGAGAAGTTGCCAAGGAGGTACCACCATTCTTATTGCTCTGGGGCTGCCCATCAATAACAGCTGGGGAGTGGCTGCTGCTGCTGGTGGTGGTGGCAGAAATGGTTGAGCCCTTCCCCTCAGTGATGGCTGTGAAGCTGAGGCTGTAAGAAGAATCACTGCTCTTCCTATTCCCAGGACTCTTAGGCTTAGGACCCGGACTATCTTCAACCAAGAACTAAGGATGAAGCTCAAGATGATGGATGGTGGTTTTGATCAGGCAGTATATATGCTGCCTTCTGGTTCTATCTCTCTGAGTGATTTACTATTTCAACTAGGCTAGTTGTATATTAGTGTATTTACCTAGTACATGTACATAAAACTATGCATTTTAAGTTACATGTTTTCATGTCTTATTCCTCTACTGAACCATAAAGGACTAAATTTTGCCTAAAGTTTTGTATTTGCCCAGCACACAGCGCAATGCTAAATGTTTACCAAATGAATATAATTTTTACTCCTTGTTTGAGAAAAAACAATAAATTGGTAATTCGGGATCAGATTTTGACTGAAGTAGGAGGTTCTTGAGACAGACCTAGGAAAAAACAGTATGTTATCTACATGTAAGAGTATATGTCCCCAGGTACATATGATATATATGTATGTGTGTATATGTATATATTTAAATTTATTTTTATTTTAAATATTTTATTTATTACATTGCATTGTAATCCCACTGTCCTTCATTCTCTTTATTTTTTTCTTCCTTAATATTTTACCTTTTTGGGGCGGCCAGGTAGCACAGTGAGTGAGAGTACCGGCTCCAGTGTTGGGACGACCTGGAGATCAAATCCCGGGCTCAGACACTCAGCACCACACCCAGAAATAACTGGCCGTGTAACCTTGAGCAAGTTACTTAACCCTGATTGCTTAATAAAAAAAAAAATATATATATATATATATATATATTTTTTTTTACCTTTTTATGTATATTGCTCTTGATTAAGTCATGGCAACAACAAACAAAACAAAATTAGATAGTTACTAGGACTAAAACAACACTCACAATTATATACAAATTATTTTCCTATTCTTGAGTAGTGGTGAGATTAGTATACAAATAGGTCTATAGCAATACCCAGTAATTTTGGATGCTGTTAGATTCACAGTATAGACACCTTTCCAACCTACAACTAAAGATGGGATTTTGCACAGTTAAATTTCTGATGTCCATAACAATCAGCAAACCTTTCACCACCTCCTCAGTAGAGACTTGCTGCTACTACACTGAAAGCTCCTTGAGGAGAGAGAGACTTAAATCCACAGAACCAGAGAGTGTGCCATTTACTGACAGCAGCAGAGAACTCACTGATGTAGGTAGTCCCTTCCAGCAGTACACCCAGGGACCTCTGTTTACTCCTGATACTGAGGGACTCTCCTGAATTCTGCAAATGGGAGCTACTAGTCAGTCTGTCAGAGCCCTGCTCCACATGGCAGATATCATACTAGAATCCACAAACTGGTTTTTAAAGATCTTTTTGTAACCTTATTTCAATATAATTGGTTTCCTTTTGAATATTATGTATTTTATCTTATGCATCTAAAAATACTGTTCTGAGAAGGGGTTCCCAAGATTACCCAGAGTGTCAAAGAGCTCTGCGACAACAAAAAAGGTTAAGAATCCATTCTAGTGGTATTTTTCTTTTAAATCTGTTATATCTTTTGTTTTTATATCAGTTTCATTTCCAAGTTTCTTTAGGTGTTTTGACATTTCATGAATACCAGACACTATTATTCATCTGTTATTCAATTCTCTTGCTACATGCCCAAGCCATCTCCTTTTCATTTATTAGATGATATCCTTTCTTATGGGTAAATCATCACTGGTAATCTGCTACAACAAAATTACAGCCACCAGGCATTTCTCAAGTGTCCTCTGGGTCATATGTAATATTGAACTTTTGGAGATTGTATTATTACATCCTTCATAGTCACAAAATATTACCCGAAGTATACTGCCAGAGAAGACTGTTAGTTCTTTTCTTCCTTTTAAAATTATTTAAAAGTAATAAAAAGGAAGATGAAATGAAAACAGACTATCTTAGCAGTCATATACTCAGAAGGAAAACTTCTGCATACTTTAATGGGTATTTAAAAGAAAGAATGAATAACCTTTAAAATAGTATTCCTTTGGACTTGAAAGGCCTAAAACCTTAAAAAAAAAAATGGAATAAGGGAGAGGAAGTGTTACCAATTTTCTCATTTCCTTTCTTTTTGAAAAAGTGTTGGATATTTTGTATTGCTTATAGGGGCATGATCTGGGCAATGATCTAATGCCTATCAAAGAAAAGAAATATGGCTACAGATCTGTACCTACCCTACAGCTATCTCCTAACTAGAGAGAGATCTATCTCTTTTGAGGGCTCAGAGATCTCAATGAGAGACTTTTAGTGTTGTATACAATTAACACAATATCACTTGAGAAGGGAGAAGACCTCTTTCCTTTTTTGTAGGGAATCCCTCTTCCATCTGTATTCTGCATAGGGCATCCTCCTCCAAGGCAATAGTTTCAAATTCTACCACCTCAAGTCACATAGTGGCTGTGTGGCCCTGGGCAAGTCATTAAGCATTTGAAGTCTCAGGCAACTGTCTATCTAAGTCAGGGCCTGGTTTTATACTGCCAGTTAGCCAAGAAAGCTTTTTACATTTCACCAACTCCTTTTCTTTTTTTTTATTTTTTTAAAGCAATCGGAGTTAAGTAACTTGCTCAAGGTTACACGGCCAGTTATTTCTGGGTGTGGTGCTAAGTATCTGAGCCCAGATTTGATCCCCAGGTCATCCCAATACTGGAGCCAGTGCTCTTACTCACTGAGCCACCTGGTCGCCCCTAAGCAATTGGGGTTAAGTAACTTGCTCAAGGTTACACAGCCAGGTGTTTCTGGATGGGTGCTAAGTGTCTGAGCCCGGGATTCGATCCCCAGATCATCCTGACGCTGGAGCCGGTGCTCTTACTCGTTGTGCTACCTGGCCACCTCACACCAACTCCTTTTCTAAATTCTCTTTTCTAAATTATAAATTGTTAAACACAGTGATCTAGGTGGGTAAAGAGAATTTCCTCACTGGGAATGTTCAATACCAATGAAATCACAGGTTCACTTTAAAAAGATACTCTAAAAAGTATCATTTATCATGATACTTTTCCTTGCTTGTTACATTTCTGAACTTTTGCAAAAGGCCTTACTGCAAATCTTTAGAGATAGATCTAAGTACCAGAAAGATAAAGGGTTCAGTGAAGCCTATGTAACTGCATCCCCCATATGGGTGCTGTCATGATAATTCAGAAGGCTAAACACATGGCAGGCCAGCTCCCTTTTTACCCCCACAACAAGTGATGCTTCAAAACCCCAAAACGAAACTCTTAAAGTGGGAGAAATGAAGTTAACACCCCAGAAGAAAAGCAACCTCAAGTACAAAGGCCTAGAGACTGAAATCAGTACTTAAGCTGCATTGACTACAGATGCTTCATGCTTTTCATCTTCATCAACATGTGTCCTCACAGTGTTAGGAGGTAATGTCCTCTGGGGAACTTAAAGCATAATTCTGGAGGCCAAAGGCAGCCACATTTTATCCTCATCAGGATCAGGTGAATCTGAAATGTGCAAACTTTTAGGAACTGTTGAATAAATTTTTTTTAAAAAGAAACGTGTCAGGCGGCTAGGTGGCGCAGTGAGTAGAGTGCTCGCCATGGAGTCAGGAGGACCTGAGTTCGGATCTGACCTCAGACACTTAACACACACAAACAAAAAACCTAGCCGTATGACCTTGGGCAAGTTACTTAAACCCAATTGCCCTCCAAAAAAAAAAAGTGCATAGGTGTTATTTCTGTGCAAAAGGAAGCATAATTTTTCCCCAACGTATAAACCCCAACAAGTAGTGAGGAGCAAAATATCCTGCTCAACAAATTGAGCATAGTGGCTGCTGTTAAAGTATGTTGAGACCTCGAAAAAAGGAGTTAGGGTAATAAGAGTCTAAATGTGGTAGTTTCACTGTCATCAATGATAGTTTGTTGTAAAAATATTAACTTATGTCATCTTATTTGTCATCCTCCTTTCCAGTTTCATCTATAACTGTTCATTCTCAGAGTAATCAGGTCCAAAACCATGATTTTGTTGATTTATTTTCCATTTCACTACTTTCAACTTTTTGTGAAATGATATTGTTTGTAATCATAGATGTAATGCTGGCAGAAACCTCTGAGGTCATTTAACCAAAGACAGCATTTACAGATGGGAAAACTGAGGCACTGAAAGCTTAAGAAATCTGTTCAAGATTTTACAGCTAAGTAGGAAAACCAACATCTAAGCCACCTTGGTCCTCTGATTCCAATTCTAGTGTGCACTGTGTACTGCACCATGCTACATCTCTATTCTCTGCAACGTTTATATCCTAAACTGGATCTCCCCTTCCCTGCTAAGTTTTTCCACTTGTCAAGAAGAGATCAAGTGTGTTTGCTGATTGAGGGAGGTTCTGGGTTGTTTTGGTCTCCATATTGTGGTAATTATATCAATTAAATTTCAGTAGGAAATAGTAATTATATGTTTCAATATCTTTTGTTTTATTTATTTCCTACTTGAAAGCAACAATAACCTGCTTGAATAGATCAGGTTAAAACTTGTCACTGCATGTAATTTCTTCTTGTTTTTACCTTTTCTTCTAGTTTGGCATTGATTTTGACCTCTGCTGTAACAAACTAATTAGCTAACTGTACATAGGCAACTGGTATGAAAAGGACTCCCTCACTGGTACCAAGTCATTTCCTTTCTGTTAGGATATAGTCAATTTCTTTTTTGTTATGGTATTGGTCCTTCCTTTGACCAGCACCTTCCCGACTTTCTTGCTGAAACAAAATATTTATGAAATACTGGCTAGAATTTCTAAATAGTCTTGGCACCTTTCATATGTTGATTTTAGATCACAGATTTAGAGCTGAAATGGATGTTCAAGAGCTTCTAGTTCAACCTCTTCATTTTATAGAGGAAGCACAGGGTAGTAAGTGCCTTGGTCAAAGTTACAGGTACATGGTAGAGCCTAGGTTCTCTGACTCCAAATCCAATTGTTTCTAATGTACAAAGCTGCCTCCCAAAATACATTGGCCAATGTATTTTGCTGTCCTCCACTGTGGTTACTTTTGTATTTAAGTCCTTGAATGTCACTGAGGATACATTTTGTTGTTCTGTCATTTCTGTCATGTCTGACTCTTTCTGACCCCTTTTGGGGTTTTCTTAGAAAAGAAGGTAGAATGGTTTGTCATTTCCTTCTCCAGCTTCTTTTACAAATGAGGAAACTGAGGCAAACAGAATTAAGTAACTTGTCCAGGGTCACAGAGATAGTAAGTGACTGCAGCGGACTTTGAACTCAGGTTTTCCTTCTCTAGGTCTGCAATTCTATCCTCTGTGCCACACAAATAGCTTGAAAGAGTCTTTCACATTCTTCACAGAACTTCACTACTTCACTCTCTTCAAGAGATTTTAGACTACAAATTACAATTAACTAATCTTGGTGGCCTCTTTGTTTATTATCATTTTAAGTACTGCAAGGCAAGATGAGCAAGTGTTCTATGAAATGGTTCTTGTACTCTTTGGAAGCACAGTGAAACTAACTCTGCCAACCTAATTATTTGCCTCTGAAGGAAAACTGTGAGCCAAAAATTCCATTTTGCTGAAACTTCTCTCTGTGTTCCAGGTCATTTATGAGTGATCACTGCTGACACTAATCAGTCAATCGTAATAGATCAATTTAATGACAGATGAATAAGGGTCCTTCATTTTAGTATAACAAGAGTTTTAAATTAATGTATATAAGTAAAAAGTGTGTGATTTTTAGCGCCCTTTGAGCATGGAAAAATGTACCTGCCAGATCTACAGATAAGGGAAGACTTCATAATCAAACAAGAGATAAAGATAATTACAGGATATAAAATAAATAATTTTGATTACATTAAATTAAAAAGCTTTTGCACAAACAAAATTAATGCAGTCACAATTAGAAAGAAAACAGAAGATGGGGGAAAATTTTTACAGCAAGTTTCTCCAATAAAGGCCTCATTTCTCAAATACAAAGAAAAAATGAGACAAGTTCATAAAAAAAAAAAAAAAGAAGAGAGACATTATCCAGCAGATAAACAGTCAAAAGATATCAGCGGGCAATTTTCAGAAGAAATCAAAGCTATCAACAGTCATGAAAAAATTGCTCTATATCATGAGTTATAGGAATGCGAATTTTAAAAACTCTGAGGTACCACCTTAAACCTGTATGACTGGTTAACATGACAGAAAAGTAAAATGACAAATGAGAAAGGCGATATGGAAAAACTTGGGACACTAATGCACTGTTGGTGGAATTGTGAACTGGTTCAACTATTCTGGAAAACCATTTGCAACGATGCCCAAAGAGCTATAAAACTGTGCATATCCTTTGATCCAGCAATACCACTACTATGTCTGTATCTCAAAGAGATCGAAAAAAGGGGAAATGACCTAATTGCACAAAAACATTTATAACAGCTATCTTTGTGGGGACAAAGAATTGGAAATTGAGGGAATACCCATCAATTAGGGAATGGTTGAACAAATTCTGGTATAGGAATGTAATGGAATACTATTGTTCTATAAGAAATGATAAACAGGAAGATTTTAGAAAAACTTACATGAACTGATGCTGAATGAAGTGAGCAGAACCAAGAGAACATTATATAAAGAAAGAGCAACATTGTATAAGGATCAACTTTGACAAACTTAGTTCTTCTAAGCAACACAATGATCAAAGAAAATTCCAAAATATTCATGATGGAAAATACACATCCAAAGAATGATGAGGATTGAATGAAGATATAAAAATTCACTGAAGAAAATAATTTCTTAAATATGAAAATTGGGCAAGTAAAAACCAATGACTCCATGAGACATCAAGACACAAAGTCAAAAGAATGAAAAAAAAAAGAAAAGGTGAAATATTTCATTAGAAAAACAACTGACCTGGAAAATAGATGGAGGAAAGATAATTTAAGAATTACTGAACTACTTAATAGCCATGACCTCTCCCCTCCCCCAAGAAAAGGAGCCTAGATATCATCTTTCAAGAATTTATCAAGGAAAACTGACCTGATATCCTACACTCATAGAGTAAAGTATTAACAGAAAAAAAAAAAAAGCTAGGGGCAGCTAGGTGGCACAGTGAATAGAGCACAGGCCCTGGAATGAGGAGGATCAGAGCTCAAATCCAGCCTCAGACAAATAATACTTACTAGCCGTGTGACCTTGAGCAAGTTACTTAACCCCAATTGCCCTGCCCTCCCCCTCCAAAACGGAAAAAAAAAAATTAATCCCCCCCCAAATCTACTATCACCCTCCTGAAAGAGATCCCAAAAGGAAAACTTCCAGAAATATTAGAGCCAAATTCCAGAGCAAAAATATAGCAAACATCCAGAAAGAAACAATTCAAATATCATGGAGAGCACAATCATGATCACAAAAGATTTAGCAGTTTCCATATTAAAAAGCAGAAAACTTGAAATATGATATTCCAAAAGGCCAAGAACCTAGGATTACAACCAAGAATAACTTACCCAGCAAAATAAAGTATAATCCTTCAAGAGGAAAAAATGGACATTTAATGAAATGGAGAACTTTCAAATATTCCTAATGAAAAGATCAGAGCTCAACAAAAAATCTGACATTCAAACACAAAACTCAAGAGAAGTACAAATATGTAAACATGAAACATAAATCTTAAGGATCTTAAAATGGTTACTCTATTTACATTCCTATACAGGAAGATGATACAAGTAACTACTAAGAACTTTATCATTATTATGGTAGTGAGGATGAGTATGCACTGACAGAGGAAACAAGTGAGTTGAAGATGATGGGATGATCTAAAAAAAAATCAAGGATGAGAAAGAGGGACACACTTGAGAGAAGGGGGAAGGGAGCATAAGAACTGGGAAAATTACCTCACATAAGAGTTGCACAAGGAAGAACTTTTATAGTGGAGGGGAAAAGGAGATGGGATAGTGTTAGACAACACCTGAATCTCACTCTCATCTGAACTGACTCAAAGTGAGAATAATATACACACTCAGTTGGAATATTAAATCTATCTTAACAAACAGGGAGGTAGGAGGGGAACAGGATAAAAGAAAGGATAGGGAATAGACAGGAAGGTGAATTAAAGTAGGCAGTGGTCAGAAGCAAAACATAATTTTGAGAAGTGAAAGGGCAAAAACAGAGACAGCAGACTACACATGAGAAAAAATAGGATGGAGGAAAATACAAAGCTAGTAATCCTAACTGTGAATGAGAATGGGATGAACTCATGTAGTGGGAATGTAAATTTGTAAGATCTTCCCTGCCCCTAGGCTAAAGTGCACCTGGAGCCTGGGGTAGGAGGCTTGTTTTTCAGCAGATACTTTTTGATTGGCCAGTGGGTCCAAAAGGTTGTTACATTCTCTGAGCCAGGAGAAGGCTATATAAGACCTGATTTGAGGCTTTGTTTTGGGGCTCACTTTGAGAAGTGTTCTGTGAGTTGATGAAACTCTGGGAAGCCGTTGCCCAGAGCCCCCCCGGCTTTGAAACCCAGATGTTGTTTGGTATGAATGTAATGGTTAGACAGTTTGGAAATCTGTCTACTTGATCTGTTTCTCTGTCTTGATAATTCTGCCTGTATACTCTGAAGTTTGGGGTGCTGACCTTTTTCCCCTGAACAAGGTAAACTATATATGTTTGACTGATTAAAGTAAGCTTGTTAACCCATTTTGAGTTGCTTTCCTTTAACAAAGCAGATCCAAGAACCTGTGGTGGCATCAACCCTGGGGACGTTGGGGTGCTTGCCACTACAACTCATCCATAACATGGAAACAAACAGCAGAATGGATTAGAAACCAGAATCCAATAATATGTTGTTTACAAGAAACACACTTGAAACAGAAAAACACTGAGTAAAACTAAGAGAATGGAGCAGAATCTATTGTCCTTCAGCTAAAGTTTAAAAAGAAAAAAAGGAACAACAGCAATCTTGCTATCGAATAAAGCTAAGGCAAATATAGACCTAATTTAAAAAGATAAGCAGGGAAACTATACTGTATTTAAAAAAAAATACAGACAATGAAGAAATATCAACACAAAATATATACGTACCAAATGGCAGAGCATCCAATTCTTAAAGTAAACATCAAACGAGTTACAGGCAGAAATAGGCAGCTAAACTACACTAGTGGGGGAACCTCAACTTTCCCCTATCAGAACTACATAAATCACACTATAGAATAAATAAGAAAGAAGTTAAGGGGGCGACCTTAACACATCGAGTAAGAGCACTGGCTTCAGTGTTGGGATGACCTGGGGAACGAATCCAGGCTCTGACACTTAGCACCCACCCAAAAACACCTGGCCTTGTAACCTTGAGCAAGTTACTTAACCCCAATTGCTTAGGGGCAGCCAGGTGGCTCAGCGAGTAAGAGCACCGGCTCGTGTCGGGATGACCTGGGGATCAAATCTGGGCTCAGATACTTAGCACCACACCCAGAAATAACTGGCCGTGTAACCTTGAGCAAGTTACTTAACCCCAATTGCTAAAAAAAAAGAAAAAAGAAAAAAAAGAGAGAAGAAATCAGTTAAGGAGATAAATATTAAACTGAATGGGAAAAGAAAGGAGTATACCATTACTTGTTCATGGCACTTTCACAAAAGCTAACTACATATTAGGATATAAAAACCTCACAAATATAGTAAAGTAGAAATATTAAATGAATCCTTTTCAAATCAAAATGCAACAGAAACTATATTCAATAAAGGGTTGTGGAAACGGAAATTAAAAATTAATGTAAAGTACATCTAACACTATAGAATGAGTGGATAAAAGAACAAATCATAAAAACAATCAATAATTTCATTAAAAAGAATTACAACAGGGGGTAGAGCCAAGATGGAGGCATAGAAGCAGGAAAACTCCATGAGCTCCCCCCATAACCACCTCAAATACCTATAAAATATCACTCTAAACAAACTTTAGAGCTACAGAACCCACAAAATGACAGAGAGAAACAAATCTCCCGCTGAAGGCAGCCTGGAAGGCAGACAGGAAGGATTCATCAAGTACACTGGGAGCCGAACATAATCCTTCCTGAACCCGCAGTTTTAGCCCCAGAGTGGCCCCAACCAGAAGCTAGAGCAGACTTCGGGAGAGTGGATGACCAGCAGCAGTGGCAGTTGCCAGAATTATCAACAAATAAATGCCAAAAAAAAAGTTAGGAGGTCAATGTTGGAACTAGGAGGGACAGAGGAGTGGGTCCAACTCCTGCCTCACGAGCTAGAAGTGGCAGAAGTGTGGTGGCTGCTTCAGAGCTCCTGGCCTGCAGATCATAGGTGGGGCAAGAGAACATTCAGAGGGTAATCACTCTTGCTTTAACCTGCTTGGGTATGGATCGTGGTCTTTGGTGGTGGTCCTCAGGTGTGTGATCAGTGAGCCAGAGTTTGTGGGGGCTGCAGAGATGGCACCCTCCTAATAACTCCAGCACCTACAAAAACCCTAGTGATTTGGGACAAAGCTCTCCCCTCTGGAAGCAGAGTTCTACTGTGGCAAAGAGACCAAAAGTCAAGTAATTGAGAGGTAATATGAGCAAGCAAAGGAAGCAAAGCAAACACAGCAATGCAACTTTAGATTCCTTTTTTGGGGACTAAAAGGAACAAAGCATGGAACGGGAAGAAGAGAGTGAAATCAGAACTCCTGCACCAAAAACTTCTAAGAAAAATACAAGCTGGTTACAGGCCATAGAGGAGCTTAAGAAGGATTTTGAAAACCAAATAAGAGAAGTGGATGAAAAACTGGGACGAGAAATGAGAATGATGCAAGAAAATCATGAAAAGACAGTCAACAACCTGACTGAAGAAAATCACACCTTAAAAAATAGATTAATTCAAATTGCAAAAGTGGCCCAAAAAGCCAATGAGGAGAAGAATGCCTTAAAAAGCTGAATTTGCCAGATGGAAAAAGAATTTCAACAGCTCAGTGAAGAATTAGATTGGAGCAAATGGAAGCTAGTGACTTTATGAGAAATCAAGATACTATTAAACATATCCAAATGAAAAAATAGAAGGCAATGTGAAATGGCTCACTGGGAAAACTACTGACCTGGAAAACAGATCCAGGAGAGAGAATTTAAAAATTGTTGGACTACCTGAAAGCCATAATCATAAAAAAGAACCTAGAAATCATCCTCCAAGAAATTCTGAAGGAAGATTGCCATGATATTTTGGAACCAGAGGGCAAAATAGAGGTTGAAAGAATTCACTGATCACGTCCTGAAAAAGATCCCAAAAAGAAAACTCCTAGGAATATTATAGCTAGGTTCCGGAGTTCCCAGATCAAGGAGAAAATATTACAAGCAGCCAAGAAGAAACAATTTGAATATTGTGGAAACACAATAAGGATAACAGAGGATCTGGTAGCCTCTACCTTGAAGGATTGAAGGGCTTGGAATATGATATTCTGGAGGTCAAAGGAACTGGGATTAAAACCAAGAATCACCTACCCAGCAAAACTGAGTATCATGTTTCAGGGGAAAATATGGTCATTCAATGAAATAGAGAACTTTCAAGCATTCTTGAAGAAAAACCAGAGCTGAATAGAAAATCTGACATTCAGATACAAGCAAGAGAAGCATGAGAAGATAAACAGGGAAAAGAAATCATAAGGAAATTATCAAAGTTGAACTTTTTACATGCCTACATGGAAAAACAATAATTGTAACTTATGAAACTTTTCTCAGTATGAGGATAGTTGAAGGGAATATAAATGTGTATATATGTATACATACATATATATGTCTATATAGTAGGGTATATGTGTGTATGGTTACACATGTGAGTGTGTATATATATGTGTGTACAGATATACATAGACAGGGCACAGGATCAACAGAACAGGAAGGGATGATATTTAAAAGGTGAAATTAAGAGGTGAGAGAGGACATGGGGAGAGACAGAATGGGGTAAATTATCTCATATAGAAGAAGCAAGGGATAACTGATACAATGGAGGGGAAGAACAGGTCAACCTTACTCTCACTGAATTTGGCTTAAGGAGGGAATGACATACACACTAAATTGGGTATCTTGCCCTACAGAAGAGTAAAGGGGAAGGGGATGAGGGGGGAGATGATGGAGGGGAGGGCAGGTTGGGGGAAGGGTAGTTAGAAGCACACACTTTTGAAAAGGGACAAGGTCAAAGTAGAGAATAGAACTAGTGCATGGCAGGATAGGATGGAGGGAAATATAGTCTTTCACAATATATACACTATGGAAATATTTTGTGTAACTACACATGCACAACCTATATTGAACTGCTTATCTTCCCAGTAAGCATGGGTGACAAGGGAAGAAGGGAAAGAATCTGGAATTCAAAGCTGTAAAATCAAATGTTTAAAAATATATTATTATTATTATTGTTGTTGTTGTTGTTGTTATTTACATGCAACTGGTAAATAAAATATACAGGTACTGGGGTATGGAGATCCATCTTGCCCTACTGGAAAGTCAGAGGGGCCATGGGGGAGGATATAGAAGAGAGAAGATTGGGGTGGTGGTATACAGTGGGATCACTGTTTTTGGGTGTTGGGTAGGGAAAAGACAGGGAGAAAATTTGTAACTCAAAATCTTGTGGAAATGAATGATGTAAACTAAAAATAAACATAAAATTTAATTTAAAAAATAAAATAAATACTATTTAAAAAGAAAAAAAGAAAATGACAATGACACAACACACCAAAATCTGTGAGATGCAGTTAACGCAGTGTTTAGAAGAAAATGTATATCTAAGTGCTTCCATCAATAAAACAGAGAAAAAGCAGATCAATGAATTAGTCATGCAATTTAAAAAAAAACTAGGAAAAGAACAAATTAAAAATCTTCAATGAAACACCAAACTGTAAATCCTGAAAATCAAAGGAGATTAATAGAACTGAAAATTAAAAAAGCAATCACTGAATAATTAATTATATATATATAAGTTATTGTATTATTATATGTTATTACATTAATAACATAATAATAATTAATAAATAAAAGTAGGGGCTCTTTTTATGAAAACCAATAAAATAGATAATCCACTGAGGATAATTTGATTTTTAAAAGGAAGAAACAAAATTGCCAGTATCAAAAATGAAAAAGGGTGAATGTACCACCAACAAAGATGAAATTAAAGCAATTATTAAAGCTATTCTGCCCAAATCTACACCAATAAATATGACAACATAAGTGAGTATTTACAAAGTATAAATTTCCCAGAACATTAGAGGAAACAGAATACCTAAAATAGCCCTATTTTAGAAAAAGAAATTGAACAAGTAAAGAATCCCCAGGACCAGTTGGATTCACAAGTGAATTCTAACATTTATAGAACAATTAATTCCAGTACCATATAAGCTATTTGGAAAAATAGACAAAGAAAGAGTCCTACCAAATTCCTTTTATGAAACAAACACAGTTCTGACACCAAAACCAGGAAGAGCAAAAACAGAGGGAGAAAACTATAGACGAATTTCCCTAATGAATACAGATGCAAAAATGTTAAAATAGTAGCTAGGAGATTACAGCAATATATCACCAGGATCATACACTATGACCAGTCGGGATTTGACCACATCGATAACAAAATCAAGAGAAATCATGATTATCTCAACAGATGCAGAAAAGTCTTTTGATAAAATACAATACTCACTATTTTTTTTTAAATAATAGCATACAAATAAATAAAACTTTTCTTAAAGTGGTAAGTTGTATCTATCTAAAACCATCAGCAAGCATTATCTGTAATGGGGATAAACCAAAAGAAGCCTTCCCAATAAGATCAGGGGTTAAACAAAGTTGTCCATTAACACAACTACTATTCAATATTATGCCAGAAATGCTAGTTATACCAAAAAGATAAGAAAAAGAAATTGAAGGAATTAGAATAGGAATTAGGAAACTAAACTATCACTCTGTAAATGATATGATAAATTAGATGACGCCAGAGAACCAACTAGAAACACTAGTTGAAACAATTACAACTTTAGCAAAGTTGCAGGATATAAAATAAGCCCACATAAATCATCAGCATTTCTAAACATTACCAATAAATTCCAACAGTAAGAACTAGAAAGAGAAATGCCATTTAACATAACTGCAGATAATACAACATACATAGGAGTCTACCTCACAATACAAACACAGGAACTACATGAACATAATTATAAAACACTTTTCATACAAATTAAGACAGATCTAAACACAGAGAAACACTACTTGCTCATGAGTAAGTCAAGCCAATATAATAAAAATGATAATTCTACCAAAATTAATTTACATATTCAGTACCATACCAATCAAACTACCAAAAATTATTTTACAGAGAAAAAATGGTAAGAAAATTCATCCAGAAAAAAAGTTCATTTTAAAAAATATTAAAAAAAAAAAAGAATGAGAGTGAAAGCAGCTTAGCACTAACAGATTTCAAACTGTATTACAAAGCAGTACTCATAAAAAGTCTGGTATGGCTAAGAAATAGAATGGTGAAGGGCACAATGAATAGAGTACCCGCCCTGGAGTAAGGAGGACCCGAGTTCAAATTTGACTTCAGACACTGAACACTTTACTAGCCATGTAACCTTGGGCAAGTTACTTAACCCCAACTGCCCTTTTTCCCCCCCTCTAAAAAGACGCCTCCCCCCAAAAGAAACAGAATGGTAGATAAGTGGAATAGATTAGGTATACAATACATAGTAGTAAATGACCACAGTAATCTAGTATTTGATAAATTCAAATATCCAAGCTTTTGGGACCTCTTGTTCATTAGATCAGTCATATCCAACTCTTTATGACCCTATGGTCCACCACATGCTAAGCTCTTCTATCCTTCACTATCTCCCAAAGTCTGTCTAAGCTCATGTTCATTGCTTCCGTGATGCAATCTCTTCATCTTATCATTTACTGTCCCCTTCTCCTTTTGCCTTCAATCATTCCCAACATTAGTCTTTTTGAATGAGTCCTATTTTCTCATTATGTAGCCAAAGTATTTAAGCTTCAGCTTCAGTATTTATCCTTCCAATGAATAGTCTGAATTAATTTCTCTAAGTATTGACTAATTTGATCTCCTTGCTATCCAAAGGACTATCAAAAGTCTTCACCAGTACCGTAACTCAAAAATGCAGTTCTGTGTTGCCCAGTTTTTAATATAGTCCAAATCTCACACCCATACATTACCACTGGAAAAACCATACTTTGACCACATGGATCTTTGTGGGCAAGATGATGTCTCTGCTTTTTAGTATGCTGTTCATATCTGAGAGAGCTTTCCTTCCAAGGACCAAGTATCTTTTAATTTCATGGCTACACAGTCTCCAACTGCGGTGACCTTTGAGTCCAAGAATATAAAATCTGACACTGTTGCCATTTCTTCTCTCTCTGATTGCCAGGAAGTAATGGGATCAGTTGCCATGATCTTAGCTTTTTTTTTTTATTGTTAAGCTTTAAGCCAGCTTTTGCACTCTTTTATTCTCATCAAGAGGATTCTTAATTCCTCTTCACTGTCTGCCATCAGAGTGGTATTATCCGTTTATTTGGAATTGTTGATTATTTCTCCCGGAAACCTTAATTCTGGCTTTTGATTTATCCAGCCTGGAATTTCCACATGATGTCCTCTGCATATAAATTAAAGTGACAATATATGGCCTTACCATACTCCTCAAATTTTAAACCAATCGGTTGTTCTATGCTTGGTTCTAACTATTACTTCTTGACCCAAGTACCACTTCCTCAGGAGGCAAGTAAGACAATCTGGTACTCTCATCTCTTTCACAACTTGTCACACTTTGTCGTGATATATATAATCAAAGTTTTTGATGTGGTCAATGAAGCAGAAATAGATGTTTGTTTTTTCCTGGAACTCCCTGGTGTACCCATAATCCAGTGAATGTTGGCAATTAGGTCTCTAATTCTTCTGCGTCTTCAAAATTCAGCCTACACTTCAGGTTAATTCTCAGTTCACATACTGTTGAATCCTAGCTCGCAAAATCTTAAGCATAATCTTGCTGGTGTGTGAAATGAGTGCAACTGTTTGGTAATTAGAACATTCTCTGGCATTGTCCTTCTTTAGGACTGGCACATAAACTTATCTTTTCCTATCTAGTGGCTACTGTTGAGTTTCCAAAATTTGCTGGGATATTGAGAACAGCACTTTAACAGCATCATCTTCTAGAATTTTAAATAGTTCAGTTGCAGTTCCATCACTTCCACTAGCCTTACTGTTAGCAATGCATCCTAAGGCCCACTTGACTTCAAATCTCCAGTATGTCTGGCTCTAGATCAGTAACCACACCACTGTGGTTATCAGTGATATTAAGATCTTTTTTGTACAGTATACAGCATATTCTGTATATTCCTGATACCTTTTCCATTATTATTCTACTATTTTCTATAACCTTCTGTTAAGTTTCTACCATTTTTGTCTTTTATCATATATACCCATTTTTGCATGGAATAGTCCCTTGATATAGCTGATTTTCTTGAAGAGATTTGTTTTTCCCATTCCTTCTGTTTCTGCACCTTCAATGACTTTTTAAAAATCAAAATCAGCATTTTTTGTTTCTTGAAACATTATATAATTTTTATTTTAATAATAAAATTGAAACCATTACTACATATTTTCATAAATAAAATTCAGTTTATCTGCCTAAAAAAATTTAAGAAAACCTTATCTCTTCTTGCTATTCTTTGTGATTTTGCATTCAGTTAGATATATTTTTCCCTTTCTCCTTTGCCTTTCACTTTCTTTCTTTCCTCAGCTATTTGTAAAGTCTCATCAGACAATGAATTTGTTTTCTTGCTCTTCTTTTTCTTTGGGATGTTCCTGTTAGCTTTTTCCTATGCAATAATGATCACCAATGGATCACCTTTTGTCTGAACTCTCCACTATGACCTGTCTGTCTTGGGTAACCCTGCACGGCATAGCTCATAAGTTTCATAGAGCTACGCAAGCCCCTCCGCCAAAAGGCAGTGATCTAGGAGGGGAGTTTTTGGGACAAGAACTCACTACTTAACAAAAATTGCTGGAAAAACTGGAAAGCAGTTAAGTAGAAATTAAGTATAGACCAGTATCTCATACCATATACCAAGATAAGGTTAAAATGAGTACATGATTTAGACACAGAGAGTGATATCATAAGCGAATTAGGGAAGCACATGAAATTTTACCTGTCATATGAAAGAAATATTAATTACACGAGGTAAAATGGATAATTTTCATTACAATAAATTTTTAAAAGTTTTTTTTTTTTTGCACAAACAAAATCAATGCAGCCAAGTTTACAAGGAGGAAACTGGGGAAAAAATTTTTTTACAAGTTTCTCTGATAAAGACCTTGTTTCTTAAATACATAGACATAAGAGTCATTGTCCAGTTGATAAATGGTCAAAAAGATATGAATAAGCAGTTTTCAGAAAAAAGAAATCAAAGCTATGAATAGCCATATTAAAAAATGCTCTAAATCACTATTTAGTTTTTTTGTAAATTCAAAACTCTAAGGTACCACTTTATATCTATTAGATTGGCTAACATAACAGAAAAGGAAAATGACAAATATTGAAGGGCATGTGGAAAAATTGGAATACTAAGGCAATGTTGGTATTGTGAACTGGTCCAACTATTCTGAAGGACAATTTGCCCAAAGGGCTATAAAAAAGGATACAAACCCTTTGACCTAGCAATACCACTACTAGTTTTGTACGCTAAAGAAATCAAAGGAAAAAGGACTATATGTACAAAAATATTTATAGCAGCTCTTTTTGTGGTGGCAAAGAACTGGAAATTGAGGGGATGTCCATTAATTGGGGAATGGCTGAACAAGTTGTGGTATATGATTATGATTGATCATGATTGTACAATAAGAAATAATAAACTGGATGGTTTCAGAAAAAGTTAGTAAGATTTATATTATCTGATGCAAGATGAGGTAAGCAGAACCAGGAAAACACTGTACGGAGCAACAACAATTTTGTACAATAATGAACTGTAAGTGGCTTGGCTAATCTGATCAATGCAATGATCCAAGACAGTGGCGAAGGACTTATGACCAAAAAAGAAAAAAAAATACTATCCACCTCCAGAGAGAGAGAGAGAGCTGGTCAAGTTTGAATGCCGATTGAAACATAACCTTTTTACTTTATTTCTCTTACTTTTCTTTTGCAACATGGCTAATACAGAAATGTTTTGCATGACTTCACATATATAACTGATATTGCATTTCTTGCTTTCTCAGTGGGTATGGTAGGCAGAAGGGGAAGGGAGAGAATTCAAAACTCTTTTAAATGAAAGGCTAAGAATAAATTATTTTTTTTTTGCTTTTTGGAGGGGGAGGAAGGGCAGTTGGGGTTAAGTAACTTGCCCAAGGTCACATAGCTAGTAAATATGTCAAGTATCTGAGGCCAGATTTGAACTCAGGTCCCCTGACTCCAGGGGCAGTGCTCTATTAACTGCACCACCTAGCCACCCCAATAAATAATATTTTTTAAAAAGAAAGAGTTGGTGGAGCGGCCAGGTAGCACAGCGAGTAGGAGCACCGGCCCCAGTGTTGGGATGACCTGGGGATCGAATCCGGGGTCAGACACTTAGCACCCACCCAGAAACACCGGCCATGTAACCTTGAGTGAGTTACTTAACCCCAATTGCTTTAAAAAAAAAAAAAAGAGTTGGCTTTATCTTATGTCCAAAAGCAATAAAAATCAATTTCCTGATATTTGATTATCGCATATTACAATGCTAATGATATGTATTTGCAAAAAAGACTATCATGAAAGTAACTGCAGGTTATGTACCAACATTAGCAGCAAGATAGAGAAATCACTATCAAAACTTAAAAAGATGCTCCAAATTAAATCAATATAAATTTTAACACATCATAACTTCAATTTAAAAGTAAGTAGCACTGGGGTAGTAGCACTGGCCCTAGAGTCAGAAGGACCTGAGTTCAAATCTGGCCTCACACAGTTAATACTTGTGCTAGCTGTGTGACCTTGGGCAAGTCACTTAACCCCAATTGCCCTGCCCTCCCCCTCAAAAAAAAAAGTATCATTAAGGATAATGAGAAGTAGATTAAGGATGGTGGAAGATATATATGGATTAGGAATAAGGAATGAGAAAGGTTAAAAAGCTGAATGTAAAGTATATGTAAAGTCTTGACAATATGAATACTTTATTTGAAAAATAGTCAATAGTCACCAGATACAGTCAATAACCCCACAAAAAAGTGAAAATGATTATATTTTAACAAACAGGAAAAAACAATTCTGAATGAGGGAGGTGTCCCCTGAATCAGCTGAGTATAGTATAAAGCTAGGAAAAAAAAAAGATTATATGCAACTGAAACAACTGAACCTTTACCTATTTAAACAAATTACTGATAATAAAAAATGGGCAGCTGATAACAGAAATGACACTGCACTATAATTTTCTATGAAAGTTTTGACAATGTAAATCATTTGCCATAACAAGAAAAACAAATTAGCCTATAAAGTTCATCTTAGTCAGAAAATCCTGACTTGGCAGCCAAGAAGAGATAACAACCAAAGACAACACTGATTTAGAATATAAACTAATTTGCAAAATCTTACAAAGAAGGCTGATGGAAGTTATAAGAAGCATCATTTTATAAAGGAGAAAGAAGCAGCAAAGCAGTTTAAAAAAAGCTTGACAAGAGACCCAACTAAGTAAAGTCATCTCCTGGGAATCTAAGGATGAAAACAGGACAACAAATAGAAAAAAAAAAAAAAAGAAGAGTTATAAAGATGTTATAATAACAAATTGTTTTTACCATCATGAACTCTAACACTACAGTCCCAATTGTGTTTAGAAAAGGAAGAAACTGGCCCTCATGAGAAAAAACATGAGAAGGAAGGGGTAGTAAACCAAGTATATGCTGAGAAAGCCCATGCTAGAAGCAACAATTGTGAAGGCACTGAATGTATCTAAAGGTAAAGTACAAAAAATGTGGGGAAAAAATCTCAGACCTTACTACTTATTAATCACCCCCCCTCCAAAAAAAAAGGTGTTGCAGAAAAACATCAACAACCAAAGACCTATTTAACTGTTTCCATCTATATGAAATCTTTTGTGAGCCTCATCTACACACACATAAAGGACATGCTCAAAGAGGGTATACATTGGGAAGAGGCAGGATTTTGGAAGTGATACTCCACACAGAACACCACATCTTTACCATAACATTGGGGAACCTGGTACAAAAGACAGAATGATGAACTTGATGTCAGGAACACCTGGATGTAAATCTCATCCCCAACACCTACTGGTTATGCAAGCCTGGCCAAGTCACTTAACTTCTCTGAACTCAATTTCTACCTACAAAATGAGGAAGTTGGACTAGGTTAACTTTAAAGTCCTTAAAATTCCAAATCTATGATCCTAATTATAAAAAGGCATTTGCTTCACTAAGGCAAAACATCACTTGATGACTCTTTTCCAACAAGTTGCCTCCTATCCTCAAATTAAAATCATTAAAAATTCCTTAGTAGTTATAAAAACAAAAATAACTAAAACCAGATGAGATATAAAACAGGGAAGGGTACACTCATCAAAGTCCTGGTCACTGTCATGGAGGGAGGTACAGCCAAGAGTCCAAGTGGAAGAGGGGATTTCCTATGAGATTCTACAAATGACATCACTTATTAAGCCCAGAACATTTTAAGGCAACAGAGACTTGCAAACACTAAAATAAGTTTCCCCTAACCATCCATACAGAAAAAAATAAGTTGAAGAAAAATGTCCAGATTTTATAACATGCAACTAGATAACCTATGGAGCTTGTTGATCTGTGTGTGCATGCGTTTATGTGTACACACACACGTAGGACAGAATAGATTACATGTTGGACCAAGAATTAAAGAAGAAGGTAGGTTGAATTGCAAAGTTTCTTTAATCAACCCAAATTTCACCCAGAAAAAGAAGTCCACTTTTTTAATACCAATATTCTACCTGTGTAATAAAATGGCTGCAAAAGATGGAACACAATCTCTTAACAATTGAATATTATGATCAAATAGTGAGCAGTAGAGAGGTACCCTGAGCAAGTAAGCTGCAAGCTATAACAAATGAGGAACTTCAAAAAAAAAGCACTAAAAGATGTCATCAAGGAAATCTGTAACAGAAAAATAAGATGGAATGGTCATGTACTAAAGATGAGAGATGAAAGGGACAGCCCAAGTGCTCCATGATATTCTTGTAACATCAGGGGGGAAAATCAACAAAGTACTTCTCATTCCAAGAAAGCAGACCTCCTGTTGTGAATTTATGGGAGAACATGAGAAGTAGCACAGTTGAGAGAATAGTGAATAAATAGTCTTAGAGGTTGAGGTCATATCCTCAATCTGCCATTTATTCCCTGGACGATGTTGGATTCATCACTCCATCTCTCTGAGCCTTAGTTTCCTAATTTATAAAAATGAGGAAGAGTTTGGATTAGATGACCTATAAGGTTTATGATCCTATCATGCTAAGTATAAGCACGGGATGGGTTGCAACCTACATCTTTGGAAAGAACATCAAAATGGCTCTGAGATCAAAGAAACTGAATATAAGAAGTATGATCATTTCTCTTGAGAAAACTGTTAGATTAATGGGAAAATTGGTTATTGGTGTTGTAAGGTGCTTCATTGCTGTTATTAAAGTTATTTAAGTTACTGTACTACTTCCCTGAATTTACACTGGTCCCCTATCTACAACATCTCACTCTCTAATACTTGAGAGTAGTTGAAGAGTCCTTTAATTGTATTCTCCAACTCACATTTCTACATTCCTCCAGTGAAGAGAATAAGCAAGAATGGCTATCACTAACACCAATATAACACATAGGAATTTTCAAGTGTTATCAGAACTCAAGTTTCTGATATTGCAAATTCTTGCATTCATTTGACAAAAAGATAAGACCTGTAAGTTAAAATCAACTTCATCTCATAATATTGAGTGGATATTGATACAGAATCCCTGGACTCAAAGTCATTTAAGCATGAGTATGGGAGTTTCAAAAGAGAAAGAGGAAGTCAAAAGGTAACTGGAATTAATCCCAGTAATTGTTTAGACACCTTTTTCTTGACTAAAAGTTACCTGTGGCCAAATTTGTTTGGGAAAGGCAGATCTGACCCGATCTCTTTATTTTATAGAAAAGAAGAAAAGACCCCAAGACCTAGAGAGATCAAGTGTCTTGCCCAAGGTCATAAATTCTATAAAATTCAACAAGCATTTATTAAAGTGCTTCTTATGTGTAAGATACCATTAAGCCTGGGGAAACAAAAACAAAAAGAAAACAGTACTGCCTCTCAAGGAACTTATAGTCTTCCCTGGGAGAGTGAGGAGAGAATACAAGTGTACATGTAAATACAAAGTAATTCAAAGAGAAAGTGCTAATAACTGGGATAAGCAGGAAAATGTAGAAGTTGACTCACTAAGCAATGGCTCAGAAAGAACTAATTTTTTCTGAGGTGGTAAAGAGGTAGCATAAATTAAACATGAAATGGCATGGAGGAGGGGGGCGGAGTCAAGACAGCGGAGTAGAAACAGGGCTTCTGCGTGACTCCAGCTTCCACCTTCCCCAATTCATGTAAAAGGGGACTCTGAACAAACTTTGGAGCTACAGAACCCACAAAATGACACAAAGAAGCTAACCTCCTGTTGAGGACAGCCCGGCAGTAATCGGCCAGTGCAGCACTCTGGGAGCCGAGCCCAGGCCCATGTGAGCCGGAGGTTTTAGCCCCAGGACAGGCCTGACCAGCCACTGGCCAGAGGGCCTCCAGATCACCAGCAGCTGTGGCCGTTTCCAGAATTATCAATACACAGATGCTTAGGACAAAGTGAGAGGTCAGTGCAGTCTGGACTTTGGGACCCAGTAGTTGGGAGTACCTCGCCTTTTGCCCCTGGGGAAAGAAGCTGCTGAGGGCTGCAGGCACAGCCCCCGCCACGTGACAGCTTCAGCTCCTAGCCTGCAGAGTGTAGGGAGACCAAGGGACCTGTCTGAGGGGTAATAGCTCTTGTTTTAACCTGTTTCGACCTGGATTGCAGTCTAGGGTTGAGGTCCTGGGGTGTGCGACCAGCTTGCCAGAGCTTGTGGAGCCTTCAGAGAGGGCACCCAACTAATACCTCCAGCAGCTGAGAAAACCCCAGTGTTTGGTACGAAGCTCTCCTGTCTGGTAGAAGAGTCCTACTGTGGCAAAAAGTCCAAAACTTTTGAGTCCAAAAATTGAGTGGGAACATGCCCAGGCAAATGAAGCAAAGCAAACAGAGGAATTCAACATTAGACTCCTATTTTGGGGACAAAAAGGACCAAAAGCATGGAACAGGAGTAAGACAGTGAAGTAAGAACTCCTGAACCAAAAGCTTCAAAGGAAAATACGAGCTGGTCAGAGGTCATAGAGGACCTTAAGTAGCAGATAAGAGAAGTGGAGGAAAAATTGGGAAGAGAAATGAGAATGATGCAAGAAAATTACAAAATGAGAGCCAACAGCCTGACTGAGGAAAATACCACCTTAAAAAACAGACTAACTCAAATGGTTAAAGAGGCTCAAAAAGGCAATGAGGAGAAGAATGCCTTAAAAAGCCTAATTTGCCAGATGGAAAAAGAATCTCAAAAGCTCAATGAGGAGAATCATTCCTTCAGATAGATTGGAGCAAATGGAAGCTAATGACTTTATGAGAAATCAAAATGCTGTTAAACAGATCCAAACAAATGAAATAATAGAAGGCAATGTGAAATATCTCATGGGAAAAAACACTGTCCTGGAAAATAGATCCAGGAGAAATAATTTAAAAATTATTGGACTACCTGAAAGCCATGATCAAAGAAAGAACCTAGAAATCATCCTCCAGGAAGTTCTCAAAGAAAATTGCCCTGATGTTTTAGAAGCAGAGGGCAAAACAGAGGTTGAAAGAATCCACTGATCACTTCCTGAAAAAGATCCCAAAAAGAAAACTCCTAGAAATATGATAGCCAGGTTCCAGAATTCCCAGATCAAGGAGGGAATATTACAAGCAGCCAGGAAGAAACAATTTGAATATTGTGGAAACACAATCAGGATAACCCAGGATCTGGCAGCTTCTACACTGAGAGATCGAAGGGCTTGGAATATGGTATTCTGAAGGTCAAAGAAGCTGGGATTAAAACCAGGAATCACCTACCCAGCAAAACTGAGTATCATGTTTCAGGGGAAAATACGGTAATTCAGTGGAATAGAGGACTTTCAAGCATTCTTAATGAAAAAAACAGAGTTGAATAGAAAATTTGACATTCAGATACAAGAAGCAAGAGAAGCTTGAGAAGGTAAACAGGGAAAAGAAATCATATGGAACTTATCAAAGTTGAACTATTAACATTCCTACATGGAAAAGCAATAAGTGTTAACTGATGAAACTGTTCTCAGTATGAAAATAGTTGAAGGGAATATATATATATGTGTATATATATATATATATATATATATATATATATATATATATATATATATGTCCATATCGGAGGGTATACAGGCACATGAATATGTGAATGTGTGTATAGATGTATACAGGTATACATAAATAGAGGGCACAGGACCAATTTAATAGTAAGGTATGATACTTAAAAGGTGAAATTAAGAGGTGAGAGAGGAATATAATGAGAGAAGAGGCAAAGGAAAATGGTTACAGTGGAGGGGAAGAATAGGAAGGCAAAAGGGAATGGGTCAACCTTATTCTCATTGAATTTGGCTTGGGGAGGGAATGAAATACACACTAAACAGGGTATCTCACCCTACAGGAGAGTAGGGGGAAAGGGGATCAGATGGGGATGATAGAAGGGAGGGCAGGCTGGGGGGGAAGGGAAGTTAGAAGCACCCACTTTTGAAAAGGGACAGGATCAAAGTAGAAAATAGAACAAGTGAGAGGTGGGATAGGAGGGAGGGAAATATAGTCATTCTTTTACAATATATCTACTATGATAATGTTTTGCATTAGTTACACATGCACAACCAATACTGAACTGCTTATCTTCCCACTAAAGGTGGGTGACAAGGGAGGAAGGGAATGAATCTGGAATTCAAAGTTTTAAAAACAAATGTTAAAAAAAAAAAAAAA
>NW_027187380.1:26899400-26916690 GCF_028583685.1 Petaurus breviceps papuanus | reverse complement strand
AAAAAAAAAAAGAAATGGCATGGAGGAGGTAGATGAAATGCCATGTATAGGAAATAACTAGGCAACTAGTAGGACTGGAAGAGATTGTATTCAAAGGGAAGTCATATGAATGAAGTAGGTAGGTGAGAGCCAGATCGTGGAAGGTTTGAAATGCTAGGCTGAGGATTCTGAATTTTATCCTAAGAGCAAGAAAAAGCCATGGAATATTTTTGAGTAAAGGGAGAGTGCCAGAACTGTATTTTAGGAATATCAATTTTTGTGGAGGAAAGCAATCCTCCTAAAATATAAATATGGATTTAAAAACCTCTATACAAGTATTTCATCATGTTTATCTTCTGAGTGTAAACAATTGTTTCATAAGTCTAATCAATCCACAGCTAGATGGCACAGTGGATGGAGTGCCAGACCTAAAGTCAAGCTCACCTTCTTTTCATTTTTTTTCTTTTTGCAATTATATAAAACATTTCCATATTATTCATTTTGTATAAGACTCAAATAAAAGAAAAAATGGAAGTGAAAAATAGTATGTTTCAGTCTGTATTCAATCCAAATCAGTTCTGTCTCTGGAGGTGTATAGTATGCTTCATTATTAGTCCTTTGGGATTGCCTTGGATCATTGTATTGCCATTAACTGTGTACAATGTTCTTCTGGTTCTGTTCATTTCACTATACATCAGTTCATGCAAGTCTTTCCAGGTTTTTCTGAAATCATCCTGCTAGTCATTTCTTACAGCACATTCCATTAAAATCATATACCTCAGCTTGTTTAGCCATTC
The DNA here is from genome assembly GCF_028583685.1 of Petaurus breviceps papuanus. Lineage (NCBI taxonomy): Eukaryota > Metazoa > Chordata > Mammalia > Diprotodontia > Petauridae > Petaurus > Petaurus breviceps. The sequence goes on along the minus strand of NW_027187380.1, from coordinate 26,915,914 downwards.
CCTAACTGGTGGGCATCCCTTTGATTTCCAATTCTTAGCTACCACAAAAAGAATTATCATAAATATTTTTGTACAACAAGACCTTTTCCCCTTAATTTTGGATGTCTTTGGGAGATATGGTATTGTTGGATCAAAGAGTATGAACAGGTTTATAGCCCTCTGGGCACAGTTTAAAATGCTCTCCAGAATGGTTAGATCAATTCCCAACTCCACCAACAATGCATTAGCATCCCAGTCTTCCCACATCACACAACATTTTCCTTTCCTATCTTATTATGGGCTCATTTTCAAGATATTTTCCTAAGTTCCAATCTGGTCTCAAATACTAACTAGCTGTGTGACTCTCAGAAAGTCACTTCACCCTATTTGCCTCAGTTTCTTCTTCTGTAAAATGAGCTGGAAGAGAAAAGAACAAACTACTCCAGTATCTTTGCCAAGAAAACCCCAGATGGGGTCACAAAGAGTCAGATGAGACTGAAACAACTAAACAACAACAAATCTTTAAATTACTAATGTGATGGATATATGGTGCAAAGAACACAAGGCAGTTCCTTCTTTCCTGAAATTTATATCTAAAACCAAAGTGACAACAACAATTTTGAAAGTGTGATCACGGATCTCTAGGGGTCTCTAAGATGAAAACTTTTCATAATAATAATATGTTATTTGCCTAGTAAAATACTCCTTCCTTTTCCAAGTACATGGCTCTTTGAAGCCGTATTTTCTTCATATGCTTCAACCAAAAAAAATATCACAACAGATTGAATGAAGCAGATTTGAGAAGAAAACTCTCTTCTTAAGCCAGATATTCAAGTCTTGCAAAAATAAATAAAACAACGTCACTTTTATCACTAAATTTCCCCTGTTTGAAAAGATAATTATTTTTCTTAAAATATTTATTGTAATATGTAATGGGTTATTGTTTTTAATGAGATAGTTTTAAATTTATCCATTTTAATTTCTAAGATGATAAAATATCATCATAAATATCATATATGTACACTCACACACATATACACACATCAAAAGCTCTTTGGGGTCCTCAATAACTTCAAGAAGGTAAAGGGATCCTGAAACAAAAATGTTTTGAGACCCACTGATAAACTGGTGCAGAGTAGGCATCCCAAAGGCTCAGGTTAGAAGCCTCCCTTTGACAATTACTAACTCTGTTACACTTGGCAAGTCACTTAACTGCTAAGTTCTGACAGTTATAAAACAGGAATAACAGTACCTACCTCAGAGGGTTATTGTGAGAATTAAATGAAATACTATGTTTTTAAGCACTTTGAAAACCTTAAAACGCTATATTACACTGTTAATTTTTCAAACTAAAGAAGAGTTACAATTTTGCTCAAGTAATTTAGAATAACATTCCTAAAAGAAAGCAAGCTTGCAGGTTACCAACAAAGGAGAAAGGACATACAGCAATCACCTGGATAATTTAGGTCAAAACTTGTGTGTACCTCAGATGTAGAAATATGCTTTTAATATTTTAAATATGCTTTAAGAAGCAGCATATGGTGAAAATACTACTGGCGTCACAATCAGGAAAGATCTAGGTTCTAATCTTGCAGTTTACACTTTCTAGCTGTATAACCTTGGTCAGACCATTTATCTTTGGATTCCTAATTTCTCCACCTTTAAAATTAGATTAATAATATCTGCAGTACCCACTTTAAATTTTATTTGTTGTCAGATCAAATGAGATTATGTATGTAAAGTGCTTTACAAACTTTAAAATGATATGTAGGGACTTAGGAGTTTTAGTATATTTACTTAATTCTGTACCTTGCTAATACAGTGTAGACTGGTCCTTAGATGGGAAAGGAAACATTTTATTAAGAAACCAAAATATGTGAAAAACTGTTTGGTTGTATGAATTGGCAAGAATTTAGAAAAAGTACCTTTTTAAAGCTAAACCTTACTATAATACTACTAAGGTAGGGAAAGAGGATACAAAAGAGAAATTCCACCTATATTAATATTTGAATACTAAAGATACCTGTTTCATTTGAAGAATAAAGTATGATAAGAATATTCTCATACCAAATGTATCAATTTTATAAAAATTCAGAACTGATAGTAATTTTAACCACTAGATCGGGGATAGGGGAACCTGAAGCCTCAAGGCCACATGTAGCCTTCTAGGTCCTCAAGTGTAACCCTTTGACTGAATCCAAACTTCACAGAACAAATTCCCTTAATAAAGGAATTTGTTCTGTAAAAGGACTTAGTCAAAAAGACCTACAGGGCCACATGTGGCCTTGAGGCCACAGGTTCTCTACCCCTGTACCAGCTCATTATGCTCAGCTCTAATGTGCCAGTTCATATTTCCTCCCAGTTGTATTTATTCGAAAATTCACACACACAAATGTAGAAATGGAATAAATACATGGTTTCTTAGTAAATCTACATGGAATTTAATATATTAACAATGATAATTCTATAGAATATTGGCCATCAGATAGATATATCTTTTTCTCTGAATATTTCCTATCTAACAATTTGACCAGAAAGGCTAGAAAAAGATTTTATAACTCAAAAATAGGAATACTTGATTACTTTGATCAATTTAAAGTATACTGGTACCTTAAAAATCAGTTCAAAAATTTAGTTTCAAAATCTCACAACCCAGGATATTCCTTTGGCATATTATTCAATTTCACCACACTCCTAATTTTAAATGTCATATGTCCTCTCTCCTTAAGCCAAAAGCTAAACCTAGTCCTCAGCTTAACGTCATGTGAACAGTGGCAAATTTTTAAAAATTAAGTATATGTTGGCTGCCCCTATCTCTAGTCATTAAGATCAATAAATATAACTTGTGAATATCTGAATGAGTTATCATGGGTAAGATAAGATCCCTGCTCTTATTTTTGAGAATTCTGTCAGGTAAGTACACAATTCACTGAGCTATGAACTTCTGAGAAGAGGAGGACCATTAGTAGACAGTCAGAGGTAAATTCCCAGAACGTCCAGGCCCCCTAGCCAGATTGGTACCCTTGCTTAGGGTCTGAGTCAACAGAGAGATTCAAACTAGTTAGAGGGAGGAACGGAACTGCAGAGTGGACTGAGGTCTTTGAGAGGAAGAGATAAGGGAGGAAAGAAATGTTGGCCTTGTTTCATCTTAGCCCTCTGGTGGCTCTTTACTAACCCCTTTTCTCCCTATTTTTTTTCCTCTAGATTTTGCTTTTTGTTGATTTCTGCCCTAAATTAAAAAAATATATATTTTCCTATTTATTATTGGTTATATTTGCTGAATAAAGTTTTATGCTCCCCATTCTTAATTTTAATTGTAGGTAAATTCAAAGTTTAGAGAGAGAATGAATGACTTGCCCAAGGTCACACAGCTAGTAAGTGTGTCCAATGTCTGAGGCTGGATTTGAATTCAGGTGCTCCTGACTCCAGTCAATAGAATGAAATTCATTTTACACATCAAGCTCTTTAATAGACTTTTTCTTTGTTTTTAATAGCATAGCCTTTGTTTGTTTCTGTCACTTACTCATATAACACACAATAACCCATCCTCTCCTACTGCAGTTTTTTTTAACCTATGCATCACCAGATCTGTGCTCATGTCTTACAAAGTAAAACAATGCCATATGGGACTATTCCCTATACCTGTCTCCTCTAAAATTTTTTCCTTCTTCATTTACAACATAAAAGAAGACCATTCCTAAGAACCCTGTTCAAATCAAGATGTATACAAACACAATAAATCACAGGACCATAGACTTAAAGCTGGAAGAGACCTTGGAAGCCATGTAGTACAAACTCTCATTTTTTCAAATAAGGAAACTGAGGCCTAGGGAGGAGGTGAAGTAACTTGCCCAAGGTCATACAGGTATAAATGGCAGAGATAGATTTGAACTCAACCTGCCAAAACCAGAGCCAGTATGCTATACACTGCCTCCCTTGAAATATAAAAATATGGAAATAACTGGTAATAATACGGGAGAAAGAAGGTACATTTACATTATCAATTTGAATTGTATCTAAATGGTCCATCAAAAATTAACTTTAGGGGCAGCTAGGTGGCACAGTGAATGGAGCACTGGTCCTAGAGTCAGGAGGACCTCAGTTCAAATCCAGCCTCAGACACTTGGCACTTACTAGCTGTGTGACCTTGGACAAGTCACTTAACCCCAAGTGCCTTGCCTTCCCCCCTCCCAAAAAGTTTTTAATTTTAATTGTTGAACCCTCTGCCTCCCTCAAATGTTTTACAAGACAGGCAGCTAGGTGGCACAGTGAATAGAACACCAGCCCTGGAGTCAAGAGGACCTGAGTTCAAATACAGCCTCAGACACTTGACACACTTACTAGCTGTGTGACCTTGGACAAGTCACTCAACCCCAATTGCCTTGCCTTCTCTCCTCCAAAAAAAGAAATGTTTTACAAGAGTCACAGAAGGTATGAGAGGCAACATGGCACCAGACAAAGAGCTAACCTGAGTGAGTTCCAGTCCTGCCTCTGATACATACTGGCTTTGTGGCCCTGGGCAAGTCTCTTTTGCTCTCAGTACTCTAGGTGACTCTCTCAAACTGTTTATAAGTTGCCAAGGGTGCCCACCTGATTGAGTTCCCTATGTCAATGACATCAGTCCTAGGTCCAGTCCTTCTCCCCATCCTAAGCAACAACCAACACTAACTCATTTGAACTTCAGCTTCTTTCCTTTCAATTCAGTATTTCTTGGAGGTGCCAGAAAACAGTGAAATAAATGTGTCAGAAATTTAAACTTAGAACAGAAAAGGGCTGCTTTGGTATCTCAGTACACCTTAAGTCTATAACAGGAGAGTGCTAGAGAAAATATTTCTAAAACTGTGTGACCAGAAAGTAACATTTCCCCTCATATTTGGATTCCTGTTCACCCTTCAATGAAATAACAAACTTTGCAAATCTTCAATTCCCAAGACTTGCGCATAAAATGGTCACCCCCATCTATCTAGAAATGTGGACAAAGATAGAAAATAAGTTAGTAAAAACATAGCTAGCTGTTGGTGCCTACCACACCACCTGCTTGCTTGCCAATATGGAAATCTAAAAGCTCTACTTGACTCCAGATGCAGGAATGTTAAAGAGTTGGAATTCTTACACAGAAAATATCTGTGACAGCTGCAGAGCTAGAGAAAATTCTTCAAGATCCCCTGGGACAATCAAAAATCAAAATAGATTTCTTGACAGTGTGGTGGCCCAAAGTTTTACTCTAATTTAGGTTAAATCCCAACACATCAGATTTTTGCAGTATGAGAATCTTGTTATCAAATATTGACTGGAATAAATAATAATAGTCTCAAATATGAACAGTCTTTTGAAAACACTTTCATTTACATATTAATGATTCACATTTTCTTCACAATCTGGTAAAGTATCCCATGCAATTCATTCTGTTCTACTATATATATGAAAATGTCCTTCTATTTGGTGTTGAAGTTCAGAATAAAATTTTAAAAAATTTTTAAATGCAACCCATTTGTCAACTATCTCCTCCTTGAAATTCTTTCTTCTCTGGGTCTTCTTGACATTCTCTCTTGGCTGGCATCCTACCTGTCCTCCTTGGTCTCCCCATACAAATGACACTTCAAACTGTGAATATTCCCTAAAGTTCTGTCCAAAGTCCTCTCCTCCCTCTCTACCAAGGATTCTTAAGTTTTCTTACGTCATGGACCCTTTTGGTAATTTGATGAATTCTAGGCATCCCTTCTCATTATCCATTATCACAAATTAATGTTTTCAAAAGCATAAAATACATAGGATTATAAATGAAACCAATTTTATTTATATAAATGCGTAAAAGGCAACAAATTTTCTCATTTTCTATCACGAGTATTTTGAAACTGTCTTAGATCACTGTATTGTTGAGAAGAACAAAGTCTATCATAGTTGATTCTCGCACAATGTTGCTTTTACTGTGTGTACAACATTGTGTTTTTTCCCATTCCAAGCTCATGATCTCCCTGAAATCTCTCCATGGAATCCTGGTTAAGAACCCCTGCTGTGTTCTCATTCTGCAACAGCTATCACCTTCTATAGATTTAACTATCATCTCTATGAAGATGATTCCTTTATCTATGGAAACAACCTTAGTCTCTCTCCCAGCTTCAGTCCCACATTACCATTTACCTAGTGGACATTTCAAACTAGAAGATTCCTGAAACTCAACATGTCTAAAAGTGAACGCATCACCTTTCCTCCTAAATCTTTCCCCCTTCCAAACTTCCCTATTTCTATCTAAGGCACCACCATCCTTCCACTGACTTTCATGTCTGCCACAAACTTGGTATGATTCTGGACTCTTCCACAGCCTCCATATTCAAACAAGGCCAATATTCCTATCTACCTTCACATTATCTCTCAAATCCACTCCTTTCTCTCCATTCACACAGTTACAACCTTAGTTTAGGCCCTCAATCATCTTTTACCTGCATTACTGCAACAGCCTCCTCACTAGTCACCCTACCTCAAGTCTCTCCCCACTCTAGTCCAACATACACAGTGTTGACAAACTAATTTTCCTTAAGTATAAATCTGACCATGTGACTCAACCAACCAGCCTCAACTCACAGGCTTCCCATTACCTCTATGATAAGATATAAATCCCTATATTTAGCTTTTAAATCCCTACACCAGTGGTGTCAAACTCAAATAGAAATAGGACCACTAAATTGTACATAAGGATTCCTGCAGGGGACATTTTGACTTATAAAACTACATATTAACATCATATTTTACTACATTTCTATTTTATTAAATATTTCCCAATTACATTTTAATCTGGTCCAGGCAGACAGCACTCAAGAATGTTGTGGGCTACCACTGCCACGTGTGTTTGACACCTCTGCTCTACACAACCTGGCTCCAACCTATCTTTTCAGACATATTCTTTCACATTACTCTCCCACAACTCTGGGATCCAATCAAACTGACCTTTTCTTTGCTCCTCTCCTAGGATACTCTACCTTCTGTCTCTCTGTCTTTACGATGACCATCTCCCATACCTGAAATATATTCTTCTTACCTCTCCCTCATAGTCTCTTCCTTTAAGATGCCAGTCAGGCACCAACTTCTTATTTTTATTTTTCAACATTCACTTGCATAAAATTTTGAGTTTGGAAATTTTTTCTTCTTCCCTCCTGCTCCCCTCCCCTCCTGTAGATGGCAAGCAATATGATATAGGCTATGTGTGTACAACCATATTAAGCATACTTCCATATTAGTCATGCTGTGAAAGAGTGAGAACAACAGGGAAAAATCACAAGAAAGAAAAAACAAAAAAAGAAAATAGTATGCTTCGATCTGCATTCAGACTCCATAGTTCCTTCTCTGGATGTGGACAGCATTTTCTATAATGAGTATTTTGAAACTGTCTTAGATCACTGTATTGTTGAGAAGAACGAAGTCTATCATAGTTGATTCTCGCACAATGTTGCTTTTACTGTGTGTACAACATTGTGTATAATGTTCTCCTGGTTCTGCTCACTTCACTAAGCATCAGTTCGTATAAATCTTTCAAAGTTTTTCTGAAATCCACTTGCCCATCATTTCTTAAAGCACAATAGTATTCTACTATATTCATATAAAACAACTTGTTCAGCCTTTCCCCAATTGATGAGTATCCCCTAAATTTTCAATTCTTTGCCAACACAAAAAGAGCTGCTACAAATATTTTTGTACATGTGGGTCCTTTCCATTTTTTATACTCTCTTTGGGATACGAAACTAGTAGTTATTCTTGGATCAAAGGGTATGCACAGTTTTATAGCCCTTTGGGCATAGTTCCAAATTGCTCTCCAGAATGGCTTCATCAGTTCACAATTCCACCAACAATGCATTAGTGTCCCAGTTTTCCCACATCTTCTCCAACATTTATCATTTTCTTTTGTCATATGAGCCAATCAGATAGGTACAAGGTGGTACTTCAGAGTTATTTTAATTTGCATTTCTCTAATCAATAGATTTGGAACATTTTTTCATATGATTATAGATATCTTTAATTTCTTCCTCTGAAAATTGCCTACTCATATCATTTGACCATTTATCAACTGGGAAATGACTTGTATTCTTATAAATATAACTCAGTTCTCTATATATTATGCACCAACTTCTAAAAGATGTCTTTCCTGATTCCCAAACTGCTAGTACCCTCCTTCCCAAGTACCCTGTATTAACTGTTTTGTGTTTGTATGTTGCATATATTCACATTTATTCACATATGTGTGTATATAGATATATGTATGTATGTGTGCATTTCTATGTGTTTGTATTTGATGACTCCTCCATTAGAATGAAAGCTCACTGGGGAAAAAGGGCTGGTACATAGTTTTATCGCTAGTGCTAAACACAGAGCAGGGTGTCTAGGGCATGAAACAGAGTAGATACTTAATAAATACTTGCTGATTGATAGATCAGTCCTTTTCTATAACATTGGAGCTTCCACATCTCTTGTTATACAAAGATTTTCTTTGTAATATTTTTGTTTCTGTAGAAATAATCCAGTAGATCAACAAACACTTATTAAGTACTTATATGGTAGGCAATCCTTTTACATCTACCTGATTCACTACAGTGGCTCTTCCAACCCTTTTCATTCTTCCTTAAGCCTATCATGGCTCTCCCTACCACCCACTCTCTCAGCAGAGAACCTTCATATTTCACTAAAACAAAATTTTGGCCTTTTGCTGAGAATTCCCTTTTCCGCCCTCCTCCCCGCTTTCTCACTTAACTTGAATCTCTCCCTATCCACTAGCTACTTTTCTACTATCTACAAACACACCCAAGCCTCCTTCATTCTCAAAAAACTCATGTAAGCCTTCTATTCCTGACAGCTATTATACTACCTATATTTCTTCTCCCTTTTGTAGCTAAACTTTTGAGAAAACCATCTAAAATAGATGCCTCCATTTTCTTTCCTCTCACTCTCTTAACTCTCTTCAGTCTGTCTTCCAACCTCATCATTCAACTGAAACTTTCTCCAAAATTACCAATGCCAAATTCAATAGCCTTTTCTCAATCCTCATTCTTCTTGAGGTTTCTGTATCCTTTGACATTGTTGATCAGTCTCCTCTCATTTATACTCTTCTAAGGTTTTCTGACACTTCCCTTTCCTAGTTTTCCTCCTACCTATCTGATTATACCCTTTCCATCAGTCCTCTTTGCTGGATCTTCATCCCGGTCACCCATTAACAGTGCTCTGTTCCTGGACCTTCTTCTCTTCTCCCTCTATATTATTTTGCTTGGTGATCTTAATGGGTTCCATGGATTCAATTATCATCTCAATACAAATGATTTTCAGGTCTATTTATCCTGTCCTCATCCCTCTCCTAACTTACATTCTAAATTTTCCAACTGCCTTTTGAACATCTTGAGCCTAACATCCCATAGACACATCATGTCCAAAACTGAACTCATTAGCTTTCCCCTTAAATCAACTCCTCTTCATAATTTCCCTATTTCTGTTAAGGGCATCACTATCCTCCCAGTCACCCAGGCTAGGAACATAGGTGTTGTCTTCAATTCCTCACTTTTCTCACACCTCCTATATAACCAAATTTTTGCAGGTCCTGTGTACCTTAAGGTATATAACCTTCTCTCCTCAGGCACCTCTGCCATCCCAGTACAGGCCCTTATTGTCTCATGCCTGAACTATTATTGCAGCAGCCTGCTGGTTGGTCTTCCTTCCTTCAAGTCTCTTCTCACCCCAGTCCATCTTCCACTCAGCTATCAAAGTGAAAAATTCAGTAACTACCTGTTAGCACCAGAATCAAATATAAAATGCTCTGTTTGTATTTTAAAACCCTTCAAAAGCTAGCTCCCTCCTACTTTTCCAGTCTTCTTACACTTTACTTTCCTCTACACATACTCTATGATCCTATGAAATTGGAATCTGGCCTCCTTGCTTATCCTCACACAAAACATTCCCTAGCCTGACTCTACACCTCATGCCTAAGAATGCTCTCTCCTTGTTTCTGCCTCTTGGCTTCCATCATGAAGCCAATGTTCTGCAAGAAGTCTTTCCCTGTCTTCCATAATGCTAGCCTTCCTTTAAAGTTAACCTTGATCATCTCCAATTTACCTTTATATATCTTGTTTGTACACAGTTATTTACACATATTGTCTAACCCATTAGATGGTGAGTCCTTTAAAGGCAGGGACTATTTTATGCCTTCATTTGTATTCACAGTTTAACACAATGTCTGGCACATAGTAAGGAGTAAGCATTTAATAAGTTAATTTGTTTACTAGTTACTGAAGATACAACAATAAAAGTGAAATTTTCTCTTATACTCAAGGAGGTTGCATTCTGTTGGCACTGTATCTTTGAAATAGCAGACCTTTTCGCTTTAAAATTTTGACAGCTCCAAAAATTGAAATGTTTTTAATACGATTAAGTTCTAAAACTGATATTTTCTATTTACTCCCAAGAGAATCATAGATGTAAACCTGGAAGATCATCTAATCCATCATCTAATCCATTTAGACCTCAAAGATTATCCAACTCTCAGGGTGGCCAGGTAGCACAGCAAGTAAGAGCACTGGCCCCAGTGTCAGGATGATCTGGGGATCGAATACAGACTCAGACACTTAGCACCCACCCAGAAACACCTGGCTGTGTAATAACCTTGAGCAAGTTACTTAAGCCCAATTGCTTAAAAAAAAAAAAAGATTATCCAACTCTCTCCAATTAGGCAAAAATAATTAAATGATCTGCCCAAGTAGCAGGGCTGAGGACTGAGGGTTGAATACAAATACTCTGATACCAAATCCCAAGATCTTTCCAATATATAAATGCTGTCTCAATTCAACAAAGTATATATGCCTACTATGTACAGGCTATTGTGCTGGGTATTAAGAGAGAGATAAAGTTTAAATATGACAGAGTACCTGCCTTCATTGAATAAGGTGACAAAACACTAACAAAAGACATTATAGTAAGTGCCAAAGCAAAGTATAAACCAGTAACATTTGAAGTCACAGGGATCTGGGGACAAGGGTAAAGAGAAAAGAGAACAGACACAGATAGGCAAGCAGTACAATTTGTCTATGGGACTATTGGGGAATCATACCAGCCTAGAAAGGGGGACACCCAGTTATAGAGACCCTTGAATGTCAAAGGAGGGAATCTGAATTTTATTTCATGGGCAACAGGAAGCCCTTAATGGGTTTTGAATGGAGAAGAGGAGTGACTAAATGAAAGATTAATATATGACAATGGTGTTTAGCTTGGATGGAAGGGAGGTAGAGACTGAAGGTCGGGACACTGCTTAAGAGGACATTTTGTAATATCCCAAGAGAAGGATCTGTATGACAGTGATGGCAGTATGAAAAAAAACTGTTACAAGAACTCTCATGGAGGTTGAAAAAAATGACTAGTAGAACACAGATAGGAAAGACTTTAAAATAATATGCTTAAAATATCCATGGTAAATTTAGCTGCAAATTTTGTAATAGATAACACAGAAAAGTAATGTTTTTCATTACATCTAAAATGAGCCTGGTACTCTAATCAGTAAGCAATATATGGTTGAAGGATTATAAAAAGTTGAAAAATTATCTTTAAGTCCCGTACATTTTAATTATTTTCTTATTTTACTTTTAATCATTTTTGAAGGATTTTACATATATAAAACAGCCCAAAATTATTTCATTGAGTCATAAATCTAGAAGGGAACTTAGAAATCAAGTAATCCAAGACACTCATTTTATAAATGAGAAAACTGAGGTTTGGAGAAGCTAAAATGACTTGCCTATTGTCCCACTGGTATTGAGCAGGAAATCAAAATAGAGGCCTACTTATTTCAAATTCAAAGTTTCACCAGGGTTTATTTGTGTTTATGTGCCTAGAATTGTACTAAGAATGGTGAAATAGAAAAGGAAGCAGGATGAGGTGGCTAGGTGGCACAGTGAATAGAGCACCAGCCCTGGAGTCAAGAGGACATGAGTTCAAATCCCACCTCAGACACTTAACACTTACTAGCCCTGTGACCTTGGGGAAGCCACTTAACCCCAACTGCCCTCCCTTTTCCCTCCAAAAAGAAAAAAAAACAGGAAGCAGGAGTCACACCTCATACCTTCCTGTAGTTTACAATCTATTTGAGGAGACAAGACTACTAAGTACCAAACAATTAAATCCCACAAAACAATATATAATCTAGGACTGAACTATGTGAACGTAATTGTGAATGAAATTAGGTTTACTGAAGGAAGTGATCAAACTGGGCTGTATCATGATTAGAAAGGACCAATGAGAAGAATGCTACCCACCTTCTGACAAACAGGTGATGAACTCAAAAGGCCGCTCAAAACATATCTTTTTGGACATTACAAATGTGGGAATTGGCTTGCTTGAGTATGCATACTTGTTACAAAGACTGTTTTCTTTTTCTTTTTTCAACTTGAGTAGGGGGAGTTAAAAGGAAAAAGGTGAATAGGGAAAACGCTGCAAAAAACAATAAAAATATAGTGGAGTGTTGCAGTCAGGGAGGCACCATTAAAGAAATGCAGTACCTAGCCAGAGCTCTAAATAAAGGATTTGGTTAAGTGAAGAGCCTATTCCAGGTGAGAAGTCTTACATCTTTTACTAGGCTTTGTTTCTCATATAACTCCACAGATAAAGATCTGTAATCACAGGAAAGCAGAGAGCCACAAGTGTGGTGGTACACATACAGAAGGCCAAATGGGATGAAAACAGGGTAGAAAACAGAACTCAGAACTCCTAACCAAAGTATTTCTGCACCCTTATGCATATTCATGTAAAGTCCTTCAAATACATCTCTACATTTTCATAGCATGACTACTGTGAAAACAGAAACACACAGCACCATGAGACAATACTCTTACCCCAACCCCTCAAGAAAAGAGCTACAAATCTAGGGTTCATAAAGACATGGCAATGGCCCATATATACATACCAGATGTTCACTAAATCATACATTTGGAATTGTTAGAAACTTTACAGTTATCTAATCCAATTCAAACCCCTCATTTTACAAATGAAGAAACTGAGGCCCAGAGAGATCAAGTGATTTGCCTACAGTCACACAAGTAGTTAAGTAGCAGAGCAGGGATTTGAGCACAAGTTGAGACTATACTCTTTGCATTGAACAATGTTGCTTCTGAACTTAATACAATGTTGAGGCCCTGCAGCTCTGTGGTTCTTCAAACACTTTGCACCACTGTAGCCTTCTTGTACTTCTTAAGGCCTACTTCTTCAGACATAAAATAAGCACATGCCTAGAGGGGAAAAGAAATCACCAGGAGTACACCAAGAGAATCCATCCTATATTATATAATGTCTGAAGACATTAATTCTTAAGGGGACAAATACTTATCTTAGCATAATTCAAATTATGCAATTTATTAATTTGGTAGTATCTTGTTAACTTCAGGGCTTAGAAAGGATCTACACTTGAATAAATATGGAAAAGCAATTGGTTAAAACTGCAGAATATGGGTGCCTCCAAATCAGAAATCAATCCAGATAAAGCTGAATCTGAGAAAAGCAAGAAGTCCCACTGCTTACAAGCAAGTTCCACTACTTAATCATTTAAAGAAAGTTTCTAACAGCTCTCTCAAATATTATGTCCTTTGGTTCCTCTTTTCTAAAAATTCTGATACTCTGAATTTCAAAATTCATTGTATGAATTTTCAACAACTCCAAACACACTGGACTGGATACAAGAAACATTTCATTTCAAACAGACTTTAATAAAAATCAGCTAGAGATTAATTTTAAAGTGTATTATTATAACTTTGGCAAATGCCTATGCAAAGTAGTTTTTATATAGCCCTACTGTAAAAGGATGTCAGGTTTATTTTGAAAGTTTTCTACAACACAGGCTAAGTGAAATAGGTGTAATAGAAACAGAATTCAGAATCACAGGATTTTGGTTCAATTCCCAGCTCTGGTACTTAGTACTTAGAAGACCTTGGACCTCAGCGTTCCTTATCTGTAAAATGAGGGAATCAGATTAGGGCTATAGTCCTTTTTAATTTCTAAATCTATGATCCCAGGGTCAAAAAGAAGCACAAACATCCCCTCACTTCTCCTGGCCGATGTTCCCAGGCTAGATCATTTCTGTTTCTAGGTCTCAACAATCCCTCAAGGAAGCTAAATCTACATCAACACTAATAACTGTGGTATGGGCATACAGGAACTTGCTCTTTTCTGTCTATAAAAGAAAAATTCTCAATTGCTATTACTGAGTTTTGAATTGGTGTTTGTGAAAGCAAAGTCTGTAACCACATGCAATTCTTTTGCACAGCCTCACTACAAAACCAACTAACTCTACCTATGGATGACTGTCAATTGACTTCCTGTACTAACAATTTCTTGAAATAAAAGTTTTTCCCCTGATTCTATTCTACATTAATGCTGCCTTTGTTCCTAACTACCAAAAAAAGTCTATTTCTTTTTTAGAAGTTTTAGAAATACAAAATAGATCCAGATCTCTCCCGTATTTTTCTACAAGTATTCTTAAGCCAGCTTTTCCAATAATCATTAAAGAATTCAAAAACCTGACTACCTTCCTCTCAGGATATAAAAGCAGTAAAATATGAAAAACCAGCCATTCAGCACAAACCTGACAAGCAATTACTCCTCCTTTGTAAGTGAGATCATTCTAAAAGCTCAAAATACATCATTTTAGAACACTATTTAGAAATAATCTGCTTCATATTCAAAGCATTAAAAACCAGATACTATATCTGAAAAAGTAAGAGAAAAACATCTAGGAAGTAATATAGCAATTGTGCTATTTCAAACCATTTACTTCTCAAACTTTATATTAACAACTAAAATTATATTAGTACTTGTAAACAAATTTTCAAAATTCAAAACAAATACATTATAGGGTTATGGTACCCACTATAAAATGATCAAAAATTTTATGTTGAACAGACAGAATTACCAGTCTGTACCAAATGCAGACTTTACTACCATACAAAAAGGCACATAATATACCCATGAGTTTAAGACAAAGTTAAAGTGGATGACATTTAAATTAATTAAAGGGAGTAGATATAACTCCTCTTTACTTAGCCTTCAAAAATAGGAGTTCAAGCAAGAGAAAACTGCCTTGCCAAAATGTCTCAATTCTAACTTTAAAAAACTTTCTCCAAAGGAGTCAGTCTGCATGGATCATTCAGTTGTGCGGTCCTTAATAGAAAAAAGGCTAAAGAGAGAAAAAAAGAGGAGAGGGAAAGGAGAAGGGAAGGGAAGGAGGGGGAGAAAGGAGGGAAAAAAGGGGGGAAGAAAAGGAGGGAGAGAGAGAAAAAAAAGAAAGAGAACAAGCACAAACACTGTGATTTCTTAAAGTAAATGCTGTTAGTCCTAGAAGTTGAATACCAACTGACAAAATTGAAATTTGCACATCACTAATATTTACAAGAGACAAATTACTTGTTCCTCTTGGTAAAAGAGAAAAAAAAAGGAAAAAACCCAACATTTTCTTGCTTCCAGGCAAGAAACGCATCTTTAACCCAATCAAGGAGTTTGTTTAGAGGCAATACAAATGTGTGGATCAGCTAGATGAATAGCCATATTCATAATCCTCCAATTACCACAAGCTGAGAAATAAAAATTTAAGTATTTCATACTACTTGAACATTTTATCTATAAATGCTGATAAAAAATAAAAGGCACCTTATTCTTGTAAATCAGAAATATATTCTTATGAAAGTTACTTGGGGCATGGGGGAGAGTCTTTAAAAAAGATACTAAGGGATTCCAATTGCCAAAATTACTGAAGAAAAACAAGGCAGGCTGCCACTAAAAGCCTTAAATACTTTTTTCCACAACTGAGTAAACTGCATCTATATTATTTAGCACAAAGCTACAATTGTGATTTTTAACTAAATGCATTTCAGCACGGGTCAGAAGAAACTTCCTTGAGAAAACAGGACAGTTACCATGGAAAAGCCTATTACAGACCAGGGGTGAACTTTCAAACTCAATAATATAAGGTGAAAAAGAACTACAAAATCCTCCAGTTATTTTTTTAAATTGATCCAAAAGTTGATCTTCAATATTTAGTTTAAATGATCAACTCCATCTTCTGCAACAGGTGACATGAAACTCTACTGCCCAAGGAACATGTGGGTGCTCCTAAGAAATAAACTGCTTCTATGAGATTAAGAGAGACAAATACTGTCATCGGAGATTTTACAAAACTGAATTTTAACTAAATGTACTCTTTTGGATTGATTTTTATTTTTTTAAAGCAGCCACCTAAGGGCAATTGTTGCATATGCCCATTAACGCAAAAAGAATAACAAACACACGTATGGCTAATTAAGGTTTCCCCCAACAACACAAGTGGTCGAACTTGAGACAATTGTAAAGCCACACAAAGCAAGAAATGTGAAAAGAAAAGAAGCACTAGTAGAAACATTATTTACATGTTTACACCCTAAACAACTCCCTAGCTAAGATCTCTGCTAAGATATTCATACACTAAAGAGAATTCACATTAAGCCATGCAAAGTGGTTTGCTGCACAAGAGGCTTCTTTACCTAAAAAAA
>NW_027187380.1:26830331-26897831 GCF_028583685.1 Petaurus breviceps papuanus | reverse complement strand
AGGCTCAATCCGAATTGCCGGCGCCCCGCTCCCGATCGCCTCCAGCCGCCATCTTGTTTCTTCCCTCTCGCTCGGTGACTGGGGGAACCGACAGCGGCAGCAGGCCTGGAGCGCGGTCACGTGAACGCCCCCGCCGACGAGGCCGAGGCCGATGCCGCTCAGCCGCCTCTAGGGGGAGCGCGGGAGCCTGCAGCCCGGGCCCGGCCAGCTGGCGGGGGCGCGCAGAGGGGGGAGCCCGGGAAGCTTGGGGCCGGTGGCGGCGGGTGCCGAAGGCCGTAAAGGACCAGAGTGGGGGGCGGGGGGTGAACTAGGTATTAAAAATGAGCCCTACCCCTCTCGGTGACGGAGACCCAGCCAGGGAAAGAAGATACTTTGCCTCTCCACCCATCCCCCCTCCCACCCCAGTAGCTGAAAAGCACGAGAAAAGGGAAAACCCCCAAATTAAAGTGGTGGAGAGACCCCCCTCCCCAACAAAACTGGAGCCAAACTAGATTTGCAGTCGGGATGCTGGGAAGGGCTGCAAGGGCACAGAGGGAGGAAGTAGGAGGGGGGGAGGAGCAGAATTTCAGCCTGAATGAGACACTGAGGCTGGGCACTGGGCAGCACCAGAGACAGAGACCCTGGGAGGGAGTGCCTGCGGGCTGGAGAGAAGGCTTGCGTGCACCTCGAGGAGCGCTTGATCCTGGAAAATACTGTCATTGAACCCCAATAACAATGACACCACAGTATCTTCTGGAACCCTGCCCCAGCTTTTCCAAAGTAGCTTTAAAGGCGACTCCTGAAATGAGGATTGTAGTTGGGAGACACCAGCCCCGCTGCCCCAGCTGTAGAGTTTGACAGCTTCAGTCCGGAAGTGCCTTCCCTCTGCAGCCAGTGTGCATGGTAGCAGTAACCCATATTGATTCTCCTCCAGTTCCCCATGCACCTAAACACACAGAAGAGATTCCTGAAGTGCTCTTAAACTTCAAACAAACTTCTCAATGCCACCCTTGCACTGCTGTTTATTCCTTACGTTGAAGCTTTCATTTTTAAAGACTGCCACCTATTAATTTTATTTTTAATTGGGCATATTTAGGATTTAATGTAATATTGTATCTTAATTACAACACAATAGTATTCTATGCCACTAGCACACAAGCTAAATCAATCATTTGTAGGCCACTGAGATTCATAAGATGAACTGGACCTTTTCTAAGGTACTAAGACTAATCTTCCCACATTTACACCCCACACCCCCATGGATCTGTGACAAGGATTTGCAAACTATCCACATACCCATATCTACACTATTCTGTGAGTTGGCCCAATTAACGATACTCAATTGGAGGAAAGGATGATTGGGAGGAGGGAAAAGATCGAAGTTCCCTATAGGTTTCTCCCAGACTTGGTCTCCCTACACTTCCAACTGCCCTTTAAGTTGCAAGTAACCCTGATAGCATTCCTATGTTAAACTTTCTTAACTAACATCTGAATTACTAGCTAAGGATTAGCTAACATACAACTGAGAAAGCAAGAATGGAATATGGGAGAGGTACTTAAAAGCAAAAGGGTGTTGATTTTTTCAAGCACAAACTTTACTGCTTTCAGGAGTAATTTTTTTTTTTTTTAAGATATTAAGGCCCTGATTATACCGTTCAAAAATTACCTGCATGTCACCTTCGACACATGCTGGAACTACCATCATAATCACTGATAATAAATCAACCACTCACACACACCATGTGCCCTGTCACTGTGTTAAGTGCTGGGGACTGTTTCAAAAATGGAAATAATACCTACTCTCAAGGAGCTTGTATACTAATGGGGGAGACGGTATATGCTTTACCCCTTTACCCTTTTTGGGGTCTCAAATTTGGAGCTGGATTACCAAAGTGCTGACTGTTACCTCTGGCTTTTAGTATAACTCTTTGGGTAGTTACTCCTACTATTGTTGCTCATGAAACCTGACCAGTGTGTTTTACCTTATCAGCCACAGCAAAAAACAGTTGGTGCGAAATATTTCTCCAACAAATACACAAACTTTTGGGTAATAGTGAGGCACAAATTTAAAAAACAATAGTAAGAAGGTACACAAATAGGGAGTACAGATGACTAAGGCAACTTCTAACTGGAACTGCAGGGACTTGATGTCATTTCTCCATCAAGTCTTCACAAAGTTCTTTGTGGGTGAGATATTCATGAAGGTTTGAATTCTCTAATGCTAAGCTAAACTGGCTTCCCACAGAGCATCCATTTCTGATGGATGAGTGGCTGACTTGTTCTTACTTCCACAGAGAATGGTGTCTAAAACACTAAAAATGAAAGTCTACAGCTTTGAAAAGTGTAGCTTTTTGAAAAAATGATCTTTTTGAAAAGGTCCTCCTATAGTTGCTAATGGGTATGTGGAAAAATTAATGTTTGGTTAAAAAAATCTGAATGGACCTATAACTCCCCCAAATCCAGATTATCAGCCTTTTGCCAGTCCCTGATATCACTCCTTGATACGTAGCTGTAGTCTTCACACCTCCAGCCTCATACTTATCTGGAATACTACACTTTCAGAAAGGACCTTTACCCTTGGATTGGCAGAAACCTCCAATTCTGCTCCTTCAGGACATTGGCTCTGAGGTTTTCACCTCTCAGGTAAAGGGTAGAAGAGTTATAGCCAGCTCATTATCAAATTTTCAATATGAGCATTTATACCTCAAAAATCAGCACTTGATTTTTTGACTATCTAGACTTGAAAAAGTGATAGGAAAAAAACATCAATAATGCAAATTAAACTTATGTATGGAGTATCCACCCACCCCCCCCCCCCCCCCCCCCCCCTTGCCAAGAGCTAGTTGTTAAACGTTTACCAGTGCAACACTGGGTATAGCTTTTCCTTTTGACCACTTTTCTCAATTCATGGCTAGGTTCTTTCATTGAGGGACCTCACCCTAACTTATGGTGACCAGCAATTTTTGTTCAGTCATGTTTGACTCTGCCATGTCCATGAGGTTTTCTTGGCAAAGATACTGGGGTGGTTTCCCATTTTCTTCCCCAGTGTTTCCCCATTTAAAGATGAGGAACTGAAGCAAATAGTTAAGCAACTTGCCCAGGGACACACAACTAGTTAGTGTGTGAAACCATATTTGAACTCCAGAAGGTGAGTCTTCCTATCTCCAAGCCCAGCATTCTATCTGCTTCACCACCTAGCTGCCCTGACCAACCTGTACATTTCCCAAAACTCCCATTTCTTAGGTTAGGCCATAATCAGTATATGACCATGTAGCAAATAATCACCAAACAGTTCTGGGGTTTGGGGCTTCCCAGTTTTGGGGGTTTTGTTTATTTGTTTTATTTTATTTTTATCTCTAGTTTCTTCCAATTAGTCCTTGGAATGAATGGCTGAGGAAAAGGTACTGAGTTAGATAATTTCTGCCCTGGAGGCAAGTTCATTGTCTTTACTGATTGTTCAGATACTTCTTTTTGTTTCTGTTTTCTTTGTTTTATTTTTGTTTTATTTATTTAGTTTTTTTACTTTTGTGGAGGGCAATTGGGGTTAAGTGACTTGCCCAAGGTCACATGACTAGTAAGTGTTAAGTATCTGAGGCTGGATTTGAACTCAGGTCTTCCTGACTCCAGGGCTGGTGCTCTATTCACTGGGCCACCTAGCGGCCCTGTTCAGACACTTCTTGAATTTTTTCATATAAGAAGGAGAAGTGCAAAGACCTTTAAGACACATTTTTAGTTTTGTCAGACCCTTTGTGGCCCCATTTGGGGTTTTCTTAGCAAAGCTTTCCTTCTCCAGCTCATTTTACAGATGAGAAAACTGTGGTAAACAGAGTTAAATGACTTACCCATGTGACAGGATCACAGAGCTAGTAAGTGTCTGAGGACTGATTTGAACTCAGGAAGATGCTTCTTCCTGACTCCAGGCCCAGTACTCTCTTGATTGCACCACCTAGCTGCCCATTGAGACATGGAGAATGATTCTATTACATTTGAAAGACCCACACTCATATCTCATGTCAATCAATTAATATTTATTAAGTATCTACTTAATAACAGACACTGTGCTAAGCACTGGGGATCAAAAGGTAGACTGCCCTCAAGGAGCTTACAATCTAATGGAGAATACAACATGCAAACAAATTTATACTTAAGCTGTATACAGGATATATGGGATAAATAGGAAATAATTAACAGAGGGAAGACACTAAAATTAAGATGGGTTAGGAAAAATGGGATTTTAGTTGGGACTTAAATGAAGCCAGGGAAATCAGAGCATTCCAGGCATATGGGACAGCCAGAGGAAATGCCCAGAGCTAAAAGTTTCTTATTCATAGACATCTTATATCTCTGCTCTGGCCCCTTACAACCTTCATTTTTGTTGTTATCTAAAAGGGTAACAACCTTCCATAAATATATGTTAGCATATACAGAATAAACATAAAGATATGAATAAATAAATATAAACTAGTTGTGTAAAGGTAGTGTGGGAGAGAACCAGCAATTGAGGGGAATAACTATAACTCATGGTGAACATTGGGTTCTTTGTTTCTTTGGTCTTCATTTGCATAATGTGTTCTACTACCTCAGTGACATGTACTAAGGACTAGCTCTTTCTAATTTTTTTTTTACTTTTAAAAGTGTCTAAAGATGAAGTAATTTACTTTGTGGTTTCCTGGGTAATTTTATTTATTTAATTTTCTTGCATTTCTGTTGTTAAGGGTATTTGCAAGTTGAATGATCTCATATCTATCATGTGTGTTTTTTTCTTTGCAGAAATGTTTCAAATGCTTCTCTTTTATTGAATACTCATTTTTAAATTGATGATTAGGCTTAGATTTTTAGGGTATTTTATTTTGGGTTGCATATTGAGCTCCTTTGCTTTTCTCAATATGTTCTTCCATTCTCTTCTATGGTTTCTGGTGGGTGAAAATATTTTATTATGTTATTCTAATCTCCTTTCCTTTACATCTTAAAGTTTTTATTCTGGTTACTTCTTTGTCACTGAAATTATTCAATTTAACCACTGTGTGTCTTGGAGTATGAAGCAGAGGTTTTGTTTTTTGGTTTTTTTTCATGGATTTCATCTATGAATTTTTTCAATTAGTTCTTTGTTTTTTGTATTCAAAAGTTCTAGGAAGTTTTCTTGTATTATTCCTAGCATTATGGTGTTCAGGCTTTTTGACTTGTGTTATTTGGAGGCTTATGATCCTTACATTGTCTCTGTGCATCCTATCTTTGAGAACAATATGTTTTGCTTGTATAGATAGTTTGCATTATTTTAACATTATTGCTTTTGCTTCTACTAGATAATCCTTCACTTCAATATATTTATATTCCTAATCTATTGTCTCTTTCACTTCTTTGGAGAGACTCTCACTCCCATGAACTCAAGTTTTTCTCTTCTGTTAATTATATCTGCTGTGTAGGTCATACATTTTGCCATTTGTTCCTGCCTAACTTCTTTCAAGATTCTGATTTCTCTCTTGTCACTAGGGAACCAACATCCTACTATGGATCCATGCTCCTGGGAATCCAAAGATTTTGTTTCATCAGGTTTTAGTTTCCTCTTCTAGTGATATTATTTAGGGATAGTTGCAATCTTCTAGATGTCTTGGTACTCATATTCCCTTCTAACCCTAATAAATATATTTCAATTTAATTTAGTTAAATCAAATATTTAGATATTAAATTTAATTAAATCAAATATTTAGATACTAAATTTAATAAGTTAACTAATTAATTACTTGACATGAAATTTTAATTTAATTAAATCAAGAAGGTAAGATCTACAAAGTATTTATAGGAGGTCCAAGTTAAAAAAAAAAAACCAACCTCAGAATGGGTTACTAAGCTAAACTTAATTAAAATTAGCTAATTTAAGATTAAATTAAAATTAATACATTTGATATTGATTTATCTTCTTGTGCTCTCAGCTTTTAACTGAATTCCTCCTAAAATCTTTACTAATTTTAATATTTTTTTCTGTCCTTTTCTATCTTTCCTGTTATTTTATGACTTTTTCCTTTGATTCAGTGTTTATTCCCAGGGCTGGATCTCAAATCTATTTCATCTTTCTCACACATTGAGGGATTCATTTTTTACTGGCCTTGATCCCTGTCCTGAGAAGCTTCTGAAGGCACAGACTTTACCTCAGTGTTCTGAGTGCAGTAACCAGATGGGAGCACCAGAAGCAGTTAATACCAAGAAAATTAAAAGATGACCAGAAAGGGACCCTCTCACCGCTACAAAGAACTACGGAGTAAGAAACACAGAGGAGTTCCTAGCAGAGATGGTACAGAAAACTTTGTGAAGGCTCTCTGTTCTGAAACTATAAATCCTCTTGGAAAAACCCATTCTAAGATTTTGGTTTTTGTTTTTGGACTTGGGGATCTGATAAGTTGTTTGTAAATCTTTTCTTCTGAAGGAAAACCTGACCTTGATACACAACAGCAAGACTTAAAGAAGGGAGTTGTATTTGAACTTTGTATTTGAAAATTGCTCCCCCTAGGAAAAATCTGAAAATTGCACACACATCCCACTCCAAGCAATATTTGAAAATTGCCTCCCTTGTGCAGCCCAATGGATGAAAAGAGCTTTTACTACACCACATTGAATTTTACTTGCACAAAATATAATGTCCATGAAGAATGAAATTTTCTGGCATTAAAAATGTATGTACTTGGGGAGGCTAGGTAGTGTAGTGAATAGAGCACCAGCCCTGGAGTCAGGAGAGCCCCAGCTCAAATATGGCCTCAGACACTTAACACTTACATGCCCAAGTGACCTTGGACAAGTCACTTAACCCCAATTGCCCAGCCTTCCCCCCTCCAAAAAATAATTTTAAAAATGTATATACTCAAAAAACATTCTTTATTGTACCCTCTTCCATGCTATACCTTAGAACTAGTTTGTGTACCAGGAGTGGGGAACCTGCAGCCTCGAGACCACATTCTAGGTCCTTGGATGCAGCCTTTTGACTGAGTCCAAATTTCATAGAACAAATTCTTTTATTAAAGGTATTTGTTCTGTGAAGTTTAGATTCAGTCAAAGGGCTGCACTTGAGGACTTAGAGGGCTACATGTGACCCTGATGCTACAGGTTCTCCCCTTTGGCCCCAACCCTGAAAAGAAAGCAAATAAATTCTAACTATAATGTAAGGCATCTTCCACAGGCATCCTAGCACATGGCATAATAAATACATCACTATTGTAAAAATGCAGAAATAACTTTTGGAAAGGCATAATAGGCTGAAACTTCAGCAAAACTGAACATCATAAGGGGCAAAGACAAAAACATTGAACAAAATGTTAAAGGGAAGGCTGTTCAAGTATAAAGAAAGCATTCTACACCTTGGAAAGGAGTATGAGGTTTGAATGTCTCCACTGCATATGAAAGAGCCAGCAGAAACAATAGACTTGCTCCAAAGCCCAAACTACCTCCACACCTTTGTCCTCCCTCATCCAGGTAATAACTAAGCAGGAATCTGGGAATGTAACAGTCTGGTCACCATAAGTGGTACCTCTCACTGAGGGAATCTATATTTCAATCAAGAAAGATTGTGAAACAGAAGCTAGCCCTCTCTCATCAGGTCCTGCCTAAAGATAACAAACTTCAGAACCAAGCCCCTGAATAGCCTGGGCTCCCATGTATCTTAGAGTAAGGTTCATTGCCATTGTTCAAGGAGTACAGTAGTAGTACTCCAACCAAAAACAGTACTGCAACATTGAAGTTTTACATAGCATAATAATATACAACTAAACTAAAGCAAGCTCATGAATCCAGCAGAGAATCCATCTAGGAGAGATGCCACACCCTATAAGGAGCAAACACAGTTAACCCACTCATCCAGTAGAAATGACATTCTCTGGGTGGAGCAAATCAACCTTTGAAGCAGAGTCTTCTCTCATTGGCACCGAAGCCCTCTCCACAATGAGGACTCTGGAGAAAGAATGAATGTTGAGACTCTGTTGTTCTTGAGTTAGGAGTTGCCTTGATTACATATGTTCCCAACATGTGTGCTTCACTATTATTATACTTCATTATTATATTATTATATTATAAGTTCATCCCCACTACTAGGTTCTGTATCTTTATGGGAGCATGTGTGCCAAGTTTTGGGGGAAAATGCTTTGTTTTTGCTATGCTTTTGGAATAAATACTTTTGCTAAAAGTTACTTAATTCTATTGGTTATCTGTTAAGGAAAAGAAACTGGTGAGGGTTCTTGAGTTGCAGAATTAGGAATAAAGTATTCCTAGAACCCAAGGCAGCAGGGATCCTTCTGGAGACTCAACTTGCAAGTGAAAGTTCACAGGAGAGGAGGGGGATGATGTCAGAAAAAGACATTTTAATCCTTTTGATTAAAAAGAATTATAGTTGTGTATAAAGGTGATCACATCATTGAGCCCATAAGTATTTCATGTCCAGCATCAAAAACTCTGAAATTCCATTATCAGATCATAATATCCCATTCCATTTCTCTCTTGTCTTGTCCTAAATCGATTCATAATCCTCATCAGGACCTTTAATTCTTCCATCCTCCAGTACTTTCCCAGGCCACTACCTCTGCTCTAATTTTACTTTAATTCCTTCCCAGTCTTATCTCTACTCTTGAAGTCCTTGTTTCTTGGTCTTATCCATACTTAAGCTTTTTCAAAGCCCAACTCTGTCCCACCTTTTGCCTCCTCTGCTCCCAATCATGTGTTCTTAAATGGAATTGAAAGAACTCATGTAATAGAGCCAAGTACATCCACTATATACTCATACTAGCAAATCTCCATTGGGAACTTGGCACAGCAGGACAATCCTTTTACAAAATTCCTTTGTACAATTCCTTAATTGATTTTCTATTTCACTTCCCACTGAAGCCGTTTCAAACTTCCTCTCTTCAAATTTCCAATACCACCTTCTCCCTAAGCCTCTCTCAAATGATTATTTGAGTATATTTTATTTTAGAAATAAAGTTCTTTTTCCATCAATTTCATCCTCTTCCTTTCTCTTCATCTCAAAATCTTTTCTCTCCTCTCCAACCAACTTTCTCCTCGGACTCTTCAGTAATTGCCTTGCTGCCCACACCAGAGACCATGCCCTGGAGAAATTTCTATTCATTTCTTTCCTGCTGCTTACAGCCATGCTCACGTCTTCTCCATCCTTAAAAACCCTTGCCAGATACTACCATCACCTCAAATTATTATTCTACATCTCTTCTCAACTACATGGCCAAACCCCTAGAAAAAATATTATATTTGTTCCCTCATCCTTTCCTCTCACTTGATGATTCTCAACCATTTGCAGTTTGACTTCTGACTTCATTACTCAACTGAAACTGCTCTTTCTGAAGTTATCAGTGATCTCTTAATTGCCATATAAAATGATATTTTCTCATTCTTAATCCTTCTTGACCTCCCTGCAGGAAAGACTCTGCACTCTCTTGACTGCTCTCTCCTCCTGGATACTCTCTCCTTTTGGTTTGTGACTACTCTTTCTTGCTTCACCTTCTGTCTGTCTAATCATTCCTCAGTATCCTTTGCTAGTTCATTATCCATACCACACCTTCTCACTTTGGGTGTTCCCCAAGGCCCAGTCCTAGGTACTTTTTTTTCTCTCTGTACTTTCTCACTTGGTGACCTTGTCAGCTCCCATTGACTTATCATCTCTAAGCAGATGACTCATAGACCTATGTATCCAGGTGTAGCTTCTTCTGTCCTGAGTTCCACTTGTGCATTTTTTTAAATGTTATTTATTTTTAACGTTCTTTTCTTTTTAAATTTTGAGTTCCAAATTTGCTCATCCCTTCCTACATACTCCCCTAAGAAGAGAAGGCAAACAAAATTATATCAATTAATTATACATATTAAGTCATGCAAAATATATTTCCATATTAGCCATATTGTGAGAAAGAAAGGAAGGGGTGAAAAAGGAAGACAAAGAAAGAAGGAAACAAAGAAAAGAAGGAAGTCAGAAAGAAAGAATGAAAGAAAGAAAATAAAGGAAGGAAGATAGAAAGGAAGGAAGAGAAAGAAAGAAAGGAAGGAAAGAAGCAAGGAAGGAACAAAAAGAAAGAAAGAAAATTATACTCAATTTGTACTCAGAGTTCCTCAGTTCTCTCTCTAGAGGTGGATAGCATTTTTTCATCATGAGTCATTTGGAATTGTCTTGGATCATTGTATTGATCAGAATAACCAAGTCTTTCACATTTGATCATCATTACAACATTGCTGTTACTGTGCCCAATGATCTCTCAGTTCTCACTTCACTTTGCATCAGTTTATATAGGTCTTGCCATGTTTTTCTGAAACCACTCCCCTCATCAATTCCCACAGTACAATATCACAATTGTATGCTGCAATGTGTTAAGGTATTCCCCAGTTGATGAGCATCCCCTCAATTTCCAATTCTTTGCCACCACAAAAAGCTGCTGTAAAATTGCTGGGTCAAAGGAGATGCAGTTTTACAATTCTTTGGGCATAGCTCCAAATTGCTCTCCAGAATGGCTGGCCCTGTTCACAACTCCAGCAACAGTTTATTTGTGTACCTATTTTTTCCTTATCCTTTCCAGCATTTGTCATTTCTGATAGGTGTGAGGTTATGCCTCAAAGTTGTTTGAAATTACATTTCTCTAATCAATAGTGACTTAGAGCATTTTTTCATATGACCATAAATAGCTGTGATTTCTCCTTCTAAAAATTGCCTATTCATATCCTTTGACTACCAATTGGATAATGGCTCTTATTTTTATAAATTTGACTCAGTTCCCTGTATATTTGAGAAATGAATCCCTGCTCAGAGGAACTTGCTGTAAAATTTTTTTATATTACTCCATTATCTATGGAAGATATCTTTTAGCAAAATGTAGTTTTCTTGATTATCCCTCTTTATTGAGACTATTTTTTATTTTAACTTGTCTGAGATCATGATAACTACCCCTGCCTTTTTTTTTTTTTACTTCAGCTCCAGCCATCTATTTTAACTCTGTGGTCTTTCCATTTCAAGTGAGTCCCTTGTAAACAACATATTTTGAATTCTAGTTTCTAATCCATTCTTCTATCTACTTCTGTTTTATGGGTGAGCTCATTTCATTCACATTCACAGTTCTGATTAATAAGTGTGTGTTTCTGTCCATCCTATTTTCTTATTTATTGTTCCTTCTCTTTTTCTGCCCTGTCCCTCCTCAAAAGTCTGTTTTTCTTCTGATCACTAACTCCATTAATCCACCCTTTCTTTTAATATTTCTTCCTCTCTACTCCCCATGTCTCTTATCCCCTTCTCCTCTCATTTCTCTATTGGATAAGATAGATTTCTATACCCAACTGAGTGTGTGTGTGTGTGTGTGTGTGTGTGTGTGTGTATGTATATTCTTCCCTCTTTGAACCAGTTCTGATGAGAGTGAAATTCAAGCACCGGCTGCCACCCACACTCCCATTTCCCCCCACTATAAAAATTCTTTGTTGAAAGCTTCTTTTATGTGAGAAGTTTTCCTCATTCTATCTCTCCCTTCCCCTTTTCCAGTGCATCCTCTTTCTCACCCTTTCAATTTTTTTTTGAGATAATCTCAACATAATTGACTCACATGCATGCCCTCTGTCTTTGTAGACTCCTTCAAACTGCCCTAAAAATGATAAAGTTCTTAGGAGTTACACGTATCATCTTCCCATATAGCAATGTAAACAATTTAACTTTCTTGAGTCTCTTATGATTACTCTTTCATGTTTACTGTACCTTTTTATGCTTCTCTTGAGTCTTGTGTTTGAATGTCAAATTTTCTATTCAATTCTGGTCTTTCCATCAGGAATTCTTGGAAGTCCTCTACTTCATTTAATATTCATTTTTTCCTCTAAAGGATCATACTCCGTTCTGCTGGGTAGGTGATTCTTGGTTGCAATTCTAGCTCCTCTTCTTTCTGGAATATCATATGCCAAACCCTCTGCTCCTTTAATGTAGAAGTTGCTAAATCTTGTGTGATACTGATTGCGATTCCACATTATTTGAATTGTTTCTTTCTGGGCTCTTGCTATATTTTCTCCTTGACCTGGGAACTCTGAAATTTAGCTATAATATTTATTTGGGTATCTCTTTCATGATATGATCAGTGGATTCTTTCAATATCTATTTTACCTTTTGGATCTAACATATTGAGACAGTTTTCCTTGATAGTTTCTTGAAAGATATCTAGGCTCTTTTTTTGATCATGGCTTTCAGGTAGTCCAATAATTCTTAAATTATCCCTCCTCCATCTATTTTCCAGGTCATTTGTTCTTCTGATGAGGTCTTTCATATTTTCTTCTGTTTTTTTATTTGTTTTACTTTGTTTTATTGTTTCTTGATGTCTCATAAAATTATTAGCTTTTACTTATCCAATTCTAATTTTTAAGGAATTATTTTCTTCAGTGAGTTTTTGTACCTCTTTTTCCATTTTGCCAATTTATTTCCAGTTATTTTCTTGATTGAATTTTTGTGCCTCGACCAATTTGTTTTTTTTAAGGTGTTTTTCATCAAGTTTGTGTGTGTATGCCTCTTTTACCAAGCTGTTCATTCTTTTTTCATATTTTTCTTGCATCACTCATTTCTTTTCCCATTTTTTCCTCTATCACTCTTATCTCTTTCTTTATCTCTTCCAGGAATTCTTGTTGGGCTTGGCTCAAATCATCATTTTTCTTTGAGACTTTGTTTTTAACTGTTTTCATTTTGTTATTTTCTTCTCAGTTTGTGTCTTGATCTTCCTTGTTGCTGTAGTAGCTTTTTTATGATCAAAGTCTTTGTTGTTTGCTCACTTTTCTTTGAATTTGAATTATATGTTAAAGTTGAGCTCTGCTCACCTGGGGATGGGGAGGCACTGTGCTAAGCTTCAGGTTTTTTTTTTTTCTGTTTTTGGAGCTAGTTCTGGAAGTCTGCAAGTTTTCAGTGCTTCCAAGGTCATGTGACCCAGGGAGAGATATGATCACATCTCTCCTGATCTTCTCTCTGGTCTTTACCCATAAATATTCAATGCATCTCTGCAACAGCAAGAGCTATTACTCTTCTTCACTCTGGAACTGTGACCAGGTCCCCTCCTTTCCTGTGGCCACAAGCCCAATGCTTTTCTCTACCTTGGAACTGTGACCAGGGCCCTTGCTCCCTTGTGAATGACCAGAAGCTCCACCCTAGAGCTGTGACCAATAAATGCAAATCCAGCCTCAGATACTTAACACTTACTAGTCATGTGACCTTGGGCAAGTCACTTAACCCCAATTGCCCTGCCTTCCCCCCTCCAAAAATTAAAAAAAAGAGGCAGACCTGCCAGTAGGCAACTGCAGTAATTCAAGTGTGATATGATTGAGGGTTTGGACAAGAGTGGCAACAGTGCCAGAAGAGAGGAGGGGATGTATTTAAGAAGTGTTGGAAAGGTGAAATTGAGAGGCAATGGCCTGTTTATTGGATATGAGAAGTGAGGAGCTGAGGATGACACCTAGATTTTGAGCCTGAGGGACTGGGAGGATGTTATTGCCATCTACAATAAGAGGGAAGGTAGGTGGAGGGCAGGGTTTAGGGAGAAAGATAATAGTTCCATTTTGGACATTTTGAATTTAGAATTTCTACTGGACAGCAAGTTTAAGATGTCTGAAAGGCAGCTGGAGATGTGAGATGGGAGGTCAGCAGAAAAGTTAAAGTAGGATAGGTAGACTTGAAAATTATCAGGATAGAAATGATCATTAAATCCATAGCTCTTCTTTTGTTCTTATTTTAGGTTGGTTGATTTGAGGTGTTATTTTAAATTGTTTGTAGAAAAATGTTGGGAGAATTCAGCTGGGTTGCTGCCTGTGTTCTGCCATCTTGGTTCTGCCCCCAATTGTACTTTTTCAAGTGTTTATTGGACATGTCAAATGGGATATCCTAATATATTGAAAAAAAACACCTGACAAAACTCATTATCTTTCCCCAAAAAACTTGCTCCTGACAAGCCTCATTATCTTTCCCCAAAAACTTACTCCTTTCCTAAACTTACCTATTTCTATCAAGGTCACTACTCTTTCAGGGGACCTACGTTTACACCTCAGCCTTATCCTCAACCTCTTACTCTCCCTCAACCCACAAATCCAGTTACAAATATTGTCATTGTCATTTCTATCTTTGTTTTGCATCTGACCCCTTCTTTCTACTCAAATGGCTACCACTTTAGTTTCAGCCCCTATCACCTCTCACCTAGATTATAGCAACTGCTTCCTAATTGGTCTCTCTGTGTCAAGTCTCTTCCCACTCTACACTCTACTGTCTTTTCCACTCAGTTGCCCAAGTGATTTTCCTTGGGGAGGGATTTAACTGTGACACTCCTTTACTCAATAAATTCCAATGTCTATCTATTGTCTCTAGGATAAAATATAATTCCCATGCCCTCTTAGGTTTAAAGTACCATAACTTGACCCCTAGTTATCTTTCTAGCCTAATTTATATTACTCCCCCTCACACACTCAACAATCCTGCCAAACTCCCAGTCTCTCTGTTTCTCACATATGATTCTCCATATCCCATCTCTATACTTTTGAGGTGGCTCTTCCCAATACCTGGAATATAATTCCTCCTCACACTTACCTCATAGAATTTCTCTTTTTCCTTAAGTTGCAGTTCAAGCACCACCTTCTGAATTGTTGTTGTTCATTTTCAAAGAGGACCAATGACTTTACTGGGTGATGAATTGGATTTAAGTGAGGCAGAGCTGTGCAAAGTGATCAACTTCACTGTCTCCCAGTCATAGACAAAAACTCAAGATAACTGGCTATGGTGCAGGATGCATCTTGGCATCTTTGATGGCTGACGAAGCTTTAAGCACTCCACAGCACCTGCTTCAGCTGCCTTCATGGCCATTGGATTAAATTTTTCCCATTCATCCATTCCACTGGGAGAAGTTTTCACATGCTTGGGGTGGATATCCCACCTAACTCACTGGCAGGTTTGAGGCCTCTCAGTTACCATCAACCTGCTTTAGCCAATCTGTTGAGACAATTTTATCAGGGTGTGGCCACCATGCATGCTACAGCTCCTTGGAGCTACAGGTTAGAGTTGGGTGACGGGTAAACACCAAAGGTAGATGAGCAACCCAGAAAAGGACTGGAAAGCCCTCACACCAGAGGTGCTAGTCATCCTTGAACACCCCATACACCACTGCATAATGCTTTTTCAGATCCTTATCTAGTGCCTAGTGCCATCCCTCCTTAACCACCTTCTATCTAGCTGAATTTCTTTTCTTTGTATTTATTCTGTATACAGTTATATGAATACTCATTTTTCCCATCAGAATGTAAGTTCTTAAGGAAAATGGAAATATAACAATGAAATTCTAAATAATGAATAGATGAAAGAACAAATGATAGAAACAATTAGACATTATGTTAAAGAAAATTATAATTATGAAACAACATACCAAAATTTCTGGAATGAAACTTAAATAGTCCTCAGGGCCAGAAATATATTCCTAAAGACATGCCTTTACAAAATATAAAAAGCTATGATTAGTGGATAAAAATGCATTTTAAAAAATTAGAATGTCAACAAATCAACCAACTTAAAATAAGAACAAAAGAGGAGCTATGGATTTAATGATCATTTCTATCCTGATAATTTTCAAGTCTATCCTACTCTAACTTTTCTGCTGACCTCCAATCTCACATCTCCAGCTGCCTTTCAGACATCTTAAACTTGCTGTCCAGTAGAAATTCTAAATTCAAAATGTCCAAAATGGAACTATTATCTTTCTCCCTAAACCCTGCCCTCCACCTACCTTCCCTCTTATTGTAGATGGCAATAACATCCTCCCAGTCCCTCAGGCTCAAAATCTAGGTGTCATCCTCAGCTCCTCACTTCTCATATCCAATAAACAGGCCATTGCCTCTCAATTTCACCTTTCCAACACTTCTTAAATACATCCCCTCCTCTCTTCTGGCACTGTTACCACTCTTGTCCAAACCCTCAATCATCTCACACTTGAATGACTGCAGTTGCCTACTGGCAGGTCTGCCTCTTTTTTTTTTTTTTTGGAGGGGGGAAGACAGGGCAATTGGGGTTAAGTGACTTGCCCAAGGTCACATAACTAGTAAGTGTTAAGTATCTGAGGCTGGATTTTAACTCAGGTCCTCCTGACTACAGGGCCAATGCTCTATTCATAGCTCCACCTAGCTGCCCCTGGTTTGCCTCTCTCAAGTCACTCCAATCCATACTCCATTCAGTTACCAAAGTGATTTTCCAAAAACACTATGCTTTCCCCCCATTACTCAATAAACTCCAGTGTCTTCCTATTGTCACCAGGATCAAAAACAAAATCTTCTGTTTGGCAATCAAAATCTTTCATGCCCTAGCAGAGGTTTCTGAAGTGGGCAACACCACACCACCAAAGGGGGAGGGGCACTGAAATGATCCAGGGGGGCAGGAGCAGCCTCAGGGGCAATTGGGGGTATTGAATAAAAATAAAGGGATGGTAGAAGCATAAGGAAAGAGAAGAAAATTTTGAAAAACTGTTCATACATGTTTCATCTGTTATATGTATACCAGAGTTAATATCATAGTAATTACATTATTTTACAAATAAACATATAAATATAAGTTATAACCTATCAGTGATAAAGACCACCAACTGGTATTAACAAGCCTGTTCCCCATTATCAAGAAGTCTAGCATGCATCAGTAAAAATATGTGCATCTAAAGACTTGTTTATAATACAGTACTATACAGTTATATGATGCAATATTGCATCATCAAAATTTCAATGCAGGAAAAAAACACACAAATTTACAATAAGTTGTTAAATTTAAGATTGTCACAAAAAATATTTTATATATTTTTGAAATGGCAAAAATTTTTTTTAAACTGTGAAAGTGTTAAAAAAAAAAAAAGTAGATTTCCAAGGAGGGCATTGAGTAATTTTTTTTTAAAAAAAGAGGACACTAAGGGGCAAGCCGGGAAGCAATGGCACTGCGCACAGGGGGAGGCCAGGAAGCGACTTCACAGAGTAGACCAGTAGGAGGCCTGACCAGCAAGGGGGCAAGGTGTCCCACCAACCACAAGTGCCACTATCAGGCCTTTCACCAAAGGGCTGGGACTGGAAAGAGCAAGTTAAGAACCAAATGCAGGGCCCCTGTCCAGGACAGCAAATACTCCTGGGACTACCACTCCTTAGTCCAGAAATTTTTTAAAAAGACCCTATCAGGACCTCCAAGGACCAGGATGGAAGAGTGAACCCAGCCTGCTCCAACCCTGCCCCCCACCCTGAAAACATAGTAACTATTGCCCCAGGGCAAAACCCTTAACAGTAAAGGCTTGGGAACCCTAGAGGAAGGGCGTGGATAGGGCCCTGCCTCAAAATGACTAGAAAGCAGACTACAAAGACTCTGGAATCCTACTACCCTCAGAGGGAGGAACCAAACTCAGAGAGAGATAATGTGGACTCTACACCCACAGCTGAAACATCAATAGGGAACAGGTCCCAAGCACAGAAAGCTGTCCTCCATGGGCTCAAAAGGAACTTTGAAAACCAAATGAGAGAGATAGAAGACAAAATCAAAAATTCTTTTAAAATCAAAATTGCAGAATTAGAAAAACATTATAATGAAGAAAACAGCTCCTTAAAAAGAAAAGTGTATGATATGGAAAAGGAACTCCAAAAACTAACCAAGGAAAATTATTTGCTAAAAACCAGAATCAACCAAATTGAAACAAATAACTCTATGAGGAACCAAGAATGAGTCAAACAAAACAACAAGAATGAAAAATAAGAAAAAGAGACAAAATATCTCAATGGAAAAATAACTGACCTGGAAAACAGATCCAGGAGAGATAACCTGAGAATCATAGGCCTACCAGAAAATCATGATGAAAAAATGAGCCTGGACGACATTCTCCAAGAGCTCATTAAGGAAAATTGCCCTGAGATACTAAAACCTGAGGGTAAAATAGAAATCAAGAGAATCCACCGGACACCTGCTGAAAGAGATCCCAAAATGAAAAGTCATTGAAATGTTGTGGCCAAACTCAAGAACCACCAGGTAAAAGAGAAAATACTTCAAGTGTTCAGAAAGAAACAATTCAAATATCAAGGAACCACAATGAGGATCACACAGGATTTGGCAGCCTCTACACTAAAAGATCACAGGCAGTGGAATTGAATTTCCACAAGGCAAAAGAGCTTGGGTTACAACCAAGGATCACCTACCCAGCAAGACTGAGCATATTCTTCCAGGCAAAGAGATGGTCATCCAGTGATATAACAGATTTCCAGACCTTCCTGATGAAAAAGCCATAGCTCAATGGAAAATTCAACCTCCAATTACGAGATGCAAGAGTAACATAGAAAGGTAAACAAGGAAACACACACATACACACACACACACACACACACCCTGTTATTTAATAAGTGCAAACTGTTTATAGAACAGTAGAGGGTATGAGTATAAATTACACAAAATGACAATTTTTAAAAATCTTATTAAGGGCTACAAAGGGACTGCAATGGAAGAAGAGGAATGAATGAAGTAGAAAAGGGTAAATTATGCCACACAAAGAGGCATAAAAACAATATAGCAGAGGAAAAGAAGGGAAGGAGATGAGTATTATATGAGCTTTTCCCTCATTGGGTCTGGTGCAAGGAGGGAATAACAACCAGTCAAGCATAGGACTTTATGAAGAAGAGATGCAAAACGTATCATATTAGAGGGAAAGAGAGAAGGGAGAGGAGCTTCGCATGAGATTTGTTCCTGTCACTCTTGGTGCGAAGAAGAAATAACATACTTCTTTAAGTATAAAAATATCCTACAGGCAGTAGGAGGGGGAAAGGGCTACAAAAGAGGGGTGTGGTTAGTAGGGAGGGAAGAACTAAAGGGGAAGGGGAGGAAAAGGGAGGGGGGCTGATAAGGGAATGCTGAAGGAGGCAGTGGTCTAAAGGAAAGCTATTAAGGAGGGGAAGGAAGAAGGGGAGAAAAAATATAAGAATTAACAGGGGAGGGAATAGGATGGAGGGAAAAAAAAACAGATAATAATCATAACTGTGAATGTAAATGGGATGAACTCTCCCATAAAATGGATGCAGATAGCAGAATGGATTAAAAATCATAATCCTACAATATGCTGTTTACAAGAAACACATCTGAAACAGAGGGATACACACAGGGTAAAGGTAAAAGGCTGGAGTAAAATATATCATGCCTCAGCTAAAGTAAAAAAAAGCAGGGGTAGCAATCCTTATCTCAGATAAAGCAAAAGCAAAAATCGATCTAATTAAAAGAGATAAGGAAGGAAACTATATCCCGCTAAAAAAGCACCATGGAGAATGAAGCAAAATCATAACTTAACATATATGAACCAAGTGGTATGGCATCAAAATTCCTAGAGGAGAAGGTAAGGGAATTAGAGGAAGAAATAGATAGCAAAACTATATTAGTGGGAGACCTTAATCTCCCCCTCCCTGAGCTTGATAAATCCAACCTCAAAATAAACAAGAAAGAAGTTAAAGAGGTGAATAGAATTTTAGAGAGGGTAAGTATGACAGATCTCTGGAGAAAACTGAATGGGGATAAAAAAGAATATACCTTCTTCTCATTGGTACATGGCACATACACAAAAATTGACCATGTACTAGGACATAAAAACCTCACAATTCAGTGCAGAAAGGCAGAAATAATAAATGCGTCATTCTCGTATCATGATGCAATAAAAATCATATGCAATAAAGGGCCATGGAAAGACAGACTAAAAACTAATTGGAAACTAAACAATTTAATAATATAGAATGAGTGGGTCAAACAAGAAATCATAGAAACAATCAGTAACTTCATTCAAGAAAATGACAATAATGACAAAATTTGTGGGGTGCAGCAAAGGCAGTTCTTAGGGGAAGTTTTCTATCCCTGAGTGTATACATGAATAAATTAGAGAAAAGAGAGGTAAATGAATTGGGCATGCAATTGAAAAGCTAGGAAAAAACAAACAAACTGAATATCCCCAATTAAATACTAAATTAGAAATACTGAAAACCAAGGAGAGATTAATAAAATTTAAATTAAGAAAACTATTGAATTAATAAATAAAACTAAAAGCTGGTTTTATGAAAAAAGCAATAAAATTGATAGACCCTTAGTCAATATGATTAAAAAAAAGAAAGAAGAAAACCAAATTATGAGTATCAAAAATGGAAAGGATGAACCTACCACCAATGAAGAAGAAATTAAAACAATAATTAGGAATTATTTCGCCCAGTTGTATGCACATAAATTTGACAATCTTAGTGAAATGGATGAATATTTACAAAAATATAGCTTTCCCAAATTAATTGAAGAGGAAGTAAATTCCTTATATAACCCCATCTCAGAAAAAGAAATCAAACAAGTCATCAGTGGACTCCCTAGGAAAAAATCTCCAGAGCCAGATGGATTTACTAGTGAATTCTATCAAACATTTAAAGAACAATTGATTCCAATACTCTACAAACTATTTGGGAAAATTACTGAGGAAGGAGTCCTACCAAATTCTTTTTATGACACAAATATGGTCCTGATACCTAAATCAGGAAGAGATAAAACAGAGAAAGAAAATTATAAACTAATCTCTCTCATGAATATAGATGCAAAAATTTTAAATAAAATATTGCAGAAAGACTACAGCAACTTATCACAAGAATAATACACTTTGATAAGGTAGGATTTATTCCAGGAATGCAAGGATGGTTTAGTATTAGGAAAACCATCAATATCAACAATAAAACTAGCATATAATCTAAAAAAACTAGATCATATCAACAATAAAACTAGCAAAAACCACATGATTATCTCAATAGATGAAAAAAAGGCTTTTGACAAAATACAGCATTCATTCCTATTAAAAACACTAGAAAGAATAGGAATAAATGGAGGCTCCCTTAAAATAATAGGCAGCACCTATTTAAAGCCATCAGCAAGTATTATATGTAATGGGGAGAAGCTAGAAGCATTTCCAATAAGATTAGGGGTGAAAGAAGGATGTCCACTATCACTCCTCTTATTCAATCTGGTACTAGAAATGTTAGCAGTAGCAATTAGAGAAGAAAAAGAAATCAAAAAGATCAAATTAGGCAAAGAAGAGACCAAGCTATCACTCTCTGCAGATGATATATGATATACTTAGAGAATCCTAGAGAATCAAGTAAAAAACTACTTAAGACAATAAATAAATTTGGCAAAGATGCAGGATATAAAATAAACCCACATAAATACTCAGCATTCCTGTATATTTCTAATGAAATTCAACAGCAAGAGATAGAAAGAGAAAACCCATTTAAAGTTACTGTAGACATTATAAAATATTTGGGCATCTACCTGCCAAAACAAACCCAAGACCTATATGAACACAACTACAAATCACTTTTCACACAAATAAAGTCAGATCTAACTAATTGGAAAGACATCAATTGTTTGTGACTGGGTCGAGCTAATATAATAAAAATGACAATTTTACCTTAATTAAGTTATATATTTAGTGCCATACCAATCAGTTTACCAAAAAACTACCTTATAGAGCTAGAAAAAATAGTAACAAAATTCATTTGGAAGAACAAAAGGTCCAGAATATCAAGGGAAATCATGAAAAGAAATACTAGGGATGGTGGACTAGCTACACCAGATTTTAATCTTTACTATAAAGCAGCAGTCCTCAAAACTACTTGGTATTGGCTGAGGAATAGAGTAGTGGATCAATGGAATAGACTGGGTACACGAGACTCAGCAGTCAATGACTATAGTAATCTACTGTTTGATAAACCCAAAGACTCCAGTTTTTGAGATAAGAACTCACTATTTGACAAAAACTGCTGGGAAAACTGGAATATAGTATGGCAGAAACTGGGTATAGACCATTATCTAACACCATATACCAAAATCAAGTCTAAATGGGAGCATGATCTAGGTATAAAGGGTGATACTCTAAGCAATCTGGGAAAGCAAGGAATAGTTTGCCTGTCAGATTTATGGAGAGGGAAAGACTGTATGACTAAAAAATCAGAGGGCATTATAAAATGCAATATGGGAAATTTTGATTACATTAAATTGAAAAGCTTCTGTACAGACAAAGCCAATGTAACCGGATTAAGAGGGAAGTGGAAAATTGGGAAAGAATTTTTACAACCTATGTCACTGATAAAGGACTCATTTCTAAAATATACAGAGAATTGAGTCAAATCTATAAGAGTACAAGTCATTCCCCAATTGATAAATGGTCAAAGGTTATGTCAAAGGATATGAACAAGTAGTTTATAGAAGAAGAAATTAAAGATATTTACAAGCATATGAAATAATGCTCTAAATCACTATTGATTAGAGAAATGCAAATCAAAACAACTCTGAGGTACCACATCTCACCAGTCAGATTGGCTAAGATAACAAAACAGGAAAATAACAAATGCTGTAGAGAATGTGGACAAATTGGAACACTAATGCATTGCTGGTGGAACGGTGAACTGATCCAACCATTCTGGAAAGTAATCTGGAATTATGCCCAAAGGGCTATAATTTCATACCCTTTGACCCAGCAATACCACTTCTAGGGTTGTATCCCAAAGAGATCATAGAAGTGGGGAAAAGACCCATATGTACAAAAATATTTATAGCAGCTCTTTTTGTGGTATCAAAGAATTGGAAATTAAGGGAGTGCCCATCAATTGGGGAATGGCTGAACAAGTTGTGGTATATGCATGTTATGGAATACTATTGTGCAATAAGAAACAAGGAGCAGATGGACTTCATATTTACCTGGAGAGGCTTATACGAACTGATGCTGAGTGAGAAGAGCAGAGCCAGGAGGAATTTGTACACAATTACAGACACAACGTATGTGTGACGACCAACTTTGATGAACTAGGCTCTTCTCAGCAATCCAGAGACATAAGTCAAACCCAAAAGACTCATAATGAAGAGAGATGTTTACATCCAGAGAAAGAACTGAGATTGAACCCAGATTGAAGCAAACTACCTGACCTTTTTATTTTTCTTGTTTGGTTTTTTCCCATTCTTCATTCCATCTGTTACAATCCTTCTTTATAACCTGACTAATGCCTAATGTTAAAGTATTTGCAGATACTATACCTGATTGTATGCCACCATGGGGGGGGTGGGGGAAGGGGAAGAGAAAATTTGAAACTCAAGGAATTGTGGTAATGAGTCTTGTAAACTAAAAGTAAACAAATTAATTAGGACAAAAAAAAGAGGACACTAGACCAAATAAGTCTGGAAACCTTTTCCCTAGCCCCCTACTACATCTCCAGTCTTCTTAAACCTTCTTCTTTAGTTTTGTGACATAGAATTCCTGGCTCTTCAACTAATAAGACACTGCTTTTCTTGACTCTGGGCATTTTGTCCCACTGTTCCCCAGGCCTGGAATGTTCTCTCTCCTCATCTCTGCCTATTAACTTTACTGGCTTCCTTTACGTGCCAATTAAAACCCCACCTTCTATGAGAAACCTTCCCCAACCCCTCTTAATTCTACTTCCTTCTCTTTTTAAATTATTTCCCATTTATCCTCCATAGAGCTTGTTTATTGTCTCCCCATTAGATTGAGGGCTTCTTGAGGGCAGGGACTATTTTTTTAAACTCTTTTTGTATCTTCAATGCTTAATATTGTGCCTAGCACAATTATCCACTTAATATCTTAATAATTTACCCAAGTATTTCATGTGTTTTGGTAGACTTATCAGAAATACTGATCAAGTATTTCATGTATGTTGTAGTTATTTGTTTGTTTATTTGTTTTTGGGAGAGGGGAAGGCAAGGCAATTAGGGTTAAATGACTTGCTTAAGGTCACACAGCTAGGAAGTAAGTGTGTCAAGTGTTTGAAAGTGGATTTGAACTCGTCCTCCTGACTCCAGGGCCGGTGCTCTATTCACTGCACACCTACTTGCCTCACATGCTGCAGTTATTTAGAATGAGATTTCCCTTTCTATTATTGCTTCATAGCTTTTGTTACTATTTTATAGTAATGCTGTTCATTGAGGATTGGGTAAATAACTTAATCCACTTAAATATCCACTTAATATATTTTTATTGACTGACTGATTGAATGTTGAAATTTGAAAGAGAAATAGATTAACTGGAAACCAAAAAGACTCTAGAAATGATACATAAAACTAAATTAGTCTTTGAAAAGACTAATGAAATGGATAAACCTTTAATCAACCAATTAGGAAGAGGACAGAAAAGAATCAAATCAACAAACTAGCAAATCAACAAGTTTAAATTAAAACAAAACTAAGAAAAATAAAAAGAATTATGTGGACCTATGATGTATTAGTTATATGCTAACAAGACAAAAAAAATAGAGTAATATGTTCAAGCAATAAGATCAAAAAAGAAAATAGATCTAGCTATAAAAAACCTGCCAAAGTAAAGGGGGAAAAATCTGGGTCTTGATGTATTCCTAGGAGAATTCTATCAAAGTTTAAAACAATAATTAGTCCTGACACTACACAAAACTATCCTTAAAAATTTAGAAAGAAAGCACTCTATAAGACAGATATAGTCCCAATACCTAAAACAGGGAAAGATAAAGGACAGAAGAACTATAAATCAATATCATTAATGAAAATCAGTTCCAAAATTTTAAATAAAATCCTGTCTAAGAGATTGCAGCAATTCACAATCATTCATTATGACCAAGTTGGATTTATACCAGGGCTGCCAGGATGGCTCAACATTAGGAAAACAATCAATATTATTAGTCATATTAAAAACAAAAACATCCAAAACCACACATATCTTAGCAGTTGCAGAAAAAGCCTCTAACAAAGTACAAGATTTATTTATGCTCATAACCCTACAAAATATAGATATAGATGAAGCTTTTTTAAAAATGTATCATATAATTAATAGTATCTATCTAGGACCAAAAACAAGCAGCTTAAGTAACAGAGAAACAGGAAATAAAGATATAGGAAAATATAGAAATAAAGCAAAGAGGCCCACTCTCTCTACTATTATTTGATACCATCCTACAAATGCTTACAATAGTAATAAAAAAAAGACAAATAAATTAACAGCATAAAGACAAGCAAAGAGAAGATTAAAGTGTCCATAGTTACTGATGACATGATGATTTACTTTTTAAAAATCCTAAGGAAGCGCGGCTAGGTGGGGCAGTGAATAAAGTGCCGGCCCTAGAGTCAGGAGGATCCGAGTTCATTCCGGCCTCAGACACTTAACACCCACACAAAAAAACTAGCCGTGTAACCTTGGGCAAGTTACTTAACACCAATTGCCCTCCAAAAGGCAGGAAAAAAATTCCTAAAGAATCAGCAAAAATTCTAATAGAAAGAATAGCATCATCAGTTACCAGCTACAAAATAACCAGACCACTTCCCATCCTCAATGAACAGCATTACTATAAAATAGTAACAAAAGCTATGAAGCAATAATAGAAAGGGAAATCTCATTCTAAATAACTGCAGCATGTGAGGCAAATAGGTGGTCCAGTGAATAGAGCACCGGCCCTGGAGTCAGGAGGACTTGAGTTCAAATCCACTTTCAGACACTTGACACACTTACTTGCTAGCTGTGTGACCTTGAGCAAGTCACTTAACCCTAATTGCCTTGCCTTCTGTAGCAGCAAGCACCCCAAGCGTCCTCAGGGTTTGCTGCCACCACACGTTCTTGGATCTGCTTTGATAAAGGAAAGCAACTCAAAATGGGCTAACAAGTTTACTTTAATCAGTCAAACATGTATCGTTTACCTCGTTCAGGGGAAAAAGGTCAGCACCCCGAACTTCAGAGTATACAGGCAGAATTATCAAGACAGAAACAGATCAAATAGACAGCTTTCCAAACTGTCCAACCATTACATCCATACCAAATCAACATCTGGGTTTCAACATCTGGGTTTTTCAAAGCTGGGGGGCTCTGGACAACGGCTTCCCATAATCCATATCAAATCACAGAACACTTCTCAAAGTGAGCCCCAAAACAAAGCTACACATCAGGGCTTATATAGCCTTCTTCTGGCTTAGAGAATGTAACAACCTTATTGACTCACTGGCCAATCAAGAAGTATCTACAGAAAAACAAGGCTCCCACCCCAGGCTCCAGGTGCACTTTAGCCTAGGGGCAGGGAAGATCTTACAAATTTACATTCCCATTACACCTTCCCCTCTCCCAAAAATAAATAAACAAATAACTGCAACATACATGAAATACTTGAGGATCAGTCTACCAAAACACATGAAATACTTGGGTGAATTACAAAGCACTCCTTAAATAATAACTTAGCTGGAGAAATATTCAGTGCTCATTGTTGAGTCATGTCAAATATAATAAAAATAATCACAATACTAAAGTTAATTTACAGTTTTAATGCTATAGCAATCAAACAATTAAGGGATACTCTACAGATTTGATAAAATAATAGCAAAATTCATTTTGAGAAATAAGATCTCAAATATTATGGGAAATAATGGGGAGAAGTGAGGAAAAGGGGGAAATAGCACCTCTAGATCTTAAATTAAACTATATTATAAAGTGGAGTCATCAAAAACCATTGGGTATCAGTTTTAAAATAGAGAAGTAGATCAATGGAACAGAATAGACAAAGGAGAGTGAGAAACAATTGAACTCTAAGCTACCATTCAATAAACTTTAAAAAAAGGATTTAGGAAAGAACTTTCTATTAGAATTTTTTTTAAGTTTCTAGGAAAACTATGAAGTTGTCTGGCAGAAATTGGGCTTAGATCAACACCTTACACTATATTCCACAATAAATTTTAAATGGTCTATTATCTTAAAATTAATAAAAAATCATTCTATAGAAAAATAGAAGTGAAGCAGATCCTATATTTTTCACAGCTACTGATAATAGATATATTTTTAACCAAGAGATGGAGGCAATTATTTTTTTTAAATAGACAACTTTGATTGTGTGAAACTGAAAAGCTTCTGTGCACACACAAAAATTAATGTATCTAGCATAAGAAAGTAAGTAGTCAGGGGCAGCTAGATGGAGCAGTGAATAGCATACTGACCCTGGAGTCAGGAGGACCTGAGTTCAAATTCGACCTCAGACACTTAACACTTACTAACTGTGTGGCCTTGGGCAAGTCACTTAAC
Source organism: Petaurus breviceps papuanus (assembly GCF_028583685.1). Classification (NCBI taxonomy): domain Eukaryota; kingdom Metazoa; phylum Chordata; class Mammalia; order Diprotodontia; family Petauridae; genus Petaurus; species Petaurus breviceps. The sequence goes on along the minus strand of NW_027187380.1, from coordinate 26,870,784 downwards.
CCCAATTGCCTTGCCTTCTCCCCCCCCCACACACACACACACAAAGAAAGTAAGCAGTCAAATGGGAAGAAAATCTTAGCATCAAATTTCTCAGATAATTTCTCTTTGATATTGCTCAGGCATAGCCAAGATATGTAGACCAGAAGTAGAAACTTGAAGCCCAGATTGCACAAAATGCCCTAGTGCTTGCCTGAAGTAGATTAAAACCTATTGGGAAATTTTTAACAAAAATAAATAAAAATATAACAAAATATATATTTGTGGTTTTCTAAGCCATTATGCAGCGCTCAGGAATCTGCTTCTATTTGAGTTTGACACCACTATTATAGACATCTGAAAGGGATATATAAGACCAAAAGCTATTCTCCAATAGATATTCATATCTATATCCTTTGTGTATAAAGGATATGAAGAGTTTGCAAGAGAATTGTAAAAATGAAAAAAAATGTTTCAAATCACTAATTATAAGAGAAATAAGAATCAAAACAATACTAAGGTTTCACTTCACACTCAGAAAATTGGCAAAGATGACAAAAGATGGAACTAATCAATGTTGGAGTGTCTTTTGTGACAATATCTTGGCATGAGAGATTCCCTCAGAGAGCATGTGGGGTACTCCTGTTGATTCTTGCTTCTCAGCACTATGCTCTCCCAATGTAGATGCAACTGCCAATAGGCTAAGTCCTTGTCTTGAGTACCTGGATTATTCTAAACTAAAGAAAGGCCCATGGGCCATCCAGAGACATCAAAGAGAAGAACCCTTAATGAGTTCAGATGCTAAGAATAATATGTATAACAACAGGAGTCAGTTCAGTGCAAAACTTTATTGGCAAGTAATGGGGAAGTGGGGTAAGGGGAAAGAGAGAAGGGAACCTGATATAAACTCAGACACACATTAACATAATTAATTAATACGTTAATTAACATAATGAATAACTCACATAAGGGCAGTGTTGCATTGGGGAGTACAGAGATAGGGTCCATTCTGCTGGAAAGGTGTGCTCCAAGGTGCCCTTCTGAGAGTAGGATACCCATACCTTGACTTTGATGGCCACCTGGAGCTATCCTTTTTGCATGTTAGGGTTCAGTGCACACAGGGGATTTTGGGGATACACAGGTGCAGAGAAAAACAAGCAAATTGTTGGAAAGATATTATTTTTGGATACACAGCTGCACAAACCTTAAGAAATTATTGCCAGTATTGTTCCATGCATAGGCTTTATAAGCTACAGCTGCCTTTAAAGGGAGACTGTCATAGTGGTCTCAAGATCATTAGACCTAATCTTATAATAGAGTGGCTATGAGGTGATAGACACACATGACAATGCATTACTGGTAAAGCTGTGAATCAGTACAACCATTTTGGGGAAAAAATTCAGAATTATGCAAATAAGGCAACTAAAATGTCCATACCCTTTGATTCAGAGAGAGGTCATTGTAAAGAAAGCTCCCATATATACCAATATATTTATAGCAGCACTTTTTAGGGCAGTAAAGATTTTGAAACAATGTAGATAAAGATTTACAAAGACAAATTACAAAACACTCAAAAGTAAAACTTGCAAAACTACAAAGAACAAGCATAGCCTCAAAGAAGATACATGAGAAGACATTCCTACCCTACCATTTTGCAGAAGTAGAAGGTCCAAAGGTGTGACATGTTGCATGTATTTTCAGATTTTTTTATATATTCATCAATTTTGCTGATTTTCTCTCTTCTTTTTTTCCTTTTTTGTCTAAAAATAATATATAGATGGCTCTCTGGGAGGGAAAGGGTGACCCTAGGAGAAACTTTAGTAGTGTATAAAACAAAACAAAACAAAAAAGCAAACCAGTTTTTTAAATGTAAGCTTCTTATGAGTGGAGATTGGCTTCTTAAAATTTAATTTTTTTCAATCAATGAAAATCCCTTCACACACATACCAACTGAGACAGAAAGAAAAATAAAACTTCTATTGTGCATATATATATATATATATATATATATATATATATCTGAGCAAAACAAAGTCTTTCATTGACCAAATCAAATATATATATATATATATATAATGTCTTAATCAGTACTCTGAGTGCATCCCCTCTCTTTTAGGAGGTGGGTGGCATTTCTTATAATGAATGCTTTGGAATCATGGTTGGTCATTCTGCTTATCTGAGATCTCAAGTCTTTAAAAGATCCCAAGTCTTGTTTGTCTTTATAATATTGTTGCCACTGTGCCACCTAGCCTCCCCAGACCCTGTCCCTTTTCAAAAGTGTGTGCTTCTAACTACCCTCCCCCCAAAACTGTGCTCCCCTCCATCATCCCCCTCTCATCCCCATCCCCCCTACTCACCTGCAGAGCAAGATACCCAATTTAGTGTGTATGTTATTCCCTCCCTAAGCCAAATTCAGTGAAAGTAAGGTTGACCCATTCCCTTTTGTCTTCCTGTTCTTCTCCTGCATTGTAACCATTTTTCCTTGCCTCTTCTATATGAGATAATTTATCCCATTCTGTCTTTCCCCATCTATTCTCATTATATTCCTCTCTCACCTCTCAATTTCACCTTTTAAGAATCATTCCTTCCTATTCAATTGGTCCTGTGCCCTTTGTCTATGTATACCTGTACACATATATACACACACTCATATGTATTCATATGAACATATACCCCCCTATAAAGACATATATATGTCTGTATGCATACATATATGTATGTATCCCTTCAACTATTCTCATACTGAGAAAAGTTTCATCAGATACAATTATCGTTTTTCCATGTAGGGATGTAAATAGTTCAACTTTGGTAAGTTCCTTATGATTTCTTTTCCTTTTTTACCTTCTCTAGCTTCTCTTGTTTCTTGTATCTGAACGTCAAATTTTCTATTCAACTCTGGTTTTTTCATCAAGAATGCTTGAAAGTGGGGCGGCCAGGTAGCACAGTGAGTAAGAGCACCGGCTCCAGTGTTGGAATGACCTGGAGATCAAATCCCGGGCTCAGACACTTAGCACCCACCCAGAAACACCTGGGCCGTGTAACCTTGAGCAAGTTACTTAACCCCAATTGCTTAGGGGGGGCCAGGTGGCTCAGCGAGTAAGAGCACCGGCTCCAGTGTCAGGATGACCTGAATCAAATCTGGGCCCAGATACTCAGCACCACACCCAGAAATAACTGGCTGTGTAACCTTGAGCAGATTACTTAACCCTGATTGCTTTAAAAAAAAAAAAAAAAAGAATGCTTGAAAGTCCTCTATTTCATTGAATGACCACATTTTCCCCTGAAACATGATACTCAGTTTTGTTGGGTAGGTGATTCTTGGTTTTAATCACAGCTCCTTTGGCCTCTGGAATATCATATTCCAAGCCCTTCAATCCCTCAGCGCAAAAGCTGCTAGATCCTGGGTTATCCTGATTGTGTTTCCACAGTATTCAAATGGTTTCTTCCTGGCTGCTTGTAATATTTTCTCCTTGATCTGAGAACTCTGGAACCTGGCTATAATATTCCTAGAAGCTTTCTTTTTGGAATCTTTTTCAAGAGGTGATTGGTGGATTCTTTCAATCTCCGTTTTGCCCTCTGGTTCTAAAATATTGGGGCAATTTTCCTTGAGAATTTCTTGAAGGATGATTTGTAGGTTTTTTTCTAATCATGGCATTCAGGTAGTCCAATAATTTTTAAATTATCTCTCCTGGATCTATTTTCCAGGTCAGTGGTTTTCCCAATGAGATGTTTCACATTGCCTTCTATTTTTTCATTTGTTTGGATCTGTTTAATAGTATCTTGATTTCTCATAAAGTCACTAGCTTCCATTTGCTCCAATCTAATTCTGAAGGAATGATTCTCTTCAGTGAGCTTTTGAGATTCTTTTTCCATCTGGCAAATTCCGCTTTTTAAAGCATTCTTCTCCTCATTGGCTTTTTGAGCCTCTTTTGCCATTTGAGTTACTTTATTTTTTAAGGTGTTATTTTCTTCAGTCAGGTGGTTGACTCTCTTTTCATGATTTTCTTGCATCATTCTCATTTCTCTTCCCAATTTTTCCTCCACTTCTCTTATTTGATTTTCAAAATCCTTCTTAAGTTCCTCTATGGCCTGTAAGCAGTTCATATTTTTCTTGGAAGTTTTTGGTACAGGAATTTTGACTTCACTGTCTTCATCCTGTTCCATGCTTTGATCCTTTTTGTCCCCAAAATAGGAATCTAAGGTTTGACTGTTGTGCTTGCTTTGCTTCCTTTGCTTGCTAATGTTGACATTCAATTACTTGACTTTTGAGTTTTTTGCCACAGTAGAACTCTGCTTCCAGAGAGGAGAGCTTTGTCCCAAATCACTGGGGTTTTTACAGCTACTGGAGCTATTAGTTGTGTGCCCTCTCTGAAGCCTCCCCTGGCTCTGGCACCTAGTCACACACCCCAGGACCTCCACCCTAGACAGCAATCCAGATCCAAGCAGGTTAAAGCAAGAGCAATTACCCCTCAGAATGGTCACTTGGTCCCCCTACAATCTGCAGGCCAGGAGCTCTGAAGCAAGCACACAGTGGTGGCCACCATGCCTCAGCCACTTCTCCCTCCAGGGGCAGAGGCCAGACTGCACTCCTGGACTCCCTATTCCCAAAGTCCACACTGACATCTCACTTTGTCTTTGGCATTTATGAGTTGATAATTCTGGAAACCACCAGTGCTGCTGGTGATCCACTCTCCTCCAGCCATGGCTGGTTGGGGCTGCCCTGGGGCTAAAACTTCAGGCTCATGCAAGGCTGGGCTCTGCTCCCATTACTCTATGATGTACCCTTCCTGTCCACCTGCTGGGCTGCCTTCAGCGGGAGATTTGTTTCTGTCTGTTACTTTGTGGGTTCTGTAGCTCTAAAGTTTGTTTAGAGTCATATTTTATAAGTATTTGAGGTAGTTATTGGGGGAGCACACAGAGTTTTGTTGCTTCTACACTGCCATCTTGGCTCTGCCCCCATTTTTCAATTTTTTGCTACCACAAAAATTTGCTATTAATATTTTTGTACATGTGCTTCCTTTTCCTGGTTTTTTTTTGTTGTTGTTTTATTGGGGTTTTTTTTGGAGGGGGAAAGGCAGGGCAATTGGGGTTAAGTGACTAGCCCAAGGTCACATAGCTAGTAAGTGTTAAGTGTCTGAGGCTGGATTTGAACTCAAGTCCTCCTGACTCTAGGGCTGGTGCTCTATGCACTGCACCTCTTCGCTGTCCCATCCTTTTCCTGTTTATTTGATTTTCTTGGAGTATAGCCCCACCAGAACAGCATGGATAAACTATCTGTGCCATACCATGTTTATATGTGGGGCACCTTTTTGACTGATTATCTTCTTGGGGAAACCCTAGACCAGAGCCAAGAGTAACATTACTGTAATTAGAAATTTTGCTTGGGAAGACAGAGTGGTGGTGGTGATGAGCCCATGAATACAAGAATTGAGAAAATGATTTCCTTACAAAGAAATCAGGCTTTCCCCAAGAGTTGAACACTGAGTGAGCTTCTATGACTGGCAATGGACAGAGATTCTAACAGGTCAACAGTCCCTTTGGCCTCTGTTCTAGACTTGTTACTCTCTTTCCTTCATTCTATTGGTCTAGCCAAATTGACTTTCTTGTTGATGCTCATGTGGAAGGTGACATCTTTTCTCTCTGTGCCTTTCAACTTCTCTCTTTGGCTTTTAAAGTCTTTGCAATCTGGATCCATTTACCTTTCCATCCTTGTTCCTCCTTTTTTCTGCATTTCACATTCTAGCCATATTGGCCTTTCTTGCTGTTTCTCACATGGCACACTCCTCTCGGAAGTGTCTAGTGGGGCAAACTGGGGGCAGGGATGATGGAGACTACCAGTTCATCTCATGTTGGCTTCTTCCCAGTCTTTTTCTTCAGCATCTGAAGAGAGGTTGGCCTTGTCTGTCTTCCTTCTGAAAGCTGGAAGGAAGCCAGAAGCACCTGAAGCAATCTGAAGCCTGAAGAAAGTCTGAAGACCATCACAAGAAGAACTAGAGATGAGTTATCTCATCAACTCTACTCCACCAGGGCAGTATATATTTCTCTGCCAAGGAGGAGAGAGTCCCATATCAATGAACTTTGGGACTGGGGTTACTTATCTACTTCTTTGCTTCCACAAAGAAAACTGTTATGGATATTTTGATATGTATTTAACCTTTATTTCTGTATTTTGCTGCCTTACAGTATATTTCTAGTAGTGAGATTTTTGAGCAAGAAGATATGGATGGTTTAGTTACTTTTCTCTTTTTCAATAATTTATTATTTTTATTTTTTCAAGTTACAGATAAAATGATTCTATCTCACTACTACCTACCCCAGTAAACAAATTAAAAACAAACAAACCTGAAAAACAAACTCTTCAATACATATCTATGTAATCCAGTGAAACATTAGCCATGTCTGAAAATATTATCTCTTTCATGCATTTCAAGTTCATTACCTCCCATCAGGTGATTTTTACCTTTATTCTTTTGAACACTGGTTTATCATTATATTGATCAGTTCTAAATTCTTTCAAAATTGTTTATCTCTATAATATTGCATAAATTGTATATTAATGGGTTGTTCTTACTGCAGTGTATATTAATTCATAATGGTTTCCCTTGTTTCTCCTTAAATTGTCCATTTCATCATTTCTTATATTACAATGTTGCATTGTTTTCCTTCACATTTGTAGAAAACAATTTTTTTAGCCATTATTCAAAAGAAGTACATCATTTTGGAATTTTTTGCTACTATAAAAAGAGTGCTGTAGGGCCAGCTAGGTAGCACAATGAGTTGAGTACAGGGTCTGGAATCAGAAGGACCTGAGTTCAGATGTGACCTCAAACACTTGATACACATACTAGCTGTGTGACCTTGGACAAGTCACTTAATCCCATTTGCCTTGCCTTCCCCCTTCCAAACAAGAAAAAGAGTGCTATATATATATTTGCACATATAGATCCCTTTCCTTATTCTTTGATTTCTTTGTGGCATAGGCCTAGTAGTGATATTGCTGGGTCAAAGGGTATGCAGAATTTGATAACTTTCTGGCATAGTTCCAAATTGTTTTCCAGAATGGGTCAGTTTACAACTCTACCAGCAGTGCATTAGTGTACCTATTTTTCCAAATTCCTTCCAGCAATTGTCACTTTCCTTTTCTGTCGTATTAACTGATCTAAATGAAGACTAGAGAAGTTAGAGCAGAAAATAGAGAGGCCCTCTATTGATAGAGGTTCTCTGAAAAAAAAAAGTCAAAATTGGAATGCAACAATGCAGAGATAGAAAAAGTAATGGGACAAATTTGTTTTAAAAGACCGTAATAACAACAATAACTAGCATCTATGTGGAACTTCAGGGTTTGCAAAGCACTTTAGAAATATCTTTTTTGTCCTCACAGCAGCAACCCTGAAGGGTATTATCATCCCTATTTTACAGATGAGAAAACAGTAGCAGATAAAGACTAAGTAACTTGCCTAGTATCACACAGCTAGAAAGTATACGATATCAGACTCAACCTCATGTCTTTCTGATTCCAGGTCTAGCATTCTATGTACTGCAGCATTTACTGTATGAGAGCTCCCAGGACAAGAGATGCTAAACAACATACTGTAAAAAGAGATAAGCAAGGAAATTATGCTTTCCTCAAAGGGACCATATCAATACTTTATATATATTTATCTACTAACAGAGCATCTAAATACTTATAGGGAAAGTTAATCAAATAGGAGAGGTAATTAGGCATTCATATGGGAAACACAGAGGGTCTGGGAGTGCCTTATGTCTCATGGTGTAGTGGTCTTTTTCTCTTTTTTTTTTTAATTATTTAAATCAGTTTTATTTAAAGAATTTCCAACATTGACAAATCTTCTAAAAAGCATCCAAGCACAGAACACAGAACTGCAGCAAACAGCATTCTTAGAGGTATCTTACAGACATTAGAACTTCCACCCTTCTTTGAGACACACCCTGAGCTCACTGGTGGACTCTGCTTCAAAGAAACCCTGCAAAGCACACCACAAGCTCAGTCAATGTTCCCAGTCACAGCCCCCATCATCTTCAGGTCACATTACCACACTTACATATCAGTAACAGAAAAGAACACACACCATACAGCATTCACAGCAGTTGATATAAGGGGAAAAATACAAATAATTCATTTCACTTAACACATTCAACTAGTTGGTTAACTAGGAAGAGAACTCACTTAAAAGTCTTCCAACACATGTGGATGTCCTTTGAATGCAAGAAACATTCGTACATTACTGGCTATCATTGCTCTCTGCACACTCTCTCACCAAAGCCACAGGATCGAGAGACACATCTTGCCAAGTTCAATGCACCACCAAGTCTCTGCACGCGCTCTCTCCTGTTTCTCGCTCATACCATCTTCTCATGCCCCGGCACCACCATCAATCCCACACAAGGTTTCAGAAGTTCAAACAGCCTTCTGGTTCCATATCACAGTCTTGCGTTCATAGTGTTGAAACGACTCCATGAAATAAAGAGTAGCGGATAAAAATGGGACACCCACTGTCAAAGACGCAGCATGTGCAGGGTGAGGAAGTATTCTTGAATGAGAAAGCATGTAGACAGAAGTATTCCTATGGCGGAATATTTACAGCACTACTTTCAATGAAGTGCTTCTTCCATAAACATTTGAAATGAGATGAACTGCAGAGATTAAATGAAGCCTTCATATCGTACTTCAGTATATGAGGAGAGACAGTGTTAAAAAACAAAATGAAAACAAAACGAAACAAAATAACCAACATCATGACACCATGTTCTCCAAATTGGAGATTTTTCTAAGGAAAAATCTGTATGGTGGGGATCAAATTAAAACAAGGAGAATGTAGTTCTGACTAATGGTTTCCATTTTGAACATGCAAAGAAATTCACTTGACAAGAAGTCCAAGGATAAAATATCACAGGAGAAATCTTTTTTTATAATCAATTGTAGTGTGTTAGTTTTACCCATCAGGCAAATAGCAGTTCACTTTCAACCATTCAGTATTTCAACCCTTTATGTAACAAAACTTATAAAATTCCTTTTTTTTCCTCTTTTCCTAAAGAAAAATGTCAAAAATACTGCTGAATATACTGCACACAGAACAAACTGATTCTGAAATTTTTAGTACGTATGTATTTTACAATATACTTACCATGAGTTTAGAAAAATTTAATTCCCACCATAGTTATCAGAACTGTCTACATTCCCCAACCTGATGATTTGGAATCCATGCTTGAACCAAAGCCTCCATTAAACCCACTGCCTGACCCTGCATTTGATGCGAAACCCCAACCAATCGCTGCACCAGAGTTAGAGCCACTATATGAGTTATTGCCAGAACCAAAGGCCTGGTTGGGCTCCCTCTGCATGTTGCCTTGACTCTGGTTGTTGCCTGATGGGCCTGACTGGTTCTGCTGACTAGCCAACATGCCCATCATCCCCCAGCTGCTCTGTAGTGCTGCCTGGGCTGCAGCCATCATAGCAGGGTTGATGCTGAACGCACCAAAATTCATCCCTCCACCCATGTTACTACCTTGGTTGTTGCCCAAACCAGCTCCACCCCCTCTACTGTTACCAAACCCACCCTGATTTCCAAAGCCGCCTGGGTTATCACCAAATCTTCCACTTCTTTCTAACTGCCTATTGCTGTTGTGCTTAGGTTCAGCCTTGGATATATGTACGCTGATTCCTTTAATGATCAAGTCCTCTCCGCAAAGAGACTGGGCAACCTGATCATCTCCAAATGTGACAAAGGCAAAGGCCCTGAATGGTTTGGGAATGAAGACATCTACCACTTCTCCATACTGGCAAAAAAACTGCCTCAATTCATCAGCTGTCATGTCCTCTGTACAGCGCCCAACAAAGACTTTTCTGCTTCTCAAAGGCTCATCTGGGCTTTGCTTGGAATTAGGAAGTTTACAGTCACACCACCGGCCATCTATCATGTGGCGCTGGGACATCACTTTCACTTGTGAAAGTGAAACTTTCTCCGTGAAACGAACAAAACCAAATCCTTTCGAATGACCAGTTTTAATGTCTTTCTTGACCTGTACCATAAGGACTTCTCCAAAAGTGCTAAAATATTCTTTTAAATCCTGTTCAGTTGTTCTCCAGGGAAGACCTAAGACTATTAAATCAGAGGTCTTCTGCACAGCTCTTTTCACTTTGACTGCTGATGAGTCATCTGTTTCATCCATTTTCCTTTTGTTATCTTTTGGATAGTTGACAACATATACCAGATTTCCCCAGCCAGCATCTGGAGCATGAAGAATTCCTTCTACGAGGCGCACACCCCTCATACACTGAGACACTGGATTCCGGTAGCGAAGTCCACATGCCCCTGGAAACTGGGCTCATCATTTTCATCTTCTGTTACCCGAATGTATTCAGACATCTTTAGTTAATGTTCCTCCCGGCCCCTGATAACAGCCCCTCCTCAAGCCAAAGCCTCAGAGATCGGGATGTCAAGCGAGCACAAACTGATCCTCCGGCTGGGCCCTGCGCAGGCCGAGGCCCGCGGGCTGCACGCGGGCCGGAGCCGGCCGGTAACCATGGTCACAGGCGCAGCCGTCTTTTTCTCTTTTTGTGTAGCTCCAGAAAATTTTCTTTGGGCCAGCTCATCAGTAATGGACGAGTTGGAAGCATGGCTAGAAGCAGGCTCGCCAAGCCTCTGTGTTTTGTATTGGAATCAGGCAGGGAATATTGAGCATGCTCTGTATGACCCACCAGGAAGGGCAAATCCAAGCACGTTCTAAGGAGTGGATCCTCATTGGCTAGTCCTCCACATGTACAGGCCATCTAGGTGATATAGTGGATAAAATGCCATCCCTGGAGTCAGGAAGACCTGAGTTAGACATGACTAGTCAATGATTGGGGCAGCTAGGTGGCACAGCAGATAGAGTGTCAGAAGACTTATCTTCAAGGAAGGGGAGGGACTGAGGGACCGGAGGAGTGGAGGACCTGGGAGCCTGGAGAGGGAGATACCACCAGCACCAGGTCCAGTCATCCTCTGTCCCCTCTCATCCCTGCTCAGTCCTGGGAGCCATGGGTAGCTTGAGGCAGTGCTTCCAGAGGTTTCTGGATCAGAAAAATATTGTCACCGATGTCCTGGGGAAGCTGGAGGAGGTCTCTGGTATCAGAAAGTACTACCTGGCTACAGTTTCCATTGCTTTTGTGGCCCTCTATCTCATTTTTGGCTATGGTGCCTCCCTGCTCTACAATCTTATCGGATTCATCTACCCAGTATATGCCTCCATCATGAAAGCCCCAACAAAGATGATGATAGCATCTGGCTACTGGTGGTATATAGCATATTTGACCTGGCCAAGTTCTTCTCTGACACCTTCCTTTTCTGGTTTCCCATCTACTATGCAGGAAAGTGTGCCTTCTTTTTATGGTGCATGCTTCCAGTGGCCTGCAATGGCTCTCAGATCCTGTACCATCGCCTGATCTGCCCCATCTTCCTGAGGTACCAGGCTTCCATGGACAGCCTGGTGACTGACCTGAGTGGACAAGCCCTAGACACAGAAGTCCATCTGACCCGGGAAGCAACCAAGGCAGGCATGATTCACCCCCAGAAGAATAGGTGAAGAGATCAGTCCTGAGCCAGAAGCTTCGAATGACTGGACACCCTCCTCCCAGCGCCCTCAGCATCAAGGGACCCTGGCCCCAGATCCTGGCTTGTGTCTAAGCAGCTGACCCCTTCCAGCTGTATGGTTCCACCCAACCTCCACCCTCTTGGGCCTTAGGGCATTAAAGAAGTCTCCCTAGTCTGGGAGGTGGGATGGGCATGGGGGGACCTCTGCCCATTTAGGATCCACCAACATCTGCTAAGGGGCCCTGCTGGCACTCGGACTGTTCTAAGTATACCATTAACCATCTGCCTCTGGCCCCCACCACTGGCCTCCCACAGGACTCTTGATGTGTCCTGGCCATTCCAGCTGCCTATGTATTAAAAAAAAAAAAATAGTCCTACACAGGCAAAAAAAAAAAAAAAAGACTTATCTTCCTGAGTTCAAATGTGACCTCAGACACTTAGTCAGCTGTGTGACCCTAGACCAGTCACTTAACCCTGTCTGCCTCAGTTCCTCATCTGTAAAATGAGCTGGAGAAAGAAATGGCAAATCACTACAGTATCTTTGCCAAGAAAACCCCAGATGGGGTCGCAAAGAGTCAGACTGAAACAATTGAACAACAACTCCATGTACACAGACTGATTTCTATTTTTTAACCAGCACCAAATAATTTTGATTAGTACTACTTTGTAACATTGTTTCAGATCTTCTAGGCCTCCTTCCCAAGAGTTCAAACACCACCTTTTATACGAAGTCTCTTCTGATCCTATCAATTACTAGTCTCATTCCTCTCCAACCTCAATATAATTACTTTGTATGTATTCTGAATATACTTTTATAATAGTCCTGGCAAGGTTTCCATTGACTGCCCTGTAAGGGGAGTCCTAAATCAGTAAAGACCATGGGAGGGGAGGGAAGGTAGGTGAATAGAGCACTGACCCTGGAGTCAGGAGTGAGTTCAAATGTGGTCTCAGACACTTAACACACTTACTAACTGTGTGACCTTGGGCTCAACCCCAATAGCCTTGTCTTCCTTCCTCAAAACAAAACAAAACAAAACAAAAACAAAAATCAGGCCATGGGAGTTGGGTTTTTTCCAGCTTGGGAAGAGAAGACTCTCAGTCTCAGATTGGAGAGTGAAGTTTTCCAGTACAATGGTAGTTTTTTCAAATCTCTCTAGAGAGGGATAAAGGAAAAGTGTGGGAGTGAGAATTAGAAGGAGGCAGTAGGCAGGAGCAGTGAGAAGCAGGGGCAGCAGCAGCAGCAGATGGAGAACACTTCCCAAGAGACTGACTGAGCCTTGTAGCAATGAGAAATTTTCTTTTCCCTGCCTTGAAACGTCTCTTATAAAGAGAATCCAACAAAGGGTAACTGAATTCTGATGTCTTAGAGAAACTACTGAGAAGAATAGTGAATCTATGCCATTCTTTTTTTTTCCTCTTTTGTTTTATCACCTGGTGCAAGAGACAGAAGGGTTCATTATTTAAGGATCTTTTTTTTTTGCCATTTAAAAGTTTTGCATATTGGTTATTCATATTATTAAAATAATGGTTTGCTGGATAAGGTGAAAATTAATTGCATCTTGAAATTGTTGTTGTTGTCTCAGACAAACTGGGGCCTGGGAAATGACCTAAATTTACAAAGGCCAAGGTCATCCACTGCATGTTTTTGCTAAAGAAAGTGTGATGAGAGAGAGGGAAAAGTTATGTGGATAACTGATTACACTCGATTCAGCTAGCTGGGAGATAAACTCTCCCTGCCTAGCAATCAATAGGTTCCATGGAAACATGGAGCATTTTATTACTTTTATTTTTAAGGGTTTTATTTGGTTTCGGGGTTATTGTTTTTTTGGAGGAGGGAAGGCAAGGCAATTCAGATTAAATTACTTGCCCAAGGTCACACAGCTAATTGTGTCGTGTCTGAAACCAGATTTGAACTCAGGTCCACTTAACTTCAGGGTCAGTGCTCTATTCACTGTACCACCTAGCTTGTTTCATTTTTTGCAGAGAAAGGAAGCCATGTAGAACTGGAATCAGTCAATAGTTGTTGACTAATTGAATATAGTCCTTGTGGCCAAGCTATTTTCTTCCCTGAAAATCTTCTTATACTTATAAGAAAAAATTCTTATACAGAATTACTGTTTTCTTCTAGGTTTTTCTCTTTGTTTCCCTCTTTAGAGGCAGCTAGATGGTACAGTAGATAGAGAGCTAGGCCGGGAATCAGAAAGATCTGAGTTCAAATCCAACCTCATTCCTATTCTTCAAGCCTGGTCTAGAAATCAAAATACCCTTCTCAGGAAGTCTTCCAAACAACTGCTTATTTCCGTAATCTGCCTTTAATTCTATTTGATGAGTACTTTGCCTTTTGTTTGAAACAGGGATAAAAATGCCATCTGTACCTCCTAAGGTCTTCAGTTTCTTGCCCAAGATTTTAAAATCTTCAATAATGCTTTCTAGGTCCCATCTAGCAGTATCATTGTACCCATGGGACTCATCAGAAGTAGAGAGAAGTCATCCTCTTTGACAAATCTCAGAGGGTTGTCAATCCCAATTTGGATAACTGACTAGGGGAGACAGCAGACTTCTCCACAGGTCAACAAATAGAAGCTACTTTTTTATGAATCAAAATATAATCTCCAACCATAACTACCTATCTATTCTTCTTACCCTTAGCAATCACCTCTCACTTGCCAACACCTATGGAACTATATCATTCCTTATAGGAAATGTAGCTACTTCTCCAGAGAACAGTTACCTCCTCTTTGGTAAGAGATATGGCCCTTTATCTCAGAAGCCCCCCTTTGACTTAAAGAGTCCTTTGTACTTTGGGGACCTCTCAGATCTTTAGTTCTTTGGGGGTTTTTTTGTATGTTTTTTGCTTTTTGGATTGGGGCCAGACTATCTGAGGACAGATTTTAATTTAGGTCCTTCTGACTTCAGGGCCAGGGCTCTATTCACTGTGCCACCTAGCTGCCCCTTTTTGTTTTGTTTTGTTTTTTGATTTCTAGTTTTTTTATCCTCACTGAGGACCTGGGAGCTTCATTATCAGTAAGTCCTACAAGGGTAGCTGCCAGGTCTCTTTACAAGTACAGAGGTAGGTTCATAACAATTTTATTTATAAAATAAAGGATCACATGCAAGATTTTAATAGTCAAGAGTACGCCAAAGGGCTATCCTCTACCAAACTACCTGAACAACCTTGTATTTGGGGCAGAGAGACTTCAAAGAAGGCTCACTTCATCCTTCCTTTTGAAAGGGAATTTTAGGAATACTGAACAACTTAAGAACTTTGATCAATGTCCTGACAAACCATGATTGCAGAAGATGGATGATAAAGCATGCTACCTCCTCCTGACAAGGATGGACTTGGGATGTAGAAGGAGACTTATTTTGGATACAGTCAGTGTAAGAATTTATTTTGCTTGACTATGCATATTTGTCATAACATTTTGTTTTTCTTTTTCAATGAAGGAGAGATAGAGGGGAGAGAAAACAGATTTTGGTAATTAAAAAAAGTAAAATTAAACAAAAAAAGTCTAATACCAAGAAAAAGAAAGGAAGGCAAGAAAAGAAAAAGGAAATTAAAAGAAAGAAAAAAGAAAATATCCTTGACTGTTTGTTCCTACAGATGAATTTTGATACTTTTTTCTAGCTCTATAAAATAATTTTTAGAAGTAGAAATGGATAGCTCTATAAAATAATTTTTTTAAATTTTTTTTTTCTCTTTTGGCAGACTTCTTTATTTCACATTAACAGTGTGTACATTATAGAAATGGTATTCTACCTAAATTGTTTTTTTTAAGCAATTGGGGTTAAATAACTTGTCAAGGTTACACAGCCAGTTATTTCTGGGTGTGGTGCTAAGTATCTGAGCCCGGATTTGATCCCCCAGGTCATCCCGACATTGGGGCCGGTGCTTTTACTTGCTGAGCCACCTGGCCGCCCCTAAGCAATATATGCATGTCTATATAGGAGGGTATATGGGCATATGAATATATATGTGAATGTGTGTATATATGTGTACAGGTATACGTAGATAGAGGGCCCAGGACCAACTGAATAGGAAGGGAGGATACTTAAAACGTGAAATGAAGAGGTGAGAGAGGAATATAATGAAAGGAGATGGGGAGAGACAGAATGGGGTAAACTATCTCACATAGAAGAGGCAAGGGAAAATGGTTACAATGGAGGGGAAGAACAAGAAGGCAAAAGAGAATGGATCAACCTTATACTCATTGAATTTGGTTTAGGGAGGGAATGACATACACATTAACTAGGGTATCTCACCCTACAGGAGAGTAGGGGGGAAGGGGATGATAGGGGGATGATGGAAGGGAGGGCAGGTTGGGGGGAAGGGAAGTTGGAAGCACCCACTTTTGAAAAGGGAAAGGGTCAAAGCAGAGAGTAGAACAAGTGGGAGGTGGGATAGGAGGGAGGGAAATATAGTCAGTCTTTTACAATATATCCACTATGGAAATGTTTTGCATAGCTACACATGTACAACCTATACTGAATTGCTTATCTTTCCAGTAAGGGTGGGTGACAAGGGGGAAAGGGAATGAATCTGGAATTCAAAGTTTTAAAATCAATATGTTTGAAATATATATATATATATATACTCTTATTAATATTATTTTACATGTAAATAGGAAATAATATATACAGGCACTGGGGCATAAAGATCTACTGTGCCCTACTGGAAAGTCAGACTGGGTATGGGAGAAGATATGGGAGAGAGCAGATTGGAGAAGGGGATATCCAGTGGGATTGCTATTTTGGGGTGGTGGGTAGGGGAAAAACAGGGAGAAAATTTGTAACTCAAAATCTTGTGGAAATGAATGATGTAAACTACAAGTTAATAAAGCATTTGATTAAAATAATAATAATAATAAAGGATAATCATTAAAGGAGAAAAAAAAGAATGTTCAAAGTTTAACCTTGTTTAATCCCTTATGATTTCTCACTCATTTTTACCTTTTTATGCTTCTTGAGTCTTATATTTGAATATCAAAATTTCCCCTCAGTCCTTGTTTTTTTATCAGGATTACTTGAAATCCTCCATTTTATTAAATGTCCATTCCCCCCTCCCAAAAAAACCCACTCCCTGTAGATTATATTCAGCTTTGCTGGATCATTTATTCTTGGTTATAACTCTAGCTCCTTTACCTTCTGGAATATCTATCTCAAGTCCTTCATTTCTTTGTTGTGGTAGCTACTAAAACTCATGTGATCCTTGATACTTTAATTCTTTCTTTCTGGATGCTTGCAGTATTGTGAATTTGATCTAGGAGTTCTGGATTTTGGCTAAAATATTCCTAGGAGTTTTCATTTGGGGATTTTTTTTCAGGAGGTGACAAGTGGATTCTTTCAATTTCTATTTTGCCTTCTGATCCTAGTGTATTTGAGCAGTTTTCCTTTACAATTTCTTGAAATATGACATCTCTCTTTTTATTTGTAATTTTCAGTAGTCCAATGACTCTAAAATTATCTCTCTTCAATATATTTTCCAGGTCAGTTGTTTTTCCTATAAGACATTTCACATTCTTTTTTATTTTTTCAGTTTTTTGACTTGTTAAAAATTGCTTCTTGATGTCTCATGGACTCACTAGCTTCCACTTGGCTAATTCTAATTTTTAAGGAGTTATTTTCTTTAGTACTGTTTTGTACTTCTTTTATTAAACTGTCAATTCCCTTTTCATAATTTTCTTGCATAGCTCTCATTTATTTTTCCTATTTTTTTCCTTTACTACTTTTATTTGGTTTTAAAATAATTTTCTGCTTTTTTAAAAAAGTTCTTCTGGGAATTCTTATTGGGTTTGAGTCCAATCTGAATTTTTCTTTAAAGCTTTACTTGTAGATGTTTTCTACCCTGTCTTCTGTGTTTGTG
The DNA here is from genome assembly GCF_028583685.1 of Petaurus breviceps papuanus. Taxonomy (NCBI): domain Eukaryota; kingdom Metazoa; phylum Chordata; class Mammalia; order Diprotodontia; family Petauridae; genus Petaurus; species Petaurus breviceps. Next base: position 26,853,354 of record NW_027187380.1, on the reverse strand, counting down.
TCTTGAACTTCCTTATCACTTTTTATGGTCAGATTATTTTTTTGTTTGTTCATTTTTCCAGTCTACTTCTTAATTTTATATTTTTTGTTAAAATTGAGCTCTGTTCACCTTCAAAGGGTGAGGCAACATCTGGCCTGATTGTCCTTTTATGTCCTGCTGTTTTCACAGCTAAGCTGGGATCCTGCAAGTTTTCACTTCTCCTAAAGTGGTATAATATGGGGAGAAGTCTGTTTTCTACTGCTTTGTCTGAGCTATACAAGTTCCTGACCTAGGTTTGGCTCACTTTCCTGTGAGCAGTTGAGTTTCTGTAGATTGCTGCTAGACTCAGTTGTTGTTATCCCACTGGAAATTTCTGTAGGTTCAGAGCAACTGAACTTCTGGTTCCCTTTTGGTTTAGTCTGCTAACCTGGTTTAATCCACTGCAGGCTTATATGTGGACTAAAAGTTAGAACTGAGTCCCTGCTCTTTTTTTACCTCAGAGCCAAACAGCTGCATTTCTGCATCTTGATCTTTGCCCTTTACCCAGATAGGAACCCTGCTCCCTTGCACTCCTCTCCACCTTGGAACTATGACCCATGACTGAGTAATGGGTGACAGAGCTGCCAAATGGTACTGTGCCTGTTCTCAGTGCTGGCATAAGGTCCCCTAGGATCTCTTCCTGCCCAGGTGTTTTCTGCCCTGGTGTTCAGTCCCATTACTATTTCTGGGCACTGAAATGCTCCCCATAGCTTCCACCACTGAGATCCTAGCCAGCCCTGGCCCCAGCATCTGTAAGCTGCCCTGAGCTGAAAAATTGCTGCAATTTTGGGGGGCTTTTCTGATCAGAGTTCAGTCTAATGTGCTTCCTAGGTTGTGGTGGAGGAGCCAAGACAAAAATGCTAACTCTTCCTCTGCTATCTTGACTCCATCTTTCCATCCCCATTGCCCTTTTCTAGGCAGACCTCTCCAAACATCCAAGATCACTGCTTCTCATCATATTCTGGGTGCCTGCACTCCCTTTTAACCACTAGTGACTTAGGATAGTTCTCTGCAGGTCTTGCTTGATATTTGCTATTCTCCAGAGCCTCTCCTCTATCCCCTCAGCTTTTAGCACTGCTGTGGCTTAGTCCCTTTGCAGGCTTCTGCAGTCCCACCACTCTCCAGCAGATGGCATTTGTCACCTTGTTTCCAGATGCCTAGCAAGTGGCCTGAGAGAATACTCTGCCTCCCTGAGTGTCTATAATTCACAAACACCTGGAATCAGAATGCTCTGTCTTTTGAATTGTGTGTTGGGGGCTGTGACTAACACTAGCCTGATCATCTTAATGATGTTAAAGAACAGGGCTTTTGTTCTGGTCTTAAAGACTTCTTCTAATGAAAGGGATGGGCACCAAGCTAAGAATATTAACAATATCTTCTTAATGAGTTATGTACTTGTTGACTCCTTGCCATTTCATTAAGAATGTTCCACTGAGTTCTTCCTAATCTAAGGCTGAGCTGGGCCCTTGATTTTGGACCTGTAAGACAGAGCAGATGGAACTGAAGAAGAGAGCAGAGATCAGAGGGAAATAATAGACAGAGACTAGTAGTCAGAGAATAAGTGGGGGTTCCTGAGGGAGGGGAAGCCAGTCTATCTGAATAATGCTTCCTCTGGGAAGTGTTTGGGACCAGGGGTGAGCCTCTCTGGAAGCAGCAATGGAGCATTGACAAGTCCTAAACCCAGTCTGTGCTAGGAGGTGGGAAGGGAAGTAAAGCACAACACTGAGTTCCTAGGGCCAATGTCCTGGAAAGAAAAGAAGAGAAGCTATTGAATTAAGTTTCATGGGGAGCAGAGGAAAAAGCAGGCATACCTGCGGTTGTAAGAACAACAAGAGACTGTGGGAAAATGTGATAAAGCAAATGCAGATCTTCTCTGTAACTGTTACTATGAGTTACTTGGATTGTGCAGATCTTATTGAAAGAGGATTGGCCCTAAAGCAATCCCCAAGTGAAATATTTCCTTGGAGGGAAGGTCCAACCTTAGATTAGCACTGTAAACCTGAAGGATTGGAATATGTCTTTGAGGGAAATTAAGGCCCATTCTAAAAGATAGGGTCATCTCTCAACTGTTTTCTTTCTAAAGCAGGGATTCTTTACCTGGGATCTACCTACAGACTTCCAAGTAGGTCCATGGATAGATTTACAGGGAATCTATGAACCTGAATGGAAAAAATGTACCTCTTTTTTGTTGTTGTTATTTTGTTAACCTCTAACTGAAATTTGACATTTCCTTTAATTATTTTTTTTTAAAGCAATCGGGGTTAAGTAACTTGCTCAAGGTTACACGGCCAATTATTTCTGGGTGTGGTGCTAAGTATCTGAGCCCGGATTTGATCCCCAGGTCATCCCGACACTGAAGCCGGTGCTCTTACTTGCTGTGCTACCTGGCCACCCCTCCTTTAATTATTTTAAAACATTTTTCTGGGAAGACCTTCATCAGACTGGAAAAGGACTTCATGAAACAACAAAGTTAAAAATCTTCACTCTAGAGCAGTCTTAAACTGAGTTGACACTATAGGTTTGCTGTGCCATGCCATTTTCTAGGAGAATTGGTGCTTACAGAGCAAAGGCAAATTGTCTTGTTTTTTGTATTCTTTCTTTGGTGAAATAAAGGCTGTGCATCTAGCATGCATTGTTAGTTTGAGTGTTTGTATAGGAGATACTCCTGAAACGTGAAGTTGAAAAGAAAATAATTGATAGACAGCAGAAGAATTCACTTTGCTTATAAAACCATACTGAAAGATTAAGCACCAAGGCATCAAGATCCCTTCAGCTCCTTCTGAGCCACAAGTATCATCCAAAGTCCTGCTCTATTTGGATCATTTAGGCTACAGAGGGCAGACTATGGAGGAAAGGGGTGCTATGGGCTTAGTATTGGTGTGTACCTGTTCAGTAACCTCTAGACATGTAACTGTGGGTAGGGTCAAATGAAAACTCTTAGAGTTACCTGAGTCATTCCATATAGTTAATACTATACCATACTGGAACCTCAGGAGGGATCATGAAAGATATTCCTCCTGTAGTGATGGAAATGAAAGAAACTGGAGTACTTTGTTATACGAGATTCCTTTACAACAATTCTGTTACTGTGAAGAAGGCAGGTGATACCTAGCAAGTTACAGTTGACCACAGGTAGTTGAATGCAAGTCATCATGCCTATCTTTACATCTATCCCTGATCTCTTCAATGTTGTAGACCAGTAACCCAGGCCTAGGTTGAATGATATGGGGCTATCATCCTGGCCAATGCTTTTTTCTGTATCTCTGTAGTTGAAATTAGTCAGGAACAATTTGCTTTCACATGAGGAGTTCGATATACCTTTACCATTCTTTCCCAGGATTGCAAGAACTCTCCTTTATTGTTCAGTGATTTCAGTCATGTCCAACTTGCTGTGACCCCATTTGGGGTTTTCTTGGAGTGGTTTGCCATTTTCTTCTCCAGCTCATTTTACAGATGAAGAAACTGAGGAAAACATGGTTAAGTGACTTGCCTAGGGTCACACACCTAGTAAATGTCTGAGGCCAGATTTGAAGTCACAAAGATTTTTTTTTAATAATTATTTTATTTTGAACTTAAAAAAGCATTTCTATAACATAGTAGAATAGGAAAAAAGGATTATTGTACATGAAACTGCCTATCTATTATGAAAAATTTGCTATTCTTTTAAAATATATAATAAAGTTATCATGTAACTTTCTTTTTTTCCCCTTTTTTCTTCCCTCCCCCTCCCTGCCCTAGAGATGGCTACCATTATGCACAAATGTGTGTGTGTGTGTGTGTGTGTGTGTGTAAAACCATTCTATACATACTTCTATCTATCAGTTCTTTAGATGAAGATAGTGTCTTCCTTCATATGTCCTTTGTAGTTAATTTGGGTATTTATAATAGCTAAAATTACTTATTCACTCAAAGTTGTTCTTAAAACAATATTGGTATTACTGCATGCAATGTTCTCAGTTCTGCTAATTTTGCTCTTCATTATTTTGTGTTGTCTATCCATGTTTTTCTAAGATCATTGAATTCATCATTTTCTATAGCATAATAATATTTCATCATAATCATATACCACAATTTGTACAGTTATTCCCCAACTGATTGGCATCCCCATAATTTCCAACTTTTTGCTACCAGAAAAAGAGCTGCTATAAATATTTTAGAACATATAGATTCTTTTCCCTTTTCCCTAATCATCTTGGGAAACAGACCTAGTAGTGGTGTTGCTGGGTCAAAGAGTATAAGCAGTTTAATAATTCTTTGGGCATAATTCCAGATTGCTCTTAAAAATTCTTAGATTAGCTCACAGTTCCAGCAACAATGAATTAATGTCCTGATTTTTCCACATCCACTCCAACATTTGTTGCTTTCCCCTGCAATCATTTTAGCCCATGTGATAGGTGTAAAATATCTCAAGTTTGTTTTAATTTGTGTTTCTCTAATTGATAATGGTCTAGAGCATTTTTTCATAAGACTACAAATTGCTTTATTTCTTTATTGGAAAGTTGCCTTTTCATATCCTTTGACCATTTATCAATTCTTTATTTATTTGGAATTTGAGAACTTTATCTGAGAATCTGTCTATAAAATTTCCCCCCTTCTCCAATTTTCTACTTTTCTTCTCATCTTGGCTACATTCGTTTTATTTGTACAAAACCTTTTAAATTTAATGTAACTGAAATTATCCATTTTATACCTCACTCTGCTCTCTCTTGTTTATTAATAAATTGTTGCCTATCCATAAGTCTGATAGGTAATATATTCCATCTTCTTCAAATTTTCTTGTAATCTCTTATATCTAGGTCACGTATCCATTTTGACCTTATCTTGACAAATATCTTATAGATATTGGTCTATGTCCAACTTCTGTCAGACTGATTTCCAATTTTCCTGATAAATTTTTACCAAATAATGAATTTTTATCCCCCAAACCTAAGTCTTTATACATGTCATATACAAGGTTACTGTATTTATCTGTTGCTATAAATTGTATGTCTACTCTGTTCCATGGTTCTACATTTTACTTTTTAACCAGTACCAGATACTTTTAATAATTACAGTCTTATAATATAGTTTAAGATCTGGTACTGCTAAACATCCTTCCTTTACATTTTTTTATTAGTTCCTCTGATATTTGTGACATTTTGTTCTAAGATGAGTCTTGCTGACCCTAGACCTGGCACTCTATCCATTGTGCCACCTCATTGCCCCTTCATCCTGCCACATGAAGTGGACAGAGACAAGAAAGAGGCTTTCCTTTCTGAGGGAATTGGTGTAAGCCACTATTGATGACATAATATTGACCAGAACAAATGAGGCCACAGTGACAGAGGCCCTAGATCAGATGGTGACATGCATGAGAGATAAGGGGTGGGAAATCAACCCTAAGAAAATCCAGAGTCTAGTCTGCTTAGTCAGGTTGTAGGGAATACTGTGGATTCCCTCCCAAAAGCCCAGAGGATTCCAGCACATTCTGGAATAAGCTAGTAACACTTGTTTCCAAGATTTAAGAAGGAAGCCTAGAGATTTACTGGACTATTTAGATTTCTGAAAACCTACATTCTCCACCTGGATATCCTAATGGATCCCATTTACCAAGTCACCCACAAATCAATGTATGTCAAGTGGGGCCTAGAACAGGTTAAAACCCTGGAAGATGTAGACTGGCCAGCAGTCTCTCCCCTTGAGCCTTCATGACCTTTCAAGGCTCATGTTTCTGGAGGTTCATGTTCTCTGCTCATTAAGACTAGATGGGGTGGAGTCTTTGGAAAGTATGAAGGTATGGCCAGAATAGGCTTTGAAAGGCTCCTGGAGCTCCAGGCTCACCAGGGCGGTCACTTACTATACTGTTTTTGAAATGCAGTTTCTTGCCTCAATGGGTCTAGTTGCTACTGAGCAGAAGACACAGTGTCACACAATCACCCTTCGTCCAGCATTGCTTACTATGTATAGGGTGAGACAAAGTGGAGCCTTTAGCAAGATGGTAAGAGAACAGGAGGCTTCTATTACTAAATGGAAATTGTGTATTAGAAATGATGCTTGCCTGGGTCCCTCTGGTATTAGTGCTTTTCACAAACAAGTGGAGACTATTCCAGGGACAGGCCTCTAGTTCAGACTCTAGAACCCTGCCTCCTCCACTGGCCCAGTGGGCTCCAATCTATAAGGACCTGGCTTCTGAGGAATGTCTTTCTACCTGGTTTCTAATGATTCCATGCACTATATGAGAGTCAGGCACAACTGGACTTCAGCAATCACAAACTGGTCAAGTTCTTCCAGATGACTGAGCTCCAGGCTGCATGGCTGGCTTTGAAGCCATGTGAGAAGGCTTTGAAGAATGGAGCAGAGAAGATCTTCATCTATATAAGTTCCTAGACAGTGACCATGGTTCTGGACAAGAGGTCTAGGGCCTGTAGCACACAGGATGGACAATCAAAGGCTCTCCTCTCTGGGATCAGTACCAATGGAAGAATTTTGCTTATGCCTCTCACTGTATATAGTTGTTTGTGGGGCATGTCAGTACCCATCAGAGACATATGCTAAAAAACCAAACAAACCAGGTTGGAGTTGCTATAAGGAAAACAGAGGCTGGGGAGTAGATCCAGTGTCAGTTTGGACATTTGGGTGGTGATGTCATTCTGTGCTGGGCACAGACCATATGATCCCTGTCACTAAGGAAAAGACAGCTGACCCAAGTGGCCTTCAACCTGTCCACCAATTGGCAAAATTAACTCTTCCAGCTGAAGAAGGTTGCCCCTACTAATGAAGTTGCATCATTATTATCTGACTACCCACATTATGTGTCCAACCTTCTAAAAGCTGAGTCTTTGAAAAATCAAATTATTTCTTGGATCCAGTCTCCAGGAAGGCTTACCTGATAAGAATGGTCTGTTTTTGGACATATTTCTGTCTGATCTTTTCCAGTCCTTCCTTAAGCTTCAAAATCCTTACCCTCTCAGGGGCTCCACAGAGAAGTAGCTGAGGTACCTCTCAATTGGCAGACCTCTTTTCCTTTCGGATGGCTCAGGGGACTCCTTCCCAGAAAAGGCTTGGATAACCAAAGGGTGGTATTCAGGAGGTATCTTTCTTTCTAATTGCATGAGGGAGGTGAAATTGTTGTTATATAATTATGATGAGTATGCATTTATCTGGAAGAAAAGAGATCCCTTAGCTGACTTATTCTGAGTCATTGGATGGGGATGAAGGAGAGTCCTTATTTAGCCACTGTTAAAGAAAGGGGTAGCCCTTCAGAGGCCTCTAAGGGAACAAAGATTTTTTCTTTTATCATTCCTCTGATGAATCTCTCAGAGAGGAGGAAGTATTGGTAGGTGGGGCAAGGAAAACTGAATCATTGGTGGTACAGAGAGAGAGCCTTGGTATCAAGATCCTGAGATAGTTTGTGTGCAAGAGGCTTATGACCTCTTAGTCATTTACTACAAATGACCCTGCTGTAGAATGAAGAATTAGTGATTCAGTCAGGAGCGTCCATGCAGAGGCCCTGCTGCTCCTGGAGATGCTCCTACTTATCATGACCACCTCACATCAGGAGAAAAAGAGGTGACTACTGGAAGTGACATCATCTGTGCTGGAGCTCAGATCTTCTTGGGGTTTTTCTGATTCACCATTACCACTGTGCTTTAGGAGACCCACTGTGTACGTCACATTCTTAGCATCACCCATCACATGGAACATACTGTGATACTCTGAGACCTTGCATACAGTAGGCACTTAACAAATGATAGTTGAATTAAATTGACTATTTTACCTACACCAAACCACTGTATAACCTCACAGAAGAGAGAGAGAATGCATTCTTTCCTTCAACCCTGTACTACAAAGAAAACATTTTCCCTAATTGAGGAAAGGTCACAGCACCTCCCCTGATGCCATGGTTTGGGGCAGGAGAGAAGATGGGGGTGTTTGGATTAGGGAACTGCAATGGATTACCTGGAGTTCCAATAACTTGAAACAACATTCACCTTGAAAGCCAAAAGACCAGGGTTCTAATTATAGTTCTGCTTATGATACTGTGATAGTGTGACAATCATTTACCTCTCTAGGCCTCAGATTCTTTACCTGTATAATCTGGGTTTCTAGCCAAACCTGGAGTATTTTGTAGGAGACTCTCCTCGTTGGAGGAGAAAATGTTTTGAATGGGCAAAGAGTTGGTCTGAGAGCTTAGGAGAGGAGAAGCATTCTTTATGCTTTCTTTAATAGCATACTTGGTGCCAGACTCTCTTGGGAACCAGCTCCAGACACCACACAGAGAGAGAGAGAGAGAGACTTTAGAAAGAGTACATATATAGGAGAAACCAGATCCTTAACATGTTACTTATTTCCAGCTTGCCTTCCTGGAGCCTTAGAGAAGTTTCCCCATGGGCAAGATGAGGAACTTGGTTTGAGATGAGATATCTCAGTAATAATAATAATAATAATAAGGTTTATATAGTGCTTACTATGTTCCAGGAACTGAGCTAAGTACTTCGCAATTATTGTCTTGCTTGATCCTTGCAACAACCTTGGGAGGTAGGTGCTATTATTATCGTCCCCATTTTACAGATGAGGAGACTGAGGGAAACAGAAGTTAAATGACTTGCCAGGGCCGCATTTGAACTCAGATCTTCCTGACTTCAGGCCTGGTCTTCTACCACTGCACCATCTAGTTGCCCTTGTGGTAATAATGTAATAGTTTAAGGTTTACAAAGTACTTTACAAGTAATCTCTCATTTAATTTTCACAACAACCCTGGGAAATAGGTACTATTATTATTATGCTCTTTTATCTAGATGAGGAAATCAAGGAGGTGAAGTGACTTGCCCAAGATCACACAGCTAATAAGTATCTGAAGCCATACTGGAACTCAGATCTTCTTGATTCTAGGTCCAATGCTCTATCCAATGGGGTTATTTGGATTTGCGCTGCACCCCTAAAAGGAAAAGACCATGTCTTTGAAAGCAACCCAGTCCATGAATTTTCCCAAATATTTCAGTAGCCCAAATTACTGGTACCTCTGTCACCTGGCCCTCCCCAGCTCATCTTGATTACAATTCTGGGAGGGAGATGCAATTATTAATCTCTGTTTTTACAGATTAGGAAACTGGAGGTTCAAGAAATTAAGTGACTTATCCAGGGGCATATATGGGAGGAAAAAACAAGCACTTATTAAGCACTTACTATGTATGTTCCTGACTCCATCACTTAATGGAGGAAGGGAGGAAGGAAGGAAGGAAAGGAGGGAAGAAGGGGAGGCAAGCAAAGTGTCCAGGATCATGTCCAGCACATGTCCAGGATCAAAGAGCAAGTAAATGTCTGAAGCTGCATTTGAACTCAGGTCTTTCTGGCTCTAGCTAACCTCAGTACTCTATCCACTAAACCTCTATGAAAATCTACTAAATATCTGAGGCAGGATTTGGACTCAAGTCTTCCTGACTCTAAGACTCTATCCACCATTAAACAAGATATGAGTGTACCAGCATGAAATATTTAACATCTTTGACTTTTTTAGTTTCTCAAAGACCCTGTGAAATAACAGAGAGAGGGGCGGCTAGGTGCTACAGTGAATAGAGCATCCACCCTGGAGCCAGGAGGACCTGGGTTCAAATCTGGCCTTAGACACTTAACACAAAAACTAGTTGTGTGACCTTAGGCAAGTCATTTAATTCCAATTGCCCTCCAAAAAGCACACATGTGAAAAAGAAATAACAGGGAGAATAAAATAAGTATTAACTACATAAAAATAGTAACTGACATTTATTTAGTACTTTAAAGTTTAAAAAAACAATTTACATTCCTTTTGAGCCTCACAACAATCTTATGAGGGTAGGAACTAAATAGTTATTCAATAGGTTATTCAAGTTTTGCCCATGAGGAAACTGAGGCTCAGGGAGGTGAAGTGATTTCAATCAATTAACAGGCATTTATTAAGTGCTTATTATGTACCAGGTACTGCATGAGAGAGGAGGATACAAACCAAAAATGAAAGAAGACCTGCCTTCAGTGAGCTTACATTCTACCAGGGGAGACAACATATACAAATAAATATATACAAAAAAAGAAAGGCGGGGCGGCCAGGTAGCACAGGGAGTAAGAGCACCGGCCCCAGTGTTGGGATGATCTGGGGATCAAATCCGGGCTCAGACACTTAGCACCACACCCAGAAATAACTGGCAATGTAACCTTTAGCAAGTTACTTAGCCCCAATTGTTTTTAAAACAAAAAAAATATAAAAATAAAAAGAAAGGCAATTTTTTTTTGGGGGGGGGGGTGGAGGTGGTTGCAGAGGTCCTAGTAACTGGAGAATCAGGAAAGGCCTCACATAGAAGGTTGTACTTGAGTTGAATTTTGAAGGAATTAAGAAATTCTATGAGGTGGAGAAGAGGAAGGAATGCATTCTAGGCATGAGGGTGGGGGATGGCCAGTGAAAAGGGCCAGAGATGGAGGATGGAGAATTGTGGGTGAGGAACAACAAAAATGTCAGTCTGGCAGATCACAAAGTGTGACAAGGAGAAAAGTGCATGATCAAAAGACTGAAAAATTACTTTGGGGCCAGGTTGACAAAGGGATGTGAAGCCAAAAGTGGGGGGGGGCAGGGCCAGGGAGATGCTATATGTAGGAGACATTAGTAGTTTCATAGTAGTTTCAAGCCTTTTTCCCTTTGTTCATGTTTGCTGATGTATTTTTTGTCTTTCTAGATTTTGACAAGCAAAAACAATAATAATAGCTGGCATTTACATAGTATTTTCTATGTACCAGATACTTTACAAATATTATCTCATGCGATCCCCACAACAACTCTGGGGGTAGGTATTATTATTATTTACATTTTGCAGTTGAGGAAACTGAGGCAAACAGAGGTTAACTGACTTGTCCAGGGTCACAAAGCTAGTGATTATCTGAGGCTAGATTTGAACTCATGACTTCCTTATTCCTGGCCCAGTACTCTTTACACTGTGAGATCTTGCTGCCACCTTCAGGATTTGACTCAACATTTCTTATGGTGCAATAATGGTCTATTACAATGGTATGCCATAATTTGTTTACCAATTGATAAATATCACGTTAGTTTCCAGCCCTTTACTATAACAAAAAAAAATGTTCCTATGAATATTTTTGTGCATATGTGCTTTGTTCCTACATATTTTCTTTTTATTCATTGGGGCAGAAGCTGAAGACTTCTCTGTATTATGATTTGAGATCTGTTTATTCCTTCCCACTTTTTTTTCCATTATTTCCTTTTAAAAGAAATTATTATTAATAACCAATGATTTGGGGAGATCCAGAGTTCCCTCTTCTTCTAAAATCCTGATTTCAAAAGTTCATTCTCTTGAAGGACATTACCGATAATGAGATTGGACTAACTTTCTCAACAATTTTGTTCAGACCCACCCAGGTAGAGAAGCCATTGTGCTTTACTCAGCTTTAGATGGGGTATAAGTTCTTTGAATAGATTGTCCAAGGCTGGGAGTAACTTAGAAGTAAATGACATAATCAAAGTTCATTTGAATAGGTTCAGTCACCTCATTATAATATTCATTCTCTCCTTAATTATTAACAAATCAGAGTTGATTGCCACCTTAGGGAACACCCCTCTTCCAGTGGGCATATACCACCATGATTGTCTTTGTTCTAAGATGGAGATAGTCAAATGACCATCTTTTTATCAATAAACATCCTGGCATTATTAATAAGATGATTAAATCACCCAGAAGTTATGTCTATTGAACTTTACATGCCATACTTTGAAATTCTTGATGTTCCTCCAGATGAATCAAAAAAAATTTTTTCCCAAGATGAATTAAAGAAGTTTTCCCTCTAGATGAATTAAAATTTTTTTCCTCCAGATGAACTAAACATTTTTCTTCTTTGTTTCTCCAGATGAATTGAAATTTTTTTTCCTCCAGATTAATTAAAAAAAAAGAATTTTTATTTTTCTATAATGTAAACTTTTGGTAGTTTGATTTGTATAGCACAGAATTAATTTAAGTAATATTGTCATTTTTTATTATATTGACACTATCTAATCAAGATCAATTAATTTATCTCCAATTATTTAAGCCTGCCTTTATTTCTGTAAAGAGTGTTTTATAGTCATACTACTATGATTCCTCTGTCTTGGTAGGTGTAATCCAAAATATTTTATGCACTCAGTAGTAATTTTAAATGAAATTTCACAAATTTGAGCACTTAAAAATAATATGTATCTTTCCATTTGCTCAAATTTCTCAAAAACCTTTCTAGGTTTCACATGACTCTTGTGTTTAAACTTCAAAGTTTATACTCAGCTATGATCTTTTCATTAGGAACACTAGAAAGTCCTTTATTCCATTAATGTTCATTTCCCCCAATGTCGAATTGTACTCAATTTTGCTGAGTAAGTTATTCTTGGTTGCAAACCCTTATATTTTACCTTTTGGAAGATTGTAATGTAATACTTTCTCTCCTTTATATCATTGCTGCCAAGTCTTGTGTGATCTTTATGTCTGCTTTTGGCATTTTTTTCCTGTGATGTCAAAACTCTGAATTTTGGCTATAACATTTAAGGATTGCTTCTGAGAAGTGATTGGTAGATTCTTTCAATTCTCACTTTGCTCTCTGGTTCTGATAAAAACTAGACAGTTTTCATAAATTTATATAATTATACAAAATAATGTTGTTATATTATCTACATAATTTAAAAAGTTTTAGAATTTCTTAAAATATGATATGTGGGCTTTAGGGAGAGCATCATGGTTTTCAGGAAGTACAATGATTCTTAAGCTGTCTTTCATCATTCTCTTTTTTTGGTCAATTGTTTTCATAATAGACACGTTACATTTTCTTTCATTTTTCTTTTTTTTTTTTAAAGCAATTGGGGTTAAGTAACTTGCTCAAGATTACATGGCCAGTTATTTCTGGGTGTGGTGCTGAGTATCTGAGCCCGGATTTGATCCAGGTCATCCCGACACTGGAGCCGGTGCTCTTACTCGCTGAGCCACCTGGCCACCCCTAAGCAATTGGGGTTAAGTAACTTGCTCAAGGTTACATGGCCAGGTGTTTCTGGGTGGGTGCTAAGTGTCTGAGCCCAGGATTCAATCCCCAGGTCATACCGACACTGGAGCCGGTGCTCTTACTCGCTGTGTGGTTGCCCCCTTTCTTTCATTTTTTACTGGGTTTTTTTTTGTAATATTTCTTTTCTCATAAAGTAACTTGAACTCCATTTTGTCCATTATAATTTTTCAGAAAATTTGCTACTTGGATAAGGTTTTCCACCATCTGTTCCAAAGTATTATTCTCCATCCATTTTTTTTCCTTGGGGTGCTTGTTACATTTTTTATCTCTTTCTCCATGTCTTCCAGATACTCTCATAGTCTTTGTACCTAAGTCACTATTTCCTTTTATGCTCTGCTTATAGTTTTTTTATATTCTTCATATGGACTTTCTTCTTCAGTGATTTTTGACACTTAGTATTTTTTTTTACAGTGTTCAATGTTTTCTTCTGTTTCCTCATATCTCAAGTCTCAGTTCTTATTTTGGGACTTTGTAACAGGGTCAGGAGCTTTCCTTCTGGTACTCTTTGAATGGGATGGTCACATCCTATTTGGTTCTGATCTCATTCTACTGGCTTCCTTTTGATAGTTTCCCCTTCCCTTGGAATGCCTGCACTCAGAACCCTTACAGTCTTCAGTGTTCCTGGTCAGAGTTCTACATAGGGACATAGAGATCAGGGGATCAGGGTACTGCTGTAGCACAACGGATAAAATGCTGGGGCTAAAGACTGGAAGACCTGAGTTTGGTCTCAAACACTTAGTTGTGTGACTCTGACTGAGTCACATAAACTCTGTTTGCCTCAGTTTCCTCAATTATAAAATGGGGATAATAGCAACATCTGTTCCACTGGATTGTTGTGCAGATCAAATGGCTCTTTATAAATGCTTGTTTCTTTCCCTCTCTCCCACGCCTTTGCATTCCCTTGCTCAGAAAGCTAGGTAATGTGTTGCCTCTGGGGTTTCCCCATTCTGGATGCTGTTGTGGACTTCCAGTCTATTTACTCCTTTTCCAGTGTCTGCAGCTTCTGGTTTTGGGAAGTCTTGAGCTGGTTGAAGGAACATAGTGATGTTCATCACTGGCTTTCTTGGCCATTGTTCAATCCAATGCACTTTCGGTGTCATTTCACACGTGGCTATCTTATGCAGAAGTTCTTTATTTGATCCTAAAGGCATTAGAGATTATGAGGTAGGGGAGCAACATGGTCAGACTTGCACTTTAAGAAAATCACTACAAGGATGTAGAGGATAAATTGAGCTGTGCAAAAGTGGAATGGCTTGCTTGGAGAGGAGGTGGTGGTAGGCTCCTGCTCCTCACAGGTCTCCAAAGAGAAATTAGATGAAATTTGTTGGGTATTTTATGTGGTTCTGTGATTGGAGTGGGGAAAGACTTATGGCATGAAGAGCAGTTAGGATAAAATTGGAATAGGTAAAAGGAGATAAGGGCCTGCACGAGGGCAGGAGTTTCATGAATCAAGAGATAGGGACAGATGCAAGAGACATTGTGGAGGGAGAATTGTTTTGGCTACTGATTAGCTATTTGAAGTGACTAAGATTAAGGAGCTGAGGATAAAACCAAGATTGTGAATCTGGGTGGCTAAAATGATAGTGGTGCCCACAATAGAAAAGAAGAAGTTTGTGAGAGAAAGATGAGTTCTGACTGAATACACAGCTAGTGTCTGAGTCTGCATTTGAACTCAAGTCTTCCTGAGCCTCCCAGTAAGATGCCTAGGGGACATCTAGTTTAAAATATCTAATAGTTGTGGGAGATGTACAACTGAAACTTTAAAGAAGGTTGGATGGGGCAGCAGGTGGCACAGTGAATAGAGCACCAGCCCTGGAGTCAGGAGTACCTGAGTTCAAATCTGGCCTCAGGCACTTGACACTTACAAGCTGTGTGACCTTGGGCAAGTCACTTAACCCCATTTGCCCTGCCTTCTCCTCTCCAAAAATACAAAAAAAAAAGAAGAAGACTGGATATTATAGAAATTGATCTTGGAATCACCTGGGTAGAGGTGATAATTAAACCCATGGGGGCTAACTTGCCCATAGTCACACTACTTAATGGCAAAGGGAAGATTTGCTACAGAGCTTCCTTACCATAAGCCCAGCTTCCTATTCACTATACCCCTCAACCTTCATAAGCATATTATGATTATGTATTAAAATATTCGATCAGAGTCCTTGCAAATGGAATTTTACTTTCATAAATGTTTCTCCTGCTCAAATCTACTACTTCCCTCAGTAATGAGAATAATCACTCATACTTACGTAGCATTTTGTAGTTTACAAAATGGTTTCCTCATAATAACAGTGTCATTATCTTCATTTTATGGTACAGAATCTTCACAGGGGATTAACTGTGAAGAAAAAGAGAAAGCGCAGATAGCTTTTTCTGCACAGATTTTATTATGAAAACACATAGAGGTTAGTTGGTATTTATGGAGGAGTACAAGACTAGAGGAAGAAAAAATTCCTTTTTTTTAAATAAAATACCTATCTGTAATTACCATGTCTGTACATGCAAAGTAAAATGGAGAATTGAGATCATTGTCTTGAGAAATCTGTCCAGAATAAATCATTTTTATCTGAAGTGTAATGATGAGTTGCCAAAATGTGCTTGGATCAGACATTTAGATAATATTAGTTTTTCATTTTCCTTCCAAGTGAGTAAGCAGAGCTTCATAGAAGCATCTTAGGAGCCAGTGTGGTACAGTGGGAAGATTGATGAACCTGGAGCCAAAGGACCTGAGTCCTGACTTTGTCACTTATTCTCTGTAAATTAGATAAATAAGTCACTTAAACCTCTCTGTGCCTCAGTTTCCTCATCTGCAAAATGAGATGCCTGAAGTTTCTTCCTGCTCTATAGCTATAATTCTGATCTAAAGCCGAAAATTTATATGACAAAGAAAGAAGAAAGCTACCTGCATTCTCTCTTCTTTTTTCTCTTTGTTCCCACCCCCCCACCATTGCCTTTTTGATGTTGGATATTTTAATGTTGCATAGAAATGGAGGGTGATTGAAAGGAAGAGAGGCTGACACTAACCAGTGGCTTAAGTGGGTGTGGAAAGGAGAATCACTCCATTCAAGCCTAGTGCTGGGCACCAGTCCAGGACTGGGTGTCACTGGAGTTCTGGAATTTCCATCATTGACTGCACACTTCTTTCAATCACCCTAGTTGGGAATTCCATAAAATGAGATAATAGGTGTCAAGGAATCTGTCATGGGTGTAATTCACTATAAGCATGTTAGCAAGTTATTAATACAATTGTTTTGGCCGCTTAACTGAAGTATGAGTATGCAGAACATATACGTATGGAGAAGTGCTTCTGTTTATCATTTTTCTGTTCTTTGGGACTAAGCTCAAGATAATTTTTTGTTTAGTAAAGCTTTTCCAGACCAATGTAGCCCACAGTAACTTCTTCATCTTAATTCATTGAGTCATAGAGCCTTAGAACTTGAAGGGATTAAAAAAATTATTTAGTACAAGTCTTCCATTTTGCAGATGAAGAGGTTGAGGCCCCCACACAAAAGAAAATGCTTTTCCCCTCCTAGTTGTTAGTGCTCCCCCAGATCATGCGATTATTTCATATTTACTTTGAATATACTTTTTATTTCTTTATCTGTGGCATGTTGCATTCACCTAATGATGTAGTCAGCTATTCATTAGATTGTAAGCTCCCTGAGAGCAGGGCTGTCTTTTGTCTCTTTCTGTATCCTCAGGGCTTAGCATTGACCTAGTAGAAGGTAAACTCCTTGAGACTAGGTACTCTTTCTCTTTTGTCTTTGTAATGCCAGAGCCTAAGAAAATCCCTCGCTTATTATAGCAAACACTTATAAATGCTTGTTGAATGACTATATTGAATGAACGACCTCTTGTCCCAGGTCACAAAGAAAGTTCGTAGCTCAGTCAGTCAATCAACCAACTAGCGTTTCTTCAGCATTCTCTAGGGGCCAGGCACTGTGCTGAGAGGTTCGGGACACAAAGAAAAGAAAAGCAAAAGACAGTCCCTGACCCCCGTGACCTCCAATCTAACAGTGGAAGAAAACACTTAAAAAGGAAGTGAATGGGGGGGGGCAGGGAGGGAGGGAAGACCACCTGGTTCTTTCTGGGCATGATAAAGCGTCTGGGAGAAGCTCTCTGCTCTCCACTCTCCACCCTCTCTGATCAGAGGGAAGAAGGGGCTCCAGGGTCAGGGAATACAGAGGTATGAGCTCCAGGGTTGATGTGATCTTTCGGGTAGATGAGGTTCTGAGGGGCAGGATGAATTCCAGAGAGGTGGGAAATGCAGCTGAGCTGGTATTGGAATTCAGGTCTCCTGACACCCAGTCCTTTAGCAACTATCATCTCTATTTCTCACTTGAGACAGAATTTGTCATTTTTGGAGATTTCTTATATTGTTGTTTTGTATCTTTTTTTTTTTGCTTTTTGTAGGGGGGAAGGCAGGGCAGTTGGGGTTAAGTGACTTGCCCAAGGTCACGCTGCTAGTTTGTGTGTTAAGTGTCTGAGGCCATATTTGAACTCAGGTCCTCCTGACTCCAAGGACAGTGCTCTATTCACTGAGCCACCTAGCTGCCCCTGTTGTCTTGTATCTTGTATTGTTTTATAGCCACTTACTTATGTCTCACATTCACCCTAACTAGACTTCTTGAGGGCAGGGACCAAATTTAATCCATCTTTCTATCCAAAAAATTGTTGTTCAGTTGTGTCTGACCCTTCGAGACACTGAGGACCATACTGTCCTTGGGGTTTTCTTGACAAAGATACTGGAGTGATTTACATTTCTTTCTCCAGTGGATTAAGGCAAACTGAGGCTAAGTGACTTGTCTAGGGTCACACAGCTAGTAAGTGTCTGAGGCCACTTTGAATTCAGGTCTTCCTGATTCCAGTCCCACTAAGCCACCTAATGGCCTCCTATCCAAATAGTACTTTGCATATAATAAGTATGCAATAAATGTTTGATTATGTTTATGCCCTGCCTTCCCTAATTTTATAAAATTAATTCAACATAGCTCAGGAATAGATTTTTTTGAAAGAATATTCAGAAAGGGATATTCCAGTTAAATGTAACTGAGTTTGTAATGTGATTTCTGAAATGTAAACTTGCCTTTTTATTTTAGGAATTAAAGTGGTTTAGGACCTTTGGAACAGCTCAATATCCTAAGGAAATGCTTTAGCTATGTTCCTCCCATGGCTTCTGACTCACCATGAAACCTTAGAAGAGTGAGAAATTTATTCTGGGTCTATATTTTTTAAACTGGAAATTACAAAACAGCCTATGTCTGTAGGGAACTCAACAGAGTTATCATGAGACTTAATTAAGTAGTTTTGTGGTGGTGGTATTGAAGCTCCATAAAATGTAGAATACAACAGTCTTCAGATAATTTGAAAATGATACCAATAAACTACAACTACTTCCTTATTACTTGTGAAATCAGGAGAAATTGAGGAAGGCCTGCCTATAGCCTATTGGGTGGGATCCCTTGTGGTTAACTTATGGGAAGATGGGGATAAAGATTCTCTGATGAGATCAGATTCATTTGAGTTCTATGAACTATGTCCATTTCCTTAATGGAGTGGGCTGAAATTGGATGACCAAAGAAATATTTTGATCAAAATATTTTCAAAATCATCTACAAGGAACAAGATAATAATATTGGAGAGGTCAGCGATTATTTTTAGGGTTGACCTGTCTCCAGGCTGAAAATCAATCTAAAATACAGATGTCCCCGAGAGAGGAACAGCTGGTTAAGTGACTATAGGAACTCCTTTTCCCTTTGTCCTCCACCTCCACCTCAGCCAGTGACTGCACTCAAACTTGGAGATTATTCAGTACAGTGACATCTATTTAAAACATTGCTCTTAAATGTTTATGGATTGTGTTCTGGCAATTGTGAGCAACCGTGTTTTTTTTTTTTAATCTATAATGAGATTCCAGTTACAGTACAGTTTATTTGTTGAATTCTCAAAAATATGTTGAGGGTTTTTTTTTTGTAGTATAAGGATCTGGTCTGTTATTTTATGAAAGATAGCAAGTTTCTGATTTATAATTTTAGCCACCAGAACATTTTGCTTGGTATTCAGTAGGTGCTAAATGTTTTCAATTTAGATCTGCATTTTGCAGTTTCTATTATGTCCTTGGATAATCTGCATCGATCAATAAGTTCGTGATCCTTCTGGGAAACTCTTTTGTGATTTCTAAGGGTGATGACCTCATCCTGAATCCCCTTTCCATAGATGAATAGTCATGACAGCCATTGGTTCTTGCTTCTTTGTTGACATACTGTTGGTTGAGTTCACGTGGATGTTGCCCATGGAAGACCTTTTTGATTCCAATCTAGCATGTTAGTCATTTCACAAAGCTCCCTCTAGAGGTGAACCACTTTCTATTTCATTCAAGAATTACAGTGGCATGCTGCCCTATTGTCAACCTTTATAATTGCCTTTATAATTTTATTTTATTTTTTTTGGAGGGGGGAAGGCAAGGCAATTGGGATTAAGTGACTTGCCAAGGTCACACAGCTAGTTAAGTGCCAAGCGTCTGATGCCAGTTCTGAACTCAGAGCCTCCTGACTTTAGGACCAGTGCTCTATTCACTGTGTCTCCTAGCTGCACTCCCCCCTCCTTTTTTTCTACAATATTTACACAAATTTTAACTTATCTATAATATGCTCTGGGAATTTCCATTAATCTTCTTTAAATATTTTTTGCACTTTATTACGGTGAACTTGAAAAACATGAACAAACAAGAACATGAAGGACAGAAAGAGGGCTATACAGGAAACCATGAATCTCCTCTACTAGAGAGAGCTTGGATTTTTTGTATATTTCAAATTTAACATGGATCATTCCAAAATATTCTGTCTCCTTCTGAACTTCCTTCTGTGCTTTTACATTTTTTTTAAAAAAGTAATTCATTAATACTTCCCCCCCCTTTTTTTCTTTTGATATCACTGTCACTGAAGAGGCAAAATGGCATAGTAAATAGAGAGCCAAACTCAAAAAGAAGAATACCTGCCTCTGACATGTACAGTCTCTGACACACTGGGCAGTGCTCTAAGTAACTCCTTAAGATTTTATGTTGCAGAGAAGGCACTGACCTCAATTGGTTTCCTCATCTGGAAGTGTCTTATACCAATGAAATCATAAACCGAATCCTTATATTTATTATGAACTGCCCCCCAGCTACCATCCCTGCTCCCCAAAGTCTCCTGTTATAACAAAACAAATCTACACATCGTCCATGTCTCAGAATATGTCTCATTCTGTACCTTTAACCCTTCTCCTCTGCCAGAAAGTTGATTCATCATTAGCCTTCTTAAGTCATGATTAATCATTGCATTGATCAAAGTTCATAAGCCTTTCTCAATTGTTTTCTTTTCTGTTTTCTTGGTTCTATTCACTTCATTCTGCGTCACTTCCTGTCAAATCAACCTAGGTTACTTTGAATCTATAGTTTTTATTATTTCTTATAGCACAATGATATTGACAAGTCAATTTTGTGTATTTATTTGATATACTGCTACTTTGCTAATTATTTTTTCATTTAATTTTTTAGATGAATCTCTAAGGTTCTCTAATAAATTGTCATAGGGATAAGGCTAGAGACTAGATCAGTGATTTCACTGGCATGGGGAGCTCCCTTTACCAGTGCAATTGGCACCTTTTCTGCATTTTTACAGTACTAGACAGTTGCCTAGAGTATTGAGTGGCTTGCCCAAGATCAGAGAAACAGTTTATGTCACAGGCAGGACTTGAACCTGTGTCTTATGGCTCTCATACTAACTCTCTATCCATTGCCCCATACTCCCTTTTTATTTGTCATTTATATCGTCAGCAAAAATTGATATTTTTATTTCCCCTTTGTGAATAATCATTCCCATATTTCTTTTTTTCTTGACTTATTGGTGTAGTTAGCATTCCTAGAACTTTATCAAATAATATTGATGACAATAGACATCCTTACTCAACTCTAGATCTTATTGGAAAATCCAATCAACTCCATATAATAATCAACTCTAAAATATTTAGAAACTGTGAGCAATACAATAACCTGTTATAATTCCAAAAGACTTGTGATGTAAAATACTATCCACCTCCAGATAGAGAACTGATGGATTTTAGCTTTCACAAAAAGTTCTACTATAAATATCTCGGAGTTATAGGGACTTTTTTTTTTTCCAATCAGTGGTTTCCTTGTGGGTATAAACCAAATAATGTCCCTTATTCAAAGGTTATAGACATCTTAGTCACTTAATTTGCATAATTCCAAATTGCTGTCCAAAATGGTTGTACCATTTCACAACTCCACTAACAATGTATTAGTGTGACTATCCTTCCACAACTGGTCCAATGTTGTGTTACCATGTTTTAGTCATCTTTGCCAATTTGTAGGGTGTTAGATGAAGATCCTGGGTTGTTTTGATTTGCATCTCTCCTATTATTAGTGGTAGAAAATGTCTTTCTTTTTTTGTAGTTGTATTCCCAGAACCTAGCAAAATATGTCATATATAGTAGGTGTTTAATGTTTATTGACTGTCCCCAAACTGAACCTGGACCTGAGAGGATGCTGGCATTAAAGTTGAGCCTCCAAGAAATAGGGATCAAGTTTTCTTATATGGAATGAAAGAATGAAAAAATATTTGTTAAAATGAATGAAAAAATATTTGTTAAGCACTTACTAAGGGACAAGAGATGTTCTAAAAGTTACAAATACAAAAGCAAGACATTCTTTGCCCTCATTTTTAACACACAAATAATAATAATAATTTAAAAATCAATTATATAATAATCATGCTCTTGTGACTATAATATAAATTATAATATAATAAATTTACTATATATAGTGGTTAACAGGGCTTCTAGATGGCAAATAATACCAAGCTTGAAGTCAGAGGCATTCAGCTTCATGAATTCAAATCTGACCTCAGACACTTACTAGCTGTCTGACCCTGGGCAAGTCCTTTAATCCTGTTTGCCTCAGTCTTCTCATCTGTAAAATGAGCTGGAGAAGGCAATGGCACAAGAAAACCCCAAATAGGGTCACAGAGTGCAATGGCACAAGAAAACCCCAAATAGGGTCACTGAGTTGGACGCAACTGAAACAACTGAACAACAACAATAAAATAATTAACAATAGCTATCATTTATAAAGTGTTTTAAGGTCTGCAAAACACTTTTCACATTATCTCATTTGATCCCCACAACAACCCAGGGAGGCTGGGTGCTACTATTACCCCCATTTTGCAGAAGGGGAAACTGAGGGTGAGAGAGATTAAGTGACTTGCCCAGAGTCACAAAGCAAGTAAATGTCTGAAGTAGGATTCAAACTTCAGTTTTTATTAGTCCAAGTCCAACACCCTCTCCTCTGTGCCACCTGACAGGCTGTAGCCTGCTCACATCTGCCATATTATCTTTCTATCACCCTTCAGGTGATTTGTATTTGCATTTGTAGTTCCAAGAGCGTAACATTCCATGATATGAATCATCAGGCTAATACTGGTGTTTAAGGGATGTCCTCTAGCAAGGTAGTTAGGGATTACTGAACATCATGCACAAGTCTTCCAAATTCAGTGCAGTCCTGTTTTTTTCCTTCTGATCAATTCTGGGTCCAGCTCATTGTTTGTCCAGGATAAAACAATCCAGAATGAATTAATCAGGCTGTCCATCTAGCTACAGGTCACAACATGGGCAACATGCATGTGTTTTCCACTGTGTTTTTTTCCATTAGTCTTACAATGGATTTCACTAAGGAGGCTTTGTAGTGTTCCAAGGTTCCATGTCATTAATATGCCATCTGCAAATCATTTGAAAAACATAGGAAAGTCTTCATTTTAGAAGAACTATGCTCAATATGCACAATAGAAACCTGTTCATCAATGAATTAAATATAGCAGTAGTTGCTTTAAAAATTCTAAGTTCAAAGTATAGATGGGGGGGAGGAGGAGAGAGAAAGAGAGAGAGAGAGAGAGAGAGAGAGAGAGAGAGAGAG
>NW_027187380.1:26723398-26830231 GCF_028583685.1 Petaurus breviceps papuanus | reverse complement strand
AAAGAGAGAGAGAGAGAGAGAGAGAGAGAGAGAGAGAGAGAAATAGAGAATTCACTTTAATGAAAGCATTTATCAAGGACCTGATGCCTGCCAGTAATTGCACAGGAGATACAAGGTGAAAAATACAAGTCCTTGATGTTGAAGTAAGGGAACCTCTGCATTGTATTCAGCTCTATTAGAATTCAAGTTGTTTAAAAAAAAACATTGATAATGGGGTAGCCTTTATAGAGCACTTTGAAGCTTGCAAAGCACTTTAAAAATATTATATCCTATTATCCTTATCACATTCCTGAGAGATAGGTGCCTTTATTATCCCCATTTTATAGATGAGAAAGCTGAGGCAAAGAATGTTTAGGTGACTTGCTAAGAATCACACAGGTAGTGTCTGAAGCTTGTTTCTTCCTGAGTCTAAGTCTAGCACTCTGTCCACTGTACCACCTGGCTGCTTTTTTTTTTTTTAACATAAATCATGCAATTTCACTGAGTAATCTCCCAGGCTCACTTAGTGATGCCATGACATAAGAGAGAGAGCTCTCAGTTAACAAATGTGTCCTGATAGCTTTTATACATTCTTGAGAGTAACCTCAGCCGTTATTTCTGGTTGAGTATCTACATGTAAAATGTTGCAGATTGGGATCAAATTGTTTCATCTCAAGGACAAACCTTATTATAACAATACAGGTTATAACATTCAGTCTCAAAGATACAAGAAGAGTTGGTCAAGTCCTTAAGCTCCCATGTTATATGCTAGGGACTGTGTTCAGTGCCAGGAATGCAAAAAAAGCAAAAACCACAGTCTGTCCTTTAGGAAATCCCATTCTATTGAGGAGCCAACATGCAAAAATAAAGAAAGAAATAAGCAAATGAATGAACGAATCAATCAATAAATAGTATATACTAGCTCTATTTGGTATAAATGTAAGGTAATCTCAGAAGGAAAGGGGGGCGGAGGAGAGAGACTAGAAATAGATGTAAAATTTTCTAAACAAACAAATGTTAACATTGTTAACATTCTCAGAACCAATAGCATTTGGTTCTTGTTTATCACTTTCCTTAACTTCCTTTTTACCTTAATCTACAATTTAGGTCCCTGATTTTTTTAGCTTTTAGCTTGACTTTAATTTTGAGGATTTGATTTCTAAGTTTCCAATTTGAGGTTCAATTTTATTTGATTCTACATTGCTCTCAAGAACCTTAGATTCTTTTTTTATTTTTAAAATTATTTATTGATTTTTAATTTTCAACATTCACTTCTGTGTTTTAAATTTTCTTCCCCTCCCCAAGATGGCATGCAATCTAATATAGGTTCTACATATACATTCCTATTAAACATATTTTCACATTAGTTATGTTATATAGAAGAATTAGAATGAATGGGAGGAACTATGAGGAAAAAAAAACAAAACAAAAAAAGAAAATAATCTGCTTCACTCTGCATTCAGACTAGATTCTTTTTTAAAATAAAATTTTATTGCTATGTTTTGTTTTCACATCAACTAAATTTCTCCCAGTATCTTTCTCCTTTTCCCCTTCCAGAAAACTCTCTTATATAACAAAGAATATTTTTTAAAGAAAAAGATGAAAAGTTACCAAACCTGATTAATATATGGAGGAAAATGTGAAAATATATGCAGTGTTCCACATCAGTGGACCTCCCACCTCTGCACAAGAATAGGGGAAGATGCCTCCTCATAGCTCTTCTTTGGGGTCAAGCTTGTTCTTTGTGATTCTTCTACTTTCACTTTCAATTGTTTTGTTCTTTTCATTTTCGCTGTAGTCATTGTATGTTTTGTTTTCTTGAATCTGCTTAGTTCACTCAATATCAGTTCACATAAATCTTTCCATGTTTCTCTATTTATTATATGCATAATTTCTCACACCATTGTAGCATACCATTACATTCATGTATCACAAATTGTTTAGTCAGGCATTCTCCAACTGTTGAGCATCTACTTTGTTTCCAATTCTTTGCTACTACAAAGGTGTTGCTAATAAACATTTTTATATGCTTCTAATGGAATCTCTAGATCAAAAACTATGGGACATTCTAGTCGCTTTATTTGCATAATTCCGAATTGCTTTCCAAAGTAGTTGTATTGATTTACAACTCCACCAAAAATGTACAAGTACAATAATGCCTATTTTCCTACAACCCCTCTGACTCTGAATATTCCCATATTTTATCATCTTAGCCATTTTGCTGGGTGGGTGATGAAGTTTCTGGTTGTTCTGATTTGCATTTTCTTATTAATAGTGATTTAGGGGTGGCTAGCTGGTGCAGTGAATAGAGCACGCCCTGAAGTCAGGAAGACCTGAGTTCAAATTCAGCCTCGGACACTTAACACTTACTAGCCGTGTGACCTTGGGCAAGCCACTTAATCCCAATTGCCCTGCTTTCCTCCCTCAAAAAAAAAGTCATTTAGAGCATTCCTTCATATGAAGAACCTTATATTCTAAATAATTGGGTCAAATAGTTCGATGGATTTCTGAGAATGTAAAAAATAATAGCTGCCATGTCATGTTCATGGATGTGCATATTAATTGCTGCGTGCTCCTGCTTTATTATTTTTCTCTTGAGAATTTGTTTTGTATTAGCATCATACATGTGTTGTAAAGTTAAACTATATTTAATTTAATAGCAGATTATATAATGTGAATTTGTAATGGACAGCGTAGTTCAGCTACTGAAAAGCAATACAGCAATGGTAGCAGAGAAAGCAGATGGTGGTAGTGATCCAAGGCAGAAGATGAACATGGTGTGAAATGGAGAACAAAGAGGCAAAAGATTCAAAAATGGAGGACAGCACAGAATCAAGCAGTCTGAATATGAATTCAAGACTGTGAATGGAAGAAATTAAATATAGTTTAACTTTACAACACATGTATGATGCTAATACAAAACAAATTCTCAAGAGAAATTTAGCCAGGCTAAAGTTAAGGGACTGGGAGAACAGGGCAGGATGGAGGAGATGGAGATCAGGATGAATGTCAATAGTTTTGAGAATAAAATGGGTGTCCATCAATTGGGAAATTGCCGGAAAAATGTGGCATGTAACTGTAATGAATAGTATTATATCTGTACAAAATTAATCAGTGCAGTTGTATGCCCTCCAGCATTGTTCAGCAGCATCAGAGTAGGAGTGGAGGAGGTGAGTGATATTAATATTATCCAGGTATTATTCAGGGTTGGAGTTTAGCTAGGGTTGAACAGTGATTGAAGAGGACATCCCAAAGTAGGAATGATGACCTGTTAGAGGTTTTGGAGTTCACAGTGTGGATGAAGAATAGGGGAAAATGGAATGATAGGTGATGGTTGCATAAAGGAATTTCACGATTCTTGATCATTGAAGTAGGTTGCAATGGAATGAAGGCATAGGTCATGAGAGTTGAGGCTCATATGAGTAATGTCAAAATGTTTAGAAGAACATCAACGTGTTCTTCTGTTGAACTTCTGCTGAAGTTCCCAAGGATAAAGGCACTGATGACTCTCTATAGGACCATAGTGTCATGGAGCATGAGAACAGGTGCAATCAGTTATAGGAAAGGATGGCTAGGGACAGTGTTTTCTGGGGACCCAAGTCTCATAAGTGGTAGGAGAAAAAAGAAGCATGAGAGAAAGAGGTCTGGGATGAAGGAAATTGTGTTGACAATGGAATGGGGGATTTTAGGAGGTACAATAAATAGAAAAGATGGGCATAACTGTATTGTAGGGCTGAGATGGACAATGAAGAAAAAATAAGAAATAATAATTCAACAGTTTCAAGGGGAAGAGCTAGTTTTCATTTAGGCAGCTTGGATGCCTTGGCTTCTGTGGCATTGCTCTGTCTTGATTCTCTTGTTTCTCTATCTCACCTGCTTGAGCTTCTTCAGGTATCTCTTGTCCCGCAGCTATGCTGAGTCCTCCCCAAAGCTGCCAATGCCCTAAGTTTGGGCCTCTTAAGTGGCCTCACCTTTCTAATCTACCCTTCACATAGATATCAAACTTCACTTCCTAAAGCACAGGTCTAAAACATCACTCCCCACTAAAAATGAGTGCATTTCAGAGAGACCCAGAGTTTTATTTTGTTTTGTTTGTAATGCCAGAAGATGAGAGGAAGAGATTTAGAATAAAACTGAATGGAAGATTCCAGAGGACATATTTGGTGGGGGAGGACAGAGGGATTGGGTAAGGTTGAGCTGAATGAGGATAAGAGTGAAGGGAGTCAATTAAGACTCCAGTTAAGGAGAAATGGGTTGTCTACTTGGCAGGCATCCACTCTGGATTACGGGGATTAGCAACAGGAGGGGGGAGTTAGTTTACCATAGGACAACAAAATGCCAGTCACTGTGGGGCACCATCCTCCCAATTCCTCTGTGTAAGGTGTTCAGTGGTTAGAATTCGTAACTGTTCAAGCTTTATGTTCTTTATGTTCCCATGCACCGTCTTGACAACTTTCTACTGATCACCATGTTCCATCCTTCTTTTCTCCTCCTCCTCCTTTTTCCCCTCCTCCTCCTGCTCCTTCTCTCCTCCTCTTTATTACAACTCCCAAGTGCAGGCTGAGCCAAATTAAAATGTAATTTGGAAATGTTTAGCAGAATATCCACTAAAACACCGATAATGTTAATTTGTGGTTTCCAGAGCCAATACGCAGCTCTACCCTTTTTCATTTGAGAATGACTCCTCTGCTGTAGATACCACTGCACATTAATCAAACATAGGTATAGAACTGGTTCTGGGGATGGTCTTTCAGGCCTAAGAAATAACTTGTCAGACCATGTAGAACAGAGGTTCCCAAACTCATTTGACCTACCACTCCCTTTAAAAAAATTACTCAGTGTGCCCCTGAAAACCTAATTTGACATTTGCATCATTTCAAAAGAAATATGAATTTTTAAAGTGACACATCTTAAATTTAATAATTTATTGTAAATTTTTGGGTTTTTTCCTGCACTGAAATTTTGATGATGTAATATTATATTATGTGACCATATAGTATCTATTGTAAACAAGTCATTACATGCACATATTCCTGCCGATGCATGCTGGACTTCCTAACAATGCACAACATGCTTGCCTGTCAACACTTACTGTTAAAACCTGTCATTGGACTTGACCACCGATCAGTTATAACTTGCATTTTGTGTGTTTATTTAGAAAATAATGCAATCACTATAACTTTAATTCTGTTATACAACAGATGAACATGTACAAATGTTTTTAAAATTTTTTTCTTTTCTTTTCTTGTGCTTCTAACACCCCCTTATTTTTATTCAATGTCCCCCAATTGTACCCGAGACTACTACCTCCCCCTGGATCTTTCCAGCACCTCCCAAAGGGTGGTATCACCCATTTTAGGAACCTATGAATTGCAGAAGGAACTAAGTCCTAAGGTAATTTTTTTTGCCTTTTTTTTTTTTTGGAGGGCAATTGGGTTAAGTAACTTGCCCAAGGTTACAAGGTTTTGTGTGGGTGTTAAGTGTCTGAAGCTGGAACTGAACTTGGGTCCTCCTGACTTTGGGGCCTGGGCTTTACTCACTGCACCACCTAGCCACCCCAGGTAATTTCTTTAGAATAATCAAACTTAGAAGTCACAACTTAAAACAAGAATACAACTTTAAATACAAAAAAAGAAAATACAAGTTAGTAAATAATAATCCTTATCCCTTAACTTAGAACCTCCTGTGCATAATACTCCAGAGCTGTCCAGGTAGATCTGATGGCTCAGATCCAAGACCAGAACTAAATGAGTTACTTTAGGTAATTCAACAAATAGTATAAGGTTTATTTAACCCTAGTATGGGAATGACAGAGCAGTTAAAAGGATATTAATAAAATTCATAGCCTTGATTCAGCTGAAGTAGCTCTCCTATGCCTGTATTGGTAGTTTTGTTGACACAGACAGGACTAAGGGAGGAGCTCCATCATCATCATCATCTTCATCTTCATCATAGCTATCATTTGTATAGTGCTTACTATGTATCAGGCACTATGCTAAGCACTTTATAATTATTCTCATTTGATCTTCACAACAGTCCTAGGAGGTAGGTGCTATTATTATCCCAATTTTTCAGATGAAGTAAACTGAGGCAAGAAAGAGATTAAGTGACTGCTAGTAAGCATCTGAAATCAAATTTGACCTCAGGTCTTCCTGACTAGAGGTCCAGTGCCCATCCACTGTATCACTTTGTTGCCCACATTAGCAAACAGTTCTCACCACACCGTACCCCTTGGAATAATGTCTTAAAGGTCCTCTAGAGCAGAGGTGTGAGTGCAGGGGAACCAGTTTAAAACATAATTGGGAAATATTTAATATGCAATACAATGTGTTAATATGTGGTTGTCTATGTTAACAATTTGCTCTCAGAGATCCCTATGTTTGGTTTAGTGGACTGTTTCAATTTGAGTTTGACACTACTACTTGCTTTCTGTGGAGCTGTTCAATGACCATGGGGTACAAAACTGGTAGAACCATGGAGGGTCCCATCAGTTTCAGATTCTAGTATAAGCAAAGGGTCTGCCTTTCCCACTATCTACACTAGTACCCACTCTGCTGTCATTAGGGCTTCTGCTTCACTCCCTGTATTGGGGGGGAGGGATAGCAATGGGTCCCTAATGCCATGGCCATGGCCTTAGGTGATACCACTGACCTTGTGCTAGGCACTATTGCTACTTGGGCCTGAGTAATGCCATAATGCCATTGTACTTCTGTGTCAGAGAAACAAGAGACATGCCATGGGCACTGCCAAAGTTGGGCACCTGAGCTCTGCCT
This sequence comes from Petaurus breviceps papuanus, assembly GCF_028583685.1. Classification (NCBI taxonomy): domain Eukaryota; kingdom Metazoa; phylum Chordata; class Mammalia; order Diprotodontia; family Petauridae; genus Petaurus; species Petaurus breviceps. The sequence goes on along the minus strand of NW_027187380.1, from coordinate 26,823,479 downwards.
ACCCCACATCACACCCCTCAGTGGTTCTCCATTTTTGAAGCCAGGAATAGCCCCATGAGATGACTCAACAAACTCCAAATGGTTCTGGTTAGCCAAGTTATAGCTTGGGATCCTCTTCTTAATGATCATTCTCTGATAGAGAAACTTCCTCCTGCTCTAAGTCAGTTCTAGGGTACCCAGAAGTCTTGAATGCATAATGTGGCCACCAAGAATAAGACTGTCAACTCAGGATCCCTCACCCAGGCTCAAGAAAAGAGATCCAAAGCAAATTAGCCAGAGACTCCTCTAGGTCAGTACATGTACTATATTTGCCAGGAACAAGCAATTATTACTTCTATCAGGGTGGGGGAGGGCACCTGGAATATGAACTCCATAAAGGCCCCCCAATAGAAGAGAGAGAGTGGAAAAGGCAGGAAGAGGCAGGCCTGGAGATCACTATCACCCTAAAATAAGAGAATTGGGTAAATTGAACAAACAACCATTTATCACAATTTTCCTGAGAATACAATCTTAGAAATAGCATATTCAAATTTGTCTTTAGTTGGTGAAAGTCTAGTTTAGTTTCTAGTCTCCCCAGGGGAAATGAGAGAAGGCACAAAGTAGTGGGAGGGGGAAGGCCTTTCATCCATGTGTGTGCTGGAGCTGACTGTCACATTGTCAGTGTGAGTATTTACATCTCTCAAGCTGGCAAATACTGTAAATCAGGTCTTGATTTATAGTTTTGTTGATTGTCCAGATTTTTTAAAGAGATAGAGAAAATGTTAATAATTTAGTTAAAACTTAAAAACTGTCCTAGTACCAATTTTATTTTTTGATTCTGAACCTGAACACCAATAATGGGTATTTACAAATCCAGCCTCAGACACTTAACACAAAACTAATCACGTGACCTTGGGCAAGTCACTTAACCCCAAAGGAAGACTTTATATGAAACTGAATCTCCATTTCATACCACTTGCTTTTAAAAGATGTCAGGGGGTGGAGTCAAGATGTTGGAGTAGAAGCAGGACCTCCCCATGGCTCCGGCTTCCACCTTCTCCAATCCATGTAAAAAGGGGACTCTAAAAAAACGCAGGAGCTGCAGAACCCCCAAAATGACACAGAGAAGCTAAACTCCCGCTGAGGACAGCCCAGCAGGCTGGCAGGAATCGGCCAGCGCAGTGCCCTGGGAGCCCATCCCAGCCCCACACTGAGGCTTTAGCCCCAGGGTGGGGCTGACCAGCCACTGGCATGAGGGACTCCAGATCAGCAGCAGCTGTGGCCGTTTCCAGATTTATCAACACACAGATGCGAAGGACAAAGTGAGAGGTCAGTGCAGTCTGGACTTTGGGACCCAGTAAGTGGGAGTGCATGGCTTTTACCCCTGGGGCAAGAAGCTGCTGAGATGCTGGCGCCACCTGGCAGCTTCAGCTCCTGGCCTGCAGAGTGTAGGGGGACCAAGCACCAGTCTGAGGGGTAATCACTCTTGCTTTAATCTGCTTGGATCTGGATTGCAGTCTAGGGTGGTGGTCCTGGGGTGTGTGTCCAGCTTCCCAGAGCATGTGGAGATCTCAGAGAGGGCACCCATCTAATACCTCCAGCAGCTGAGAAAACCCCAGCATTTGGGATGAAAGGTCCCCTGTCTGGTGGCAGAGTCCTACTGTGGCAAAAAGTCCAGGGGTTAAGTGACTGAGGGGAGACATGACCAGGCAAAGGAAACAGAGCAGACAGAAGATTCCAACATTAGACTCCTATTTTGGGGACAAAAAGGAGCAAAGCATGGAACAGGAGGAAGACAGTGAAGTCAGAACTCCTGCACCAAAAGCTTCAAAGGAAAATAAGAGCTGGTTACAGGCCACAGAGGACCTTAAGAAGCTGATAAGAGAAGTGGAGGAAAAATTGGGAAGAGAAATGAGAACAATGCAAGAAAATTATAAAATGAGAGTCAACAGCCTGACTGAGGAAAATCACACCTTAAAAAATAGACTAACTCAACTGGCAAAAGAGGCTCAAAAAGACAATGAGGATAAGAATGCCTTAAAAAGCTGCATTTGCCAGATGGAAAAAGAATCTCAAAAGCTCACTGAGGAGAATAATTGCTTCAGAATTAGATTGGAGCAAATGAAAGCTAATGACTTTATGAGAAATCAAGATGCTGTTAAACAGATCCAAACAAATGAAAGAATAGAAGGCAATGTGAAATATTTCATGGGGAAAATCACTGACCTGGAAAATAGATCCAGGAGAGATAATTTAAAAGTTATTGGACTACCTGAAAGCCATGATCAAAGTAAGAACCTAGAAATCATCCTCCAGGAAATTGTCAAAGAAAACTGCCCTGACATTTTAGAACCAGAAGGCAAAATATAGGTTGGAAGAATCCACCAAACACCTGCTGAAAAAGATCCCAAAAAGAAAATTCCTAGGAATATTATAGCCAGATTCTGGAATTCCCAGATTAAGGAGAGAATATTACAAGCAGCCAGGAAGAAACAATTTGAATACTGTGGAAACAAAATCAGGATAACACAGGATCTGGCAGCTTCTGCACTGAAGGATCGAAGGGCTTGGAATATGATATTCTGGAGGTCAAAGAAGCTGGGATTAAAACCAAGAGTCACTACCCAGCAAAACTGAGCATCATGTTTCAGGGGAAAATATGGTCATTCAGTGAAATAGAGGACTTTCAAGCATTTTTGCTGAAAAAAACAGAGTTTAATAGAAAATTTGACATTCAGATACAAGAAGCAAGAGATGCATGGTAAACATGCAAGGTAAACAGGGAAAAGAAACCATAAGGAACTTATCAAAGTTGAACTATTAACATTCCTACATGGAAAAACAATAATTGTAACTTATGAAACTTTCCTCAGTAGTTGAAGGGAATATATATATGAGGGTATATGGGCATATGAATACATAGGTGAATGTGTATATATGTTTATAGGTATACATAGATAGAGGGCATAGGACCAATTTAACAGGAAGGGATGATACTTAAAAGGTGAAATTAAGAGGTGAGAGAGGAATATAATGAGAGGAGATGGGGAGAGACAGAATGGGGTAAACTATCTCATATAGAAGAGGCAAGGGAAAATGGTTACAACGGAGGGGAAGAATAGGAAGGCAAAAGGGAATGGGTCAACCTTATTCCCACTGAATTTGACTTGAGGAGGGAATGAAATACACACTAAATAGGGTATCTCACCCTCCAGGAGAGTAGGGGCAGAAGAAGGTTGATGGAAAGGAGGGCAGGTAGGGGGGGAGGGAAGTTGGAAGCACCCTATTTTGAAAAGGGATGGGATCAAAGCAGAGAATAGAACAAGTGGGAGGTGGAATAGGAGGGAGGGGAATATAGTCAGTCTTTTACAATATATCTACTATGTTATTGTTTTGCATTAGCCACACATGTACAACCTATGCTGAACTGCTTATCTTCCCAGTAAGGGTGGGTGACAAGGGAGGAAGGGAATGAATCTGGAATTCAAAGTTTTAAAATCAAATATCCAAATATATATATGTATATATATGCTATTATTCATACTATTTTACATGTAATTTGGAAATAAGATATACAGGCACTGGGGCATAGAGATCCACTGGAAATGTCAAAAGGGGTATGGGAGAAAATATGGGATAGAGCAGATTGGAGGAGGGGATATCCTGTGGGACTGCTATTTTGGGGCAATGGGTAGGGGAAAAATGGGGAGGAAATTTGTAACTCAAAATCTGGCGGAAATGAATGATGTAAATCAGAAATTAATAAAGCATTTGGAAAAAAAAACACAAAACAAAACAAAAAAAGTTTCAATTCTACACCTGAACTTTCAAAACTGTCCTGCTTGAGTGTGCTTTCCTTTTGCACTGCCTTCTGTTCTCTTTTGTGCATATAAAAAAAAGTTTCAATGGTCCTCTTTATAGGGGGTGGGTAATAAATAATTTGCTAACTTCCCTCCCTTGGTTCTGCCCCATGAATTAAAAAAAAAAAAAGCCTTGTAACAAACAGTCAAGTAAAATGGATCTACACATGGCCATGTATAAAAATGTTTATCTTGACACCTTAAGTTGATCATATCTGTCAGAAGATAACTTGTTCCATTATAGGTCCTCTGGATTCATGGTGGGATTACTACATTGATCAGGATTCTTAGTCTTTCAAAGTTGTTTCATATTACAATCTTATTGTCCTAATATAAATTGTCCTGGTTCTGCTCACTTTACTCTGTATTAGTTCAGACTAACCAGGACTCTCTGAAATTGCTTTTTCTTATTTGTTATAGTGCAGTAAAATTCCATTCCATTCATATATTTTTTTTTTGAAGAGGGAAGGTAGAGCAATTGGGGTTAAGTGACTTGCCCAAGCTCACGTGGCTAGTTTTGTGTTAAGTGTCTGAGGCCAAATTTGAACTCAGGTCCTCCTGACTCCAGGGCCAGTGCTCTATTCACTGCACCACCTAGACACCCCTACATTCATATACTATTATTTTTTAATCCATCCTTTAACTGACAGATTACCTCTTAGATAATGGTTCTTTTCTCTCTTTTTTTTTTTTTAAACAATTGGGGTTAAGTAACTTGCTCAAGATTACATGGCCAGTTATTTTTGGGTGTGGTGCTAAACATCTGAGCCCGGATTTGATCCCCAGGTCATCCCGACACTGGAGCCGGTGCTCTTACTCGCTGAGCCACCTGGCCACCCCTTCTTTTCTCTTTTTAATCCCTATTTCAGAATCAAGAAGTTTTGCTTGTAGTTCTTCCCAAAACTGTTTATCATTCCCCCTTTCCCCCACTCATGTCCAACTCTTTGTGACCCCATTTGAGATTTTCTTAGTAAAGATACTGGAGGAGTTTGCTATTTCCTTCTTCAGCTCATTTTAAAGATGAGAAAACTGAAGTAGCCGCTTGGCTGCTTAAGGAGCTCCTGGCCTGCAGATCGTAGGGGGACCAAGTGACCATTCAGAGGGTAATTGCTCTTGTTTTAATTTGCTTGGATCTGGATCACGGTCTTGGGTGGTGATCCTGGGGTGTGTGGCCAGTGTGCCAGAGCTTGGGGTTTTTGTAGAGAGGGCACCCTCCTCATAGATCTGAAAACATTTGTGAAAACCCCAGTGATTTGGGACACAGCTCTCTCCACTCTGGAAGCAGAGTTCTACTGTGGCAAAGAGCTGAAAAGTCAAGCTGACAAGATGAGCAAGCAGAGGAAGCACAATCAGACCACAGAATCCTTTTTTGGGGGACAAAAAGGATCAAAACATGGAACCAGAATTAGTCAATGAAGTCAAAACTTCTGCATCAAAAGCTTCCAAGAAAAATATGAACTGATTACAGGTCATGGAGGAGCTTTAGAAGGATTTTGAAAACCAAATAAGAGAAGTGGAGGAAAAATTGGAAAGAGAAATGAGAATGATGCAAGAAAATCTTGAAAAGACAGTCAATAGCCTGCTAAAGACCCCCCAAAAATACTGAAGAAAATAACACATTAAAAAATAGATTAACTCAAATGGCAAAAGAGGCCCAAAAAGCCAATGAGAAATATGCCTTAAAAAGTCGAATTGCCCAGAATTTCAAAAACTCACTGAAGAGAATAATTCCTTCAAAATTAAATTGGAGCAAATGAAAGCTAATGACTTTATGAGAAATAAAGATACTATAAAATAGATCCAAACAAATAAAAAATAGAAGGCAATGGAAATATATCATTGGAAAAACCACTCACTTGGAAAATAGATCCAGGAGAGATACTTTAAAAATTATTGGACTACTTGAAAGCCATGATTTTAAAAAGAGCCTAGAAATCATCCTTCTAGAAATTTTCAAGGAAAATTGCTCTGATATTCTAAACCAGAGGGCAAAATAGAAATTGAAAGAGAAAATTGAGGTAAACAAGTTAAAGTGTCTTGCCTAGGGTCACACAGCCAGTAAGGGTCTGAGGCCACATTTGAACTCAGGAAGATAAAAAAGTCTTCCTGACTCTAGCTTTGGCACTCTATCCCTTGTGACACCTTGTTGCCATTTCCCAATATTACCTTCACCCAATCCCCATTCTCACGTGTTAAATACTTTTTGTTGGTGTTCACCCCTCCTTTTGTCTGTTTCATATAAGAGCGAGGTTCATCTGTTGTCCACATCCCCTCTGCTCCATGTTTGTCTATTCTTCCATGCCTTAAAAATAAGAAATACCAAGTAACACTCCCTTCTTCCTTAACAAACATATTCTTTCCTTTTGTCCTTTCTTCCCTTTCCTTTTCAAACTTTTAGCACAGAACCAATCTTGCCCCCCCTCTGACCTGTTTTTCTTACTTAATTTCAGTATACTTTGAAGGTTCTAAAAGGAACTTGTTTCTTGTCCCTTAATAGAATGTTAGCACATCATCATATGGCCTCCTTTCAATTGCTCAAAGAAATGTACCCATCTAGGTTCTCTTCACTTTTATGTTTGTATTTCAAAGTTCCTGCTCAATTCTGGTCTTTTCATCAAAATGTTTGAAAGACCTCCATTCATTAAAGGCCCATTTTCCTCCCCTGTGGGACTATAATCAGCTTTGCAGGAAGTTATTCTTGCCCTTAAGACTCTATCCTTTGCCTTTTGGAGAACTGCATTGCAAGGCTTCCTCTCGTTTTTCAACACAAGTTGCCAGCTCTTGTGTGATCTTGATAGTGCTTCCTTAGTACTTGAACTGCTACTTTCTAGAGGCTCATAGTACTTTTTCTTTGATATATGGGAGTTTTAGATTTTGGCTATTACATTCCTGGGACTAATCCTTTTGACATTCCTTTCAGGAGGTGGCTGAGTTCCATCTTCAATTTATCTTCTGGTTCTTCTAATAAATCTGCATAGTTTTAATGAAATATAGTATCTAGGATTTTTTTTTTTAATCATGGTTTCCAGGGACTCCAATGATTCCTAATCTCATTTTGAGATGATGTTTTCCAGGTCAGTTGCTTTTTGAGAACAGATGTTTTCTTTCAATCTTTTGATTCTAATATTTGCCTAATGTAGTCAATGATTTATAATGATTTCAATAATTATACAACTAATGGGCAATGTGTATCAATTTCTTTTCTAAGCTAAAAATTCTTCCCATTTTTTTCTCCAGAGCTATCACTTTAAAAAAAAATTCATTTGATTTTTTTCTAGGTAGTTTTTGTGGAAAATCAAACCCCCTCCCCCAACTTTCTACTTGTAATTTTGGAATTCAATTTTTTTTTAGTGTTACAGTGTTTTAGTTTACTCATCTCCAGCTTCAGTTCCTGAATTGAGGCTTTATGACAGAGCCAAGCTTTGTATCCTGCTGCTTTTTTGGGTGGGGTAGTTGCAACTGTTTGGTCTTATCTTGGATGATCCGGGTTCCTTTGCTAATCTCCATCTCTGAGGTTGACCATATCCCCTGAATTTTTGTGAGAGGTTAAATCTTCGAGGCCCTAAATGGACTGGATATATAGATCAAAGTACTAGGGACTTGGGGTGTGTTGGTCTGAAAACTGTCATATGACAGTTTGCTACTTCTCAGTTTCCAAGATGCCTAATGTGTCTCTGGCTAATCACATTAAGCTGGTGCTGTCTTTACAAGTGTCTCCTTTCCTAATGGCCACAGGCTTCAGAATAACTCTTTTTGCAGTTCTGGGAGTGGAAGAAGTCACTATGGCTTTTCATTGGATTTCTTAATCATTATTTGATCCCATGTGAATTTCAGGTTTTTGCTGTGTTATGTATAGAGGAGTTGGGCCAACTGCCTTTATTCAGGAAGTTATTTTTTTTTTCCTTTTGAAGGGCAATTGGGGTTAAGTAACTTGCCCAAGGTTACACGCTAGTTTTTTTGTGTGGGTGTTAAGTGTCTGAGGCCGGAACCGAACTTGGGTCCTCCTGACGCCGGGGCCGGTGCTTTACTCACTGCGCCACCTAGTCGCCCCAGGAAGTAATTTTTGATGGAAGCCCTCCTGCATTCATTTTTTTTTTTTGACTGCTACAACACACTGCTGATTCAGATTGAGTTTGCAGTCAGTAAAAGCCCTAGGACTTTTTCAGAAAAACTGCTCTCTAACCATGATTCTCCTATCCTGTTTGTGAAAATGATTTTTTGAAACCAAACTCATTAAAAGCAGATCTGTTTCACTTTGTCTTTGTCTCCCCAGTGCCTAGCACTGATGGTACCTGGAGCATAGCAGGTATTCAATAAATGTTGACTGACTTGAACTGAACCTCCCAGTGTGTCTCCCAACATTTTTTTCTTCACTCAGGGATCATTTTTTTCTGACTTTGGCCTAATTTGCTTTTTGAAGACACTGCTTCCCACAGATGGAAAAGTTCTACTTAAATATCAAAATATGAGCCAGAACAGACTTGAACATAGGAATGGCTGGCAAAAATTAACACAGAAAGAACAAGGGACAAAAGAAAAATGGTGCTTAAGATTAAGCAGCAATAGTTATCCTGCTGGGTCAGGTTTCCTTCAGAGGTTCACTGCAGGAAACCCACTTTCTAGACAGAGAACTGTGAGCATCAAAAATAAGTTCATGATAATTCAGCTCTGTGGAAAAAATCTAACTGTAGTCTTATTTAGTGGTTAAAATCCAAGTGATTTACTCTTGAGGAAAGCAAACACCATAGAATCTTAGAAATATACCATAGGTGGGCTGACAGCAATCAGTGAAGTCCTATCACAAAGATTTAAAAGTTATTAACATGGGTTGGAGATATAAGAAACAATTTATAACTGGTTTTTAAGAAAGATGTGGAATTTTTCTCTCTTAGCCAGTATTAATTTTGTTAGCTATCTGACAGTCAACCAAAGCTTTAACTATGGTGGGATAACTGGCCTTTTACTCTAGGTCACTGAAATTGAGGAAGCTAGCAGCCCTTATTCCTTGAGCATTATAAAGAAAGGAAAATTTAGCACTGGTCTTGTACATAGGGAATGGACCTGAGGATTTCATTGACTTAGGGAACTCCCAAATGAGGAAACTTCCTCAACCAATACAGGTGGAAATCTATTCCCTAGAGTACTAGGAAGGTAGGTGGCTTGCTCAGTGTCACAGAGCCAGGATATGTCAGATGGGTCTTGGAACCTGGATTTCTCTGTCTTCAAGGCCAGCTCTTTATCCACAACCCACACTATCTAGTTACCAAGAACAATGAGTTTAAAATACGAAGTTACTGGGTAGCTTGCTCCCCAAGCCAAACATCATATAAATACCACTCCTGCACACCCCAGAAGTGGGCTGGCAGCATGCCTGGGTCTCTGCACACAGGGGTCAGCATCCCAGACTCTCCTCTCCAGATTACATCATTCACTGTTTATTCTCCTTTTTAAAAGGAGGATGTATTTTGTGAAAAGATTCTTATGACCCATTTTTCTATGCTTGGACAGAGAAGTGATGCTCTTGTCCACTCTAAAATGGCTTTGCTGTAACAAAAAGATTTTTGTCATTTTAAAAATATCTGATTTTGAAAGGGCAAGGTTTTCCCAAGTATTTTTTTAAAAGTTATCATCTTAGGTATTTCTTCCACTCTTAACAAATCTTTTGGAACAGATGAGAGGCTATTTGCTAGCTGCCTACAATAGGTTGAAATTAATACTAAAGAAAATTTGAATTAAGAAATTTCTTACTATAAAGTAGTTGTACATTTACAAGAAATTTGCATAAAAATGACTTTCTGAATTATACTAAAAGCATTTATATTAAAACAGGGCCAAAATTTTTTTATCCTATCCCTTGGGTCACTTCATGCCTCTAGCCCCATTCTTCTGAAGCACAGTCCTGCACTCATGGTTGGTGAAAGTTCTCCACACCAGACTTACCCAGACTCTCCACACTGCTGCTCTCTGGCCAGTTCCATGCCACACTCTCTGATTTCTAATGAGGCTCTGCAGCAACCTCACTGGGGCCCTGTCCTCATTACTGGAGGGTGTTCCCTATTACCAGCCTAACCAAACTTACCATGAAGCTGCTCTCTGGCTAGGCTGTGCTGCAATGATCTTTCTACTAGGTCTCACCCCTTTCACTTCTAGCCCCGTGAAAAGCAATCCATCCAGTGCGACAATTCTGAGAAAGAACGTGACAGTCCTTATGGCACCACTCACCATACTTCCCAACTCAAAAAACACCTCCCTAACTTCTATTTTTCTACATGTACTGTCTTTCTCTATAAAACTGTAAGATCACTGAGGGAAGTGACTATCTTTCTTATTGAATTTTTATTCCCAACACTTAGCACAGTACCTGGTATACAGTAAGTATTTAATGAACTGTCTCCACTGGGGAATCAAATCATGTACTGTTTCAAGTTATTTTATATATAATTTGGCTTCCCATACCCCCCACAAATGAAAATTAATTCATCATCTAGAAAAGTAACATCAAAATTTATGGGCTGGAGCCTGACAAAGGGACTATGTGATCCACCCATCAAAGGTAGATGTGTACAATCAACCTTCCCCAGAATATCTAATTTTGGAACTTGCCCTTCATATAACCATACCTACCCTTTTCTCCCAACACTACACCACCTGTCTCCTCTTCTAAGACATAAGCTCTCAGCCTTTCCCTTTTTGAACTATAAGTTGGTCCTGTGGTATTTATAACCTGCTGCACCAGGTGTTATGAGGAAAATCCTGTCTTTTTTGCTTCACTCAGTCTATTGCTTCTTCCTCCCCCTCTCCAATAACCTTGAGGTTGAGGCAGGAATCCTCAAGTTCTGCATTCAGTGGAAGTGACCCATGAATAACAGCCTCCTTTCCCTGTTTAATTTTAGATGGGATAAAGTAAGCTGTGCAAAATGAGGAACCATGAATATGTTGGAACAGATGACAGATCTCATTATATTATCTTTTTCCGAAAATCCATCCCTCTTCCAAACTTCCCTATTGCCACTGAGGGTAATATCAACTTTCTAGTCAACCAGGTATGTCACAACCTCAGTGTCACCTTCAGCACTTCATTCTCCCTCATCCTCACCCCACATATTCAATTAGTTAACAAATCTTTTCCCTTCTCTCTAATCACACAGTCACCATCGTAGTTCTGGCCCTCACTGCCTATCACTTGGACTACCATTATAGCCTCCTAATTAGTCTCTGACTTAAGTGTCTCTCCAATTCTGCACACAGAGTTACTAAAGTAATTTTCCTAAAGTATAGGTCTGATCATGTTACTCCCTTATTCAAAAAACTCTACTGCTCCCTACTGACTCTGGGATAGAATATTATTTTGTCTCTATTTCATCTTTTTTAAATTTCTATTTTCATTTAAGTTTTCTAACATATAAAACTATCAGTATAGTAGAACTATATATATATATATATATATATATATATATATATATATATAAATTCATTAAAAGTATATATGTGAGGAAGCATGTACAACATTTTTTTTTACTAGTAAGTATAACGTCAGAAAATTTAGAGATCACTGATTTAAAAAACTGCAGGATCTCATTCTAAAGTTAACAAATAATTCAAGGTGTATTATCAAGAAGCAAAAATATCCATAATTTCTCTCCACAAAAAACTTTTATCTAAACAGCATAATAGTTCAATCAACCATGAAGACAATATATTACAAGTGTTATACTTGGTGTTTATACTCTTGATGCTATAAAAAGAAAATGCAGAATACAAATTGGTCAATACTTTAACTAGCAATAAAAAATATTTCTTGTTACTGAATACAAAATGTAAAGTTATCTTAGAGCGCCTGTGGAGGAATAGGAGTATTTAAGAACTTATAGACATAAAGTACTGGAGGAAATAGGTTTAAATTAAAGATGTTGTGTATTTATTGGGATACAGTTGCCATCTCTGCACCACGGGAGGAGAGATAAAATATTTTTTGTGTCTTGTTGGAATTTGTTACTTTTGACTTTTGCTGTTTACATACTTTTAGATTATGTCAAACAATCAACAAGTATTTAAAAATTAAGAGGTAGAAGATGTCTAGCAAATAGTTAAATCCTTTGATTCAACTTTGATTCCAAATGTTTGGTCATGGGAACTGATGAGCTAGGGGAGCTTTCTTATTCAATCAAAATAAATTTTTCTAATTTTTAATTCTAAAAAATAATTTTTCTACTTCAATGGTAATTGTTTTTTGAAGAAGCACTACCCAAAAAAATTTTCTAAGAAATTAAATTTTTCTCCACACACAAACAAGTTTATTTAAAATCAACCAAGTTTTACTTTTAAGTTAGTGCCATAACATGACTCTCCATTCCCCAACAATCACTTATAAAATCAGAATAGGTCAGTATGAAACCCTGATCTCTCATCAAGTGAGAAGCAAGTTCTGATCCCTTTGGTCTTTGAAAATTGTGTTGACATTACAACAAAGTCACCAACCAAATTCCACTGCGTGTCCATCCAAGAAAAAGTCTTCATAAAAAGTCTCTGCATAATGGAAACTAATCTCAGATGAGTTCAAGAACTTCAATGGAATACAATCCCTTATTTCTTTGCTGGTGCAATTTTTGTAGCTGCTGTAAACTTCCTTCAATTTTGTTGAGTTCTGAATAAACCCATACCTAAAAAGAAGAATTTAAAAAGTAATATTTTAATAATGCTTATGTGTAAACAAATCCCATCTGGCTAATAACTACTCAGTACCATAATTTTAATTATCAGTTGAATTTTAGGTGATAATTGACACTTTACTGAAAGGGAAACAAAAATAAATCTTGTTATGTATCCAATATTCACATACCTGGGCTTTCACAAACTTATAAAGACTTGTCAATATTCCTTTTGCTTCTGGAATCATCACAACAACTGTAAAATGAGCATCTAGCAGTAGACAGATCCAATCCATAATCTGAAGACAAATAGAAAAGTAAAGATTGTTGGAATGTGCAGAACCTGCCATGTCTGACAATTTCCTGAGTAAGAAGTTTTTTTAAATGTATAATTGGACTTTTTAGTTTACAGATGGCAGTCCTAAGAAATAGAAGGGTCTTCTTTCTAAAACTTGATTTACATTACAAGAAACACTTTAAGATTTTTGGATTATTTGATATGAATAATACCAATAAAGTCAAAAAAACGTACTCAAAACTCTGAGCTATGACACTACTTGCCTCTTCTTTAAAGTGAACTTAACTGTTCTGCTTTGTTGACCCAATTCTGTGCTACTCAGAAAGGTATATAAAGATCATAACCATGGGATCACGTGGATGGAACTAAAGTTGCTATAACCCCATAAAAGTGTATTCCTAGATACTTACAAAACAGTAATATGTAATTTTATATCCTCCAAACTCTGCATAGTTCAATTAATAATAATTTACATCCAAAAAAATGTTTCCCTTTCCAAAGGGAAAGCAACAATATGGGGCTTAAACACTAGACTATTACTTAAAACTGTTTAATCTATAAAAACACAAGATCACAACACATGATTTTATATCTTTTATCTTCTCAAAACATTACTTGCCATTTAAAATAACTGCAGCAATATAAAATACTTGAGTGCCTACCTACCAAGACAAACCCAGGGACTACATAAACACAGTTACAAAACACTTTTCACACAAATACAGACCTAAATAAATGGAGAAATACTAATTGCTCATGGGTAAGGCTGAGATTAAAAATGACAATTTTACCTAAGTTAAATTACTTATTCACGGCCATACCAATCAAACTACAAAAAAATTATTTTAGAGCTAGAAAACATAATAAAATTCATCTGTAAGAACAAAAGGTCAAGAATATTAAGGGAATCAATGAAAAAAAATTCAAAGGAAGGCAGCCTAGTAGTATCAGATTTCAAACTATATTTACAAAGCAATAATCATCAAAATGATCTGGTACTGGCTAAGAAATAGAGTGGTGGATCAGTGGAATACATTAGGTACATAACACATAGTAATAAATGATCACTGCAATCTAGTGTTTGATAAACCCCCAAATCGAAACTTTTGGGGGAAGAATCTACCATTTGACAGAAATTGCTGGGAAAACTGGAATGGAGTTTGAAAGAAACTAGACATAGAACAACATCTTGTACTATAAGCCAAAATAAAATAAAAATTAATAAATGACTAAAAATATAAAGGGTGATAGCATAAGTAAATTAGATGAGCAATGAAAATATACCTGTCAGAACTATGGATAAAAAGAGTTTATAACCAAATAAGAGATACAAAGAATCACAAGAGGTAAAATGAATAATTTAGATTGCATAAAATTAAAAAGGTTTTGCACAAACAAAATTAATAGTAAAAAATTAGAAGGAAAATCTCATTTCTCAAATATACAGACAACTGAGTAAAATTTATAAAAATAAGAGCCATTCCCCAATTGATAAATGGTCAAAGGATATGAATAGGTAGTTTTCAGAAGCAATCAAAACTATCAAAAGATTCATATTGGGCGGCTAGTTGGCACAATGAATAGAGCACTGGCCCTGGAGTCAGGAGGACATGAGTTCAAATCTGGCCTCAGACACCAAACACAAAAACTAGCCATGTGACCTCGGGCAAGTCACTTAACCCTAACTGCCCTCCAAAAGGCAAAAAAAAGAATACTATTAATAAATGCTCTAGATCATTACTGATTAGAGAAATGCAAATTGAAACAACTCTAGGGTATCACCTCACACATAACAGAAAAATGATAAATGCTGGTAATGATGGGGAAAAACTGGGACACTAATGCATGTTGGTAGAGTTGTGAACTGCTCCAATCATCCTGGAGAACAATTTGGAACTATGCCCAAAGGGCTATAAAATCCAAGTAACTTGGATCACAAGATCCAAGACAATTCTGAAGGACTTATGATGAAAAATGCTATCCACCTCCAGAGAAAAAAAACTGTTGGGAGTATAAATGCAGATTGAAGGATACTTTTAAAACTTTTTTTCTTCTTTTTTTTTCTGTTTTCTTTTATAACATTGGATAGGCTCTGCATGACTGCTCACATATAACCTATATCTAATTGCCTGCTGCTGTCTCAAGGAGGAGAGGGAGGAAGAGAATTTGGAACTCAAAATTTAAAAAAAGTTTAAAATTGTTTTTATATCTAATTTCAAAAAAAATAAAAACATTAAAAAACAAAGAAATGACAAGGGGGATGGTTAAAAAACATAGGAAGACTTACATGAATTGGTGTAAAGGAAAGCTAGCAGAACCAGAAAAACACTACATACATTAACAGCAATATTGTAACAATGATCACCTGTGAAAGACTTAGCTACTAAGATCAAGGCAATGATCCAAGACAATTTCAAAGGACCCATAATGAAAAATTCATTCCACCTCCAGAGAACTCTGTAATGTATTCTGAATGCAGACTGAGCTTTTTTTTTACTTTATTTTTCTTGTTATTTTTGTCTCTCTTTTCTTTTGTAACATAGCTTATGCGGAAATGTTTTATGGGACTTCAAGTGTATACCGATATAATCAATAAGTTTACCTTCTCAAATTAGGAGGGACCAGAAAAGTGAGAAAATTTGGAACTCAAAATTTTAAAAAATTAATGTTAAAAATGTTTTACATGTAATTAGGAAATATTTAACAATATTAAAATATTAAAAATATATTTTAAAAAATTGGGGGGGGGGGCGGAGTCAAGATAGCAGAGTAGAAACATGATCTCCGAGTGGCTCCAGCTTCCACTTTCCCCAATTAATGTAAAAAGGGGACTCTGAACAAACTTTGGAGCTGCAGAACCCACAAAATGACACAGAGAAGCTAATCTCCCGCTGAGAACAGCCCAGCAGGCTGGCAGCAAGTGGCCAGGGCAGGCCCTCGAGCAGGAGGTTTTAACCCTAGGGCGGGTCTGACCAGCTGCCAGCTGGAGGGACTCCAGATCAGCAGCAGCAGCTGTGGCAGTTTCCAGAATTATCAACACATAGATGCTAAGGACAAAGTGAGAGGTCAGTGCAGTCTGGACTTTCGGATCCGGTAAGTGGGAGTATGTGGCTTTTGCCCCCGGGGCAAGAAGCCGCTGAGATGCTGGCACAGCCAGCCAGCACCACGTGGCAGCTTCAGCTCCTGGCCTACAGAGTGTAGGGGGACCAAGCGACCAGTCTGAGGGGTAATCACTCTTGCTTTAACCTCCTTGGATCTGGATTGTGGTCTAGGGTGCATGACCAGCTTGCCAGAGTGTGTGGAGGCCCCAGAGAGGGCACCCATCTAATACATCCGGCAGCTGAGAAAACCCCAGTGTTTGAGATGAAAGCTCCCCTGTCTGGTGGTGTGGCAAAAAGCCCAGGGGTCAAGTGACTAAGGGGAGACATGACCAGGCAAAAGAAACAAAGCAGACAGAAGATTCCAACATTAGACTCCTATTTTGGGGACAAAAAGGAGCAAAGCATGGACCAGGAAGAAGACAGTGAAGTCAGAACTCCTGCACCAAAAGCTTCAAAGGAAACTATGAGCTGGCTACAGGTCATAGAAGACCTTAAGAAGCAGGTAAGAGAAGTGGAGGAAAAAATGGGAAGAGAAATGAAAACAATGCAAGAAAATTACAAAATGAAAGTCAACAGCCTGACTGAGGTGAGGAAAATAACACCTTAAAAAACAGACTAAACCCAAATGGCAAAGGAGACTAAAAAGGCAATGAGAAGAATGCCTTAAAAAGCTGAATTTGTTAGATGGAAAAAGAATCTCAAAAGCTCACCGAGGAGAATCATTCCCTCAGATTTAGAATGGAGCAAATGGAAGCTAATGATTTTATGAGAAATCAAGATGCTGTTAAACAGATCCAAACCAATGAAAGAATAGAAGGCAATGTGAAATATCTCATGGGAAAAACCACTGACCTGGAAAACAGATCTAGGAGAGAGAATTCAAAAATTATTGGACTACCTGAAAGCAATGATCAAAAGTAAGAACCTAGAAAGCATCCTCCAGGAAGTTCTCAAAGACAACTGCCCTAATGTTTTAGAACCAAAGGCAAAATAGAGGTTGAAAGAATCCACCTCCTGAAAAAGATCCCAAAAAGAAAACTCCTAGGAATATTATAGCCAGGTTCTGGAATTCCCACATTAAGGAGAGAATATTACAAGCAGCCAGGAAGAAACAATTTGAATATTGGGGAAACACAATCAGGATAACCCAGGATCTGGCAGTTTCTATACTGAGGGATCAAAGGGCTTGGAGTATGATATTCCGGAGGTCAAAGGAGCTGGGATTAAAACCAAGAGTCACTACCCAGCAAAACTGAGTATCATATTTCAGGGGAAAATATGGGTATTCAGTGGAATAAAAGACTTTCAAGCATTCTTGATGAAAAAACTAGATGAATAGAAAATTTAACATTTAGATACAAAAAGCAAGAGAAGCATGAGAAGGTAAATAGGGAAAAGAAATCATAAGGAACTTATCACAGTTGAACTATTAACATTCCTACATGGAAAAACAATAATTGTAACTGATGAAACTTCTTAGTATGAAAATAGTTGAAAGGAATAGAAATATATATATTGTTTACATATGAGAGTGTATGGGCATATGAATACATATGTGAATGTGTGTATATATATTTACAGGTATACATAGATAGAGGGCACAGGACCAATGTAACAGGAAGGGAAGATACTTAAAAGGTGAAATTAAGAAGTGAGGGGCAGCCAGGTAGCACAGCGAGTAAGAGCACCGGCTCCAGTGTCAGGATGACCTGGTTATCAAATCCGGGCTCAGATACTTAGCACCACACCCAGAAATAACTGGCCGTGTAACCTTCAGCAAGTTACTTAACCCCAATTGCTTAAAAAAAAAAAGAAGAAATTAAGAGGTGAGAGAGGAATATATTGAGAGGAGATGGGGAGAGACAGAATGGAGTAAACTATCTCATATAGAAGAGGCAAGGGAAAATGGTTACAATGGAGGGGAAGACTAGGAAGGCAAAAGGGAATGGGTAAACCCTACTCCCATTGAATCTGGCTTGGGGAGGGAATAAAATACACACTAAATAGGGTATCTCACCCTCCAGGAGAGTAGGGGGATGATGGAAGGGAGGGCAGGCTGGGGGAAGGGAAGTTGGAAGCACCTACTTTTGCAAAGGGACGGGATCAAAGCAGAGAATAGAATAAGTGGGAGGTGGGATAGGAGGGAGGGAAATATAGTCAGTCTTTTACAATATATCTACTATGTTATTGCTTTGCATTAGCCACACATGTAAAACCTATACTGAACTGCTTATGTTCCCAGTTAAGGGTGGGTGACAAGGGAGGAAGGGAATGAATCTGGAATTCAAAGTTTTAAAATCAAGTGTTTAAATATATACATATATATACACACACACATACACATACTATTATTAATACTATTTTACATGTAATTGGGAAATGAGATATACAGGCACTGGGATAGAGATCCACCATGCCCTATTGGAAAAGTTGAAAGGGGTATGGAAGAAAATATGGGAGAGAGCAGATTGGAGGAGGGGACATCCTGTGGGACTGCTATTTTGGGTCAGTGGGTAGGGGAAAAATGGGGAGAAAATTTGTAACTCAAAATCTGGCGGAAATGAATGATGGAAATCAGAAAAATAAAATAAAATAAAAAAGAAGTAATACAAAAAAAATTTGCCAATGACATGGTCACTCCAATAAATTTGACACTTATTAAAGGTTTTTTATTACTATAAAGTTTTTTTTTTAATCTCTATTATATTACCTCTCTAAAATTTCTGAAAAGTAATTGAGGGTAGGGAATACACAAGTTCTCAAAATTAATGATCACAATATTTATAATAATAGTAATAGAAAGTATCCAAACAGTAACACTTAAAATATTAAGGTAAATATGGGTCCTACCACTCCTAAGGCAGGTACAGAAAGATTAACAATGTCTTGTCAACAAAGGAAGATTCATAGATGTTCTTGGAGCATATACTAAACAAGTTAAAATTTTACAGAAATACTTCTGAGACCAAGAGTATCACTTCACAGAGCAATAATAAAAGTTGACAGTAGGTGTATGTCACTGTATTTGCTGAATATAGGCTTTCACAGCTAAAATTCAAGCATGGAAATCAATGGTGTTCTATGCACACCAACTCAACCAACAATATGTGGACAAAGAACTCTAAAACAGATAGCTGAATCATGTGGATTTATTTACAGAAATGGAAAGGTTCACATAAGCTCCTTGAAGGCGGAGACTATCTTTTTTTGTATTTGTATCCCCAGCACAGAGCAAGTGTAGGTTGATTACTACTTTTTATTTTTAGTAAATTTATATTTCAATACTTTTTGTTTATTTAAAAAATCATTTTGCTTCTCTGCACCATTATCTATATAGTATTAAATATCAAGCAGAAAAACTAGGTAGCTGTTATTTGTTCCCAGTTTTTCTCTAAACTCCACCGAACAAGAAATAACTGACTTTTATAAATCACTCTAATATTTACAAAGTGCTATTAAATCCAATCTCATATAAGCTTCACTATCACCCTCTGAGATAAAGTATAATTATTATTCTCATTTTGAAAATGATAAAACTGAGGCCTAGAGAGGTTAAGTAATTTGTGACATAACACTAATATCAGTTGTGGGAACTGAATTCATGCCTCTCTTGACACAAATCCAGCACTCTTTCCATGAATTAAATGAATAGGTCAGGAGTACAAGAGGCTACAAAGAGGGGAAGCTTACCAAAAAAAACCCAGATTTTAAATACAACTGTCAAATGGATATTACTTTTTTGGGGTGAAAAGGAAAGAAATATCTATTGTAAAGGTCATGTATGAAGCCCAGGAGTCCTATGAAATTCCTTAATGAAACCCAACTGTTGTTACCAGTCATGTTTTCTCCCCAAACCCTGCCAATAACCAGACTTAATTGTTTCACTACTCAGAACAAAGTAAATGTACCACTATCTCACCTGGTTCAGGGTTGGAGGACAGGGTCCAGGAAGAGTCATACTAGCATTTTCACTACATTTCTCATAAAGGAAATGCAAATACTGGAGAAAAAGCTAGGACAAAGAAAAGTAACAATAAACATTTTTGTTATACAAGTTACTCCAATGCAAATACTTAGCTCAATAAGAGAAGTCTTTCAACCCTTTCACCTGCTTTATTTATTTCTTCTCTATCTCTTTTTAGTGTCTTTACTTTCAGTTGTGCTCTGAGACTTAACCTGGAGTAATATCACATGTCCATTCACCTTCCTCAAGGTTCCCCAATTTCTCAAACCCAATTTTAACTCAACATTAAGGCCGTGTCATGCTGCTATTTTCACAAGCAGACTAGATGACAGCAAAACCTAAAAGAAAAATCTAATTTCAACAAAAGTTCTTTATGAAAGAGTACTTACAATGACGTGGTGCACAGTGAGGTCTTTCAAATTCGGCAAAAGAAATGTTTCACTATATGCTGAATGGAGAATTGCATTTCTATTTATGACTAAAGGAAAATAAACACCACCTTATGGATGTAGAAAAAAAGATTACATTACAAATATACTTTCTTAAATTAGTATGAAATTTTTAATGAAAAGGATTAACTTTAATATCAAGTATTTTTGTGCCAAACTCTCAGATACTGAAAATGCTTAACTATTGCATGCAAGAGTCTTTTATTCAGAATAACAGAATATTTTTATAAGTGCTAATTCGGAAACTGACACTAAGAAAGCAGTTATTTTTGGCTGTCTGTTGGAAGTTCTTTCTATTACTCGCCACTTAAATATTACAATTTAAGACTTCATACTAGGAACACTGATTATGACATTTTGAAATTAGAAATCTTTAGAAGAATTCAACTTCTTTAACTAGCTAAAAGAACTGGATTTAGGTAAATAGCCCTGAATATATGCATTATTATAATTCACTTTACTTAAAGAAAAGCCAACCATCTCAGCTGGTACAGAGCTGATTTCATCATTGTTCCTAGTTGTATACACTCCCACTATGCAGAGCATCAACTTATCTGTAACTTAGAATCTGAGTTATCTGGGACACTGAGAAGTTATGTGGCTTGTTCATGATGCTACAGTGAGACTGTGGTATCAGAGGCAGAACTTGAATTCACACTATACCTGACTCTGGGTCTGGCTTCTCTTTTCATTATACAAAGGTGCCTCGTCAGTCATTTTATTACTAAGTTAACATTCTAAAACATAAAATGATATTCTTGGCTTACTCTAAGATATTTTTTTGTAAAGTAAGGCTACCACTTGGTAAAAGACACACAAAAAATTCATGTTTCAAAGGATACAGTAAAGCTGCTTTTTGGGGAGTTACAGGACATGTCAGAGTAGTATTCATTGTGTCTTCCGGTTTATTTAACTTGTCATCAAAGTTATTCTCTTCTAAAAGTACTGGACTGAAACCATTTTGAACAATTTCTGTTTTTCCCATTTTCTTATCTTGGGCAAAGTTAATGTAACCAATAACTGACTCCATATTTATATTAGTCCCTTCAAGGCTGTCATCACCAATACTACAAGAAGAAAAACATGTCATCAATAAGCATGAAATCAATTCTGACGATTCCATATTGCTTCCTCTCCCTAATAACAGGTCACAATAAGCCAAAATAAGTCTATTTCCAAGTCAGAGAAATACCAGAGACCTAATTTTTCTAACCATTCTTAAAATTTCTGTAGTTAAACATTAATAATGACAACATATACTAAGAACTGAAACAAAGGGAAAAAAAACCAGTTTGTTTCCCATGTACCTTAGGAAAACCTTTAAGCAAGCACAGGTAATTGATTCAGGAATGTCAGGGAACTGCTGTAGACAGAGCTGTAATAAATGCACATCTCTCTTTTCCAAGGCAACTGCCATCAAGTCAGGACACAAACTGAGAGAAAAATAAAAGATGTAATATTTTAAAATACCACACAAATTTAACTTGCAAAAATATTCTGTAATTCCCCCAAAATATGGAAATTGGAATTTTATACAACATATTACAAGAATGTAGAACATACCAAGTTATCCTTAAGTAAGAAAAGTTTTTACCTATAAGAAAGTACTTGAGTTTGGATGAGTTGTACCAGATTACTCTGAGGATAAAATGCTGGTTCTGCCTTACACCTTTCCACCAGTTCTGTTACTATGTGCCCAACAGTAATTTGAAATTCAGGTGTCCGTTTATCAGCCAAAAACTTACTCAGCTGTTGTTCAAGGTGTTTTTCAGAAGCATCCTGAAAGACGAGTGGAATCCCAGTCTGTTATGATAACATGCTATTAAATCAAAACTCTAAAGTATTATGAATAGAATATTTTCTCATTTTCATTGTTACTAGAAGTGGCATCATTAATGCCTGCTTATGAATTAAAAATTGATATATTGTAAATAAAGACTGCACTCTAGCAAAGCTTTGGTTTAAAAGTGGATTCTAAGTAAAAATCCTTGGAAGACAATTAAATTGCTGCTTTAGTCAATGTACAATTCAATGATTCATCTATAAGTAACTTACAATCACAAACTAACAACCAGAAGACCTTGGTAGATCATTTTGTTCAACTGGCTCTTTTTATAGATAAGAAACCTGGGGGGGGCTGGGCACCAGGTGCAAGTGGAATTCCTTGTATGAGGCTACAGGGCCAGCCAGAATTCATTTATAAGCTAGGCAAGATCAAAAAGAAACATTTGTGCAAATTTAAATACTCTATACAGGGACAGAGACAGAAAGAACTTAATTAAGAGCACTTAGTTCCCAGTTTCATATTCAGATTCTGTTTCTCAAGATTCCCTATCCCTTTAGGGACAACTATGTCCTCTCCTTACTGAAATCTAATTTTATCTCAAATGGCGGTTCTGGGGCCCTTCTAGCAGCTGGTGAACGAAACAGAGGGACCTTTCCTCAGAATGTTTTTAAATCCAAAGAATTAAATTCAAAGGATACAAAGGAAATCAAAGGTACTGAAATACAATTAAAAAAATTTTTTTTTTTTGCTTTTTGGAAGGGGGAAGGCAGGGCAATTAGGGTTAAGTGACTTGCCCAAGGTCATACGGCTAGTTTTTTGTGTTAAGTGTCTGAGGATGGATTTGAACTCAGGTCCTCCTGCCTCCAGGGCTGGTGCTCTATTCACTGTGCCACCTAGCCACCCCTAATTTTCAAAATATTCAAACAAGAAAACCTGTAAAGAACACCCTGTAAAGAATCAGACTGTTCAAAAAAGAAGTACCAAGAGGTTCCAATTCTCATTCTGTTAAGGTCATGCTATAAAATGTACTTTATTATCAAGTACTGGATTCAGATTGAGAGACATAGTAAGGATCAAATTAGGATTCCAAGTAATGCCATGTATTCAAATATGGAAGAACTTCATTTAACAAGAGTTACTATTACCTAGCACTCTACCATTAAGAGAAAGAGATAAATCTCTAAGAAAACAAGCTATTACTTTAAGTTTATGTTAAAAAGTAGCTCCCAGGATGTAGTCTGGTATCAGTACAACCTTAATTCAATATCCTATGCTTCTAAACCTACACAATGGAAGTGGATATTGGAAATGATCAGTAAATACAGATTCAATTATTACACTATACTAAGCAAGAAAAAGGCATTATTAAGCACCTATTATGTGCCAGGCACTATGCCAGGTGGAATCACGTACTTAAAATTTTTAAGCAAAAGTTTCTGTTTCCTAAGAAAATTCTAATTAATTGAGGTTTTACTACATTTCCTTTGCAGAAGACTTAAAACTTCCTATTGCCCCTGAAAACCTCACTTTATATTTAAAAGTTTCCCTAATATCCAAACTTAAAAGTTGTCCTTAACCTTATTAATAGAACCTTGTACTTGTCAAAACACAAGGCAGAAAAATAGAAAAAAATAATTCAAAAGGGAGTCAGAGAAACAATTAGATTTGGAAGTTAAAGTGAATATATATTTAAAAAAATTTATCTACAAAGAACAAAAGTTTATAGACATAGTTTAGCACAGTGCCTAGCATATAACAAGGACTTAATAAATGCTTACTGACTGACCAAAATGGACGATTTTAATCTTTTTTTTGGTCATTGTTTCTGTTTCTATATTTGAATACTTGTATATATAAATGGAAATTAAAGTGAAATTTTAATTGATTTAGGAATAAATACAACAAACAATTTAATAAAAACAATTTCTGATATTTGCCAAATTTAGCAATTTGCCAAGAAATTTACCTACCTTTATACCTGATAAAAACTCTTTGTTTGTTGAATCCTCCACTTGAGACTTGGTCTCATTTCTTCTTGTCCTTAACTAGAATTAAATAAATTGCAGTTTAAAAAAAAGATCTAGTTAGAAACAAACTTCCTCAAAAGATTAATGTATCTTTATATCACAGGCAAAAGAAACTCAGGAACATCTACTATTTTGTTATTGTGAAATTTTGTCATGATTATTATAGTGCTAGCATTAATACCTAAGTAAATCAGCAAGAGAAAAGAAGTATCCCTACTTAGTAGAGAGGTGCTGCTATGCACCTATTCTTCTCATCCTCTCCCTCCCCCCTTTTAAGTTTCTTCTTCCTATCCTTTTCCTTTATCTTCTGAGTGGATTATCTAAAAGTTTAGGCTGTTTGAGGACAATTTAATAAGCATTTATTAAACGCATACTATATGCCAGGCACTGTCTGTGCTAAGAGATGGGGATACAAAGACAAAGTGGCTCCAATCCTCAAGAAGCTCACATTCTAATGTGAGGAAAGCACGTCCACAGAGAAGTCAATACAAAATTTAATATAAATACAAAGTGTATTAGGGAGGAGTATGAGGTATGAGAAGAGGGATTATTAACAGAAGGAATCAGTATGGGCCTCTTTTAAAAGGTAGCACTTGAACTGGGCCTTGAATGCAGCTTAGAATTTCATAACAGGAAAGGGAGGAGAGGGAGACAGCCTTGGCAAAGGCACCAAGGCAGGAGATATAACGTTGCCTAGGGGCCACAGAAAATATGTCAGTATGGCTGCAACTCATAAGATGAGGTGATGCCAAATATGTCTGTAAAAATAAGCTTAAGACATACTATGAAGGGCTTTAAATGATTTATGTTATTTTATTCCAAAGCCACTAAAGCTTTTTGAGTAGAGGGACATGGTCAGACCTGTACTATGCTTTAGGAAGATTATTGTGGCAGCTTTGTGGGAAGATGGATGGGAAGTGAAATACAGAATGCAGGAAGGCCACTTAGGAACACACTTATAGAAATAAGAGAGGTAAGGTGGGCCTAAAAAGGGCAGTAAATGTGGAATGGAGGAAAGCCAAGCCAGTCTTGGTAATTAGGATGTGAATACTATAGCTTCTAATCCAATTATTAAGTGTCAACTATGTTGTGCAAATACAGTCCCCTAAAGAGGTGACACAGTTTGAGGACAGATATGCTTGCCTAAGGGGTGGCTTGTGTAAATACACAATGTGTTTCATATATGGAATGATAGAGATTTCAAGAACCTGACTGCAGTCCAGTTTGGCTGGAACATAAATATAAGAAAGGGAATCAGTCTGGAAAATGAGGTTAGAGGCAGGCTGCTGAGTTCTTTAAATGCTGAGAAATTTTCTTTTAATTCTAGAGAAAACAGAGAGTCACTGAAGATATTTAAATATCATCAGACTTGCGCCTTATATTATTTCACCTCCATACACTCCTGATACAGGGACACTGGCTTCCTTGTTCTTTAAAGATGACTCTCCCAACCAGCATTTTCACTGGTTGTCCCTCACGCTCAGGACTCTCTCCTTCCTCATCTCTGCCTCCAGGTTTCCTTCAACTGTCAGCTTAAATATCACCTTCTACAAGAAACCTTTCCCAGTCCTTCTTAATCTTGGTGACTTCAAAGACCCTCAATGGACCTTGTAAATATCTTGTCTGTACAGCTGTTTGCATATTGTCTGCCTTCAATGCCCATTAGACTGTAACCTCCTTGAGTACAGACCCTGATTTTTTTTTTGTCTTCTTTGTATCCCCAGCACTTAGGACAGTGCCTGGCAATTAGTAGGTCAATTGATTCTAGTCAATTGATGAAGAAGGGAAAGGAAGGACTGGTAAAGTTATTAGTTATCTAACACAGTCCAGATAAGAGGTGATGAGGGCCAGAATGGCAACTTATTGTCCTCACCTTCCTTCCTTTTGATATTCTGATGCTCTAGTTAACCAGTTCAATTTTATATTATCTTCCACTCTTGGAGCCTTTGCCATTGTCCTAGCACCCTCATTTCTTGCCAAACTGCAACCCTAGGTTACTCCCAACATCTACTTTAAGCAGCTGAACGTTATTAGAAGTCATGCCAAAGTGTTGCTTTTGTTCAAAACAGATTTGTTATCTAATCTCAACTGTGCCTTCACATCTACACAGCAATCTTTTTCCCCCCTCATTTAAACTTTCTACTTTATATAGCCAGGTGGGCCTAGACCATGCTTCACATCCTAGCCAACTGTTGCACACCATGGCCATCTCTTTGCCTTTGTAACTCTTCTCTCCACCTTACCCTCCATATGACACTTTCAGTGTCTTTCTAAAACTGGCAAATATCAAGTAATATAACTGTTTCTTCTTGAAAGTATGCCTCAACTGATTTATCCATGGCTCTACTTGCCTGCCATTCCAGGATTTCTTTTTTTTTTTTTTAAGCAATCAGGGTTAAGTTAACTTGCTCAAGGTTACACGGCCAGTTATTTCTGGGTGTGGTGCTGAGTATCTGAGCCCGGATTTGATCCAGGTCATCCTGACACTGGAGCCGGTGCTCTTACTCACTGAGCCACCTGGCCGCCCCTATTCCAGGATTTCTTAAGTCAAAATATTCTCTCCTGGCAATGACTTCTTTATAATGTAGTTTACCACTACTAGAATGTAAGATCCTTGAGGGATGTCTTGCTTTTGTATTTGTAACAACAGCAATTAACAGTGTTTAGCACATACCACATTCTTAATAAATGATTTTCATTACTTCATTTATTCATTCCACAAAGAATCTATTCCAAACCTCCTCTTTCTTCAAGTCATGTGAACCACCTTTTCTGAATTCCTCCTCAGCAAAGGGTTTCACCTCACACTTTACCAAGAAACTGGGACCAGTCATTTGCACACAAGAGCTCCCTCTTCTCTCCCTTTCTCTATCTCAGATCACCTCAGAATAATGACCAGCTTTCTTACCCTTTACTGAGAACTTTGCACAGCTCTACCTCACTTAAATCCAATTCATACACAAGACATCATCCTTTTGATACCATTGGTCCTTTTCAAGAACATAGAACCAACAACTTGAGATTCCGATCTTGGAGAAAGAAGCAGTCTTTTCGTCAAGGTCGGCCTCTCTACCTGTGCCCTTGATCCCTTCTGAGAACTTGATGATTCCCACTCATTATAATTTTCAATTACTATCTACTGTCTCTTTTTCTTATCACTTAAAAACATGATCAGATATCCCCAACCTTAAAAAACTGACTCATCCAACTTCAAGCTAATGTTTTATCTTCTCTCTTTGAAATCAAAATAGGAAAATGGCATTTGCATGTGTTGTTTCCATTTTCTCACCTGCCATTGACTTCTCAACACTTTGTAATGACTTTCAACCCCACCATTCCAACAAAATTGCTCTTTTCAAGGCTACCAATAATTTTTAAATGGAAAATTTTTATAATCTTTTCTCAATTCTCATGCTCCTTGACCTCTCTGAAGTTTATGATATGACTGACATATCATAAACATATGGTTTCCCTGATACTGCTCTCTGGATTATCTTCCTACCTGTCTCCCCACTCCTCTCAGTTTCCTTTGATAAATCCCATTCCCTAAGAAGAGGCCTATGCCTAGGACCTCTTTCTAGTCACCTACCTGATAA
Source organism: Petaurus breviceps papuanus (assembly GCF_028583685.1). Lineage (NCBI taxonomy): Eukaryota > Metazoa > Chordata > Mammalia > Diprotodontia > Petauridae > Petaurus > Petaurus breviceps. The sequence goes on along the minus strand of NW_027187380.1, from coordinate 26,795,771 downwards.
ATCTCAACTGTTCTTATGGGTCCAACTGTTTCTATACAAATGAGAAGACAGAGCTATTCAACTCTGAGTTTCTGTTTATGGCTAACAGGGAGTTGAGACCCAATATAAGTCTATAAGAAGTAAGAAAGAATCTGACTGCCTTGGATAGATGCAAGTCACCTAGTTCAAAACTGAAAGAATTGGTAGATGAAACTGCTAAGTCACTATAGGCAATATTTAAAAAAATGTAGAAGACAGGCCATACCACAAGAATGGAAAGGGGTCAATGCCAAAATTTCCAGAAAAAAGAAAGCATGAGAATCTGCAAATTCTAAACTAGTGAGCTTGATTTTGATTCCTGGGAAAACTTTAGAATGGAACATTCAAGGGATATTGGAGAACATCTAGAAAGAGAAACAGTGATTATGAGAGCCAGTCTGGTTTCATCAAAACCAGATCATGCCAGAGTAATTTCATTTCTGTTTCTGACAGAACCAGAAAACTGGTCGATGAGGGGAATTGCAGCAAAGCTTTCGTTAAAAGTTTTTCTCATGTTGTTCTTGTAGAAGAGATGTAAAGATATAAACAAGTTCAGAACCAGTTGGATGGCTGAAATCAGAACATTTGTTAATGGTTCAACATTAGTGTATCAGGGGGTTTCCAGTAGAGTAGCCCAGGGTACAATGTTTGGCCCTGTACTATTTAACATTCTGATCAATAACTTGGATAAAAATATAAATGGAATGCCTACCAAATTTTCGGATGACACAAAGATGGAAAGCATAGCTAACATACTAGATGACAGAGTTAGGATATAAACAGAGACTGATGGCTGAAGACTGGGCTGAATCTTGTATGATGAAATTCAATAGGTTAGGTCTTATGCTTTGGTACAAAAAAAAAAATGACCCAATGTTCACAAGTATAAGATGAGGGAGGTATATGATTAGATAGCAATTTGTCTGTAAAAGATCTGGGGAATTTGGTGGATTGCAAGCTTAGTATGTGGCAACTAAAAAAGCTAATATGGTCTTGTGCCTTCCAAGCTTGTGCTTTAGTCCAAATTAAGAGGAGACAAAGTTTCCCCTATCAGGGAGGTGAGAATTCCACTGTGCTCTATCTATCCTCAGTCCTTATCTAGAGAACTGTCTAGTTCTGAGCACCCTGGCTTAAGAAAGACACTGACAAGCTGAAGAATATCAAGGAGAAGGAAAACTAAGTAAAGAGTCTTCAGTCCATGTCATATGAGACTTGAGGAACCAAGAGATGTTTAGCCTGGAGAAGACTCAGGGGAGGCAGGATAGCTGTCTTCAAAGGCCATCATGAGGAAAAAAAAAGGATTAAATTGGTTCTATTTGGCCCAGAGGGCAGAACCAGAAGAAACGGTGAAAGAGGGAAATTTAGACTTAGAAGTAAAAAAAACTTCCTAACAATTAAATTGGTCAAAAAGTGGAATGGGCTATCTTGAAAAGCAGTGGGCCCCCACTCCTTCAAGTAGACACACTGGATGTCACAAGAACAGCACAGTTAGGAATTCATTTGAAGTTTAGTTTGGACTAGATGGCTACTAAGGTTTTAGCCTTTCGATGATCAAATTCTATGATTTCTATAATTAAAACCAGATTACAAAGGATGTTAAGTACCAGAGAGAAGGGTTTGTATTTTTAAATATAGAGGCAATGGAGAACTACACAGAAGTTTCTTGAGCAGGGAAGTGACTCAGTCAGGCCTGTGTTTTAGGAATATCAATATGCAAGCTAAGTGGAAAATGGATTGGACAGAAAAGCAACTGAAAATGGTGAGACCAATTAGGAAGCAACTATAACAGTCCAGGTGATAGATGAAGGTAGATAGAAGAAGATAAAGATCTAAACTAATTCATAGATTCAGAAGAAGGGACATTGGTCACCTACACCACTCTTCCCTCCTCTCCACCCCCTTTAAGATCAGGACCTTAGAAAATACTGACTTCTCACTTTACAGATGAGGAAACTGATGCACACAGAGGTTAAGTGACTTGCGGAGATCATACAGCTAATAAAGTATCTGGGATAGGATTTTAACACCTAGGTCATTTTCCAAATCTAGCACATTATCCATTAAACAATGCTGCCTCACATAGATGAGGAAAATGAGGCATAGAAAAGTTAAGCAATTTGTTCAGTGTCACCCAGATAGCAAGGTCCTCTGACGTGGCACCATGCATATTTTTCTTTCCACTATGCCATAGTGCTTTCCAAGCTTGTGCTTTAGTTCAAATTTCTCAGCACTGATGAGAAACAACATTATATCTTTCCTCTGTCCTTGGTAGAATGATAAGTTATTGTTGGAAGGGACCAATTCAGTTTTGTATCTCCAGTGGCTAGTACAATGCCTACACATGTAGGTACTTGATAAATGTTTGTTGGATTGATGCATAAATGGATTACTGAATTTTAAAAGAATGCTTGGATCTGAAATGATGACTTTCTGGTATACTTCTCATTGGACATTTATGCTAGGCAATGATACTTCCATAAAAAATCTCTAACTTACACTTCTCTTTGACTGTCCTTTAAGGGGTGCTAAATTATTTGAATCTTGTGATTCAAGTCCATCTCCTTGAAATGTTCCCCAATTTACAAAGTGAGAAACAGTTTGGGTACCTGTGAAGACAAAAAATACACAATTCCTGTAATCGTGCTGCCTGATACTATAGTTTTATATTAATTTGTATCCCTAATCCCTTGACAAAACAAAAACAAAAACCCCCCAACAATTCATAGAGACCTTAAAGTTCCTTTTGGTATCTTTTCCTCAAAGAATGATACATCAAATTATGTACAGTCAAAGTCCATAACTCAGGAATATAATTCTGCAATTAGATGAGGTCCAAGAGACAACCACAGAGTCAGTATCTACCTTTTCCTACTGTCCCTGGACACTGGCTTTTCTAGGATAGCATTCCCTGAAAGTTCAGCAAATATCAAAGGCAGAAGCATGGCCTATAGGAAAACTATGGGAGCCAGTATATTAGAGTGGGAGCAAGAAAAATGCATGTTTACATTGATAAAATAACTCATACCTGGAGTCTGAATATTCTTTAGTTTTCCCAGAGCAGCTGCTAATGATGATATTTCACATTTAAATGGAATCACAGTCAAAAACTTTCCATGCAGCATAAACAATTTCCCTCCATAACACCAGAGCTATAAAATAAAAAAAAAAAACACATTAAAAACAAAATCTTTTTTTGCAATTTCATTATTCCTCTCTTAAATTTTAATTCAATAAAGCCTGACAAGTCAATTTAGTTTGATAAATATTTACTAAGTATCAAGTATGTGCATGGCTCTGTACTGGGCATAAAAGATGCTCTAGGAGGAAGACAAGGCAAAGCTTGGACACGTTTTACATGAAAGAGGCAGTTAGGTACATGGAAAATATCAAGCTCTGTCCAGAAGAGTGAGGAAGGCCTGAGATTGAATCCTGCTGCAAATACTCACTAGTTGTGTAAGCCTCAGTTTACACATCTGTAAAATGGGAATGATAAGGGTACTTTCCTCATAAAGTTTTTGTGAGGATTTAGTATATGTAAAGCACTGTATAAATTTTAAAGTGCTATATAAATGCAAGCAATTTACTATGACATATCTGTATGGTGCCACATAGGATGACTCTCCTTCTGCCTTTCTCCATTTCTATTATATTTCAGAATACAGTGAAATCCACTGTGCTGTGTAATAAGCAGTGGTTGAGAATATAGCACAATGTCAACACACAGATGATATAACCTTAGGAATGCACAATACCTCTGACTCATGCAAAATCTAATGTAAGTAGTTCAATTATTTTTAAGGGTAGTTTCAAAATTATATTCATAGAAGTTCTGGTCTCTTTCTTCAATTACAAGGGTTATTCCTATGTTATTCTTACCATTCAAATGTTATAATTTTAATATTTCTGTCTAGCCCTTTACTTGGTTCCATAAAAACTTTTAAGTTATTGAGGAGAAAAGGAAAAATGTTTAAGTTCACCAAAGAGCAAAATAACAGTCTTATGCTGTAGTTTACAATAAAAAAGATCCAGAAGTTCAAATCACAGGTTAGCTTAATTTAAAAGATAAAGGGGGCGGCTAGGTGGCACAGTGAATAGAGCACCGGCCCTGGAGTCAGGAGGACCTGAGTTCAAATCTGGCCTCAGACACTTAGCACTTACTAGCCATGTGACCTTGGGCAAGTCACTTAACCCCAAATGCCCTGCCTTCACCCTCCAAAAAAGCAAAATAAATAAATAAATAATAAAAATTTTTAAAAGATAAAGTTCTCTGTATAACATCTAGACTTAAACCTGTAATAGGATTCCAATAAGCAAATTTGTGCCTTGTATTTCTGTTTGGCTTTCTATTTCTAAAGCCAAATCACAAACTTTTCCTGCCATGATTAATACTCTTAGTAAATTAATTCTTTTTTGATATCTTAAATTTTAAACTTCATACCAGGAAGCAAATATACTACTGTGGTAATGGGTCAACTCAATGAAAACAAAAACACAAAGCTTCAACTGGACTGATCCATCACTGTGACAAACAATTTCATAAAATGTTACAAAACCCTATCAAGCAAATGCATCCCCTATCTATACCTCTCTTTGTATGGAATATAACTTTTGTTATATTATATATAACTTGTCAGTAGCTCAAGATTTCCTTGTCACAAGCAAGTTCCTACTCTGATGCCTCATTGTGATTTGAAGGTGAGAAGAAGGAACACCCTGGAAGATTTTATCATGCTGGAAATGTTCTAAATAGAGTTCTAGAAACAGATTATGCTGCTCTTCCAAGGGCCAACCTAATCAAGCTGAAGAAACTCACCACCAGATTAGAAGGTATGGATAAACTGTGAGCTATATCATTCAAGGAATTGCATTAATGAAATGGCAGTATCCAAATAACATCCAAGTAATCCAAAGTAATGAGTAAGTGTAGGGAATTTTAAGGAGTCAGGATTTGTAATTTCCAGTGTTGATGAACTCCTATGTGGAAACTGCAGATATGTAGATTAATAATTTGTCTCTAGAGTTGCTTGAGACAGTTACAGGCTAAATGACTTACCCACTGGTCAGAAAACTAGCATGTCAGATAGGACTTAAATTCAAGTCTTCTTTACTCTAAGGCTGACCTTTTATCTCTATTAGACCATACTGCTTGTTATAGGCATGCTATCAGACTAAACTTTTTTTTCAATGAACCAGAAAAGATTACAAAATGACTTACCTGACCACTGGTCCCCTGGGATAATTCCTTTGAAGTTTGCAATGTTTGGAACTTTGTATTCCAAACAGAGATGCTTTCTATGAAGCAGAAATATGGTGTTAAAATAAAAGTATAAGTACAAATGTTCAGTGCCCCTAAACGTTACAGTAAAAACAAAGAATTATTTTTAATTTTTCCAAACTTGTATCAACAGTTCTGTCCTAAATCTTAATCCCATATTAGTTTGAGATACACACACACATTTATATATATGCACACATATAAAAATATACATGAATTTGATTTTAGTTATTTAGTAATTCTAAAAATATCAAGCATCATATGTTTCTCATCAGCATTCTGGGGCTTAAAACAAATATAAAATGTCCACCCACTCAACAGCATCTATTTAACAATTATTACGTGTCAGACTCTGTGCTAAGTGCTAGAGACAGAAAGAAAAAGTAAAAATAGCCTCTGGCCTCAAAGAGTTTACATTCTAATGGAAGTGACATGACAAAATAGTCATGGAGATAACTTTAGAGGGGAAGGCATTAATACCCTGGGTGATTTAAGCTGATTCTTAAAGGAAACCAAAGATTCTAAGAGTGAGGAGGGAGAGCATTCCAGACATAGAGGAATAGGAAATGGGAGATGGAGTGTGTGAGGAACAGCAAGTAGAACTGGATGACTAGACTATATCTGTGAGGAAAGTCAAGCATAAAAATGGAAAGGTAGGAAGGGGAGAGATTATGGAGAGTTTTAAATAACAAACAGAGCAGTTTTTATTTGATACTAGAGAACCTCCATGGAGCCACTGGAGATTACTGAGCAGGGGTTGGGGGAGGGGAGGCAGGAAGTGAGATAGGAGAAAAAGAGTGTTGACATAATCAGATTTGCACTTTAGGAAAATCACTTTAGAGGATGGACTGGAATAGTAGAAGACCTGAGGCAGGCAAGAGTCAAGCAAAATATCATGAGAGCCTCAACTAGAGTGGTCACTATGTAAGCAGAGAGAAGTGGAAGTACATAAAAGTTGCTGTGCAAACAGAAACAAGAAGATGTGGCAGTGGGTTGGATATGTGCGTAAAGTGAGAACCTGAGGGTAACACCAAGGTCATGAACCTGAATGACTGGGTACTCTTCACAACAATGGGGAAGTTTAGAAGGGGAATTTTTCCCAATCTGGGGAAAAGAATAAGTCCTGTTTTGGATATGCTGAATTAAATGCAGCTAAGTACTAATCAGTACAGTACAAATCAGGACCAGTGTTTCAATCCCAGTTTTGCCAGTAGGTGACCTTGGGAAATTCACTTAATCTGTCTAAGCCTCAGTTTCCTTATCTGAAAAATGAGGGGCTTGGATTAAAGGACCTCTGAAGTCCTGTGCAACTCTAAACCCAAGCTTCTATTAAAGTGACAAAATAAATGTTAAAAACATAAATATATCACAGAAAGGAGAGTGTGTAGGCAACTGAAAGACAAACTTGTTTGCCCTTGAAGAAAATGTAGTACTTAGATGGGTAGAAGGGTATGAACAAAGGTACAGAAATAAAAAAAAAAATGAGCAAAGAATTATTGTGGGAGGGAAGAAAGAGGTGTAGATAACAGTGAGACTAACCTGACTGCTGAAGCAGGAAGTCCCCATTGGGAAGTACAAGTAAAATTCAGGTTGTGACCAAAATATAAGGTTCCTTAAATATTACAGAGAACCTACAGAATAAAATTTCACCCAAACCACTGACATCCTCAGCCCCGAAACAATTCGATAACATGATGTTTCTAAGAGTGATGGTTGGTAACAAAAAACAGTCCTCTTCTATTGCTAAGCTACAGGAACTTTATATTCCAAATTGCTAAGGAATAATCACTCAAATTTCAAGTTCCTACCTGTGCAAACCTGCCCAATGAGAAGTTTACTGGGTCTAGAAGCAATGGACCTCACCTCCCTCATGACATATCAAATGCCACAGAAGCTAAAGGAAAGTGTGGGATCAGAAGCATCAGTATCTCAAGATATGTGAAGGAAAACTAATATAGACAATGAGGAATTACTTAAGGTTTCTGAGCAAGCCAGAGATGTGTTTTCTTTTTAAAGTGTCTTAGGAAGACATATGGAGAAAGATAAATTAGGAGACCACTCATCTGAAAAAATCCAGGTGTGACATAATCCAGGTAATAGTGGGGATGTGAATAGTATCCTTCTCAGTCTTTTCATTTACAGAAGACATTTTGAAGGAATAGAATGTGGTGACAGACTGGATACCGTTACCTTTAAAAGCCTTGAGTGAAGTTCCCATGACTGCTACATGATCCTTATCAAGGATGGCAAATGAAAGACCCTTTAGAACATTGCCAGATACATAAGTCTTTAGTAAGAGGGATGTGACCAGTACTTGCTTCTCCTCAAGTTTACCTTGATTTAATGGTATCAGGGTTTCATATATACATCCATTACAGCCTATTGGAAACAAAAATGGTTTCTGGGTTAATTACTAGATTACTGGGAAGGGGGTGGGGGAAGAGTTCCTTCCCTTTTAACAATTTCAGGTAAGAATTTACCAATACAATTTAACCAAAATAAGTAATTCATAAAATTTCAGGTCCAGTAACATGACAGTTTTGTTTTGGAGGGGGGAAGGCAAGGCAAGGCAATTAGGGTTAAGTGACTTGCCCAAGATCACACAGCTAGTAAGTGTGCCAAGTGTCTGAGGCCAGATTTGAACTCAGGTCCTCCTGACTCCAGGGCTGGTGCACCACCTAGTTGCCCCATTTTGTTTTGTTTTTTTAATCAAACTTTTGGTTGATACACTAGCAAAATTTTTAACACAAAGACAAGAAAGTCCTACCAGTCCTTGCTTTCTACCTGATAGCAAAGAGGATTAGGTTTCACCAATGAGAACAATGCTAATTCACTAGAGGCTAAGCTCCTGACCAGGGACTCAGTATCCAAGAAATCACAAATAAGACCAATAATGCCATGTATGCAGATAGACATATAATAAAAACAAGCCATTTAAAATAACCATTTAAAGTTATCTAAATTGTGTACCTAAGCTACATAAAACGGACTCTTATGAGGATTCCCTAAAAGGTATAACATATACCAGGCAGTTAGGTGGCACAGTGGATAAAGTACCAGCCTCAAATCAGGAAGACTCATCTTTCTGAGTTCAAATGTGACCTCAGACACTTACTTAGCTGTGTAACCCTATGCAAATGCTTAACCCTGTTTGTCTCAGTTTCCTAATCTTTAAAATGAGCTGAAGAAGGAAATGGCAAACCACTCTAATGTCTTTGCCAAGAGAATCTCAAATCGGGTCAAAAAGAGTTGGACACAACTGAACAACAACCAATAACAACATATACAAATTCCATTGTCATAAATTTAACCTATACTCTCTCACTGTATTTCTTTACAATACTTTGAAATATGGATAATTTCATTAGAATGTATCTTCTACCAATAAAGCTGAGAACTGCTCTATGTATAACAAAATTTCACTCTGAATTGCTGGGACTGGCTTTCTAATAACAAGTTTATTTAAACTTAGATAGTTGGTCCCTCAGATGACAAAAATAAAATGCACTCACTTTTCAGCCCAATTGTTCCATACCTAAAGCCCTTCCATTGTAGCATGATCTAGTACTATTACTTGTACCCTACTGGCATAGCTTCTGAGAACCTAAGGAAGATGGAGGGTATAGAATGTTGTATATCCTGTTAGACATGGTTGCTAAGTTTTGCTAAACTGCTCTTTTTCTTCATGTTGCTTCCCCTTTAGCAAATAAGCTCCCTGAAGGGGCAAAGGGCAGAGGAAGAAGAGAAGTAAGGCAGTTTTTGTCTTTCTATACCTAGTTCCTAGTATATAATGGTAATTTTGTTGATAACTTTCTCTTTCTTTTTGAATCTCTGTTATAAAGAAAGGGATGTGTTCAGAAGAGAATGTGAAGTAACAAAAGGTCTAAATTTTTTAAAAAGAAAAAAGTTTTTAGCTTGAAAATTTAGAAAATAACTTACTCAAACATAGCAAAGTGACTAATCTTTCTTTCACACATGCAGCAAAACTCAGTGAATATGTTTCTTCTTCTCCACATAAAAGTGTATATTTGTGTAAATTATGTGGGTTAAATACTTGCACATACACAAAATAATTTCCATGCTACAAGAGAAAGATAATATTGTTTCATTAATAGAAACATCAAAAGTTTAACAAATTACATTTAAAACTGTATTTTAAGCTATAAGTAGTTCATACAAACTATATGTTAATTCAAAGAATCAAATACAATACTTTTGTCTACTATCAAGCTAAATCTCTCTTTAGGTTCCTTTGCAATTGACAAAATGGGCCAAGAAACCACCAAGGACACACTTACCTTTTCTGTAACAAATATTAAAACAGGTTCATTAGAGTCCATGAAAAGTTTCGCCCATCTGAAAATAAAATGGCAATTTTATTTTATTTTATTTTTTTAAGCAATTGGGGTTAAGTAACTTGCTCAAGGTTACATGGCCAGTTATTTTGTGTGGGTGCCAAGTATCTGAGGCCAGAACCGATTCCGGTCTCCCAATGCTGGGGCTGGCACTCTTACTCACTGCGCCACCTGGCTGCCCCTAAAATGGCCATTTTAAAGAAATACATGCATTCATTAAAGCACAGTAAATTAAATGGTAATTGCTTAAGAAAAACTAGATATTGGTATAAAGCTAAAAATGTTAAAATGCATGTTAATATACATGTAAACTTTTATTTCAATATTGTATAACAGAATTTAAAGAACTAGAAATGAAAAAGACCTTTATCTAATCCAATCCTTTTATGAGTGTCACAGAAAACTAAGATAAGAGAATCTTAAGACAAGATAAAGGTACGTTAGCCTTTCTACTGAAAAAAAAGTACTGGTTTTAGACTTAAAGGAGCTAGGTTAAAATTCTGCCTCTATCCCTTAATATCTCTGTGTTGCTGAGCACACAGCTTAAGTTTAAGTTTGAGTTAAGTGAATTCACTTAACCTTTCTGGTTCAGTTTCCTCACCTGTAAAATGAAGGATCTAGGTTAGGCTATATTACCACAAAGATCCCTTCAAACTCTATTATCCTATGACTTGTCCAGTTATACTAGTTAGCAGAATATTGAGGACTAGAATGTAGGACGTCTGATTTCTAAGCTAATGCTCTTTCTATTGTCTCTTTACTAATGGCAAAAATTCTGAAATCAGCACTAACAAAATTAGCCTAAGGAGTCATTACTGTCCATATTATCCATGTAACAAGAAGATTTTGCATTTACTTTAACCTACAACTTTCAATTTACAACAATTATGTACAGTGAAGGCTCCTCTAAATCCTGATTGGGTTCTCTTTTCCTTTTCATTCTATCCACAATATAGATACCACCACCTATTTTTTTTTTCTTTTTGGAGGGCAACTGGGGTTAAGTGACTTGCCCAAAGTCACATGGCTAGTAAGTGTGTCAAGTGTCTGAGGCTGGATTTGAACTCAGGTCCTCCTGACTCCAGGGCCTCTATTCACTGTGCCTCCTAGCCACCCAACACCACCTATTTTTACATCTTGAAAGTGAAAGCAATCTGTTCTCTTATAGTATCTGGGGTTCATACATGAAGAATGAAGAATATATGCTTTGGCAATTATGCTGGAAGGCATCTTAAGAGCCATATAGTCCAATTTCCTCATTTTACTAATGAAGAAACAGAAGACAGAGAAGTAAGCTTGCCCCGGGTCACATAAGTAGTGACAGAGGTGAGATCTGAACTCAGCTCTCTAACTCACAATCGAAGCCTTTCTCCTTTATTATACTACTTTCTATATGAAAAGTGAGTAAGATCTGAGGTATGACTGAAATAAAGGGACAGATGGTTTATTTTCGATTTTGAATTATTTATATACATGTTATTTATACATTTATATGTGTACACACACACACACTCTCTCTCTCTGTCTCTCTCTCTCTGAAGGAGAACAGCAGGTTGGATGAAGGTCTGAAGTATATGTATCTCTAATATACCAGAACCCATCTGTCTCTGTCTCTAAATATCCATTTATCACTTCTAAAATAAAAACATGCTACCATTTATAACATGCCAAGAGAATTTGTTACAAGCTCTGACGTCAAATTATTTTATAGTAATAATACTTTGTAACACTGGCATTGATTGAAAATCTGAGTGACAAAACAAAAAAAGTGGTTAATGACTGAACTGCATTGCTAAATCTCAGGCATAAAGGGAGGCTGCACTCATCACCACAATCTTGTAGATAGACTTGTCTTTTTCCCATCTGTTCTCTCTACTACTTGACAGTAGAGGTCTTAGAATCACATTAAGAGGATTCAAGGCTAGTTTGAAACCACTTCCCCCAGATGTCAATGTCTGGTAACTTTTCTAGCTCAGGTCAAGGCTTATTCCTCTAGTTTCACCAAGTTTCATTTGTGAATAGTCACCAGATGCTGTGAGGCAGAATTCTTCTGAAGAACTCTGAAAATACACAAGAGTCCTGCATTTGAGCTAAACAGCACTAGGAAGCTTATGTTTGGATAATATGTATAGTACCAGGTTATCAAACCTCTACAAAAGAACCTATTCTGTGTGGTTGCAGGTGTGAGGAAATGGAAATGTTGAAGGTGACAAAACTAAAGATTCAAAATGATGGCCAATATACTGAGAGAAATAAGATTTTAATATGGGGAATAAAAGATGTCTTTCAGAACAGTTGTTGAAGTGTATCTGATTTGGTTAAAAGTAGTTTGGATGTGCGGCAACTTACTTAATAACTTCTTCATCTGAAATTACAGCTTCAATTTTTTGTTGGGGTTCTGCAAGCAAAGCATCTAGCCTTTGAACAGCACCTTCTCTGAACAACACAAGTGGTTCAGTATTTTGTATTGAATGTAAACTGTATACATCAGCAGACAGCTGCAGGAGAAACAATGTGTTTTAATTTCATTCTAACTGAGTTTACAGTGGAGAATACAAAACTATTTCAAAATTAACCAATAGTGCTTACTGAAATTTCAGTATGATTACTAATTAGTTTTGTCAGCTTATGACTTCACTTCAACTTTAATTGAGTAGTTACAACCCCATAACCGGTAAAGAACAACAGGAATTAAACAAGTCAAATTCCTTTATAAAGAACTGCTTAAAAAAAAAAAACTCCCATAATTGCACAAAAAGAACACAAAGAATCCCATATTTAGTTAGAGCTGTTTCACTTATCTTTTTTTTTTTTTAAGCAATCGGGATTAAGTAACTTGCTCAAGGTTACACGGCCAGTTATTTCTGGGTGTGATGCTGAGTATCTGAGCCCGGATTTGATCCCCAGGTCATCCTGACACTGGGGCCGGTGCGCTTACTCGCTGAGCCACCTGGCCGCCCCTAAGCAATTGGGATTAAGTAACTTGCTCAAGGTTACAGGGCCAGGTGTTTCTGGGTGGGTGTTAAGTGTCTGAGCCCGGGATTCGATCTCCAGGTCATCCTGACACTGGAGCCAGTGCTCTTACTCGCTGTGCTACCTGGCCTCCTGTTTCACTTATCTTAAGCCATCTTCTAGCCATATTCCTTCATTTTATGGTTAAATAATCAAAGTCAAATGAAATTTTGTAACTTGCCTAAGGTTATACTGCTAATTATCAGCAAAAAGCTGGGTCTAGAACTTTACTCTGGAGGGGACAAAGTCAACCCACAAGTAGTAGTAACAGAATCAGTTTATAGCAAATGTGAATTAATAACTATGTTCACTTACTCAAAAAATAAATATTTATCGAAGCAGAAAATCCTTGCAAAGACAGTTAATTCACATAACTCACATGTCTAAATTCAACCATTAATATTTCAAACCATGCAATTTTTAGAGCAAAAAGGAACCACAGAGCTCATATGATCCAATCCTTTCATTTTACAGCTGAATAAATAGAAGACAAGTTCAGTGATTTGCCCAAGTGACTCAATGGCAAGGTACGGCCTACAATCCAAGGTAGGTCATGACTCCTTGTCCTCTAGTCTTTCCATTACACCACATAGTCTCTCTTAATTTAAAAGTTAAATAAATGTCTGGATAAACTAAACCAATGATCTACCCAGTACAATATTTTGAAACTTTTCTACCTTTACCTGCATAACACATCATGGATCCACATATATGAGAGGCAGAGAGCTGGCCTTGGAGTCAGAAGACAGGAGTCAAGTCTTGCCTCTGAAACACAGTGAGCAACTCATTCAACCTTAAGTGCCCCAGGCTGAGCTGTTATCAGTGGAGAGCTTCTACTCCAGAAGTTGCTCACATAAGAAATCGATATGTCTCAGTTCCTCTTTGCTCCATCCCAAAATCTACATTTTTAAAAAACCTTTTTTGAATCTATTTATATTTTTGGTTTCTCTTGAAATAAGACAGTCCTGTTGTTAACTCATACACAACTGTCCCAAAAATCTTAGAGAAGTTTAAAGTATGAATAGGTTAAAGTATAAACAAATAATAGAGCTATTATCCAAACAGCCCAATTATATCTATGCCATTAATCCTTCAACTTACGGTTGCTTTGAACACTTTATCCAAATTCATGTCTTCATTTTTCCATATTTTCAAAACCTAAAATAGGAAAAAAATTATAATTGAATACTATTCACTAGAAAACTACAGCATAAATGTATGAATCAGCATGTATCTTAACAGTTAAAATAGTATTTACTTAAGTAGCATGTCATTAGCAATAAGTACATTAAATTTTAAGACTCTGAGGCAATGTTAAAAGAATCTTCCTAAAATTTCTTTGAGGCATATTAGCTATAATAGAAGTTGTTGATTTAAAGTAGGAAACAACTTATGAAGGATCCACTAACACAAATCAATGTAAAAAATCCCACCTTATCATCATGGACAACAACATACTCGCCAGTTTGAAAGTTGCACACAGCTGGACATGTTATAGTCTGGCCTTGCTTCACTGACCAGTAACCCAATGGTTTCTGATCTGAAACCTAATTAAATAAAAACAAACACACAATACTTGATACCATTAGAATCAAAAATTCCAAAGCAAAAATATTTATAATCAACAAAATAAATCAGAAACTAGTAATAGTAACAAAAGAGTAAGCCTTCAATCTGATCCATGCTAGACTAAGTTTAAAGAATACAGTGATGGGCAGCTAGGTGAGTAGAGCACTGGCCCCGAGTCAGAAGGATCTGAGTTTGGATCTGGCCTCAGACACTTAACACACACACACACACACACAAAACTAGCCTTGTGACCTTGCGCAAGTTACTTAACCCCAATTGCCCTCCAAAAAGCAAAAAAAAAAAAAATAAGTGATACATTTTATTTTTTTCTATCCAAAACAGTACTTACATAGAGGCAACTGATATAGTACAATATACACTCAGAAAGACATGAGTTCAAATGTGGCCTCAGATACTTACTATACTAGCTGTGTGACCCTGGTCAAGTCACTTCACCTGTTTGCCTCAGTTTCCTCAACTGTAAAATGGAAATAAAAACAGCATCTACCTCACATGGTTATTGTTAGGAACAAATGATATTGTAAAGGGCTTGGCCCAGTGCCTGGCATATTTTAGCTGCTCTATAAATGTTTATCCCTTCCCTTCTATAGCTATAGATAGTTATACCATTCAGCAGCAGAATTCACTCAGCCTCCCAAATCCCCCCAAAAGTTTCTAAACCTCTGGATAAAATCACTAGTAACCATGTTACTGATGGAAGTCAAAAACAGAGGGAAAGATCTCATATAGATAAAAATATTTATTGAAGAATTTTTTGAGGTAGTAAAGAAATGGAATAAAAGTGAGTTCCCATTAATTAAGAGAATGGCTGAACAATTGTGTCATACAAATGTAACAGGGAGAAATTTGGGAAGATTGGTATGAAATAATTCACAGCAAAGCAAGCACAATACCCAAATAATCACAGTAATATTAAAAAAAAGAATGCTTGCCAGTGCAGTGAATGACCAATTCTGATCTCAGAGAACTGCCTATGGAGCATGGTTCCTTCCTCCAGAATGAGGCTTACATTTCCAGGGACGGCCAATCTGTTGATTGATTTTTCCTAACTGTACTTAAGTGATGGGGAAAGGAATCAGTGGAAAGTGAAGCCATGTTTTAAAACACACACACACCCACACACACATGCATGAGCGCGTACGTGTGCACATGCACAAACTAAAAACACCTAGAATAAGAGGCTACAATAGTAGATCCTTAAGCAGATCATGCCATTTTCAAAACCTACCCTTTTCTTTTTTAATCAAGATGACAGATTCTGTGGCCATAGAAGGTAAGGATGAAAATCTGTGCTAACTTTTTCAGGTGGCATAACAAGTAAACATAAAGGAAACATAAATTATACCTTTCAAAAGATAAAGGAAACTGGAAAACATATGTTCAATTTTCTGGTCAAAAGTTATTTTTTCCTATAGGCCTTCTAAATCTGTATAAAATCTTTCAGGATAGAATCATTTAAAGTTGGATATGTTCAACATGCTCAAAAGAATCCTTTCAGGTCTCCAGATTACAGCTCTGGCTCCCCACTTCCCTTTGTAAAAATATTTTACTGTGACTTAAAAAATCATCAACAAACAAGAACATTTGCATATACAAATAAGGCAATAAGAGGGGGGTTATACATGAAACCATAAATCTACTGCATAAAATATGACCTTCTATGGACTCTTAACTTTTTTTCTTGTTTTTGTATTTAAAAAATGCTTTATTGATGTTTTCCCTGCCTTTTTCTAAAAAAAAAAAATCACTCTCTCCCCTTCAATAAAAACCCAATTTTATAACAAATAAGTAGTGGCAAATAAACAAAAAAAGCCTGTACCATTTGTTCCGTCTGAAAATGTCTCTGTACTCATAACTTGATCACCTCTCCACTGAGAGGTGGGAAGCATGTTTTATCATCAGTCTTTGGAATTGTGATTGGTCACTGCATCACATCAATTCTTAACTCTCTCCATGTTGTTTTCCTTTACAGTGTGGTAGTCATAAAATAGTTCTGGTTTGGCTCACTTCACTCTGTAGCTGTTCACCTAAATCTTTCTAGCTTTCTTTGAATTAATTTTTCAAGGGGTAATAATTTGTTTAGTCATCCTTGTTTACAATTCCTATAATTTTTTTGTACACACAGAATTTTCCCATTTCATCCCATCTTCTCCCAGTAAATGGCCCTTCCTGTCATCCCTACTCCTCTCACAATTCTTCAGTTTTTCCTTCTCTAGTGAATGATTCCCAGCTGCCTACAAATATTTCCATGTCTCTCCCATTCTTAAAATAACTCACTTGATCAGATCATCCCCAACAGCTACTGTACTATGCCTCCCTTTCCTTTCCTGGATAAATTCCCTGGGAAGGTCATCTATAATCAGTGCCTCAGATTCCCCTCTTCTCAGCAGCTCCCAGCTTCACTGTTCACCTGAAATTGTTCTCTCCAAAGTTATCTATCTCTTAATTGCCAAACCTAATGCCCTTTTCTCAGTCCTCATCCTTCTTCTCTGCTGTTTCTGAAAACTATTGTTCCCCCTTTTGTCCTGTATATTCTCTGTTCTCTAGGTTTTCATAACATTACTCTTTCCTATTTCTCCTCTGACTCGACCTACTGTTCCTCTCAGCCTTCTTTGTTGGATCTTCCTTGAGGTCACAAGTGTCCACTAACTGTGGGTGTTCCCCTAAACAAAGATCTATCCTGGGACCTCTTCTCTTTTCCCCCTATATTACCTCATTTGATAATCTCATCAGTTCCTATGTGTTAAATTAGGCAAATGAGTCTCAAATCTATTTATCCAGTCCTAATCTCTAATCTAGGATCACCACAATCACCTATTAGACATCTCAAACTAGATCTCCTATAGAACATGTCTAAAACAAAACTCATTTGCCCTCAAAGGTTTCCTTCCTCATTCTTGTCAGTTTCTCTATTACTGTGGAGGGCACCACCTGGATCTCAACTTCGGTGTCATACTCACTCATCTCACATATCCAATCTGTTATCAAGTTTCTACCCTCATAACAAGTCTCATGTATGCTTCCTTATTTCCATTCACATAGCTTTACTGCAGGCCTCCTCTCCACCTTGTCTGGACTACTGAAATGTTGGTTTCCTTGCCTCAAGTCTCTATACATACTGTTCATTCTTCACTCAGCCCTCGAAGTAATTTTCCCAATGCACTGCCCTGACCAGGTCACCCAGTCAAAAAACACAAGTGGCTCCCTATCATCAGCAGGATCAAATATAAAATCTTCTGTTGGTTTTTACAGCCTTTAACCACCTGGACACATCCCTTTCTAGTCTTCCTAATCCCCTTCACATACTGTTTAATTCAGGGACAATGGACTACTTGATATTCCCTCAAATAAAGATACTTTAACTCCTGACTCGGTTTCTTTTCACTTACTTTCTCCCATACATGTACTGCTTTCTTGCCTCACCTCAATCTCCTGCCTTAATTTCAAAACTCAGCTCAAATCCTGCCTTCTGAAAAGGTTAAGATTTCCTGGTCTTTCCCCCAATCCCATTTTGCAACTACAGTTGTACATCTTGTATGTACATAGTTATTTACATGTCATCTTCCCATGAGAATGTAAGTTCTTTGAGGGCAGAGGCCGTTTTTGCCAACCTTTGTATCTCTATACATACTTAGCACAGTGCCTGGCATATAATAAGGACTTAATAAATGCTTGTTGATTGTCTGTTTTTTCTTCTAAGAGCTTGAGGCTGGACTGAAAATTCTTATCCAAGTACTAATAATACAAAAAGCATTACCTGACTTTGAATCCTTTCATCCTGCAAGAACAGCAGTTTGCTCAGCACTGTCAAAGCAAGACCCACATTCTGGCCCCATCTGAAAATGTGTATCAAATTCTGCCCTCTGAAAAAAGATCACTTATTAAAGTGTCTACTGGGTACCAGGCACTATGCTAATCATCACAGGATACAATGGAAAGCAAACAGTCCCTGCCAAGGGGAACTCACAATCTAATGGGAAGACAACATGCAAACAACTGTGTACAAACAAGATACACACACGACAAACTGCAGAGAATTTCAGAAAGAAGGCACTAGCATTAAAGAGGATAGAGGGGGAAGGGATTAGGAAGCAGGGTGGCTCATCCACTGGGAAGGAAAGGAGGAAAGAAATAAGCATTTATTAAAGACTTTCTATGGGCGAGGCACTGTGATAATCAATTTGCAAATATTATCTCATTTAATTAAGGGGAATGATCAGGATCAAAGGAATTTAACAGTAACTGGAGGTGAATTTTGGTCCAACCTGGTAGCAGAGAGCATTGCCTGGCTTTCCTGGAGATAATTTCTTTCTGGACAAAGGTAATGGGCTTGGGGGTGGGGAAAGGAGATAGATAGTCAAACCTTTAGTATCTCCATTGCTTTGCAGAGATCTCAGCATATAGTGTTTTAATAGATTCTTGTTGACTAAGAACAGTGCCTGGCACACAGTAAGTGTTTTAATAGATTCTTGTGGATATAGCAGTGTTTGACACAAACTAAATTCTTTTAATAGTTTCTTGTTGATATACCACAGTTCCTGGCATACACTAAGTGCTTTAATAGATTCCTGTTAACATAACAGTGTCTGACACATAGTAAGCACTTTAACATATTCTCCTGGACTTAGCACAGTGCCTGGTACATCGTAATCCCTTAATTACTTCTTGTTATTGACTAGGTTGCTTTGGCCGGACTACGAACTCAGTCACTGGAAACCCGGGGTGGGGAAAAGGTAGCACAGAAAAAGGGGAAACACTGGGAGGATGACAGAAGCGTGGAGCCCGCGTGGAGCCGGTCCGGTGGAGCCCTGGCCCCCAGCAAGGGGCACCCGGCGCCACGGTCCCGGCTGCGAACACGGGGACGAGCAGGGCTCGTAACCGGCCCAGGCCCACGACCCTTCCCTCCGCTGCCTTCCCGGAGGCCCCATCGAGGCGCGGAAAGCCGGAGGGTCCTCGGCCCGCCTCGCCGCCGCTCCGCCCCTTCACCCGCGGCGTGCTTCGCTCACCTTGTAGAGGATGACGGTCCTGCCGCGGTCAGTGACCAGGAACAGGTCGGCTTTCTGTCCTTGCTCGACACCCAGCAGCCCATCGAAGCTGGCGCAGGGCCCCAGACCACCCAGCGTAAAATCCTCTTCCAGGACCGCCATTTTAGGGGAAACTGGCTTCGTTCCCGCTTCCCTCTCGCGAGAATTGAGGCAAAGGCCAAAGGGGAGGGACGAGTGGCGAATGGTACGACCCCTAGCGAATGGGGAAGGAGCCTTTTTTCACTCCAGGCTCAGTGTTTCCCTCCCTTTCCCTCCCCCAAGTCAGACCCCTTTGCTACCTTTAGGCTAGGCAAGACCGAGGAGTTGGGCTTGGATTGCTGATCCAGCCTTCTAGCAGAGTGGATAGCCCCTCCTTTTAGCCTTAGGAGGTCTTGGGTTCAAATGCAGTTACGCTTTGGAATCTGGAAGACCTGAGTTCAAATGTAGCCTCAAACATTGTGTGACCCGGGGCAAATCACTTAATTTATTTTTGCCTCAGTTTCATCTATAAGACAGGGATAATAATAACATCTACTTCCCAGGGTTGTTGTGAAGATCAATTGAGATAATATTTATGAAGTGTCTGACACATGCATTTTATAAATGTCAGCTATTATTTATCTGTGTCTCATTTTCCTCATCTGTAAAATGGGCATAGTGACCCCTTACTTCTCTCCATCAGAGCAGGTTGTTGGGAGACTTGTATAGGGAATAATGCATATAAAACTGAAGAGGTAAGATGGCGGAGTAGAAGCAGGACCTCTGTGTGGCTCTGGCTCCCACCACTTCCAATTGATGTAAAAGGGGACTCTAAACAAACTTTGGAGCTACAGAACTCACAAAATGACACAGAGAAGCTAACCTCCTGCTGAGGACAACCCAGCAGGCCGGCAGCAAGGGCCAGTGCAGCCTCTGGGAGCCAACCCTAGCCCCACACCAAGGTTTTAGCCCCAGGGCGGGCCTGACCAAGCACCAGCTGGAGGAACTCCAGATCACCAGCAGCTGTGTCCTTCTCCAGAATTATCAACAGATAGATTCTAAGGACAAAGTGAGAGGTCAGTGAAGTATGGACTTTGGGACCCAGTGGTTGGGAGTGCCTGGCTTTTGCCCCCAGGGCAAAGAAGCCTCTGAGGGTTGCTGTGCAGGTGCAGCCATCATGGCAGCTTCAGCTCCTGGCCTGCAGAGTGTAGGGGGACCAAGCGACCAGTCTGAGGGATAATTGCTCTTGCTTTAACCTGCTTGGACCTGGATTGTGATCTAGGGTGGAGGTCCTACGGTATGCGACCAGCTTGCCAGAGCATGTGGAGGCTTCAGAGAGGCCACCCAACTAATACCTCCAGCACCTGAGAAAACCCCAGCATTTGGAACAAAGCTCCCCTGTCTGGTGGCAGAGTCCTACTGTGGTAAAAAGCCCAAAAGTCAAGTGATTGAGTGGCAAAATGAGAAGGCAAAGGAAGAAAACCAAGCAAAGCAGTCCAATATTAGACTCTTATTTTGGGGACAAAAAGGAGCAAAGCGTGGAACAGGAGGAAGTCAGAACTGCACCAAAAGCTTCCAAGAAAAATATGAGCTGGTTACAGGCCATAGAGGACCTTAAGAAGCAGATAAGAGAAATGGAGGAAAAATTGGGAAGAAAAATGAGGACAATGCAAGAAAATTATGAAAGGAGAGTCAACAGCCTGACTGAGGAAAATAACTCCTTAAAAAACACACTAACTCAAATGGCAAAAGAGGCTCAAAAAGGCAATTAGGAAAAGAATGCCTTAAAAAGCCAAATTTGCCAGATGGAAAAAAGAATCTCAAAAGCTCACAGAGGAGAATCATTCCTTCAGAATTAGATTGGAGCAAATGACTTTATGAGAAATCAAGATGCTGTTAAACAGATCCAAACAAATGAAAGAATAGAAGGCAATGTGAAATATCTCATGGGAAAAACCACTGACCTGGAAAATAGATCCAGGAGAGAGAATTTAAAAATTACTGGACTACCTGAAAGCCATGATCAAAGAAAGAACCTAGAAATCATCCTCCAAGAAATTCTCAAGGAAAACTGCCCTGATGTTTTAGAACCAGAGGACAAAATAGAGGCCAATCACCCCCTGAAAAAGATCCCCAAAAGAAAACTCCTAGGAATATTATAGCCAGGTTCCAGCATTCCCAGATCAAGGAGAGAATATTACAAGCAGCCAGGAAGAAACAATTTGAATATTGTGGAAACACAATCAGGATAACTCAGGGTGTTTTCTCCCTGCTCCATTGTTTTCCAGGAAACCTAAGCAACCTTCTTTAATTCCTTGGCACTGGAACAAGCAAAGTGATTATTTGCAGCAAGGGAGAAACCTCTTAGATGGTACTGAAGTTGGGGTTTCATGGTACAGAGTGAACTCTATATTTCAGGGGAAAACCCTCCATTTTTTCCAAATTCATCACACTCAAAGCACATTATCAGCTTATGCTCTACCAAATAAACTTGTATAAATGCTTCCTAGTAGCAGACACTGGTTATGGGGTGGTCGATTTGCCTGGAGCATTGAGGAGAGAGTTTGGGAAACTTGAAGTAGAAACTTCAGGCTCTGCTTACTTAGAGGGGTGGGCTTCAGGGTACCTGGGGATTAAAACTATTGCTAGTGGGAGCTAGGCCAAGTACCCTTTTACCAAACTAGGCTGTGGAAAGAATATCATTTTACTTTAGTAGCTCAGATGTATCCCAGGCTTAGTATATGGGATAATGATTAACTTGTGTTTGTACCTTTGTTTCACAAGCTTGTTTTCCCTTGTCTAACTGTTCCCATGTCATTCAGAAAAAAATGTTCTATTCCAGGGATTTAACCTTTCAGGTAGGCAGATGACAAGCCCGTGTAGCTCCAATGTAGCTACTATGCCTTCCCCCCTTTTTCTTTTTGGAGGAAGTTAACTCAAATTAACTTCATTGCAGCCCTAGCTCAGTTATAGCCAGGACAACAGGGAGAAAAAAAGTCTTAATGGTTCAAACCTCTTACTGTCTCCTCAGCTCCATCAGAGCTGGATGACAGGGGAGGGCTCTGAAGCCCTAGCTAAGAAGAACTGGGACCACAGGGAAGAGAATCTTAGCAGTTGTAACTTGTCACTGTGGCACTAGTCTGGTCAGAGCTGGATCACAGTGAGAAGGCACCATAACCTAGCCTTGTCAGAGGTAGGACTACAGGGAGGAGAATCTTAGTGGATTTTTCTTTTCTTTTTTTTTTTTAAAGCAATCGGGGTTAAGTAACTTGCTCAAGGTTACACAGCCAGTTATTTCTGGGTGTGGTGCTGAGTATCTGAGCCTGGATTTGATCCCCAGGTCATCCCGACACTGTAGCCAGTGCTCTTACTCGCTGTGCTACCTGGCCGCCCCTTGTGGATTTTTCTTTTTGACCCTTTGCCAAGTAAACTTTTCTTAGGTGTTCATTCCTTAAAAATTTCAGATCTACTTCAAGACTTTAAGAGAAACTGTTTCTCATACAACATAATACAACTGTTTACCAGTAACAATCATGGTCTTAATTTTGGGCTTTGAAATAAAAACAATTGAATAACCAATCTGGTGACCTTAAACTTCAGTTTTTGTAGATAAACTATAATTTTTCTTGGTGCCAAATAGTAACCACAATGAATTCAATTACCTGGATCTATATTCCCAATAATGTTGTACAGTTCTTTTTCTGTGGCCCAGGAAAGGGTTAAGTGTTAGTACTATTCTAAAGTGCAGCTTGGAAACCTACTTCTCTTTGATCATTGAAGTGACCCCTTTTCCCTTAGATAGATTTTAGGGGAGAAATTTCCCATTCTCTCTCTGTCCATTTGTCTTTCTACTTCAAGAACTTTGGCTGGAGTTCAAGGAGTAGAAGGAAAAATGGTTTTCTGCCAACAGCCATTCCTTAAGAGATTATTAATCTTTCTAGCGCAGGTACAGCGTTTCTTACCGCTTGGGTGAATCTGGCTGCCTTCTTGAGTCTTACAGGATGGTAGATTTAAAAATTTCTTTACACATACAGACAGAATATACAGAAAACACAGCAGGGCAAAAGGAAGAAGGTTTCCTCTTTTCTACCTGCCGATATCCCAGAGACAGGATATACACAAAACAACACAACACACAAAAAGTTTACAGAGACAATTAAGAGACAATTATAATTACCAGATAGAAATATAGAGAAATGGAAAACAGGGTACTCTGACGGCGTCCCGTGGAGACCAACCAGTAAGGGCATCTATGCCACATCCAGCTCTGCCTCTTACCCTTACAGGAGCACTCGATAGAAACAGATCACAGAACACTCATTGAACTGAACTGAAAGAATTTGGGAAGGACTCAGGTTTCTGGTTTGCTCAGGAAAACAGTATGAGCCAGGGGCCGAGGAATGTCACTCGGTGGCCTCCCCTAGGTCGTACTGCTCTCCCAGCCCTCCAGGGAGCCTGGTCCAGCTGTCAATACAGAGCCAAAGGCTATGTTGGTGGAACCTCCAATATGTTGTGGACATCCGAGAAATGACAGGACAGCAATGCCAATTATAATTTGATAGGAGTGTTTATTAACTGAGGTGACTGCCTCCCTAATAAGGAAGACAGCATTGAGTCTTCTGTAAGATGCACTTTTATAGACCTAGGTGTTGCTAACAAACAGAGTGTGGTTCCAAGGGGGGGGGGGGGTACCATTTCTAGTAAAGTCTTGGGTACCTAACAAGAACAGACTTGTATCTGGGGTATGTTTCTAGCAACACAGGTGAAACGTTCCCTCAATATTATGGCCTTTTAGGTGGTTTCCAGGGACCCTGGTAGGGGTCCCCTTCTAGCAGGTTTAGGGGGCATTGGTGTATGATTTCTGGTGGGCACTTCACTCCCTCTACACCTCTTTCTCCCTTTCTCTCCCTCTCTCTGCCTCTCCCTCCCTCTTTTTCTCTCTCTCCCTCTCCCTCCCTCCCTCTCTCCCTCTGTCTCTGTTTCTGTCTCTCTCTCCATATCTATGTCAAAATGGTGGCCAACTGGGGAGGGAGGGAGGGAAGGAGACAGTTTGGAACTTAAAATGTAACAAAAAATAAGTGAAGTCATCACCAGACTGGAAACCTACCTGGTGGTTGGAGACTGATGATGATGATGGTGATGATAACTGGCTTTCTATAGCTCTTTAAGGTTTGCAAAGTGCTTTATATTCATATTTCATTTGAGCCTCACAAAACTTGTTTCTAAATTTGAGATACTTAAACTCTAATTTACCATTATTAGCTAACATTTAGTGTTTTGAACTTTGCAAAGCACTTTAAAAGTTATCTGTCTCATTTGATCCTCATAACAACCCTGTGAGACAGATGCTATTATTGTCCCCATTTTACAGATGAGGAAGCTGAGGCCCAAAAAGGTTGTGACTTGCCTAGAATTACAAAGCTAGTCTGGAGGATGTGAACTCAGGTCTTCTTGACTCCAAGTCTGGTGCTATGCTACCTAGCTGCCACCATAAAGTAATGTGCAGTGGAGACAAAAGTAGTATGATGTCTACTGCTAGATAAGCAGAAAAATGTATAGTAAACACAGAAATGAATGAACAGAGAAGCAAAGGGAATATATTGGGAAACAGCTAACTAACTATTATGGACATTTTGCATGCAGAAATGATTTAAGTATAAATATTTGTAAACTCATTTAGTTTTATTATTATTTAAAGTTAAGTGGAATAATAAATTATTTTTTTAATTGAAAGAGGGAGGGGCAGCTTGGTGGGGTGGTGAATAGAGCACCAGCCCTGGAGTTCAAATCTGGACTCAGACACTTAACACTTAAGTGTGACCTTGGGCAAGTCACTTAACCCCAATTGCCCTGCTCTGTCCCCTCCAAAAAGGAAAAAAAAGAGGAAGAAGTTTTTCATTCACATCCTCATCTCAATTAATGTGATCATAGAGGATCAGACTGTCAATTGACTATTCAGGGGTGGGGAACCTGGGCCCAAGCCACCTGTGGCTCTCTAAATTCTCAAATTTGGGCCCCATCCCTGAACTATACCAATTAACAGACTGTGATTAGGTGTTGATGTATAAGTAGAGCAAATTGATTAGGTGTTAACTAGGGTAGTAACCTTTGTGTCACTATTGCTAGTCATCATTTATATTGTGCTTTAAGGTTTGCAAAACATTTTTACAGATATTATCTCATGTTATCCTCACAAAAATCCTGGGAGATAGATGCTATTATTACCCCCATTTATATATGAGTAATCTGAAGCAGGGCAGGTAGGTGGCATAGTGAATAGAGTGGGGGGCCTAAAATCAGAAAGACTCATCTTAATGAGTTCGTCTGGCCTCAGACTCTTACTAGCTGTGTGACCCTAGGCAAGTCAATTAACCCTGTTTACCTCAGTTTCCTCATCTGTAAAATGAGCTGGAGAAGAAATGGAAAACTACTCCAATATCTTTGCCAAGAAAACCCCAAATGTGGTCATGAAGAGTCTGTCACTACTGAAAGACTGAACAACAAAATCTGAAGCTAGTTAAGTGCGTGAGGCTGGATTGGAACTGCTCTTGCTGACTCCTGACCCAGTGCTCTATCCACCAAAGTTGTTAAACATATTTGTTATCAGTGAAGCTTGTAGCATATCTCATACTGTAGGAAGCTGAGGTCCAGGGTGAACTGCACCAGTTGGAGGTACCATTTTAGAAGTGAGACTAGAGCTATTACTGATTTCCACCTGATCCTGTGTATCCTTCAGTAAATACCTCAAGTCTTTCAAGAGTAAATCTTTGTCATGTCATTCCCAGCACCATGTTATTCAAACCCAAACACTGACTGGTTAGCTCATTAGTCTAATAAAATTGTTCAGCAAAGAAAGTAGTTACCATCTGTGTCAAAAGTTTGCATTCCAAAATTAGTCAGGATAATCCAGAAACAATAACATTTTATGCCCTTCCCTGCTTTATTTCTCTTTCCCTACCCCCCCATACTTTAGTGAAAGCAGAGGGCTCCTTACACCCAACTGCATCAACACCAGTGGTTCTCTCCCTCCATCTCCCTACCCTACCCTACATGCTTCACCCCCAACATACACACCCCCAGCCACATACAAGGAACAGGCAGGAGTGATCAAGTCTCTGGATTCCTGAATCTTACCCTGAAACAACATCCCTTTAAGACTGTGAGCTTCATTATTCTTCTACCACACACTATTGCTCCCATGAATAGCCATCTCACACTACCAGTTTCTCTCCCAATGCCTGTATTAATTAATTACACATTATTCCCAAACTATCTCCAAACTCCTGATCCTACCCAGCCCATTGCCCTACTTCTATTATGCTCTCTGGAATTCCTCCTATTCTATAACGAATTTTTCTCTCATATTCTTTCTATCTACTAATCTTCATTGAGACCTGTCTCTTCCTTGACAATGTTACAACCCTCATCATCCTCTCTACCACTGGCTGTACTTAGAAAACCACGAATTAAATTATATGTTATATTTTTATTTATTTTGTTATACATTTCCCATTTACATTTTATGTTGGTTTGGGCCACACTCTGGAGTTTTGCAGGTTTGGGGTTGTGAATTCTATATCTCTACTAATTGACTATAATACAAACTCCTAGCATTCCATCTCTCCTATGTCTTGCCTCTCCTAACCCCACCCCTCTGTCTTCTCAGATCATTTCTGTGTATGTACTGTTTTAATGTTTCTCTGTTTCTAATCTCAATTATAGCTAATTAAACTTTTTGTAATCCTCTACTCTTGAATCCCTATTACCCTGGTCCTATTGCTGCCCATCCTTTGCCAAATCTCTGCCCTCTACTGGTCTTACCATTTGCTTACTCAGGAGCCATTAAATGCAGCTGGAAGAACTCATACATGACTGGATTCATATTTTCCAACTTTGAGCCTTTGTTTCAATGCAATCCTGTTATTCCTCCCTATTTAATTCTCTATCTCACTTCTACAAAGGCTATTCCAGACCTTCTCTTCCCTTTTCAAGCCTCTTATACCTTCCTTTCCCTTCTCTATCTCACCTGAGGAGTTACTTTACTGAGATAATGGAGGTCATTTGAAATGAGCTTCCTCTTCTCTTCTTTCATCTCAAAACCTCTTGACATCATCCCCCATCACCAGTCTCCCCTGAAGTAGCCTTTCCCTTTGTCACTGACAACTTTCCTACAGGTGCCTTGATCCCATGCCCTCCCATCTTTTCTACCACATTGTAACCTTAATCTTCTCCTTTCCCTAACCTTCACCTTTAGTTACTGCTATATTCCCTACTATCTTAAAATCTTCCTTTAGCTTCCCCTTTTCTTAAAAAAGAAACAAACAAAAAATCTTCCAATAGATTACCATCTCCTCAAGCTATTGTCCTCTACTCTTATTCCAAACTCCTTAAAAAAGCTGTCAATGCTTGCTGTCTTCATTTTCTCTCTTCTCACTCCTCAGTTCATTGCAATCTGGCTTTCTATTTTGTTGCTTTGAAGCTGCTTTTTCTTTTCTTTTTTTTTGAAGAAGCTGCTTTTTCTGAAGATATCAGTCATCTTTTTATGTCCAAATCTGCTGTTCTTTTCTTAGTCTTCAACCTTCATCTTGCTGTATTCAATAGTTCCCTTTGCCCTTGGCTTCCTTCCCTTCTTTTTCTATACTACTCTCTGTCTCTCTCTCTCTCTCTGTCTCTCTCTCTGTGACCTTATCAGTTCTTATGGGTTTGGAACCCCATCAGGGTTGATAAATCTTGCTGTTCCTACCTCTTTTGGCCCATTTACTCTAGAGTACCCTGTGAGGAGGTCCAGTCTTTTCACCATCAGGATCATTCTCTGACACTTTAAGGTTGCCTACTTATCATATCAGGACTTTAGTATTCTTAATCCACTGCACTTAGGTAGGACTGATTTGATATTAGGCCTTGGCCATGTATAACCCTTGACTTAGAGTTGGGGAAAGAAGGGAGCATTCTGACCCCATTTTAGTTCCTATATAATACCCTGCAGTGGCCAAATCTCTGGAGCTACTCTCCACCTGGGGATGACCCATTCTGGTGGCATCTCTTTTACTTGGACTGAGACTAGGGAGCTTGCCCTGAAACTTGTGTCCTTCACTTATCCTCCCTCACCCCTATCAACTCATAATTAGGACCAGTGAGGGTATAATGGTAATTTGAAGATCTTCCCTGCCCCTTAATAAGACTAAGGGAATTTAAAGATTTGAAGATTTTCCCTGCCCCCAATTGGCTGAATGTAATCACATGGAGCCTGTGATGGGAGGAGCTTGCTGAAGGGTGGAGCAAAGCCCACAGGAAGCTGGGAGTTAGAGCAAGTAGATGGTGGGGGAGAGAAGACACACCCAGGGAAATAGGCTTGAGTGTTGGTTTGTGGAAAGGCTAAAGGATTGTGTGGTTTCATTTTGTGCTATGGCATATTAACTTCTTTGCTATTATGATGAATTTGAGTTTCTGGTGTTGGGATTTGATTTTTCTGGTGTCTGAATAAATGTTTTGCTTCTGTCTTCTATATGGAGAGTCTGTTATATTTTGCAATTGAGAACTATGCCAGCATATTTGCTGTCGCTATCAATGCTGTGAATAGCGTTGGCACTACAGAGGGACAACCCTTCTTTATTATATAGTTACCACCTTAATTCATACCCTTGTCACTTGTCACCAGAATTATTGCTACAATCTCTTGATTGGTCTCCCTGCCTCCAGTCTGCTCTCACTTCAGCCCATCCTCCACCATGCTTCCAAAGTGATTTTCCTTAAGCACAGATCTAACAATTTTACTTCACTCCCTACTCATTTAACTCTAGTGGCTAGTTCTTTCCTTTTGATAGTCTATGAATTTCCTTTATTAGCAGAATATCACTTCTTTTTCACTTTTATGAGAGCTTTTCTTACACAGTTTCTAAAAATGTTAGTCAAATTCATTTATTTCTTCAATATTTTCTGGAACCCCAATAATTCTGAGGTTTTCTTTCTTGGTTTCTAAATCTGTCCATTTCATCTGCTTTGCTTCCCTTCCTTTTTTCCCATTATTTTCTGAACTTTTCCTGTTTTAATTATATCTCCTTTCATTCTATCCTCCAAGAAATGAATTCTTATTTTTACTGCATCCATTGCTGTTTTGCATATTTTACCTTCATAAATTATTAAATAGGTGATGTCCCACAACAGAATGATTATTTGTTGAAAAATATAAGATGTTGGGGCAGCTAGGTGGCACAGTCAGTAGAGCACTGGCTGTGGAGTAAAGAGGACCTGAGTTCAAATCTGGCCTCAGACACTTAACACAAAAACTAGCTGTATGACCTTGGGCAAGTTACTTAACCCCAATTGCCCTCCAAAAAAAAAAGAAAAATATAAGATATACTACCTATAAGGGGTATGAGTGCCACTCTAGGAGATTGGTCCTGCTCAGGCATAACTGACACACGTTTCAAAGGCTTATTTTCTTTAGCTTTGGGTGTATATATATACATTTATGACTTTTGCTTATAGATTTTCCCTGTTTATGGAAAACTTATGTTTACCTAGGAGCATGATATTAATAGCATATCTCTCTTACATGTGGGATTTCCAGATGGGATTAGTAACCCCTTTTGCCTGATGTTATCTCCCTCCCACTGTCCCTTGGTATCTCAGTCTGTACTATGCTGAAAGAGAGTTATGTCTGAGTCCCTAACTCTATCAGCATCAGTCACACAAAAATTCACAAGCACCAAATTTTCTTTGCTCATAATTGAGCACAAGACATAAGTAGAACCCCCTCTGAGGCTTGTTCCCCAACTCTTAATTGAATTGGAGGGCTAACCCTAGAGAATGGGTGATTACCACTCCCTTCAGAGTTTTGGAGTAACTCTAATGACCTAGAGTTTTCTGGTAATGTTGCTCATGTCCATTAGTGTGTGTCACAATGATTATTAACCAGACTTAATTAGCCTTCAGAATGTTATCTGTATGTAGGTATAGCAAAGGCAGTTGTGACAAATACAATCCTCTCAAATCAGGAACACATTCAGCTCATACATAAGAGGTTCCTAGGGACAGTGGGCTCACAGTTAGAATGATGGTAAGGCACAGGTACAGAGAGCCCTTGTGGCAAAGGTGGTTTCTAGGAGTCCTTTTCTCCCTTCATAGAGTCTTCCTGAAGTTTTCATATGGGCACATACTTTTCCACATCCATCTGCAGATGCTTTCTCTGTTATTGGGCATTACTGCCCTGGTAGCCACTGCTACTACTTCTAGTCACTTGGGTATGGGAGAGAGGAAAGAGAAATTCTTACCTCCTTCACAAGCAATTTCCTCCTTTATCATTAGAGATTAGACTGACTAGCTGCTAGAATGTGGAATTCTCAGTTGGTTTGCTATGGGTCCAGAGGTATGTCTGGTTCTCCCAGTCAATCACAAGATATTTTTCATCATTCATCTATCATAAAGTGTTTTGTCTAATGATTAAAGTACTGCATTTCTCTGAAGTTGATCAGGAGGAGCATATATCTAGTTTATAGTTTTGAACAATTGATTCTGTAGCATGTATAGGCTCTGGATGTACTTATCCCAACTCCCATACAGCTGAAGATGAATTTGAACTCAGATCTTCCTCATTTCAGGCTGAGCTCCAGCCCCTGCCCACCTAGCTTCCTCTAAACATTTAACTCATTATTTCTTCTGGTAGGGTATAAGTTCATTGTGAATAAGTATTGTTTTATTCATTGTATTTTTATCTTCAGTACAAATCACAATGCCTGGAACATACTAGGAACTGAGTACCTAATTGCTGAGTGATTTCCATAGAGCAGAGATAGCCTGTGAATGATTAGATCAGGGTTTCTTGTCCTGGTGTTTGTGAACTTATTTTTTAAAAAATAATTTTTATTACTGTATTTCAATATAATTGCTTTTCTTTGTAAATGCATGTATTTTATTTTGTGTATTTAAAAATATTACTCAGAGAAAGGGTCTATAGGCTTCTCCAGATTACCAAATGGATCCATGACACAGAGGAATGTTAAGAATCTTTGAATTAGAGATCAATACAAATTTTATTTTGGGAAATGAACAGGTAGATTCTAAGGAAATTCCAGAAAGCATTTAAAAAAAATAGGTATCTGAACAGGAAGGGAGAAAAACCTGAGATTACCTCTAAATGTTCACACTACTCTGAGTGTAGTAAAAAACAATTTAATAAAAACCCACAAACTAATGACCTGGACATTAACTCTAACTGCAAATTTTAGGTACAAAGTAATAAATGAAATTTTAGAACGGACATTTATCATACACTGATTACATCCCTTGGGTGCTTAAGAGTACAACATGGATTCCAAGTGTTACTAATAGGCAGCTGGCTCTGCATATTATTGTGCACAATGAATCCTTTGGAGCATAAATTTTTTTTAATTTGAGTAAAAACAGTGCCAATGATCAGATTTGACTCTGAAATATTACAGTCCAAACCCAACATCATTCAAGTTAATGAAGAAGAACATAAATTATTTACATTTGCCTTTGAAATGTTTTATATTTGAATATGACTATAACCACATGCATATTCAACCAAATAATGTACTATGATTTCAAAACTAGTCTAGGAGAAGCTAAGAATCAGGTCAGTTTCTCTCTCTTAACCCTTTCCTTGGCCACTCCATGCCAAGAACATTTTATTTCTTGGACTGATGCAAAGCACCAACCTAGGTAAAGTCATTCTGTTTTCCAACTTCACCAGAAGCAAGCCTAGCTAAAAAGAATGTATTTCAAAGGGTTTTCCTTCTGGGTTTCATTCTGTAATTTAATTTTATAGAAGTTTTATTAATTTTTTTTGGTTTTTATATCACAGTTATTTGCTAACACACACCTCCCTATCCCCATCCCCATCAATAGTACCCTCCTTGTATGGTTGAATACATTGTGGTATATGAATGTAATGGAATACTATTGTGCTATAAGAAATGATGAACAGGCTGATTTCAGAAAAACCTGGAAAGACTTATATGAACTGACGCCTAGTCAAGTGAGTAGAACCAGGAGAACATTGTACACAGTAATAGCCACATTGTGTGATGACTGACTTTGATAGACTTAACTCTTCTCAGCAATGCAAAGACCTAAAACAACTCCAAAAGACTCATGATAGAAAATGCCATCCACATTCAGAAAAAGAAATGTGGGTTCTGAATGCAGATCGAAGCATACTATTTGCTCTTTTTTGTTTTGTTTTTTCTTTCTCATAATTCCTCCCATTTGTTCTAATTCTATGCCACATGACTAATGTGAAAATATGTTCAATAAGAATGAATATGTAGAGCCTATATTGGATTGCACACTGTCTTGAGGAGAGGAGAGGGGAGATGGAGAAAATTTAAAACTTATAGAAGTGAATGTTGAAAACTAAAAATAAATAATTTATTAAAAGAAAAAAAAAAGGAGTGGCCAGGTAGCACAGCGAGTAAGAGCACCGGCTCCAGTGTTGAGAAGACCTGGAGATCGAATCCTGGGCTCAGACACTTAGCACCCAGGCAGAAACACCTGGCCGTGTAACCTTGAGCAAGTTACTTAACCCCAATTGCTTAGGGGAGGCCAGGTGGCTCAGCGAGTAAGAGCACCGGCTCCAGTGTCGGGATGACCTGGATCAAATCCGGGCTCAGATACTCAGCACCACACCCAGAAATAACTGGCTGTGTAACCTTGAGCAAGTTACTTAACCCCAATTGCTTAAAAAAAAGAAAATAGCACCCTCCTTGTAACAAAGAAAGACAGTTAAATATAACTGAATAACTCCATCTGTCAGAGAATGGAACATTTTCACTTCCCATAAACCCCATTCTACTCAAATGAGAGGAGGGAATTATGTTTCACCAACTGTCTTCTGGGATCAATAATGGTTAGTGCATTTAATTTGACTTCTCATAGGTTGTATTATAATTAAAAACAAACACCTCTCTTTGAGAGATTGGTCAGCAAGCTAATAAAATAAGCAGAGCAATCATCTTTGACATACCTAAAAGCAAAGATCCCTTGCTTTGGACAAACCTTAATGAGATAATTCCACCATTCCTGGCTGATTGCAATTCTAGGGCAGGCAAAAGTCCTGAAATTGAGAGATGTGTCAAAATTCACAAATTTGTTATTGTTGTTGGGGAATTGCTCAGAAAGAGAAAGGAATCTACACTTGTAAAGAAGATTGCTTGGTAGTTTATTTACAACAGAATGTAAGAAAAAGTAAGTTATTAACGATAATAAATAACTAGGGGAAAAACACAAAAACAGTCATAAAATGACACAGAAGGATGGCATAAGTGGGGGAATCAATTCATTTGCTCTGCTTTGTATTCTGTAACATTGTGCATTTCTAAACTTGGTCCTTCAGCATTGGCAGTAGGATACTGACTAACTTAATCAAAACCCCAAATCTAAAATGTAAACAACAGATATTACAGGATATTTGAATTTACATAGAGCTGTCATCAATATTCAAAGAAATGCAACCAATCTGTTGTTTGGGATACACACAAACTGGAAACATAATTCAACAAACACGCTCATCATTTAAAGCAAAAACATTTGAGTTTAGCATAAAGCATATGTTAACATAAACAGCGAAATTACATTTTAATAATGGCATCTGAGAAGTTAACATTTACTTACATTTACTGCACTAATTCCTAAAAGCTCATACACTTGTATTTTAAATGCAAACTTTTTTTTTAAAGACCTAACATGAAGTGACCAGATAAACTGGGAAGCAAATCAATTCTTTGTTACTGAGCAACAGTTTAGTTTTAGCAGAGTGTATGCCAGTGGCCTAAAGAATTTATTTTCTTTTCAGACTGCCATCACTTGACAGCTATTTTTCCTTTAAATTCAAAAGCTCTGTTCCAAATGGCATGATACCATCTCTTCCACCTACTATGGGAGATAATAAAAATGAAACTAGATGTTGGGTGATTCCTCTTTTCTAATGGGCTTTGTGAATTGATTCAAATTATAATCTGGTTCTTCTAAACCAATATGCCAGTGACCTGAACCACTGACTGACTTTGGGCTATGAGGAAGAAAACTTTAAGTTCCTTCATTTAATCTGATTTACATTAAACCAGTGATACTTTGAACTAAAAAGAAAAAAATTCAGGGAGCTTCTGAGTGAACTGGGTTATTAACCAATTACTGTAATCTGTTAAAAGAATTCCCTTTTGGGTATTGTTAGGGTTTTGAATCTTGGCTTTCCCTACTTCAACAACCATGGTGGCTAGAGTGACTTTTCACAAGAAATGTAGCTAATAAATACTCTAAATGTGTGAACCACTCTTTCCCCCACAAACTGATTCAAAACCACAAAAAAAGATTTTCCAGATTAATCCACCATCAAAAACATATGAAATTGAATCACCATTTTGGTTAAGACATGGTAATAGCCAACAGCCTTCTTTCAGAGGCCACTTTTCTGTCATCATTTTTCCATTTCTTGAGAGATCATTGGAAAAGATATATGTCCCTATTTCCTGAATGAAAGAAAAATACAATGGGATTTGGTGCTGGTTTGAGACTGAGGGCATAGCTGTAGAAATTGAGATATCTTCCCAGGAAAGCAAGGTGAGGAGTAAGATACTTATGCTCACAGTGGATGGAAAGTTTGGTGGTATTTTGTCACTGTTATGACCCAAAGTAAGGAGATTAAATGACATTTTCATGATCTTTACCAGCGTCAGGGATGAAGAAAGGGAAATATATGTGCTATAATTGTGGATCTTTTACTTTAATTCAGCTATTAGAGACTTAAACTGGTAGTGTGAGATTTGGTAAACTCAATCTATATACATGTATCATACAATTTTGGTGAAAAAGCTGGATTACCATTTTGTATACAGAGGCACTGAGTAAAGAATTACATTTTTTCCCCAAACATGCGTAGTGAATTCAAGCTACTGCTTTTTGCTTTCTTTCTAAATTTCCAACAGCCATTTTATTTTCATCTTTATGAGAAATGCAACTGTTTACATATATGTGTATATATATATATATATATAATATCACACAATCCTATAGCATATAGCAAAATCCTATAGCAAATTCATTTATGGAGTTGGTGAAATGACACACTTCAAGACATAGGTATGTAAAATATTGAAGTTGTTTTATGTCTCCTGGTAATATTCAAAGCAGCCAAAGGAATATTTGTATTTCCTCTCCCCCTTTTTTATACATAGACAGGAAAAAAAATGTATGAAGCCTTGAAGACCATTAATCTGTCAGCTAAGTATTAAACTACTGAAGGGCAGCTTTGATTTTTATTTCTGGCTATGGAAGAAATGAAAATCAAGAAAGAAAATCTTAAAATAGGCTTCCTAAAGCACATAGATTTGTTGACCTCAAGAGCAAAGGTTGGTTTGCAAAATTTGAGGATTGTAGTGGTGGAAAAAAACATATATTAGGTATATATTGACTAAGGTAAAAGAAATAAATTCATGTTAACCCATGTCAAATGATTTATTTCTGTGCTCCTTCACTACCTCTTACCTCCAGCTCTGGTTCTGGCTTGTAAACAAGTATACTTAACATTTCATTATCTTTTGTCAATGGATTTTGTCTTCCCATTTCTAAAATTACACTCACCAGAATCAGACATTTACTTTATCTTCTACAAGGGGTGTACTGGTAAATGTTTTAACAATCAGCTCTCTGAAAAAAAGAAAATGTATAGGGATATATATTTTTTATACTTTTAATCTGCATTATTAAGTTTTTTAAGTCTAGACAATAACAAAATGATGAACCAGGCCAAGATTTGTAGTGTTTGACAATTTTGGGGAGGTAATTGAAAATTTACTTAAAATTTCCTGTAAATTTAATAACTGGTTAGAGTAGGTATGAGCTGGCTCCAGTACACCCCTCCTATGGAACTATTCAAAAGTTCCAGGGGTTTGAAAGAAAACTTTGCATAAGCAAACATCATGTGATTGTGCCATGCTGGGAAGATGCTTTATTATAAACACCATCACTCAAGGGGAAAGAGATGATCCAGAGACCAAAACTTTTCACAACTGTTGAATTTCTTAAGGTCTGGATCTTAGTACATTTTGCTCTACCTCCTTTCAATCAACAGCTAAAGAAATGAACCGAACATTAACTTGTCTCTAGAGGTAATTTTTGTATACTGTGAGGATGTTAACTACTAGCAAAAGACTATTTAAAATATTGTGAATAAGGGACAGAAGTAAACAGGTCCAGGACTTTGGACAGGGCACATTACAATACCTTCCCTTAGTCTTTTTGTCTTGGAAATCCTGGTCTGGGGGAAGGCCCCATTCCTGAGCTAAAAAGGTCATAATTGGGGTGTTGCCTGGGGAGCTGTTGGATCACCCTCATTTAAAGGTCAAATGTAAATTCTGAGATTCTACATTTTTTTTTCTCCTGAGTTTCAAGGCAGTGAAGCGTGAAATTAAATAGACTGGGTCCAGTGATTTATTAGAATTCTCTTGCTGCATCCCCTTTGGATACCTCCCATATCCCTCTAGTCCTGTAGCCCCACCTGGTTTCAATCAAAGAAAATTAGGCAAAATCTCATCTATTATTATTTCTGGGGGGTTGGGGGGAAAGAGATCACACATTTATTAAGCACCTACTATGTGTTAGGCACTGTGCTTAAGTACTTAATAGATATAACTTCATTTGATTCTACTATTTAGTTTGCAAGTAGAGGTCAATGATTTCTCCCATGCCTTCTACTCTATCAGTAATGGCCCTCTTTGTTTCCCCCAACCCCCACTTTCCTCTTGCTATTCACTTAGCTCCAGTGACATATTCATTTATGACCTCAAGGAAAGATACTGAGAATGACAGTTTTATAAGGTTGGAGGATGGATAAAAGGATAAGGGAGCAGCAAC
Source organism: Petaurus breviceps papuanus (assembly GCF_028583685.1). Lineage (NCBI taxonomy): Eukaryota > Metazoa > Chordata > Mammalia > Diprotodontia > Petauridae > Petaurus > Petaurus breviceps. The sequence continues at coordinate 26,758,647 of NW_027187380.1, read as the reverse complement.
TATTACCAAGAACCCACAATGGAAGAAAATGGGAGGCAGAAAATAACCCCCCAAAAGTATTTTTTAGGACTCTTTCACAGGACTTTACTGATACAATACTTTACCCTCAATACTTCTGATAAAACCCTACTGGCACAATGATCTATCAGTTCCATTCTGCTAATGTGGAACTTTGACATCTTCGGTGGGTAACGAGTCCAAAAGTGAGAGGATGGAAATTTCAGAGATGAAGGGGGTTGATTTCACCTAAACCTAATTCCTAAATCAGGCCCAGAGCAATCATTTAGGGCTTCCCTCATTCAAGCAACAGCTAGAGTTGTAGGCCATAAGAGAGAAGAATGGAAAGTTATTAAAAGGTAGAAACAAGTAGAATCTTTTTCCATTACAAATTCTGTGTAAGGTATAAATAGGATTAATGGCCATAAAGTCAATTATCAATAATTGCACTTGGAGCCTTGGTATGTTAACTTTTTTTTTTAAGTTTAAAGAGTTAATCAGGCCCCAAATCCTGAGTCAGATTATTAACAAAATATGAAGCTGGACAATCACTATGGGTGTTCAAGTACTGGTGATAATAAGTTCAAAGTTTAACAATTAAGTATGTCAAGCCTGAGACTATTCAATATATATATTTAGAAATTTAGGTTTAATGGGAAGAAGATGGACTTTTGTCCTTTTCACTGAGTATTCATTTGTTTACCCTTGGAGTCCTTATCAACTTAATCACATATTGATATCAGAATCTATTTCCTGGCTTATAATTATTAAAACAGGAGATTTCTTTTGTCCTTTGCAATTTATCATCAGACTATTTCCTGATGTGTACTATGGATGCTGTATGGTGTACTTTGGAATTCAGATTATATATGGAATTACATAATCAGTTGCATGCTCATTGAGAGATCTGAAGGAACAAGTCTGAGTAACAAGGCAGTTTTTTCTCTATCGGAAGAATCCTAAAAAAAAAAAAAAAACCCAACCCCCAAAACCTCCCATACCAACAAAACCCCACCAATAAAGAAAAAAAAACACCCAAAAAACCACGAAATTTTATTCATTGTTACTCTTGGGGCTGACATGGCTTATCTGAAGAATGTACACCAGGTAAATCCAGTGTATATTTTTTCTCAGGGTCCGGAAGAGTGAGAGTTTCTGGGGCAGATTTTTTTCGAGGGCGATCTTTGGGAACTGCTAGGAATTCTGGCGGGTCTGTGGAGAGAGGCGTGGACGGAGCACTAGAGGGAGCAGTGCGAACTGCAGAAGGCAGCAGGGAAATGCTGGAGATAGAAATTGAAGGTGGGAAAACTCCAATTTTCTTGTTGGTGGCTTCCTGAGTTGCTCTTTCAAACTCTCGGACTTCATCCATTGTCATGTCTTCAATAAAAAAAAAAAAGAGGCTAACAATTAGTTGGTTATAAGATGGACTTCCATGCATCGTACCCATTTCAAAGGTAAATCTGTTAACTCTATTTTAATGGGATCTGTCCAGATTCAAAATCAAGGGAGACAGAGCCTCCCCTAAGTATCAGCTTCTTGGGTTTTTTGCACAGATATCTCAGAACCAGAGTAGTCTTTCTGAATACTTACTCAGAATTTCCTAGAACACTTCTCAATGTATTTTTCCAAACATGAAAAATAAGATTCTATCAGGAAAGCAGAGAAACAACACTTTTGTGTTTGCATATGGTTTTGTGTGTGTATGTGGTGTGTGTGTGTGTGTGTGTGTGTGTGTTTGAGAAGATCTAGTCACCTTTTTTTTAAATGGGAGGTTAAGGGCATGATGGATACAGCAACTAACTATACTGATAGGAATATTTCTGTCCAGTTAGATCAATTATTCACCTAAAAACTATCATATCAGATTTCATAATGTGTTCTTTTCACACAAAGATGGCATATAAATATCTGGTGGTTGGTTACTGGTCATGTGGAAGAAAATCTGTGCCTTGCCAACACTCTTAGCAGCTATGTGTTAACTGATCCACTTTGCAACGCAAAGAACTTGCTATCTCTAAAACTGAAACACTTCTCAGTATATCTAAATTTTAAAAAATGGGGAAAAAACATCAGCAAAGTATAATTTGATGGGTATTGAGCTTGTTTGAAAAAATCAACCCAAACCCCATAAAATCATAATTTGGAATTAAAGAAATAAATACAGCCACATTAGGGAAGTATTCCGCATATATGAGTTTTATAGGTAAATAAAACTTACCCCTTTGAGTAACAAAAACATTTTTAATAGAAATATTTCTAAAACATACACTGTTCTCCCTTCTTTCAGAGTAAGTGGGACATAATCTTTCTTTATGACCTGCCATCATTACTCATAAACTTGTATTTATTAGGGTACAGGCAACAAGGTAGTGATGTTTGGTCTTGGAGGAGGGGTATGTAATGCTTTTTTTTTTGGTATGTAATGTTTTTTATCTTTACAGTAAATGTCTCCAGACTTCTTGGGCTTTTGAGTTGGGCTTCTTTTATTATTCTTCAATATCCTTTCTCATTCTCAAGCATCATCTCTTGGGACTGTTACTATACCTCTCTTTAACTGCAGACCTTTTTCTTCCTTCCAGTTATGCTGCTTCTAATGTCCTATGGACAAGGGAACCCAGACAATCTTCCACATTTGGCAACTACCACCACCACCATCATTTGCAAAGTACCTGGCTGGGAAAACACAACGCTATGCACTGAGGTCAGTCAAGCTGACAGAAACCCTGCTGAAAAGGAAACCAAGGGACTAAAGGGCTTTCCTGTGAGTGAAGGAGTTGGGATTTGTGTCATTGGCTACCCGGAGACTGCTTTCTAACTTCCTGGTTTCTGACTTTGTTCTGTATAAGGTTGACTAGGCAGGAGCATGCTGAAGCCAGCACAAATCTATGAACCTTATACAAATTTTCAGTGGGAGCACTCACACCTCAGAAATTGGCAAATGCTACAAGCATTTAATTTATTGTTTTATTGGTTGTGCGAACTTAAGAATGTAATGGAGATAATATTAATAATGTAGATTAAATTTATGTAAAATGTGTAGATTAAACATAAAAGTGTGTTGTGTGTTGCTGGAGAGCCACTCGTTAAAACATTTTCCAGCACATCCCTGCTAATAATTATGTGACCTTTGTACAAGTGAAGTATCAGATTAGAAATAAAGTGGAATAATAATACGGCTACTTTGGAAATATTGCTTAATTTTATGTGTAAATTGTCAGAATCCTAATTACCTCTTCACCCCAGTAGTGAAGCAACTGTGCAGTGGCAAAAGTGTCTTCACTTTTTGGCACAAAAATGGTGAGTCCCCAGCAGAGGTTAGTCTAAGGAATGGTGAACCAACCCAGGTTGGAAACAGAGTAGGTCAGAGATCCAGTACTGGTCAGTACTGGAATTGGAGCTGTGAGTGACTACTATACTTCTAGCCTGGGAAAATATAAAGACTTGGTAACAGCAACAAAACAACAAAATTCCTAAAACTCAGAACGTGTCAAGTGAGAAAAACTTACAACTTGTTGTTTCCTCAGTTTTGTTTGATCCCCAAAAAAGGAAAAAAAAGGCTTGATAGGTCAAGAAATAGAATTAAGGTTAAAAAAAAAAAAAGACATGGGTGCCAATTTCCCCAAAGTGATAGACATGTCTCCAGAAACTCAATCAATTTCAACCAGAATTAAAGTTAGTAAGGTTAGTTAGAGGCTGCTAAGCCTATCAGTTCTGTATACATCTTATTCTTTTTAAAAAATAGATTACAAAAAGTAAAATGTTATTGACATCTTTTACTGTTCAGTTGTGTTCAGTCTTGTCTGACTCTTCATGACCTCATTGGGGGTTTCTTGGCAATGATAATGGAGTGATTTGCCATTTCCTTCTCCAGCTCATTTTACAGATGAGGAAACTGAGGCAAACGGGGTTAAGTGACTTGCTCAGGGTCACACAGCTAGTGTTTGAGGTCACATTTGAACTCAGAAGATGTGCCTTCCTGACTCTAGGCCTAACACTCAGTGCACTATGGTGCCATCTAGCTGCCCTTTTGCTTTTATATTGGCTCAATTTTCTCTTGTATCCCTCTTTCTCTTCTCAAAACACTCTCTCTCACTCTCCCTCTCCTCTCAGCAAACTGGTGTTTGGTGGAACTAGATATTGCCAAATCACTGGAACCTTGTCCTGATTGGTTAGTCCAACTCACAATTCCTATGAGTTATTCTTGATTGAGTCTCTCTTGGCTCACACTCTTGACTCATAGTATTGAATTTGCTGTTCACTGAGACACCCACATTTTTTTTTTTCAGACAAACTGCTGTCCAACCATAATACTAAGGATTACAATACTACAGTGCTGCTCCAAACATAAAAGGTGTTACATCAATTCAGTAGATCAGAGTCACAGAATCTGAGAGGTAGAAAGGATCTCACCCTTAGCAAAATGCTTTAAAGCCAAATGTTGAATTTTTAGTGTGTATGTTTATACCTTGGAAACTGGTATATGATACAAATTAGGGCTTGATTTATTATTTTGTTGATTAAGAAAATGATGGAGAAAGTGTTAATGATACAGATAGGACTTAAAAGTGTGTCATGTGTTAATTTTTTTTGAAAAGCTGGTTATTAAACATTTATAGCATACTCTTGGAACTACCTACCTCCTGAGACAAATCATTGTACTTTGGACAACTCTAATTGTTAGCAAGTTTTTCCTGATATTTAGCTTTAATATGTCTCTTTGACACTTCTACTCATCACTCCAGGTTCTATACTCTGGGGGCCTTCTACATGACAGCTTTTCAAATACTTGAACAGACTACCATGTCCCTTTTGAGTCTTCTCTAGATTTTGCCCAGATCTTCTCTAGATCATGCCCAGATCCTTCAACCCATCTTCATATGACTTCAAGGATCTTCTTCACCTGGTTGCCCTAATCTGGTCACTTTTCAATTTAGCAATGTCTTTAGACTCTTAGAACATTGGATAAAGTCTAATATGGGCAGAGTACAAAGGGACAATTGCTTTCTCATTCTAGGAAGCAATGCCTTTTTATGTAGCCCAAGATGACACTAAATTTTTTAGATGCCATTTCATATTGCTATTGAGTTTGTAGTCTACTAAAACTCTCAGAAGTTTTTCAGACAAACCGCTGTCCAGCCATGCCCCAAATCTTGTATTTGTTAAACTGATTTTTTGTACCTAAGACTTTACATTTATCCCTATTGAATTTCAGCTTGTAATAAAAAAATAATATGGATAGCTAGTATTTACATGTTTTAGTTTCAAAAGTCTTTTAAAATATCTCATCCTATCTTCACAACAATCTTAGTAGAGAATATTACCATCCTCATTTTATACATGAGGAAACTGAGGCAGAGGGAAGTTAAGTGACTTGTTCAGGGTGACAAAGTATCTGAGGCAGGATTTGAACACAGATCTTCCTGATTCCAAATTGAGGGTTCTATCCGGTGTGCCATCTGGTCATTTTAAATATCTTACTAGATATAGTCCAATGCTTTAGCAGTTAAGATTGCATGGACTGGAGGGGGTCATGGATGCTGACTACTGTTTTCTGTGTTAACTATGCTTTCCAGCTTTGTGTCATCTTCCAAATTTGATGAGTATGCCATCTATGCCTTTATCCAAATCACTGATCAAAATGTTTAACAGCACAGGGTCAAGTACAGATCCTTGAGGTGCTCCACTGGAGACTTCCTGCCATGATGACGCTGAATCATTCACAACTTTTTGAGTTCAATCTTCCAGCCAGTTCTGATTATGTTATCATCTAGTCATCATCCCTCTGCCTTCTCCAAAGGAATTAGTATGAGAGATTTTGCTAAAATCTAGGTAAACTATATCTACTATATTCTCTCATCTACTAGTTCAGTAATCCCATTAAAAAAGGAAATGAATTTATTCCTGCATGACCTGTCCTTGATGAAATCTTATTGGCTCTTGATAATCGCTGCTTTACTTTCTAGATGCTTGCTAGCCATCTCTTTAATCTTCTAGAAATTCTCCAGGAATCAGTCATTCTCACTTGGCCTGCAGAATGCCAAAATTTTTGGAAAAAAAAATTTCAATTTTATTAGTGATCTCTGTTAATTGTCCTGTCATATCCTGTGCAAAGGTCATTTTCCTTAGCAAAATAAACACAAGCAAAATAAGGACTGAGTAGCTCTGTGATCATTTATAGTGATCTGGTCACTTCTAACCCTCATCGAGGATTTATCTCTTGTTCGATCTTCCTTTTCTCTCAATATGGCTAAAAGATCTCACCCTTTTTGTTGTCCTTATCTTCCTTACCTCTGAGCTTAAGGGCTTCTAATGCTATTCTTTATAGAACTCTTATAAAATTAGCCTATTACCTGGCCTTGCTGCAATCTTGAAAAAAAAGTCTAGGTCAGTTCCTAGTCCATCCATATTGGTCTCTTCAGATAAATCTCATTTCACTCATTAGAATTATTTCCCTTTGTATATTCAGAATTTAATTTTTAAGCATCTCCCATTCCACCTGGGCCAATATTCCTCGTAATAGTTTGGTCTATTTGAATACAGTGAAGGGCCACAGCACTACAATGCCCAAATCATTGTTCTAGGAGCCAGGGATACAAAGGCAAAAACAAAAAAAAGTCTCTCCTCAAGAAGTTTACTTTCTCTTGAGGCACAAGACATTTTGAGGCAGAGAAAGAGCACTACCATTTAGTAGGAATAAGGAATGGCTCCCTTGTACAAAGTAGAATCTAAGCTGATCCTGGAAGGAAGGTAGCTTCTGATACACTAAGGTGGGAAATAGAACACTAAGTCAGAAACAGCAAATGGGCCAGTGTGGCTGAAGCAGAGAATTCATGAAGAGAAATAATTCACAATAGGTCTGGAAATATAGACTGGCACCAGACTGTGAAGGGCTTTCAAAGCCAAACAGAGCTTATATTGTTATGATAGAAGCAATAAGGAACAGCCAGAATTTACTGAGGAGTGGCCTAGGACCAGGCCTACATCCTATACTTAAGGAAAATCACTTTGGCAACTGGGTAGAGGACAAATTAAAGTGGCAAAGAGACTGGAGGCAAGGAGATCAATTAGAAGGCCACTACAATAGTCCAAGTGAGTCGAGGAGGGCTGGAACTGAGGCACTGACTGCATGAATAGTGAGAAGGGAAAGAAAGGGATAGTTGCAAAATGTCTGTGGAGATAAAAATAGCAAAATTTGGCAACATCAAGCAAGGGGAGATGAGCAGTCTAGGATAACACCAAGACTCTGAACCTGGGAGATTGGATGGTGGTACCCTCAACAGAAATTGCTAAGTTTGGTAGAGGGGTGGGTTTAGGGGAAAGATAATGAGTTCTTTTTTTGAGACATGTTGAGTTTAAGATGTCTCAGAGACATCTAATTTGAAGTGTCCACTAGGCAACTGATAATCTTATGATAGGACCCTAATATATTATTTGGTTATCAAGGAAATAAAGAATCTCATCTATCATATAACTCGTTTTCACTAAATAATTGGGAAGGGGGTACATAGATTAAAGGATAGTATTTGAGGAGGCAGTAGAAAAACAATGACTTTGGAATAGGAGGATATAGGTTTAAATCCTATTTCTTATACTTCATACCTATGTGATTGAAAAAAGTTTTTTAACTTCCCTGGGGCTCACCTCAGTTTCCTCCCTTGGTGATTTCTGAAGTATAAATGTTCACATTAAAAAAAAAAAGGAAGAGGTTATTTTAGAAGGCAACTCAGGCTGCTCCTTCTTTTAGATCTATAATCCTGTGATTTTACCCCATGGTAAATGGACATTTTTCTCTAATAAAAACGACTTCCTAAAGAAGTGGCTTGAATATGTCACTCTACTGCACTTGTCCAGCAGGGGGCAGAATATATCAAAAGTACTCAAAGTTTGATTTTTACATGCCACAGCAAAAAATTACACAGTCTATTAGAAGTAATGCTCACTTTGAATACATTGAAATTTTTAAAAATGTGCGGGAGCAATTATGTCACCTCCTTCTTGTCACTTCATGGGTATTATCAAGGCATAATTTTAATCCAATTCTGAAATGGTTTTGAATTGGTGACTTAAAATACATTTCCCACCTATACAGCCTGTGCTTGGAAACATTTTCTGGTTATATTAGAATCATGGATGAGACAGGTTATGGAAGAAAATGAACAATCCTTAATTTTATGAAATTCCAAGGAACACATGAAGAGTAGTTAAGCATTCAGAAGTCAACCACTCTGTTGTTGGTAGGAACTGAGTCTTTCTGATTTGGTCCAATAAAGGTCTCATGGACACAATAATTAATTAATGCAATTCTTTTATGGAGCATGGCTCTTAGTCTTTTGGTAAATAGCCCATGATAAAAGGAACCCACCTGGTTGTTCTGTGTGGTCTGAGAACCAATCTGAAGGGCAGATAGGCATCTCCTTCTATGAGAAGAGTCTCCCCTTCAGGTGGTTGCCTCCCAAAAGACCCACACCTGCACCTTCTATCTTCCATTTGGGGCAGGAAGGTGGGGGGGGCACAATTTCATCCAAGTTGTCCTATTTATTGACAGGATTGATATTGATATATATTTATTGATATTGGTATTTATTGATATCCTATTATTGACCATTTGTCCTATGGTCAAATTTTGTTCTACCACAATGTACTCCCAGATCTTCTGTCCCCACCATCTGGGTGGTTAAAGTCATTGCGGCAAATGATGGTAGGTGTATAGGAAGTAAATACACTTAACACAATTCAATGTACAAATATTGGCTGACACAGAAGTGTGCTGTGAGAAATGAGCCACATGGTTGTTCTGACAGATCTATTCCCTTTATCTGTGGCTGAAACAAGGCAATCTGTTGGTATGTGGGGTCCTTGCTTAAGCCCACCCATTCAGTGTTTCCAGACTCACAATATCTACTCAAGATCCTAAAGACCTTTTACCCAAATCACTTTCTGATGCTCACAAAATTTCCCTGTGAAATGGACCTAGTCTAAGGGGAAGAACAACAGGGAAGTACCTTCCCCCACACATTCTTTTTTACTTAGGGTAAGTAATAATATTATGACCACCCTAGGGGGGAGTCCATTATTCTTAGTATTTACCAACCCTTACAAGGTCACTCTAGATTGAGACTAGATCTGCTCAAACTAAGGAGGAGTGAAGTTAAGCCTAAGATTCAGTGGGACTGTAGTGGTGTCCCTAGGAAAGACTACCCCTGGGTTAGGTGCGTAGGTCCATAAGTGCTAACCCATGATGACAGGCCCAACATTTAAGAATAGGTGAGTTAGGGGTGTAATACAGAGGGATTGATAAATTTTCAGTGTGAGCATTTATGCCTCAGAAATCGGCAAACTACAAACCAGGGCTTGAGTTATTGCTTTGTTGATTGTCTAACTTCACAAAGTGATAGAGAAAACATTAATGATGTAGATCAAAATTAAGAGTGTTCTCAGAGTACATTCTCCTTTTTTTGAGGAACTGGTTGCTGAACATTTATCAGCCCTTCCCTAGGCTATGAGGTATCATATCTACAGGGGATTTCTCTTCTATCTCCTCACCCCTGGGCACTTGTCATGATGAGAATAGCTGCTACCTAACTTTTACCCTAGCTGTTAATCAAAGGAAAATTCACAAGGATAGACAGATTAACAATAGACCCCTTATTTCACTCTCAAATTTAGAAAATAAAATTAATACACCCTCAACAAGAGGATCTTGACACTATTCCAATCAATACGGGAGGTGTTTTATCCCGTCAAACCCTTTTATTTCAGGACCTAAGTAATGGGGGCTATAGGAAAGGACGGTTCTCTCCCACCTCCTTTACCATCCCCCTGGGGTGAAGCCTCCTTTTCCCTATGTGGGGCATGGTGTGGCTGAGCCCAATCTAGGTACATTTGGCCCTTGTTATTGTCTACCTCCCCTTGCAGCTTGGGGGAGAAGGTATTCAGAGCTTCTTCTTTGCCTAGGTTTTCTTTCTTTTCCTTTCCTTTTTAATTAGGGCAAGTCCGTGCATTTCTTTATTCTAATTCCAGTTGCCACCACTACTACAACATGCTATCCAGCATTTAACCTTCTGCCCCTCAGGCTTGAGAGCAAAGCAATTACCATGTCCTAAGTCATGAGGTGACCACTGGTAGGCAGAGCTCTTTCTAGGAGGTCTAGGCTCAATCTGACTTTGCTGAGAAAGATGATCAGGGCTGTAGGACAGGGTAGGGCTTTGTTATTATTAATGTTGCTATTATTTTTTTAAGATTCAACACATCAGGAAGGAAATTTCCACCCAGGAGTCTGATTGATGGCCTAATTTAGTTTTCAGAAAAATCTTCTCCCTCATTTGGGATACTATAGTTATATCAACTCTTCTTCCATTGGTTGGGGGACAAGACATAATTTTTACTTAATTCAAAAATAGTTTGGAGTCTATGATTTAAAATGTATTTCCCATATGCCTTCCTGATTACACTGGATCATAGATGAGAGAGATCATGGAAAAAATACATTCCTCCATTTTATGAAATTCCAAGGAATACAACAAAAAAAGTTAATTAGCACTCAGAACACTCTAATGTGGGTAGGACTCTGGTTGGGATCCTTTTAATTTGAACGTGAAGCAAGTGGTCCATTGTTTATATGTCTAGACCTATGAATTCCTCCCTTGATTAACTTAGCATGGCTTGTGCCTCAGCCCAACAGTTAAAGGAGCCAGGAGAGCAACTTCTCCCCCAGCCAGGTCTGGAATCTATTTCTTAAGCAGTCCAGGTCTTTGGCTGTGTCTTTTAACTGCTTGTGGTTAATCTGCCACTAGTGACTGGGCAGGTTCTGTTCATTTCTCCTATGGGGACGGGGATGAGGTTTGCTCTGACCTGAGGCTGCAGGCTAACTCTTTGTTTCATTTGCCATTAATTTCCTCAAGATACAAAGGTGGAGTCTCCCAGACTATATTTAAAAGGCTGGAACCCTCTTTGAATCTATTTCCTTGTGAGGATGGATTATTTGCCTCCTCAGTTTTTGTATGACCATGAGGACTATCGGGTGGTGTTCTTACATACAGTGCCTTTTCCCTTCATTCATTCAAGGGCTAGGTGCTTAGGCTTGATGGGATAAGCTGACTGGTTGTACTCATAGGATTACTCCCTCCTTTCCCCCAGGGAAACCATGATTCTTGGGTTACTGGATACCAGGGCTTTGTGTTGGGCCATCTTGGCATGAAAAGAACCAGTTCTTTCTGAATACTGTTCCTCTCGAATCATAAGCCACTGAGCCAGGGCCATTTTGTTGTGGGCATGTGGGTTCTTTCTAATATGGCATAATATAGTACCTAGTACCATAGTATTTTTAAAAACTGAGTTTTTCTCCCCTCCTTCCCAAGGCCTGCTCAGTAGTTTAGGGCTGTGTAATCCTTCACATAAGGTTTGAGAAGCTCTCTAAGGGGCAATCTTAATATGCTCCCAAAAGAGGCCCCTCTGCTCCCTATGTCTGCTCCCAAGAGGACCAGACTGAATCCCAGATCATCTACCTTTGGGCATCTTCCCATTGGATTGTGCCAGCTAGAAGCTATACTATGTTTGCCCATGGCCTAATTTTGGCCTATGCACACTCTAAGTGGTCTTTCATTTATAAGCCTACCCTGTGTTTTACTTTGTTTTAAAACCCTACAATATAAAAGTGTTCTGTTTTTGTTCTGGTCCTCCAAGACTTATGGCAAGCATGGTGAGCACTTAAGAAATTTTTGTTGACTTGGACTGAAAGCAGCCTTCCAAACAACACTTTATCTTGCCATAGTGGTTCTGCTTTATGGTGACGCAGTGGTAAAATAAAATAAAAAACAAAGCAAATCAAAACAAAATCCTTCCATAACCCTACATTGAGAGAAACTAGCTAAGCTTCTGTTCAATGGTCTCCTGCATCATCAATCAGTATATGAAAAAGGGGGACAGATATCTAATCCAACTTTAGGTTCTCTCAGATGAATAAAGGTAATGTATGAGTCCAGTGGAGAGCAAGGCACCTCCCCAAGAGCACACACACACACACCACAAAAGGAGTCTTATTCAGTAACAATAAAAGACCAGAATGCCAACAAAGAAGGTCTTTGTAGATCCAAAGGGCTCACTGATGACTAAAGCCAACTCTTAATTACCCTAAAACACATTGTTTATTTTGTGGATTGTATGGGTAGTCTAGATGTTGAGGTGTGGGGAGCGAGAGTTGGGCTACTAAACCAGGTAATGGCTGGGCCATGATACCTGGCAAGTGGGCACACCAGTGAGTCTACCTATTGTATGACTTAACAAGGACCTTTGAGAGGATTTCAGAGACACATAAATAATGTTGGAATTGTCCTTTAAAAAAAGACCTGTCCAGGGGTGGCCAGGTAGCACAGCGAATAAGAGCACCGGCCCCAGTGTCAGGATGACCTGGGGATCGAAAACGGGCTCAGATACACCCAGAAATAACTGGCTGTGTAACCTTGAGCAAGTTACTTAACCCCAATTGCTTTAAAAAAAAAAAAAGACCTGTTCCTCTTCTCCCCACCTGAGCATTTACAAACTATACATTTCAGGGGCTAATATAATGATGGGTTTTTTTGGTCTGCATCTATGATATCATCAATGTAGGGAATGCCCGGTGTGAAAATTCCCTACACTTAGACAAATCAGCAGCTCATCTGTAAATTTTAATATTGGAGTATGGTCTGGGAGCTAGGAGAGTTTATGTAACCTGTCCATGGTCACATAGTCAGTATATGTTAGAAATAGGACAACTCACTTCTTGACTCCAAAGCTGCCTCTCTAACAAAATATTAACTTAAATTAGCCAAGTCTTTACTACTCATTTGAAAATTATTACATTTGTGAACCCTTTTTTTCTTTTGGCCTTTTGGAGGTCAATTGGGGTTAAGTAACTTGCCCAAGGTTACACGGCTAGTTTTTTTGTGTGGGTGTTAAGTGTCTGAGGCCAGAACCGAACTTGGGTCTTCCTGACTCCAGGCCGGCGCTTTACTCACTGCACCACCTCGCTGCCCTGAACCTTTTTTTTTTAACCTTAGACTAGATTTACTTATTTACTTCACTACCTCGCATATATCCAGATCATTTCCCCATCTCTTCTTGGCCAGTGTGGATATGTGAAAGACTGATTAATTCCAAGATTAGTCTAAAGAAACAGAACTAGAAAAGGCAAACAGGTACAAAAAGCTGCAAGATATATACAAATAAACCTGGGTGATCTCTGGGTCATTTGATGTTTCAGATCATCTGTGCTATTAGCTTTCAGATAATTGTCTTATAAAAACCAATCACCCAGAGTAAGATTTTGGACCAGTGAAATGTTGGTTTTCCCCCTTCTTCTGTTTTAGTATAGGATTTTCCACTAATGCTACAGGATGTTTTCACCTTCCATGCTCAATACAACTTTAGGAGCAATCCAACAACCCAAATGTTAAGTATCCTTAAAGCAATCAAAAGGCTAGCAATATCCCTAAACCATCATTGCCCAGTTGAGAGGTGATTAGAATTCTTTACCAAAAGCAGTGAAGTTTTTGTGTATTCTGTATGTGGAAAGTTAGAAAAGAAGTGTTTTTGTAATTCTTCAGTGGACATATAATAGGTATAATTGGTGAAGGGATGGGTGATATGCTGAAAAAAATCTACATACACTTGTTTTGTCAAGGCTGTTTATGTCATCCACAGTAGATGAGTGCTGATTGCAAACTTTAATGTTGGTTTGTTCGTGCATGTTTTTCTCGTATTCCCGAACATCATCCATTGTCATATCTGAAAGAAGGTCAAGATGGTGGCAACTTCCATTATTAAATGCAAACTTTCAGAGGGAGTGTTTTAAGGGAAAGGTAGTAGTGTTGCAGAAGCCAAAGAGGATTTCATAAAGCAGGGAATCCACTAATTTTATGAAACATGAGTCATAAAGTTAGTTGAACCAGCCGGGGTATGGGGGGGTGGGGTGGAGTGCAAGGTTAAGTCAAAGGAAGTGTGAGAAGAGTGGAAATTGTTTCAAGGTATCTCTGTGAAGTGAGCTAGATGGAAAGTGTTGACGTGGGTAGTACTAGAGGCAAAGATCTTCTAAAATGATTTTTTTTTAGAAGATCCCCTCAAGAGGAAAGGGTCAGAAATACTTCTGGGTAGTTGGGTTATTTTTTTTTCAAACTTACCTTACAGAGCCCTTTTGAAAGAAATTTTAATATCATTCTCTTTAATGCAATATCCTTAACAACAAGAAGACATTTTCATTGATAGAGAAGACATGCTTTAGAAGACAGGGAAATTATCTTTATTCACAAATGTCAGGAGGCTTAGTGTAGTTCTAACTAATTGTGGATCTTTTTTTGTATGTGTATATGCAAGTTCTCTGAAAGAATACATGGTATCAGATCATGCAGGCCTATGTCAGATAGAACCGGCTGACAATAAACTTTCCAGCTTCATCTGTTTGAAGATAGTTGGTATTATCTCTACCGTGATGTAATTGTCATTTTGCTGTTACTGTTAACCAGCTAATTTCATGGCAGTGATTTCTAACCTAATTGACAAAGGACTGAACATGGAACTCCTCTCTGACCTGTATAATGTATAAAGGTATCCTATGTTCTTCTTGGGATTCTTTTCCATAATTTACCACTATGGACACTTCTTTCTTGCTCATCTGATCTAGCTTAACTCAATTCCACAGCTTCAGCTTATCATGTGCCCCTTTACAAGGAAGTTGTATCTAAGTGATGTTTTGATGGCAACAAAAGACAAGATAGTCATGTACTACCCAGATCCCTAAGTAGCTTGGTGAAAATTTAGAGTGGGCACTCACAGCTAGACTTTCTCTTTAAATATTTTCTGTATCATGTGGCTTTGTTTGTGTCTTTTTTTAACAAGCCATGCATCATGTGAGATTCGCTTCACTCACCAAGGGCAGACTTGCCAGAAGCTTATGATGTGATTCAGTGTGATACCCAGCCAAGATAAAGTGTGTCTACATGTGTCTCCAGGCATATTTGATTCTGTTTTTTAAGTGACATTTAAAAAAATGATTTTGTTGTTATTTTATTCAGCCTGTGATTTGCCCTCCCCCCCAATCATTATATTCAATCAGAGAAGTTATCCACAAGCAATGTAAGTATCAGGGTGTTAAAAAGCGGTCTAGCCAAGCAAAGAGCATGCTCTTTTGTTAGAAAGTTAAGGTCAAAGCAAAAGAGTAAGAAATATTACTTCATGATAAGTTCATGTACATCTCATTAATCAATTAAAAATGCATTCCACCAATATTAGCACTTTATAGTCTTGGTTTCTTATTATCTTATTAATATTACTTAAACATAAACATAGCTTAAGAAATACTAAGAAGTCATTTTCAGGTTAAAAAATCTATCATATTAAAAATGATTTTTCCCATGCATCATAAGTTCTCAAGGCATTTCATCTTACTCATCTAAGTTCTTCCCCACTTCATTTGGAAAATGAAAGCAAAAAATTTTCAATTGCTTTCTTCTTCTAAACAGCATTAGAAATCATTTAGGAGAGATTTTTTAAAAAATACCTTTAATCTCATAAAGGTCAAGGTTGAACTTTGGGAGGGTACCTGTCTTTGTTGATATAGGATGGGCATAGAGAGGGGGAAGGCAACCAGAACCTTTTTGGGGTGGGGCATCCTAGAAATGCAATTCTTTGTCTATATGAGTGAGCAGAAAGGAATCCAAATTTTGGGAAGACCTCATTTTAGAGGGGAAAAAAAGATCATCCATAAAAGAGCCAATATTTCCATCTCAATGTACTTTGGGCTGCTCTCCAAAAGATGATGTATGTTTAATCCCGCTGGTGGTGGAAAGCCTGGGTCAAATTCTACTCAAAAACACCCTGATATAACACAAATGCTCTTACAAATGGGTCTGACTATTTTCACATTCTTCAGCTTATGCAGAACACAGAGCACAATAAATCAAGGGCAAACTTATCTATTCAGGCTACTTTATGCTTCGTTTAATACACTTGGTCCTAAAAAGCTGCAAGTAAATCAGAAATTTGCAGATACAATCATACATATTTTGCCACTGACTTACATTATATTTTCAGGGACAACTTTTGCCGATGACTGATTTTCACTTGACAGTGGTTTCTAGTAATCTTTAAGTTTTTAGATTTCTCAATCTCTTATAAACACATACAGAGGTTTGCTGAAGCCAGCTTCAACTCATGAGCTGACTATTAAAATTTTCAGTGTGAGCAGTTACACCTTGAAAATTGGCAAATGCTACAAATCAAGGCTTGATTTATCATTCTGTTGACTACCTAGACTTAAGAAAGTAATGAAGAAAATGTTATTATTGCAGATTAAATGTAAAAATGTATGTACTGTATGCATTTTTTTCTGGGGGGCTGGCTATTAAAACACTTATCAGCACTACACTGCTTCTGGGTATCCAGAGAGCCTGTTTGACGGAACCCCTAAGAAAAATTATTTTGCAAAGTAACTCTCAACTAATCACCCATGAGTTTATGTATTTTGGAGTTCTACAAAAGAATGACGTATATATTTTAATTTCCTGAACGTGAAGGTTCCAGGTATTTCTAATATGCTCAGATTCTATTGTATCTACCTAAGTCAAGGGTTATTAACCTGGGATTTTAAAATTGCTTCTAGAAGATATTTGATAACTGTGTTTCAATATAACTGGTTTCCTTTGTAAGATTATACATTTTATTTTATTTAAAGACATTATTCTGAAAAGGGGTCCAAAGGCTTCATAAGACTTTCACAGGGGTCCAGGATACAAAAAAGGCTAAAAATTCCTTATCTAAATCAAGAAAAAAAATTTTTAAAGGGATGCATTCCAATGACACAATCAGAAAAACTGTAACAATTTAGCAATGGTAGAAGTAATATAATTAAGCAAAGGGATGCATTCCTGGGGTTTCCCCTACTAAACTCTAAGCTCCTTGAAGACAGGGATCATATCTTATCTAAACAGTGTATTTGTCCAAATGCCCTGCATATAGTAGTCACCTAAAAAGTGTTGACTGATTGGAGGTATATGATTTATGATTCCCTAATTCACTTGGGCAAGGTACTCTTTTCTTTCCTCCCTTCTAGGTGAAATGTGCTATAGTGACCTAGGCCCTGTTTGTTTATGCTTATTCCTACCCTTCTCTGAAAAGTGCCCAGTACAGTGATGGAGAGAATGCATGTAATCATATCTCTGACAATGTCTATTCTATTCACAGGTGAGTGGGTCATTCTACTCTTGTAGAGGTCTGTCCTTCGCAAGGCTTGGTTTGGTCCCTGACTTGCCTTTAAGAAGCTGATACCTAAAAGAGCATCACTCCCTCATTTTACTGAGCTGCCCCTGAGGTGCTGAGGAAATCAGAATTTCACCCCAAACTCCTTCACAAGCAGGGCTACTTTTGTGAAAAGAAGCTTGGTTCTCAAAAGATTTCTACCTCTTGATATTACTGAATTTTCTCTTCAGTATTTTCAGTGTGACTCTTCTCTCTTTTTTTTTGGAGGGGGGAAGGCAGGACAATTCAGGTTAAGTGACTTGCCCAAGGTCACATGGCTAGTCAGTGTTAAGTGTCTGTGGCCACATTTGAACTCAGGTCCTCCTAACTCCAGGGCTGGTGCTCTATTCACTGTGCCACCTAGTCGCCCCCAGCATGGCTATTCTCAAGTGAAAATGGAAGACTGGAACAAGTCACAGGAAATCCACAAGCCAAAGGATTAGGTTTGATGCTATTTCACCTCTCAGAAAATGGCTGCCAGCTTATATCTTACATCAATCAGGTGGTGCCACAGAATTCTGGAATCAGGAAGTCTGAGTTTAAGTCTGTTTGCAGACACTTAGTCCTTGTGGACCCTAGGGTGACCCTAAGTGACCAATTAAGTGACCCTAAGTCACTTAATCTCTATTGGCCTGGTGTTCATAACAGCACCTACCTTCCAGGGCTGTAAGGAGGAAGTGAGACAGTATTTATAAAGCAACTTTATAAACCTTAAAGTGTTATATTTTAATGTTAGCAATTATTATCATTATTCTTTAGTGTTAAGAGAAAATAAGAGTATGAAGAGATATTAATATAATGATTACTTTTTAGAATTGAGATAACATCAATACTAAGCATCAATATTATAATGCAGTTGATTATATAACATTATTTACATACTTATTACTCTATTATTAAAAGGTATTGTTAATGACAATAATAATAATAATTACAAAGCACTTTTAGGCTTGCAAAGTGCTTTACAAATATTATCTCATTTTGGGACAGCTAGGTGGCATAGTGAATAGACCATCAGGCCAGAACTCAGGAAGACTCATCTTCCCAAGTTCAAAACTGGTCGCAGACACTTACTAGTTGTATGACCCTGGGCAACTCACTTCACTCTATTTGCCTCAGTTTCCTCATCTGTAAAATTACCTGGAGAAGTAAATGGAAAACTACTCCAGGATCTTTGCCCCAAAAACCTCAAATGAGGTAATGAAGAGTCCGACACGACTAAAAAAAATATCACTAAACTGAACTTATCCTTATTTTACAGATGAAATCAGCAAATCAGTGACTGAAATAGTCAGTCTCTAAGTATCTATTAAGCACTTATTGTATGCTAGGCACTATGAAACAGGACTGGAATCCAATTTTTTTATTCTTTCCATCAGTCTCCTTTCACTAGACCATATATAGTCATTTCAGTAAAGAGAGCAAGACCTCAGGACATGGGGGTTGAAGCCAGTGAAGATGCCCTGGGGAACTAAAGATCTGGAAAACCAGGACTATGGAAAATAGCTAAATCTAATGGCATTTGATTACATTGACACTGCTGCCAGAATATTTTAGTGAGTCCTAGATCATTATCTAGAAGGAGGCTAGTATATCTTGGAATGAACTGACCAATACGTGGTATCCCCACCTGTCTTCAAGAGACCTGTGTTCAAATCTGGCCTCAGACAATTTAGTGTCACTGTTATTTGTGTGACACTGGTCAAATCACATAAGCTGCTTCCTCATGCCTCAATTTCCTAAAAATGGGATAATAATAGTAACTATCTCCCAAGGTTGGTAGGAAGAAAAAAGATAATATAAAAGTACTTTGCACAACTTAAAGTGCTATATAAATGCTTGCTATTCTTTGAAGATGAATTTTAAGAGGACTTGAACTGATTTTTATCTTGTCTTTATATTCCCCTGGAATCACTAAATCTGGTGCTTGATATGTGATTGTTGGGCTGAACTGGATTGCATTAAATTAAGAGTATGCTGTATACAGAAACTGGTTGAGGCTATTAGGAAAGATGAAACTGCCGTGTCTGAGGTATTGGGTCAATCAATTAATAAACCTTTATTAGATCTGGAAAGGTCCCTGAAGGTCTTCTGGCCTACCTGTTCACTTTACAAATGAAGAAACCGAAGCCTGGAGGGGTGAAGTTATTTGCCTAAGGTACTAGAAAGGTAGTAATTGGCAGACCTGGGATTGGCACTATACCACATTACCTCCCTAATGAGTACACAAGTACATATAAACTACGGATGAAATTCCAGGCACTGTACCAAGTGCTGGGGATAGAAATACAATGAATAAACAATCCCAACTTCTAAGGAGCTTAAATCCTAATGGGAGTCAAGTACATAAATAATTATCAAGATACAGACAAGGAGAAGAAATACAAATAGATACCAGGTAGTGAACTACAAAGTAGTTTGGTGAGTAGGCCAGGGGGGAAAAGCCTCCTGTGTGTATGTGTGTATGTGCCCAATCTTGAAGAAAAGGAAGGATTCTATGAGAAAAAGGTGAGGTGGGGAAGTACATTCCAAGTCCAAGGGATGCAGAGTTCAAAGGCAGAAGATACAAGTCTCAGGTATAAGAAATAGAGAGGTCATTTTGACTGGATCACCAAGTATGAAAGGAGAAGTAATGTATAATGGGTCTAGAAAGAGAGGTCAGGGACATGTTGTAAAAGATTTTTAAAAAGAAGTTTAAATTTTATCCTGGAGGCAATAAGAAGCCACTTGCTGTTTACCAAGGAGGGGAATGACACGGTCAGATCTATATTTAAGGAAAATCATTTTGGAAGCTGTGTACAGGATGGTCCGAGGATGGGAGAAAAGAGTCAGGGAGACCAGTGAGGAAGCCTTTGCAATAATCTATGAGAAGTGATGAGGGCCTGAACTAAGGTGTAAGTAGAGAGAAGGGGTCTATTTGAGACATCTGGAAGTAGAAATGGTAAGATAGAGCACCTGAATGGTTATGTGGGGGTGAGGGAGAGTGAGGAGTCAGTGACGCTGAGGTTACAAAGCTGGAAAACTAGAAAAAATGGTGTCTTCAACAAAAACAGGCAAGTTTGGAAGAAAGGTATATTGGGGTGGGGGGGAGGTAATGAGTTGCGTTCCGGACATGTTGAGTTTAACTTGTTTCTGGGGCATAGAGTTTGAAATGTCCAACAAATAATTGGTGATACCAGTTTAAAGTTTGGAGAGACAGGAAATAGATACATAGATCTATGAGTCACCAGCATAGAGGTGAAGATCCCTGGGTTTTCTCTCCCTGAGTCAAAGTGGGCGAGGGTGTTCACAGCCATCTATAGTCAGTTGGGGCTTTTGGCTCATGCTGTTTCTGAGCCCATACATACCATACATACCAGAGCTGGGGGAATGGGATTACAGATTTAAATCTGAAAGGGTCCTTGAAGGTCTTCTGGCCTTCCTGTTCACTTTACAAATTAGGAAACTGAGGCCCAAAGGAGTGAAGTTACTTGCCTAAGGTACTAGAAAGGTAGTAATTGGCAGCCCTGGGACTGGAACTTTAATCACATTACTTCCCTTGGGTGGAAGTAAGCAATAATAAAAGCTATGGTCAGAGACAGTAGGGTTTCTTATCTGAATTCTACCAGCTTAGTTTACTCCTGAAGTCCTATTCCGAGGCTCAAAGGGAATGTGTAAAAAAAAGACATTGCCTGAGAGTGACTCAGACAAGGGCAGGAGCTGGATCATTGAACTTTTTTTTTTTTGGGGGGGAGGGGAGGGAGGCAATCAGATGTCCAGATAGTAAATGTCTAAGATCACATTTGAACTCAGGCCCTCCTGACTCCAGGGATGATATTCAATCCACTGTGCCACTTAGCTGCCTTGTCATTGAACCTTAAGGACCAAAGCCACATTTCAGAGGACTTCTATCCCTTTTCTTAACCTACCCAAGCTATTATAGTGACTGCTATTAATATAGTTAATAAATTACTTTTGTAATTAAGTGTCCTTGTCTACATCCTGACACTATAGAGTACCCCCTCTTTTTTTTTTTGGAGCGGAGGGATCTAATGATCAAAGGTCTTTCTGAGGTACCAATCAGTACTATCGTCATAGTATTCTGGCAGTCCTTTCAGTCAATCAATAAATCAAGTATTAAATGTTTTTTACCATGTGCTAGGTGCTGTGGATTACAGTAATAAAAACGAAATCAATTCCTCTATCAACAAACTTACGTTCTAATGAGATAGACATATACATATATACATGTATATATCTATATGTGTGTATATGTATATATGACACATAAAACAAATACGAGGTAACCTTGGAGGGGAAGGCACTGAATAATGCATGGGGAGGGAAGTAGCAAAACCAGGAAAGGCCTCCCACAGAAGGTGGTGCTTGAACTGAATCTTGAAGGAAACCAGGTAAGGCAGGAGAGACAGTCTTCCAGGTACAGGGTGACAACAAGTGCAAAGTCTTGGAGATGAAATGCAGTGTAGTATATGAAGAACACTAGGAAGGCTAGTAGAATACTGTAGAGTGTACATGGAGGGAGATTGAATGTAAAAAGTGGAAAAGTAGGAAGGGGCCAAGTTGCAAAGAACTTTGAAAGATAAACTCAATTTCTCTAAAAGGGAAAGGGTTATATGTTCATAGTGAACATCAGTAAAATCTATTTAAAGAAACAGTTATATGATGCCCAATGTTTGGGTGAAGAAAAAATACAATAACATTAGGGAGGGTAAATCTAACCCCAATGTCCTACCTATATTGCCTTTCTTTAGCCTATTAAATAAGAGCAGGGAGTGGGGGTGTGGGGCAGGCAAGTAGTGGAAGACATTTATGATTATCCAAACCAGAAAAGAAAACTTCCTTATAAGTGAAATCGATTCCCTGGCTTCCTTCAAGTCTCAGTCAAAATCCTACCTTCTGCAAGAAGCTTTTTGTGGTCCCCCTTAAAAGGTTAGTGCCTTCCCTCGGTTATCTTATATCCCTGTATATATCTTGCTTGTAGATAATTATTTACATGTCATTCTCCCATTAGACTGTGAGCTCCTTGAGAGCAGGGAATGTTTATGCTTTATTTGTATTGTGTTAAAAAAATTAAAAAAAAATTTCCCCCCTTTTATTTGTATTGCTAGCACTTAACATCATAAGCCCTTAGATACTTGTTAACTTAGTTGCACACAGGGTTCTTCTTATTGATGGTTTTTTCCCTCCATATTTACTCATTTTTAAAAAGTCAGTATAATCTAATACAGGGATAGGGAACCTGCAGCCTTGAGGCCACATGGGACCTTCTAGGTCCTCAAGTGTGGCCCTTTGACCGAATCCAAACTTAACACAACAAATCCCCTTAATAAAAGGATTCGTTCTGTAAAACTTGGCCTCAGTCAGAAGGCTGCACCCAAGGACCTAAAAGGCCATACGTGGCCTCAAAGCAGCAGGATCCCCACCCCTGGTCTAACTCATTCATTTAAAGCCTTAAAGTCAGAAAGATTTTGGTCCAAATCTCACCTCTGATACTTATTAACTGTAGATTCCTCTCAGTTCAGTCATTTTTCAGTCTTGTCTGATTCTTTGTGACCACTTTTGGGGTTTTCTTGGCAAAGACACTAGAGTGGTTTGCCACTTCCTTCCTCAGCTCATTTTACAGATGAGGAAATTGAGGCAAAACAAGGTTAAGTGACTCATCCAGAGTCACAAAGCCATCATATGCCTGAGGCCAAAGACAAGTCTTCCAGACTAGCCATCTGGCACTTTATCCACTGTGCCACCAGCTGCCCCATAGTGATTCCTAGAGAAGTCATTTTTCTTTGAGACTCAATTACCCAAGGGTTAGCTACTGATTCATAAATGAATTGTGAGGTGCCCAAATCCCAAATCTTTTATGCACTGATGAAAATGAAAATTAAAAACTCACCAGAGGATTGTATAGACAAGCAATAAAAAAGCCTTTGGGTGAATAACCGTGAATAATAAATACCGTGAATAAGTGAACAACTAGGCTGGTGGAGACCCAGCCTGAATAAAAATGGCCCAAGTTATTAATGTCCTTTCCCAAATGGTCTGAGGGTGGAGCTTCTCAGCAGTTTGGGATGAAAAGAATAAAGCTAACTGGAAAAGGATGTATTTGTGTCTCCCATTCAGGTTGTAAAAAAAGGTTACCTTAAAGTACCACTAGGGAGAGTAAAATTCACCACAATCTTACCTAAAGAACTCTGGGCATTTCAACTGGCTGTCCCCTATGACTGAAATGTTCTCCCTTCCTCATCTTTTCCTGGTTTCCCTGGCTTCCTTCAATTAAGAGTTAAAGATCTTAATTTAAAAAGGACAAGGTCAGACACTACATCCTGGACCACTGCCGGTCACCTTGACTCTTGTCTTGCCACTGAACTCCAATGACTGGAGGAGAGAGTGAGGCTGATGACTTTGCCAGGTTCTGCCTCACTTAAAACCAACTCATGTGCAAGTCAAGATAACAACAACCACCTTAAAAGCAAAGAGTTAACTAGGCTTTTCTTTCTTCCATCAGTTGGAGCTCCTGAGGACTCTATATCACAACGATGGTGGCCCTCAGGCTCTTCTCAGAGCTGAATTTTTAGATGTTGCCAGAAATGCAGGAGAGGTGGTGTGAAGATTTGGAACATACACTGAAATCCCCATCTACCATCTTACAGCATATTCACTGATGCCTATTAACTATAGATTGCCAGCAATCTAGCAAAGAGCTTCTGGTCAGACTCCTCAGGATGGGAGTAACTTTCTCCTAGGCAACACATTCTTCTCCCCAGATAAGATGATGTCCATATCATCCTGAAGTCATAGACTCACAGGTGTAGAGCTGAAGGGACCTCAGATGTCATCCAGTCCAATCCTCTTTTTGTATAGATGAATAGCCAAGTTCAAGAGTGGTGAAGGGATCTATTTGAGATCACACAAGTAGCAGGGCCAGAATTTGAACCAAGGGTGCCTGAGTCCAAAATCCAGCATTCTTTCCATTTCAACTTTCAGGTATTTTATTCTTAAAAGCCTCTAAAGATGGATGCCTTATATTTTGCTTAGCTTCTCTAAATCATATTTTACTTACTCCTATCATAGCCAAAATCTTATGAGGCTACCCTGCAGTCCATTTCTCTTGCTCAATTTTAATTTTCCTTTTTATGATGAAAATATTGATAAAAATCAATAAGCACCTACATTTCCTCATGGAAAGGAGAGAAAAACAGGTCTCCTAAAGAAATATGATGCTTGTTGTTAAAAGTCTGTTTCAAATTTAACATGTTAATCCCAACATTACTCTGCTTGCCTCTATCTCCTTTTCAACTTCCTTCTGCTCTCATAAATGACTTGCCCAGGGTCAAAGAGCTAGTAAGAATCTGAGGCCACTTTTGAACTCAGGTCCTACTGGATCCAGGGTAAGTGCTTTATTTAATGCATCATTTAGATGCCCCTGTATATGTTTTTTAATGGTTAATTGATGTTCCTTTCTTCTTTTTTTTTTAAATCACTATTACTACCCTCTTATCCTCCCATAACTTTCCTTGGCCCAAAGCCCTTCCTTGTTACAAATATAGTAAAGCAGAACAAATCCATACATCGGCTGTATCTGAAAATATACCTTTCATTCTTTATCTTTAGTCTAGCTCCTCTGCTAAGAGGAGGGAAGCATGATTCACTGTCAGTCTTCTGAAGTAGTAATTAGTCACTGCAATGATTACAGTTCTAAAGTCTTTCACAATTATTTTCCTATACAATATGGTAGTCATTCTAGAATTTATTCTATTGGTTTTCTCTTAAATGTTGCAAGGACATTTAAGTGACCTTTTGGGTATACTTACTTTCCAGAATGGTCAGATCAATTCCAGAGCTCCACCAGTAGTTGTTTGGTTGTTGTTCTTTGTTCTCAAAGAGGACCAAAATGACATCACTATGTTGGGGTCAAGGTGTGCTGTGTCCAACTGTGGCTGATCAAACCAATATGAACTCAGAAAGCTCTACCACAGGTTGGGCACATATAGTCCATATGAAAATTTGGAGTAGAGATGTCTCTAAATTTGCACATCTCACATTCCATAATGCATTAGTTTGATTGATCGTGTACAATCTTTCCAATAGCTGTCTCTTTTTTTTTTTTTTTTTTGGTAATTATTTACAACTGATGGGTATGAAGTAAAAATTTAGAGTAGTTTAAATCTGAAATTATCTTATTATTAATGACTCAGAACACCTAAAAATGGTTGTTGACAGCTTGTCTTCCTTTTTTTGAGCACTGCCTGTTTATATCTTTTGGCTATAGTTCTCATAAATTTATATGAAATCCTTATCTTATCAGAGAAACTCAATGGAAACATTTTTTCCTAGTTCACTCCCTTATATTCTAACTGCATTAGTTTTGTTTCTATAAAACCTTTTCAGTTTTATGTAATCGAAACAATGTCTGATAAAGCATTTCTAAGCACTTATTATGTTTCAAATACTTTATACATTCTGTAACAATTTACAATGGAATTCTTTTTTTCCTCTTTTTGTTGGATTTTGTTGGTAACATAGATAAACATTGATGATTTTTGTGGATTTATTTTATAAACTGCTAATTTGCTAAAGTATTAATTTTTAGCTGAATCTTTAGGATTCCCTTAGTAAACATCTGTGAAAAGTGAGAGCTCTGTTTCTTCTTTGTCTATGCTTATTCCTTCAATTTCTTTTTTTTTATTTCTATAGCTAGTATTTCCAGAACAAGATAAAAAAATAGTGATAATAAAAGACAACCATACTTTATCTGACCTTGGTCTAACTGGAAAGGACTTGAGCATTTTCCTTTTATAGAAAATTATAGCAATTGATTTTATAATACTAAGGAACATTCTGTTTGCCTAGGATTTTTTTAGAAAAATGTTTTTAACACCAAAGGCTGTGGCTACATTATGTCAAAAGCTTCTTTTGAATCTCTTGATAAAATGGTGTGATTTTCATAATTTTTGTTATTAATAATGTCTATTATGTTTATGGATTTACTAATGTTAAATCAGCTTTGCATTCCTGAGATAAATCCAACCTGGTTATTGTATGTACCTTTTAATATGTTGTAGTCCTTTCGCTAACACTTGTTTAAAAATCTGAATCTGTATTTATTAGTGGTATTGGTTCAGTTTTCTTTTTCTACTTTATTTCTCCCTGGTTTAGGTATCAATTGGTTATTAATTGGTCTCATAGAATAGTTTGTTAGAATTCTTTCTTCTTCTATTTTTTGCAAACAATTCTAACATTGGAATTTATTTTGACACTGGAATGACTTATTCTTCAACAATTTAGTAGGACTGATTTGTAAATCCATCTGTTTTTGTTTTTTTCTTTAGCAGTTCATTTATGGCTTATCTAATTTAAAAAATTATATTATTTAATATTTATATTTCTGTCTTTTTTGAACCTAGTTATTTTATATTTTTGTAAATATTCATCCATTTCACTAAAGTTGTAAGTTTTGTTGGAGTATAGTTGGGCAAAATAGTTTGAAGTCATGTCGTTTACTTGCTTCACCTATTATGAAAAGTTTTTCTTTTTTAAACTAGCAATTTGGTTTTCCTCTTTTTAAAAATTAAATTAGCTAATGGTCTGCATATTTTACTGATTTTTCTTAAAAACTAAATCCCAGTATTGTCATGACATCACTGATTTTTCTTTTGAATTTCTCTTTTCAGAACTTGTATATTTTATATTTGGTTAGGATTTTGTGATTTATTACTTTCCTATTTCATTTTTAGTTTCATCTCAAATGTATTGGCTTGTTCTTTCTTTTCTTAAAGTGTTTAGGAAATATAACACTTCTTCAGATTGGTTGCTAGAAGTTTTGGCATTTTGTTTAATCATTTTCATTTTCTCTGATGAAATTATCTATTGTTTTATGACTTGTTCTTTGACTCACCAACTTTGTAGGATTATTTAATTTCCATTTAAATTTCAATCTTTTCTTCAGATGTCCTTTATTGATTGTAATTTTATTGTACTGTCATCATCAAAAAATGTGTTTAATACTTCTGCATTTTTTGCATTTGTTTATGCCCCAGCACTTTAAATTTTTGTAAAGATGCTACCCA
Source organism: Petaurus breviceps papuanus (assembly GCF_028583685.1). Taxonomy (NCBI): domain Eukaryota; kingdom Metazoa; phylum Chordata; class Mammalia; order Diprotodontia; family Petauridae; genus Petaurus; species Petaurus breviceps. Next base: position 26,731,318 of record NW_027187380.1, on the reverse strand, counting down.
TGGCTAAGGAATACATATATTCCTTTCAATTTTCATTCAGGAATGCTAGTGATCTATTATATTTAAGCTTTCTAAAATTCTAAGCATGTCCTTTATATCTCATTTTGTGTCTAGGTCAGAAATGTCTCAACTATTATAATTTTATAGTTTACTTTTCCCTATAATTTGATTAATTTTTCCTTTATGTAATTGCTATGTTGTTCCATGCATACAGAATAAGTATTGATTTTACCTTTTGTACCTTTAAACATAATTCAGTTTTGCTGTTTTTCTTTTAATCATGTCTTTTTTTTGCCTAAGAGCATGATTGCTACACCTCCTTTTTTGACTTCTTTAAGTCTCATGAATTCTACTCCTGCCCCTCATTTTAGCTCTATGAAATCTTTGTTTCAATTATCTTTCTTATAAGCAACATATTGTTGTACTGATTTCTACTCCACTCAGCTACCCTCCTCTTTTTTTCTGGATGAGGGTATTCTATTCACATTCACTGTTGTTTTCCTCTATCATAACATATTTTACCATTTCATTTTTCCATACCCTCTTTCCCCCCAATTAACACTGATCTTTACAAAGAATATGATAGAAAGAGAAAAAAGAAATCTGATCAGCACTAATAATCTATAATTGAAATGATCTGCTCCTTAAAAAATATTCTCTCCTTAAAAGATAATAAAATACCATTTTTTTATGCAAGGCAAAACAGAAAAAGGGCACATAGTCATGAATCTATATTGTTTTTAGCTTGAATCTCTTTCCATGAATACAACAAATTCAACATGTTATTTTCAAAGTTGTTCTGCTAGTCTATGTCTCCCACTGACCTTTCTTTTGTTCTCTTATGTGCATTAAAAAAATGCTTCAATGGCCCTCTTTTAATTATTTTTTCATTTTAGTTACCCTGTTGCTTCCCATCTCCCCATTTCCCCAACTCTCTATTCCAAATTGAAAGAAGAACAAATGCTTATGCTAATATGGATAGTCAAGCAAAGCAAATCTCCACACTGGTCATGATCAAAAATTTATGTCTCATTCTGTATCTCAAGTTCATTCCATTTTTATTAGGTGTGGGTAACATATTTCATTATTGGAACTTCGGAATTATGGCTTCCAATTACACTGATCAGAGTTTTAAAGTTTTGTTAGCTTTTTTTTTTAAAACAATGGTAATGTGATGACATCAACTGTAATTTGGGTTTTGCTCACTGAACTCAATATCGATTCACAAAGCCTTACCAGGTTCGTCTAAAAAAATACCCTTTATTATGATGTGATGATATTTAATTATATCTTGTAATGGTAATGGGGATTTGAAGATCTTCCCTGCCCCTTGTATTGGCAATCAAACAGGTATTTAGCACCTTGTTTCAGTTCATTATTGTATCAAGTATTAAGATCCAGAACTTCTGAATCCCACAGTGGGAGGAAGTTGCTGACGTAAGAGGAAGGGGCGAACAGCCAGAATTGCAGAGAGAGAGAGAGAGAGAACTGCTAGGATCCCGAGAACTTCCGAGAACTGCTACTAATTGAGAACAGAATGGAGAATAAAACTTGTGGTGGCAGAACAGAGAACTGGGAAATGAGAAGAGAGGAGAACTGGGAGGAAGCATGGCTGTGGTGCTGGTACTTTGTCTGTCTGTTTTGATGTTACTTTGTCAGATTTGTCTGTTGATAGAGGACATTGCTGTTGTTACAGGAGCCCTGGGACCTTACTGTTGGTTCAGAAGCTCTGAAAGAGGATTTTCTTGTTATATATTTACAGAAGTCCTACAAGAGGAGCTTACTGATGTTTTCAGAGGTCCTGGGACTATACTGATGATTTGTGTTTATTTCTCAGACCTTGCTGGTGGGTCTGAGTTGATTTCACAGGCAGAATGTGAATTGGTTATGGTGCCAGTAATGCATATGAATGTTACTGTGGCTTTGTTAATTAAGCTTTATCTTCCCAGGAACAGAAACTGTGAAGGACTTGAGACTGTGAGCTTCAATATGGAACAGGAACTGCACAAGGAGCTGGACAAGGAACTGGGAGCTGCCTGCTTTTGAACTCAGGTGATAGTTGGATGGATTCAGATAGGAGCTGGACCCATGGAAGAGGAACCATGGAAGCTGAGAGCCAGCTACAAGTCAAGACGAAAAGACCTCTCCTTGGGTATATAATGCAAACTGAGAAGATCATGATTTACTGTGGCCTAGGGGTGGAGAACTGTGTACTCTGTATCCAGTACCTTTTTAGGATGATTGAATTAAGGATGTTTGGAAACTAATCTCCAATTAAGAAGAAAGAAGACTTTTTGACTGAAAGATTAAGACAATGTGACCTAGAAGTGGAGAACTCTGGCATTTGTACTTGTGTCCATTAAGGAGACAAGCCTCCTTAAGGATGATTGAATTAAGGACTTACTAAACGACTGAGTTACTAAATGACTGTATTTTGTTTAACACTGTGTGGCCACTTCGGTGAAAACTATGTGGCCATTTTAGTGATAAATTGTTATGTCATAACATTGTGAATGCTGTACTTTGATTTCTGTCAATCTTTTGTCTTAGTTTGTTACTGAATAAATACTGTGTAATGAGAACCTTGAAGCTGTTCACAGCAGCAGTCCTCTGGAAAGCTGCTCGTGCTTGGCTTTACATATCTATATACCATAATTTGTTTACCCATTCCTTAAACTGAGAGGTACTCACTTTGTTTCTATTTGCCACTATAAAAAAGAATTTCTATATATCTTGTAAAATTGGATTATTCTTCCCCCCCTCTCCCTTTAAAAAAATCTTTTTGGAGTAAAGGAGAACTTAGTGGCAACACTGGGTCAAATGGCATGGAACTTTCAGGGTATTGTTCCAAATGGTTTTCTAGGACAAGTTGAACTAGTTCAAAGTTTTATCAATAGTACGTTAGTGTGCCTACTGTCCCTTGAACAATTATTTTCCTGTTTTTGTAATTTTTGCCAAATTTGTAGAAAGAGGTTTTAATTTGTATTTCTTCCATTATTAGTAATTTGGGGCACTATGTGCTCTATATGGTATTGATATGTTAGATTTCTTCTTTTAAGAATTACCTATTCACATCCTTTGAACATTTACCTACTGGGGAATGGCTCTAGTTCATAATAATTGAATCAATTTTTAATATATTTTGGATATGAAAACTTTATCAAAGAAACTTACTGCAATTTTTTTTCTCTGCCAACTATTTGCTTCTAATTTTAGCTACATCAAACTTTTGTGTAAAACCTTTTTAATTTTATATAATCAAAATTGTGTTTTATCTTCTGTGGTTGTCTTTATTCTTGGTTTGGGAATGAACTCTTCCCCTATCCATAGACTCAAATTTGTTTATGATGCCATTTTTGGGGGTCTAAGTCATGTATCCCTTTAGGACTTAACTTGGTATATGTTGTGAAGTGTTTGTTCCAGACCTAATTTTTGACAAACTGCTTTCTAGTTTTCCCAGTAAAATTTCATTATTATTTTTTATAGTTCTATACGATAATTCTTTGGTAGTTTGATATGGTACTGGATAGTTAGTTTAGATAGTAGTGTTGTTTTTATTATATTGGCTTAGTCTACTCCTGAGCAAATTATTATTTCTCTAATTAGTTCCGTATTTATATAAAATGTATTTTGTAGTTGTATTTTTATGGTTCCAATATGTATCCTGGTAGGTAGATTTCCAAGTATTTATACATTCTGTAGTTATTTTGTATGGAATTTATCTTTCTCTTCCTTCTGTATTTTGTTGGTAATAAACAGAAAAGCTAATGATTTCTGTGGTTTTATTTATTTTGCATACTGCTAAATTGCTAAAAATTATTGTTTCACTTAATTTAAAATTATCTCTCCAGAGTTAAATAAACCACCATCTCATCTGCAAAAAGCAGATTAATATTCTTTTCTTTTTGCCTATGTTTATTCCCTCTATTTTTTTGTCTTATTTCTAGCTAATTTTTGACACTTTCTTCAAAGGCTATTTACTGCATGTGATTTTTATTATGCGGTGGTCAGTAAAGGACAGTTATTATCTCTGCACTTCTGCATTTGTGAAATTTGCATGCCCTGATATATAATCAAGTTTTATAAAGGTTTATAAGGTTTTCATTAATTTTATTTTGTTTCTTGATATTTCATGGAGTTATTAGCTTCCACTTGCCCAATTCTAATTTTTAAGAAATTATTTTCTTTAAAAAAAATTATTTTCTTCAGTGAACGTTTGTACCTTTTTTCCTATTTGACCAATTCTATTTTAAGGTGTTATTTTCTTTGGTATTTTTTGATGTCACTTTTACCAAGATGTTTAATTGTCTTTTCATAATTTTCTTCCTTTGCTTCCATTTCTTTAGCTAACATTTCTTCTACCATTCTCATCTGATTTTTTTTTATGGGGGTGGGAGGGGGGAAGAGGAGTGAGGCAATTGGGGCTAAGTGATTTGCCCAGCGTCACACAGCTAGTAAGTGTCTGAGGCTAGATTTGAACTTAGGTCCTCCTGACTCCAGAGCCAGTGTTCCATCTACTGTGCTACCTAACTGCCCCCTCATTTGATTTTGAAAATTATTTTTTAGCTCTTCCAAGAATTCTTTTTGGGTTTGTGTCCAATTAATATTTTTTCCCTTTGAGAAGTGTTACTTGTAGCTATTATAAATTTCATTGTCTTCTCATGAGTTTGGATCTTAATCTTCTTTGTCACCAGTTTTTACAGTCAGGTTCTTTTCTGTTGTTTGCTCAGTTTTTTACTCTATTTCTTGATTTTGAACTTTGTCTTAAAGTTGGTCTCTGTTCTTGGTGGAGGAACACTATCTCAACCATCAAGGTTTTTTTTTTTTTTAAATGAACTGCTGTTTTCAGAGCTAGTTCTGGGGGTTTGGAAGTTTTCAGTGCTTCCAAGATGGAAAGAGGTGGTGTCACAGGGAACTGGGAAGAGGTGTGGGCACTGCTCTCCTGGTCTGCACCCGATCCTCACCAAGGAAGGGCCCCCCGATCCCTTCCATGACAAACTTTTAAGTTTAATCTTCATTATCAACATTTTCTTTGTCACTTTTTAATTCAGACAATCAATTAAACAATTAACCAAACCCTGATATTGGTTTCATCATGAACTATAAATACTTACACTGAAAATTTAACAATAAGCTCTCACAAGCCAATTTGATATGGCTCCAGTACACTTCCTGCCTTACTCTTTCTAAGCCTCTTCTTTGTCCTCACTGTGACCTCTAATTCCTCAACCACTCTGGCCATCAAGCTTGCTCTGGTCTCACTTTCTTCCCTTCCCAGTCTTAACCCATTGGTGAACCAGTTCAACTCTACACTATCTTTTGCTCTTGAATCCCTTCTTCCTTTGTCCCATCTATGCTCACCCCTGGATTACTGCCCACCGTCCATCTGCCTTCTCCATTCTGCCTCAAGTACTAGAATGAAGCTAGAGGACATGAAACTGACTAGGTTCAGCCATTCTAGCCTACTTGCTGTTCCCTATATAGGACACTCATCTTTCATTTCGAGACCGTCAGTATTTATATGGATGTTTCCTCTCTTTACCCCCTACCTCCACCCCAGCCTGGAATGGTCACTTTCCCCACCTCTTAAGACTCTCTGGTTTCCTTCACGACTTGACCCTAGTGCTATCTTTGTGGGAGGGTTTTCCTGGTCCCTCACCCCCTCAAACCCCCAGCTTCTAAGTGTAGGTTCCCTACCCTTGTTCTAGTGCTTCCCCTCCAAGGTTGCCTTGTATCAGCTTTGTATGTGCTATGTATATCTGTGCATGCATGTGTGCGTGTGTATGTGTGTATACACACACATACAAATTTTCTCCCCTGTTAGAATGTAAGTTCCTTGGGGGCAGGAACTGTTTCAAATTTGTCTTTCTATCCCCAGCACTGACCATAATGTTTAGCAAACTGCAGGTGAATAATAAATTCTTATTGACCACTGACACAGTAGGTTCATAATTGATTGGTTTATTGATTGATGAAGAAAAGGCATTTCTTATTCTCTGTGTAATAGTTCTTCATGGCTCTAAGTTCTTTTCACAACTTGCCTCTCATAAAGAGCAATAACAATAGCTAGCATTTATATGGCACTTTAAGGTTTGCAAAGCATTTTACAAATATCTAACTTGAGCCTCACAACAACCCTGAGAGGTAGGTGTAATTATTATCATCCCTATTTTACAGATGAGGAAACTGGGGCTGAAAGAGGTCAAGTGACTTGTCCAGGGTCACATATATAGTATGTGCCTGAAACCAGATTTGAACTCAGGTCTTCCTGATTCCAAGGCCAGAGCTCAATTAAATGTGCCACCTAAGCTATCAATAATAAGAGACAGTTAAAGAAAACTTGCAAAGCCCTTTACATACCTTATCTCCAATAAGTAAGTCCTTATAGCAATTCGATTTACAAGAACCTTAACATTGGATTTGGAGTAGTTTTCCTGATAAACAAACATTTGATAAACATTCTGATGTTTAGCAAAAGGTTCTCCCTTTAAGACCCTGGCATTGTGAAGAAATTTATCAACTTGGACAATCTCCTAATCTTCAAAGTATCCTATTTGGGGTGGTTTAATTGCTTTTTTGTCATTGCCAACCATCAATTGGAGCCTATGATCTCTTAGATCATAAGACTGATGGTAAGCAAATGACATACTTAAGAGGTACAGATTGTGGGAAGGACTTTCTGTTCTGGCCCTAGACCTTGAAAGCAACCCAGACTTAAATACATAAAGGTTTGTATTAGAAACCAGAAGAATCACTCACTTTATGAAGTAGAGGGTAGCCATATTTTGGCTGTTTCAAAAATCTCAGTAGTGCTATGTGTTGGTGGTATAGGCCCTGGTGGTAAGTAAATACAAAACAAAAAGAGGGAACAGCAAACACTGATTTTTAAGAGAGATCTCTTCTAATGTCTTACACATCCCTGAAAACCCAGGAAGATGACTTCACTCTGCAGCTGAATCTGTTTTTTGGGGTTTTTTTTGGTCTCTTTAGAGGGGAGAAGGCAGGGCAACTGAGGTTAAATGACTTGCCCAAGGTTACACATACAGTATGTCAAGTGTCTAAGGCCGGATTTGAACTCAGGTCCTTCTAACTCCAGGGCTGGTACTCTATTCACTGTGCCACCTAGCTGCCCCTCTATAGCTGAATCTGAACTGGGACCGTTTGTGGAGGCATGTATACTTTTAAATGACTCAAAGCAGTGGCTACATTTGGTACTGTTGACCATCTCTGACCATTTAATCTGATTTACCCCTTTATTTTAAATCTAATATCCTTTCTTAAATAAAGGTTAGAAGGAGAAAACTGAGGCTGAGAGAGGGGAAGCATCTTGTCCAGGCTCACAGAGCTAGTCAATGTCTGAGACAGGATTTGAACTCAGATCTTTCTGCCTCTGATCTCAGACTTTCTTCCATTGCACTACACAGCTGCCTAGATTTCATTAAGAAACCAACCTCCAAGCTCCAGTTTACTCGTCAACAAAAGGAAGGAATTGGACTAGATGACTTGCAAGGTCCCTTCTTGCTCTAGATTTTTGATCCTAAGATTCTAAGAAATTCAGATCGAACCCAAACTACTAACAGAATGTATTTATTCCTATTTACAAGTAGGAATACTATCTGAACACTGATGGCTTTTTTTTTCAGGTCATTTACATAGCACTTTACCATTTACAAAAGGCTTTCCCACAACCCTATGAGGCTACCGTGTTTCCCCGATAATAAGACCTGGATCCCAAAAACAAGCCCTCCCCTTATTGTGTAAGATTACTCTAAAATAAGCCCTCCCCCGAAAATAAGCCCTATTGAGATTGCTACTGTAGTGAAGGTGATCCCCTGCACTACACGCTACATTACGGTACCCTCTGTATGCACCGTCCCCCCCCCCCCCCCCCCCCCCCCCCCCCCCCCCCCCCCCCCCCCC
>NW_027187380.1:26685996-26723298 GCF_028583685.1 Petaurus breviceps papuanus | reverse complement strand
CTACATTACGGTACCCTCTGTATGCACCCCCCCCCCCCCGTGAAACGCATGCTGCGCTCCAAGCTGCATCCAATCAGAGCTGCAGGAGTGAGCGCGTCATCCTGTTCTTCCCCAGTGATTTGCTTATTGAATAAAGGTACATTTTTTTGTTCACATTTACCTGTTTATTAAAATTGCTGTCAATGTTCATTAAAATAAGCCCTCCCCTGAAAATAAGCCCTCTGGTGTTTTTCTGTCCAAAAAAATTAATAAGACAGTGTCTTATTATCGGGGAAACACGGTAATACTTCAAGAAAACTTCCAGCATGGTAGAAACTACCAGAGCTTCCAACTCATCAGCTTAAAGGCAGCCAGGTGGCACAATGGATAGATCATTAGACCTGGAATCAGGAAGACCTGAGTTCAAATCTGCCTTCTGACATTTACTATCTGTGTAACCCTGGGCAAGTCATTTAATTGCTATCTGCCTCAGTTTCCTCAACTGTAAAACAGGGATCACAACAGCACCTTCCCTCCCACCGTTGTTGCGAGGATCAAATAAGATAGTATTTGAAAAGCACTTTGTAAACCTAAAAAGTGCTACATAAATGCTAGCTATTATTAACTTTCAAAGAAGAACACAGCATCATCTCCACTCTATTATGAGGAAGTTAGTCCTAGCATTATTACCCCCATTTTACATTCTCTGAAGGCTCAGGGAATTAAATGACTTTGTCCATAGCCAAAGAGATGCTAAGCTCCTAAGCTGGGACTTGGATTCACATCTTTGGGCTCCGAGACCAGTGCTCATTCTATTATACTGGGCTCTCCCTGTTAGAGGAATGACAAGTGTGATATTGTGGGGTGAGAGAGCTGGGGAGATGGTCCATCAACCAAGTGATGAAATAATAAAGTCTGATCATTTACTAGAAACAGATAAAACTGATTTAACTCTTCCCAAATTATGTAAATAAACCAACCAATAAACAGCAAATTAAACCCAAACTCCCAAGCTTCCTAAATAACCTTGTTTGTATCCTTAGAGGTTGCTTCTTTACCCAAAGCCTTTGTAAAATCTTTATGTTTATGAGAGAAAATAAAATAAGATAATGCACAAAGCTCTTTTCCATCCTTGTGGAGCTATCTATATGCTAGGCCATTAATTATTATTACTGTCCTCTAGCTTCTAATCATAGATGATTTTAATTACTCCTATTTGATAAAATATGTGTAACTCTTAAAAAACCCTCCCATTTAGAACATATGTTTATATATATATATGTTTATATATGTATATTTACAACATATTTAGAATAATTCCTTCTAGGAAGATAGCAAGAGAAGAAGTTTGAAATCTACCTAGAAAAGTTGGTATGGGTCATTCCCTGTGAAATAAGCAAGAATGGGATTTCCTGTGATTCTTAGTCAGTAGTCAGTGATTCTAAAGTTATTCTCTGTCTAGACCACAGTTCATGATTACATCTTTCATTAACATGCTCACTTGGACCACACTCTTTTCAAGACAGGAAACAGTACTCCTGAATTCTTTTTTTCTCCTAACATCCAGGCAACAGTGGAAATCAGATGGACTGAAACACAACCAGAAAGACATCAAAGTTTTAGGATGTTCTTTAAGTGCTTAAGGGAAAAGGACTGACTTACCATACCACTCATCAACCCATGCAAAAGCCTGTCTGTGCCCAATCAACAGGATATCTCGGACCACCTGAAAAGTGGAAGCAAAACTTCTTGTCACAAAATCTCCTAAGAAATAAACTGCCCTGTTTGCTGGTTTCCTGGGGAAAATCGGTTTCTTAGTCCCTCTTACTATATACAATTGCAATCATTATTAATTTATTATTTTGGTGAGGCAATCACGGTTAAGTGACTTGCCTAGGGTCACACAGCTAGTAAGTGTCAAGTGTTTGAAGGCTAGATTTGAACTCAGATCCTCCTGACTCCAGGGTTGGTGCTCTATTCACTGCACCACTTAGCTGCCCGAATCATTATTATTTACTTAAAAGGTAATTTACGGCAGTTAAAAGAAAAGTATATAGGGGCAGCTAGAACAGAGGTTTGGCCCTGAAGTCACAACCCCAACTGCCTTGCCTTTCCCCCTCCAAAAAAAAAGTGTATAGCAGTGTATCTGAGAATCATGGGGTCATTTTCACTGTGTGTATATGTTTAGGTCTTAAAGGGATGTACTAACGACAAGTCCTTTGGCAACAATTCAACAAGACAATTAGCTTTGACGTTAGTTACCTGTGGAAGTCAGTCCTCACTTATCTTCAATTAAAACGGCTGATGCTTTTCACTTACTGAGTCAGGGTGGCGTCTCTCATTATTCCAAGAAAGCTAAGGTGTGATTGTTGGAAAATAACACAGTCATGTGCACACTTGAGTATAGGCTAAGAGCCATTATGTTCTTTAATGATAATAGCTGACATTTGGATAGCTCTTACAAAGTGTTTTGTATGCATTTGATCTCACTTGATCTTCACAAGGGCCCTGTGAGTTAGGTAAAGTAAGAATAGTAATTCATTTTACAGGGTCGTTTTGAGGATCAAATGAGATGACGTAGACAAAAAGCTTTATAAACGTTAAAGTACTATAAAAAGCATCAGCCATTATTGTTATATTATATTATGTTTATTATATTGTCATACCATATTATATTATATCATTTATATTACTATATCATACCATATTATGTCATGTTATGTTATGTTATGATATTACATCATATTATATTCCGAATCTTGTATTTTGTGGGAAGCCTTTCCTGGTCCCCCCTTAATGCTAGTACCTCCCCTCTGAAATCACCTGCAATTTACCCTCAATGTGTCCTTTTTGCACATGTTTATTTGCAAGGAGTTTCTCCATTAGGATGTGAATTCCTAAAGAGCAGAGATTGTTTTTGTCATTTTTCTTATCTACTCCAGTGCCTGACACATAGTAGAAGATTAATAAATCTGTGTTGACTGACTTTCCACTTTCCTGAACTTAACTCTCTTTTCTTTGAATAACTTCCAGATTTTGTTAACATTTCAAATAGCATTTAAAAAAATATAATGAGGACACAGGAATAAAATTCTAACACATATACCCTCATGGTTTTTCTTTTTTTCTTTTTCCAAAGAGCTGGAGATGTTGGACATTCTATTCCAATGCCTTCATTTTATAGATTTATATGTATTTGTTTGCACGTTGTCTCCTCCATTATACTGTGAATGCCTTGACAATCTAGTGCTTAACAGAATGATAATAACCGCCTACTGACTGGACTTAGCACATTTCCAGGCACACAGTAGGTACATAATAAATGCTTGTTGACTTGGCTTGACTTATAGGTAAAGAAGGAATGCACAGTTTGCCATGAAAGAGATTAGGTGGCAGGAGAATTTAAAGAGAGAAATATAAGATAACTAGAACCACAGCCTCTGCGTTGCAGGCTAATCATACCCACTCCAAGTAGGCTGCAACATGAAGTATACATAGGTTGACAATCGCTGGACCCCATGTTGAGGATTTACAGGAGGATATGGGTTGTAATCTGCAATTCTGGAGGGAGTATTTTTACATTAATATATTTAAAAATACATAAATTTATGTGCTCCAAGAAGCATTAAAATAAATATTCTTTGCTTAGCACAGTGACTGGAACAAAGTAGGTGCTTAACAAATGTTTATCAACTGACTCGTTCAGTCGGCACACCTGCACACGTGTATTTAGGGCATACTTGTTGATTGTACGTACATGTGTGTACCTCTATGTTTCCAAGACATACTCAGTGTGTCTTAACATTGTCTCAGTCCTCATGCATGTTTCAGTAAATGACATTTTTGAATTTTGTGGGGTTTTGTGAAGCAGGAAAAGTACTTATAATGAAGTGTTTATGACACAGGGCATCTGAGCAGCTAAAGAGGCTTTTGTGACATGGAAGGAGGAAAACACATGTCAGGAAAATGAGCAGCAACATGTAACAATAGACACTTGAGTGCTGAGTATGGGAAACTGGTAAGACTCAAAGAAAAAAGCAACCACGGCACTGGGAAATACACTTGTTACATTAGTTACAACACAGCTGCCTGTCAGAAACCAGGATTCAATAATGCTTTAAGAGTTCACATTTTAATGGTTTTTCTGACTGTGAAGGGATCCTTAAGAAACAAAGGTGTTCATAGAGAGGCATCCTTGGAATTTTAAACCCACAGAAATGCCATTCCCAGATACTAATTAGTCTCTTCGATGCCACAGCAGGTGTGTTTTCTGAGCTTTGATAACACTTTATTCTATTTAGGAATGGGCACCAGGGAAAATTCATAATCCTGTGCAATGCTGGTAGGTATTTTAAAAATGAGGATAAAACTCTCAAGATTAGCCTGAGTCACCCATGGGAAAACTATTGGGCAAGTGTTGGCGCGACCTCATTATTAGTTTCAGGAGAGGGAATGATAAAGTTCCCTAATGGCAGTGGCTTGAGGGAGGAAGACTGCTCTGGACTCAAGGGTTGCACAGAAGAGATGGCTTGGGAATGACATCAGAGGTGATCTAAACCAGAGTTGGAAAGTGGAATTTTAACTCTGAAAGCAATCCCCTGAGATGTACTCTTGCATTCAGTAACCTTGGCGTCCTTGCTGGTCCTCAGATAAGACATTCCATCTCCTGACTCCAGGCTTTTCCCCTGATTGTCCCCCTTGTTGGCTTCCCTGGCTTCCTTCAAGGTCTAGATATAATCCTATCTCCTAAAAGAGGTCTCTCTCTCTTTTTTTTGTGCTTTTTGGGGGGCAATTGGGGTTAGGTAACTTGCCCAAGGTCACAGGCTAGTTTTTGTGTTAAGTGTCTGAGGCTGGATTTGAACTCAGGTACTCCTGACTCCAGGGCCGGTAATCTATTCACTGCACCACCTAGCCACCCCCTGATTAATTTTTTTTTAAGAAGCCTCTCTTGGATCCCCCTTAATGACAGGGTCTCCCTTCATTTCCAATTTCTCCTGTACGTTTTTTGTTTGTACACTGTTGTTTGCATATTATCTCCCCTATGAGATTGTAAGCTCCTTGAGGGCAGGGACTGTCTTTTACCTTTCTTTACCATTCAGCACAGTGTGTAGCATACAGATGTTTAATAAATGGCTGGAGGCAGAATGGGTGTTAGATCTTCATCTCCATGTGTTTCATACCACAGTAACCATTATAGGCTCTGCAGTGGTCAAGGAGCTGGTTTGGAATATTCACTCATTGGGGTCAGCTACATGGTGCAGGGGATAGAGGGCCAGGTCTGGAGTCAGGAATACCTGAGTATTCAGATAACCTGGCTTCAAATAACCTACTAGCTGTGTGACCCTGGACAAATCACTTAACACTTTTTGCCTCAATTTCCTCATCTGTAAAATGAGCTGGAGAAGGCAATGGCAAACCATGCCAGTATCTTTGCCAAGAAAATCCCAAATGGGGTCAACAAGAGTCAGACATGACTGAAACAACTGAACAACTTCATCTTATTCATTAATTAAAACATTAAGAGTTTTCAAATTCAATCCACATTTAGTTGCTATTTATGACACCAATTTTTCCAAGGATGAGAACTGTGGAGGCAGATGGAGACTGTTCCTTGGGCACTCAATTCTAGCACCACTTTTTAAGTGCTAATAATAATAACTAACATATGTAACATGTATAGCATTTTGAAGTTTGCAAAGCTCTTTACATAGAAATAAGGGACAGGGAGTAGACCTGTGCTTATATTGGTTAAAGAGAACTCCCAAGTGAGGAAACTCTCTCCACTAATGCAAGCTGGCACCTTCTCTACAATATATAGAATTGCCTAAAGCAGTGGCCTCAAACTCACATAGAACCAGTTACGTATTGATTGAGAAAATCACAAATTAACATCTACTTTATATTGTATTTTTATTTATTTTGTTAACTATTTACCACTTAAAGGACCTCGAGTTGGACACCTCTGGAAGAGCAATGAGGTTAACCAGAGTCCTATGGCCATTATGTGTCAGAGTCAGGCCTGCAACCAGATCTTCCTGGCTTTAAGTTCTGCTCTCTAGTCACTGTACCATACCATATGTGATGCAAATGCCTTACATACAGCATCTGCTTTGGTTAAAAATTCTGCAAAAATCATTTAGAGTATGGCTCCTCAAGTCAGTATTTCAGTTCTTCACCCTATGTTACAGATAAATGAAAAGATCTGCAGCCTCTCCTGAAATCCCAAATAATGCTAACTAAATAATAGACTAACTAAACTGGGGGGTTGGGGGGATGGAAGTAGGGGATGCATTTTTCACTTTTCCTGGACAGATGAGGGTTGCATGCCTATTCTTTAAAAAGCTAAGCAACCTGGGAACCCAGATGGCACAATAGACAGAGTACTGGCTCTGAATTCAGAAGGACCTGAGTTCAAATTCTGCCTCAGCCATTTACTAGTTATATGACCCTGTGCAAGTCACTTAACCCCAATTGTCTCCAAAACCCCTCCCCACAAACCAAACCAAAAAAGCTAGGTTAGTGAGATGGTTGATTATTTCCAATTTATCCCATCTATTATTTGTATTTACATAGTTGTTCACATATTGTCTCCTAATAAAGGAGACAATTGTGAGTTCCCTGAGGGCAGGGACTGTCTTTCGACTCTTTTGGTATCCCCAGTGCTTTGCATAGCTGGCACACTGTTGTTTAGTTGTGTCTAACTCTTCATGACACCATTTGGGGTTTTCTTGGTAGAGATACTTGAGTGGTTTGCTATTTACTTCTCTAGTCCATTTCATGGATGAGGAAACTGAGGCAAATATATTTAAGTGCTTTGCCCAGGGTCACAGAGCTAGTGTCTAAAACCACATTTGAACTCAGGTCTTCCTGATGCCTGGCTCGGCACTCTATCTACCGTGCCCTCTAGCTGCCCATTTTGTGATAATGGAAGCATTTTATGAATGGGGTACTATGGGATTTCATAATCAATTTGCCTTGTAGAGGTTATTATACTTTTGCACATGCATCTATGCACCCTGGCCAGATCTTAAGTAATATGGCTGTTTTCTCTGGCCCTTGCTTAAATCCATAGCATGGTTTTCACTCACCTTGTGTACAAATTGTTCTACTCTGGTCTGAAGTCCCCAGACTTCGAATTTCACAGTCACCAATTTGTAGGAGCACATGATCGGTTGGTGACTATCTCTCCAGCCTTCCCTTAAATGTCCTCTCCCTGTTTTCTCTGATTTAAAATGTTTAGGATCCTAAAAAATAAAAGGGGGAAAATTGTGATTTAGAAGTACAACTAATAAATACTAATAAGTCTATGTGGAAATTGGCCATTGACCATTTCATCAGAAACTCGTTTTCTAAGGAAGAATATCTCAAGAAGTTTAAAATGAAAACATGGAAAAGACACTATTGTAATCAGAGCCATATCTAAAAATAATTGTACTGGGGCAGATCAATTTGGGGTGGGGAGTGTGGTACAGAGCATACTGTAGGTACAGTCATGCCAGGAGAAGAGGTCGATCCTCCCCCAGACAGTCTGGGTTGGGGGAGAAGGTGGGAGCCAGGCACCCATATTTAGCATCTTGCTTTCAGTATGCTGAAGATGGTAGCATGGAGGTGGTTCCAGTATATCTGTCTAGGCTGTTGGAGAAAGATGAAGTTTATGTACCAAATCACTCCAAGTTAGTTATGGCCTTGATCACAATGGCATCACATACAATGATACTAAGCACCACTGGAGGCAGGCAATTTACAGATTTTAAGTGATCCATAATAAGACTCTTTTTAGTGCCCTAAAAATAAAAGAGATGCCCACGTGGTCGGAGCATCTAAAATTCTCAGTCCTGTGGGGCAATGACCAGTAGACAGGGTGCTAGGCCTTGGAGTCAGGAAGACCCGAGTTCAAACCCAGCTTCAGATACTAGCTGTGGGACACTGGGCAAGTCATTTTAACCTCTGCCTCAGTTGCTTCATCTGTAAAATAGGGATAATACCAGCACTTACCTTCCTGGGTTATTGTGAGGATCAAAGGAGACAATACTTGTAAAGCACTTAGTACAGCGCGTGGCACAGAGTAAGCACTATATAAATATTAACGCTTATTATGAAATATTTAGAAAACTGCTAAAAATGACATGATATTCCCTTGGCAGAAACCTAGATTCTGGCTCTGTTTGTGGATATTCACATGTAAAGGGAACATAATATGTCATTATCTCAAGAAAACATTTATTGAGCACCCACCACACAGTGCTGCATTAGCTATTACATTTTGCTCACCCTCACTGAGCTTTATTTTCTCTGTTATGTGGGAGGAAATTCACCAAGTACAGTCCTGGAGAGAAAAAACAAGACTATGCTTGGAACCTGCTTTTTAACAATTTGACTTCCAATTCTTTCCCCACCTAGGAAAACAATCTTTCAATGCTATAGCAGATCTGTCTTCTAAGACCCATGGTATAGGGCCAAATCTACTTGTAGGGCTATGCAGGAGCTAAAGTGAGATCACCTTCTCTGGCCTGATCAAGACCTACTCTTAGGTCCTGATGACAGTTCCCTTCACTTATTATTATTATTTTTATAATTCATCAAATCTAGCCAGAATATAAAAAAAGTTGGACATTCTATGTAGTATTCCACACCCCTGGCACCCCACTTTTGCATAGAAGGTAGGAGAGGGTAGGTGTCTTCTCACAACTCTTCGTTGGGATTAAGATTGGTCATTATAATTTCATAACATTGAGTTTTCAATTGCTTTTCCTTCACAAGCATTACCATATTCATCATTATAGCACAATAATACTATAATATATTAATGTACCACAATTTCTTTAGTCATTCCTTGATAGATGGGCATCTACTTTGTTTATAGAAAATGCTGTTAGAAATATCTGGGTATCTGAGGGACCTTCCTCATGGTCACTGATCTCTTTGGGGTATATGCTTTAGTAGCAGAAGCTTAGGGTTAGAAAGTAGGGCAAATGGGTGACTCAGTGGATAGAACAATGGGCCTGGAGCCAGGAATATCTGTGTTCCCATTGGGTCACCTTGGTATGCTCAGTTATAAAATAGGGATAATAGTAGCACCCACCTTCCAGGTTTAGTGTGAGGTTCAAGTGAGATTATACTTGAAAAGCACCAGTATTACTGTGTAGGCACTTAAAGGTTTTATTTTCTTCCTTCCAGATGGATAGTTTTTTCAACCAGTGGATTCTGTGTTCAGCCACTGAATCTTTGGCATTTCATGCCAACTGAGAAACCTCTGCTTGAGATTCATTCATAGATCCTTCTCAGAAAGCAAACCCCCCAAACTTCAACGCTTGCATTTTCAAAGAAGTACAGATATGAGTTGTGATTTCCTGAGACTAGCAGTGAAGTACAGATTGAGATGTGGCTTCCTGTCTGTAAGGCAGAGGGCACAGATGTTAGGTAATTTTCAAAAGGGTCTCTTGTAATTTGGGAAAACTTAGTGGGAGATTTAGTGGTTCAACCCAACCATCTCCAAGCCTTCCTTCCTCCTCCTATACTACAAAATGCAAAGAAAAAAAATAACCCAGTATGGCACAGAACAAGATCTTAATAGCATCATACAAGAGGAGGATGTGGTTGTCTTTCTGTGAACACTTCGCTTCAAATGGCAGCAGTGAAAGCTGTAAATTAGGTATCCTTTGTTTTCTAGACAGTTTACAGTGGTCTGAGTAAAGACAGGAACTGAAGTGTGTTGGGCAATGTAAAGAAGTTATTTTTCTTTTAATTTTTTAGAATCTGTCCTTTGCTTACTCATCCTTGCATGCTTAATGCTATATCAGCTGTTTGAAAGGTTTAACAGGGGGCGGCTAGGTGGCACAGTGAATAGAGCACTGGCCCTGGAGCCAGGAGGACACAAGTTCAAATCTGGCCTCAGACACTTAACACAAAAAACTAGCCGTGTGACCTTGGGCAAGTCACTTAGCCCCAACTGCCCTCCAAAAAAAGCAAAATAAAAAGGTGTAACAACACCAGCAAGTTGGGCCAGGTTGTACGTGACAGCACACTGAGGGGTTGGGGAACCAGGACTGGAAAACTAGAGTGTACAGGAAACAATGGAGTCAGAGCAGCAACCATTCAATCAATAAATGAACATTTATTAAGTGTGCTCTGTGCTAGGCACTGTGCTGTAGAAAAATAACAAGAGCTAATATCATTTTGCACTTTAACTTTGCAAAATACTTCCTATGTATTATCTCATTCCTGAAAACCTTATGAGATGGGTGCTACTGTTACTCCTATTTTACAGAGGAGGACACTAAGGTTGAATGTAACCTCTCTTTGGCTCAGAAGGAAAGTCAGTAAATAGATACATATTGGAGGGCCAAAAAGGAAGGGGAGATGGGAAGGTAGGATCAACGCAAGGCCGGTGGTCAAAGGGCCAGTGATCAAAAATGAGGTGGGGACAAAGGGGAGGTGCCCAGTGGTCCCCACAGGACTATCAACAAAGAGAAATCTCCATTAATGAGAAGCTCTATTATTCAAGCTTCAGCTGACTCTACTCTTCTCTCATCTTTTTTTTGTAACTTTTTGGAGGGGGGAGGGCAGGGAAATTGGGGTTAAGTGACTTGCCCAAGGTCACATGGCTAGTAAGTGTTAAGTATCTGAGGCTGAATTTGAACTCAGGTCCTCCTGACTCCAGGGCCAGCTTTATTCACTGCACCACCTAGCTGCCCCACTCTTCTCTCATCTTAATGAGAGCTGATGCCAAGTCAGCCAAGAAATATTTATTAAGTGCTTATTGTGTGTGAGGCACATGGTAAATGCTGGGAATACAAAGAAAGGGAAAAACCTACTCCCAGCCCCTCACACTAGAATGTGAGCACGTAAGTTAACTGTGGGCATACAAGATGATAAATACAATGCAAATAGTTGTTAATGTTAAAGTGGAGGCACTGGCAGTGGTGGCAGGATTCAGAAAGGTCTCCTGCAGAAAATGAGATCTGAACAAATCTGAAGGAAGCTGGGAAAGCCAGGAGGTAAAGAAGGAGAATATCCAGGCACAAAGGGCAGTCAGCAAAAAGGGATGAAGTTGAGATGAAATGCTGTATTTGAGGACCCACAAAGGACAGTACTGCTGTGTAGGATACTTGGAAGGGAGTGAAGTATAAGAGACTAGGAAGGTCTAATGGTAATTGAATTTGAACCCCACAATGGGATGGACTTTTTTTTTATCAATAAAATTTAATTTATTTTTATTTATACAGTACATGTGATTTCACAATCATTTAAAAAATAAAATATTTTAACTATCCATTTTCTCCGTCTTTTTCATTAAGAAAACAAAAGACAATGTATAATTTTATTCAAGTTAATGTATGGTTATGACACAGTGTCTAAATCAGACACCTAAAAATGAAACAATAAATGACTAACAAACTACAGTATCTTTACTTTGTTTTCTTTAAGTCGATAGGTCAAAGAGCACAATTAGAAAAACTGAGAATGCTAAATGTCTGCTTACTGATAATGTGAGGATTATGTTATTTAACTTGAAAATATTTTGGTTAATACTTTCTTTAAAATATCCATTCCTTAATAATTGATAAAGCAAAAAAAAAAAAAACTGGGGACCTGAACAGTGAACAAATTTAGCCCTACCTGAAAAATTACATTGTAACTGTCATGATAACAGAAAGTTCAAAGACTTTCTTTGCTTACTCAAAATTCTTAATTCCCTTCCTGGTTTTCCAGTAAAATAGGGATTCCCACACATACAAATACTCACCAGTCAGATAATTTATATAGCAACTTACCATACTGAAAACATCAAGGACATAAGAACTACCTCAATGGAAGATGAAGTTATATTTATCCACCTTATTACTCTGTGCTCTGTTATTCCTTCCCCATTCTTAATAGCAACCACAATCTCTAGCCCAGGAAATAAATACTTCCATCAAACTTAATGAGGCTACCATCAAGTGTCAGGGCTTTTTTTAATTTCCATTGTACTCCTATTCAATTTGGCTGTTCCAACATCAAATTAAATAACTAATCTGCTTTAGAAAGAATTTTGATATGAGAGTCAGATTCCATGAACTGGATCCTAGCAATTACATCTAAGGATGAATCACAAAAATCAGAAAAAGTCAATAATGATAAATAATATTTAAAGACTTGTTTATATACCTTGGCTGAATCTCTAAGTAACATATTTAGGAAGTTTGTTTTCTCTATACCTTTTTATTTCTCTCATACATTTTAAAATTCCAAGATGTTCCATCTTCTTCAGATAGGAGTACTAATTTAAATGATGTCTATTTTAAAAACAAGTTTCAAAGATGTCTTTTAGTAAATTTCTTTTCATTTAGGCTACTTATGTTGTAGGCTGTTCTAAAATTACTCATTTAGTGAATGTAAAAGTTGAATGTAAAGTTCAAGAGAAGAAATTTAAAAGCATAATCTTAATTCTATTAAATGGTTCCGTTTTAGACATCATCTTAAAGTACTTTACTATTTTGAACTTAGTGTTAAAGAAAATTATTTTTTAGCAATCACTGTCATATATGATCATGGTTTATACAAATCTCCAGATTTTGCTGTAAGATATTTAAGCACCCTGAAATTTAATTGCATTTGAAATCATTATTTAAACAAATAACTCAAATCAAGTAGGTTACTTAACTCAATGGCAATATAGTATTTTGTGATCTGCTTTGCTTTATTAGCTGCAAACCCTAAATCTAAAGGAAACAACCTATAACATTTTTAATATCTTTGCAGACTATCTGCATGTGAAATTTTAAAAAGTAATCATACTAAGATATAAACAGGGTTTTAATGAGAAAGTTAAACATCACCACTGCTAGAACTGGGTAAATCATTTTACTCAGTTTCAAAGAGTTTGTATGTTCAAGGTTTTTTTTGGGGGGGAAAGTACCTCTACTGCTCTCTGACTCTCTAGGAGACTAGGTTATATGAGGCTTTAAAATCCAAACAGAGGATTTTATATTTGATCTTGGAGGTAATAGGGAGCCACTGAAGTTTACTGAGAAATGGACTAACAAAATGAGAATTGCACTTTAGGAAGGTCACTTTGGCAGTTAAATGGAACATGGAGTGATGTGTGGAGGGATTTGAAGCAGTGAGACCAATCAGAGATGATGAGGGCATATGCAAAGATAGCAGCAATGTGAGTGAAGAGAAGAGGACATATTTGAGAAAAGGTATGAAGCTAGAAATGGCAGGATTTGGCAATAAACTGAATATACAGGGTGAATACCAATGAGTAGTTTAAGATGACACCTAGGTCAAGAGCTTGAATG
This sequence comes from Petaurus breviceps papuanus, assembly GCF_028583685.1. Taxonomy (NCBI): domain Eukaryota; kingdom Metazoa; phylum Chordata; class Mammalia; order Diprotodontia; family Petauridae; genus Petaurus; species Petaurus breviceps. Next base: position 26,710,033 of record NW_027187380.1, on the reverse strand, counting down.
ACTGACCCAGGCTGAAAGCCAAGTGAATCAACAGAGCCTACAGAGACCTGAAGATGATGCAAAGTTAAAGTAGAGAAGGGAACATACACACTTTTCTGACAGATGCAGTTGCCTGGTATAGGGTCTGGCCTAAGCTGACCTCTTCCTCAAGATAACCAAATCAATAAAAAACCAACCAAAAGAGCTCTCCATTCAAACCTCATTCTCCACCAATCTTAAAAACAAGAAATACGAGTCAAGATGGCAGAGTAGAAGCAGTACCTCCACGGGGCTCTGGCTTTCATCTTCCCCAATTAATGTAAAAGGGGACTCTGAAAAACTTTGGAGCTACAGAACCCACAAAATGACACAGAGAAACTAACCTCCTGCTGAGGACAGGATGGCAGGAATAGGCCAGAGCAGGCTCTGGGAGCCCAGCCCAGGCCCCGCATGAGCCAGAGGTTTTAGCCCCAGGGCGGGTCTGACCAGCCACCAGCTGGAGGGACTCCAGATCACCAGTAGCTGTGGCTGTCTCCAGAATTATCAACACATAGATGCGAAGGACAAAGTGAGAGGTCAGTACAGTCTGGACTTTGGGACCAGTAGTTGAGAGAGTGTCAGCTTTTGCCCCCAGGGCAAGAAGCCGCTGAAAAGCACCAGCACCATGTTGCAGCTTCAGCTCCTGGCCTGCAGAGTGTAGGGGGACCAAGCAACCAGTCTGAGGGGTAATCGCTCTTGCTTTAACCTGCTTGGATCTGGATTGCAGTCTGGGGTGAAGGTCCTGGGGTGTGTGATGAGCTTGCCAGAGCATGTGGAGGTTTTGGAAAAGACACCCAACTAATGCCTCCGGCAGCTGAGAAAACCCCAGCATCTGGGATGGAAGCTCCCCTGTCTGGTGGCAGAGTCCTACTGTGGCAAAAAGCCCAAAAGTCAAGTAATTGAGTGGCAACATGACCAGGCAAAGGAAGCAAAACAAACAGAAGAATCCAACATTAGACTCCTATTTTGGGGACAAAAAGTATCAAAGCATGGAACAGGAAGAAGACAGTGAAGTCAGAACTCCTGCACCAAAAACTTCAAAGGAAAATATGAGCTGGTTATAGGCCACAGAGGACCTTAAGAAGCAGATAAGAGAAGTGGAGGAAAAATTGGAAAGAGAAATGAGAACAATGCAAGAAAATTATGAAAGGAGAGTCAACAGCCTGACTGAAGAAAATAATACCTTAAGAAACAGACTAACTCAAATGGCAAAAGAGGCTCAAAAAGGCAAAGAGGAGAGGAATGCCTTAAAAAGCTGAATTTGCCAGATGGAAAAAGAATCAATGAGGAGAATCATTCCCTCAAATTTAGAATGGAGCAAAGGGAAGCTAGTGACTTGAGGAGAAATAAAGATGCTGTTAAACAGATCCAAACAAATGAAACAGTAGAAGGCAATGTGAAATATCTCATGGGAAAAACCACTGACCTGGAAAATAGATCCAGGAGAGAGAATTTAAAAATTATTGGACTACCTGAAAGCCATGATCAAAGAAAGAACCTAGAAATCATCCTTCAAGAAATTCTCAAGGAAAACTGCCCTGATGTTTTAGAACCAGAAGGCAAAATAGAGGTTGAAAAAATCCACCGATCACCTCCTTAAAAAGATCCCCAAAAGAAAACTCCTAGGAATATTATAGCCATGTTCCGGAATTCCCAGATCAAGGAGAGAATATTACAAGCAGCCAGGAAAAAACAATTTAAATATTGTGGAAACACAATCAGGATAACACAGGATCTGGAAGCTTCTACACTGAGGGACTGAAGGGCCTGGAATATGATATTCCAGAGGTCAAAGGACCTGGGATTAAAACCAAGAATCAAATTCAATTAAAACCCAGCAAAACTGAGCATCATGTTTCAGGGCAAAATATGGTCATTCAGTGGAACAGAGGACTTTCAAGAAGAAAAAACCAGAGTTGAATAGAAAATCTGACACTCAGCTACAAGAAGCAAGAGAAGCATGAGAAGGTAAACAGGGAAAAGAAATTATAAGGAACTTATCAAAGTTGAACTATTTACATTGCTACATGGAAAAACAATAATTGTAACTGATGAAACTTTTCTCAGTATGATAATAGTTGAAGGGAATAGAAATTATAGATAGATAGATAGTCTTTATCGGAGGGTATACAGGCACACGAATACATATGTGAATGAGTATATATATGTTTACAGGTATACATAAATAGAGGGCACAGGACCAATTTATAGGAAGGGATGATACTTAAAAGGTGAAATTAAGAGGTGAGAGAGGAATATAATGAGAGGAGATGGAGAGAGACTGAATGGGGCAAACTATCTCATATAGAAGAGGCAAGGGAAAATGGTTACAATGGAGGGGAAGAACAGGAAGGCATAAGGGAATGGGTCAACCTTATACTCATTGAATTTGGCTCAGGGAGGGAATGACATACGCACTAAAAAGGGTATCTCACCCTATAGGAGAGTAGGGGGGAAGGGGATGAGAGGAGGGATGATGGAAGGGAGGGCAAGCTGGGGGGGAGGGAAGTTGGAAGCACACACTTTTGAAAAGGGACAGGACCTAAGCAGAGAATAGATCAAGTGGGAGATGGGATAGGAGGGAGGGAAATATAATCAGTCTTCTATAATATATCTATTATGGTAATGTTTCCCATTAGCTACACATGTACAACCTATATTGAACTGCTTATCTTCCCAGTTAGGGTGGGTGACAAGGGAGGAAGGGAATGAATCTGGAATTCAAAGTTTTCAAACCAAATGTTAATATATATATATATATATATGCTATTATTAATACTATTTTACATGTAATTGGGAAATAAGAGGAGGGGATATCCTGGGGGGACCACTATTTTGGGGAGGTGGGTAGGGGAAAAATGGGGAGAAAATTTGTAACCCAAAATCTGGCAGAAATGAGTGAAGTAAACCAGAAGTTAATAAAGCATTTGAAAAAAAAAAAAAGAAAGTTAGGGGGCATGGGGGAGGATATAGGAGAGAGCAGATTAGGGGAAGGGGTATCCAATAGGCTCTATACCTTGGGGTGGGGTAGGGAAAAGATGGGGAGAAAATTTGTAATTCAAAATCTTGTGGAAATGAATGTTGAAAACTAAAAATAAATAAATAAAATATTTTTTAAAAAGTGGTAAAAAAAAAATAACAAGAAATACACTGAATGCCATAATTTGTTCCAGAAACTGTGACAATGTCTGTTCGTGTGGTCAGAGGCTTCCAGTGACCTAGCACTTTCCTAGGGGTGCTAGCCCCACATTACCATGAGTTTGGGTGAGAAGGTCCTGATGAGAAGACCTGTGGGTAAGGAGAGAATTGGAATGAAAATAAAAGATCATTTACAAAGTACTTTAAATTTTTCAATGCATTGTAGATGTTAATTCATTTGATATATACCCTCTGAAGTAGTAATTCTTATCATGCCCATTTTACAGGTGAGGAAAATGAAGTTGAGGTGATTTCCCCTGGGTCACCTAACTGGTGAGTGTCTGAGGCAGAATCTGAATTCAGACAATTTTTTTTCTTTTCTTTCCCAATTTTATTTCTGTGCTCTTAGCTATTGGGAAGCTCTTTGATCATGACCATCCTGTGACTGGGGAGAACTGGAGAAAGAGGGAGGGCAGCATGCTGAATTAGTGCCTAGAACCATAGCTATTATTTATTATTTCTATTAATGCCCTAACAAGTGGTAAGTCTTTGGGGGGAAAACATGGCTGAATGATGCAGGATTATCCAGAGGCCATGCAAGATATGGACAGATGATGGTGAAAGCTAAATGTGTGAAACTCAAACCCTCCTTACTGCTTCCATTGCCCTACCTCTCTGTTGAACCTATGTCCCATTCCCCATTTCTCTAAGATATTTGCTTTGTTTTGTCTGCATTTTTTTTTTCAAAAGAGACTTAAAAAAATAAGATCATGTGGTTGATTTTTTTTGGGGGGGGGATTAGTTTATATGTATATGGGGGAGAATTAAATGCAATAAGGAGGAGATAGAAAGAACACAGAAAGAAATTGATTGCTATCCTTCTTGTTGTCAGGATTACCATTTAGGGGATTGAGAGCAACCAAAGAGATTTTATTAATTTCCAGAGCTGAGAAAAGATTAAATGAAACAGAACAGTCCCAGATTCCCCTGGATAAAATGAGTTCTGGAAGGAGGAGGTTTTCATCAGGGTCTTTCGTCTTTCTGGGCTCTGTAGACATTTTGGATACTTTTCCCCTTTGGACCTAAAAAATGTTTTATAGTTATTATCTTATTTGGTCCTTACAACAACTCTGGGAGGTAGGTGCTATTATTATCCCCATTTCCCAGATGAGAGAACTGAGGCAGATAGGGTTAAGTGAATTAAGTGAATTTAATATTGGAGGTAATATGGAGTCAATGAAGTTTACTGAGGAGTAACAAAATCAGAATTGCATTTAGGAAGATCACTTTGACAGATGTCTAGCCCAGTGTCCCACAGCTACAAAGTGCCTGAGCCCTCGGTTTGAACTCAGGTCTCAGTAACCACCTAGCTAGTTTCCTTTTTCCTCTCTATCTTCCTCAACCAAAGCCTGTTAAGGGGCCCTATCTCCCTCACAGAGATGTAGAGTAATACAAGTAGTGACTAGGGAAAGAAGGCACACCCATGATGATGCCCAAAAGGAGGAACTGGGAAATGGGGACTCTACCCACACCTGGGTGGGTACCACTCCCATTCCCCTAGACTCTTAGACAAACATTGAGCTATTTGGATTTCTAAGGAATTCAGCAGTGATTGCTGAGATGACTCATCCTAAAAATTCCAGTAGTGAAGAAAATGGGAGTCCAGACATCAAAGCAAAAAGAATATAAGTTATGGGGTGGGGCAGGGCAGGTCTTAGTCTTTCTCAACCAAGAGGCAAAGCCTTGGCAGCTCTTAGGTGAATTAACAATACACATAGAGAATATAATGAGGAGAATAATGATTGCAAGGCACTGGGAGAACAGGAAGTATGATAAATGGAAAAGAAATCAACGATCTTTGTCCCAAGGGTTCTTAACCTTTTCCATATTATGAACCCTTTCTTAGTCTGGTGAAGCTGATAGATTCCTTCTCAGAAGATTATTTTGTAATGTATAAAATAACATGCATAGGATTACAAAGGAAATAAACTCTATTGAAATAATTATCAAAATATTACCAAAAAAAAAAAGATAAGTTCATGGACCTGAGGTTAAGAACCCCAACCTAAGGTAATGGGCAAAAAACCTTTACAACAAGTTTCTCTGACAAAGTTCTAAATTCTAAGATATACAGGGATTGACTCAGATTTATAAAAATAAGAGCCATTCCCCAATAGCAAAGAACTAGAAACCACAGGAGTACTCATCAATGTTGAACAAGTTATGGTGTATGTATATGATGGAATACTACTAAACTATAAGCAATGATGACAGAGAAAGTTTTAGAAAAACCTGGAAAGACCTGTATGAACTGATACAGAATGAAGTGAACAGAACCAGGAGAATGATTTAAACAGTAACAATAATATGGTAGGGGTGGCTAGGTGGCACAGTGAATAGAGCATAGGCCCTGGAGTCAGGAGGACCTGAATTGAAATCCGGCCTCAGACATTTAACACATAAACTAGCCGTGTGACCTTGGGCAAGTTGCTTAACCCCAACTGGCCTCCAAAAAAAAAAAAAGAAAGAAAGAAAAAAAAGAATAATATTGTTAAGATAAGCAACTCTGAAAGACTTGGGAACTCTGATCAACACAATAACCGACTACAATTTCAGAAAATTCAAGATAAACGTTTGAGATGATGGACTCAACTACATCAAGACATTATTTTTTGGACATGGCTAATGTGGGAATTTGTTTTATGTGACAATACATGTTTGTAATATGTATTGTTGTTTCTTGCTTTGTCAATTGGGTGGGAGGAGGAGGGGGAGAGGAGAGGAAGAGAATGCAAGATCTGAAAATAAAATAAAATAAAACAGAATTTAAAGGAACACTTACTTAGCCACAAGGAAGTCTAAGCAATAGAGTCTTTTTCTTTTGGAGGCCATTGGGGTTAAGTGACTTGCCCAGGGTGACACAGCTAGTAAGTGTGGGAGGTCACATTTTGAACTCAGGGCCATTGCTCTATCAACTGTGCTACCTACCTGCCCTAAGCAACAGACTTGGCAGGCCTAAAGCATATGCAGAAGAAAAGAAGAAAACAGAGAACAGAGCAAGAAATAAGTGAAGGGAAGATGGGGTGGGGACACCAGAATTTATTAAGGCCTATTTTGTGCCAGGCAATATGGAAGCCCTTTAAAAATATTATCTCATTTGATTCTCACAACAACACAATAGAGATGAGAGAACTAGTCAAAGTAGAATTGTTTTGTTTGTATTTATGGATACAACATACATAGCCTAATTCTAAACAGTGTTGATGTGACTTAATGGTTAAAACATGGTGAACAAAAATGAGAAATGGACATTGGAGTAAGGCATGTTTTGATTTTTAAATGTATCCCCAAGACTTAATAGTGTCTGGCACACAGCAAGTGCTTAATAAATGCATGTGGATTGATTGAGAAGACAGAAAAAAGACCACCCAAAAGAAGCAGATATCAGTAGGTCTTGGAAATGGTTAGGTAAAGACAAACAAATTTGGTTCCAAGTTTTCTGGTAATGTAAAATGGTAAAAGACATGAGGTAACATTCTCACTTTCTGACAAGAGAAAGTATACAAATTCATCTTTATAGACAGAAATTTATTCTTTGAGACTAAACCATATGAACTAATCTGCATCCAGCTCTGTCTCCCTCTCCCCCTCCCACAACTCATGGGGTCCGCTCTCACTCTGATCTGCTTCATTTCCTGCCTGGGATTGATGGGAACTGATTATGTTAATGACAAACTAACTGTGAATACCTAAAATTGGCTTAACTGACTTTACTGAAGCTCAGAAATCAGAAGCTCAAGAGAGCCACCAGGCTCAGCCTACTATAATCAGCATGTCCTGCTATTTCTAAAGGTTGCTCCTAATAAAAGGTCCTCCTCCTAAAGACTTGCCTTGACTCACACATTCATATCCTTTCTCCTTCCCCCCCCCCCCCCACTCTTTATAATACAATAGTATGTTTGAACCCATTTTATAGGACTTGGAGCAAAATGTTTTTATTTTAGAAGACTGTAGACGTTTATAGCTACAGTTTGCTTTCAAGACATACTGTCAGTCAAAGTTAGCATCTGAAAAAGGCAAAGGGTATACAATGATTAAACTTTACACTCATATAATACTTACAATCAACTGATGAAGTAGGTATTACAAATCTTATTATCCCTAATGGGAACAATTTTGCCACACCCCTACCCCCCTTTTCCAATCACCTAAGAAAGGCATAAAACCTGGATAGGCCAATCAGGAGAAAGACATTTTTGATCCACTCTGAGCTTAACCTACCATAATGCTTTGTATGTTCTGGCATAACAGACATGTTTTGCTTTGCTCTCTGAATGAACCCCAAATTCTCCTTCCTGTGTCAGCAACTACAAGATCAGGTGAAGTTGACCAGGAGCATTCTTCTATTTATGATTACCAAGGACAAGGCACCTTGAACCAGACACTATCTTGAATAATGGAACTTTTCTTATGTCTTCTTATGTTATATTATGTCAGGTTAATATTTAAAGAAACACAGACATCCTGGATCTATAATTTAAATTGATACCTTGACGTTCTGTTATCATACTGTATTTACAACTTACATTATAAAGAAATTCCTTTCTCATATTATGGTTAACACATATGGAGAATATAATTTTAGTTGACATAGGTATCCTGAGTTTGGATTGCTCTAAGGGTAGAAAGGGTCCCTGGTCCCCTTCAGCTTTTTTACCTCTGAGTTCAAAATTATTTTCTGACTCCATCATGCATGATTCTCTGGCTTAATTAGAATAAATAAGCATGCTACAGCAGGTGTACAGACTGATTCTGTTTATTCCTTGCTCAAACCTTCAGTGAAGGGAGACCCCATTCTGTTTTTAGGCAAATGGTTGATACTACTTTGCATATAAGGAAACTGAGGTTCAGCAAAATATGACATGGCTGTGGTCACAGAGATAAGACAGTTGGCACACTGGAGAGAATATTGGTTTTAGAATGAGGAAGACCTGAGTTCAAATCTAGCCTCAGACACTTACTAGCTATGTGGCCCTCGATAAATCATTTAACCTTTCTATGTCTCAATTTCTCAGTAGAAGGGGAAAAATAATAGCACCTACTTCAAAAGGTTGTTGTGAGAATTAAATGGGATATTATTAGTAAAACACTTTGCAATATAAATGCCAGCTATTATATATTTTTGTTATAATTAAATGTCAGAGATAAAAAAAACAAATCTTTAGGCGGAGAATCTGGCATTAATTTCATTATACCATGAAATATATTCCAAAAAAATGAATTAATCTTCTGACTGGAATTGTTCTAAATTGCTTTTTGTTGTCATTCAGTCATTTTCAGTTTTGTCTGACTCTTTGTGACCCCATTTGGGGTTTTCTTGGCAAAGATACTGGAGCAGTTTGCCATTTCCTTCTCCAGCTCATCTGACAGATGAGAAACTAATGCAAACAGGGGTAAGTGACTGATCCAGGGTCTTGCAGCTATTAGTGTCTGAGGCCATATGTGAACTCAGGAAGGTGAGTCTTCCTGACTCCAGGCCTGGCATTCTAGCCACTGTGTCACTTAGCTGCCCCATTATACTATTACTTAGTAATACATGCCTACAAACTACAACAATTTTAGTTTCATTGTAATTCACTGTAAGCTGCTTCTTCAATAATAACTCATCCATATAATATACTGTTACCTAAGCCAGTTCCTAGTAAAGGCTACATGATCATTATCAAGGAGGTCTGCCTATTTGCAAAGTCAGTGTTGTATATCCAATTCACATAAGTTTTATGGAAAGATTTAAAAGAAGAATGCTAAGAGGCATAACCCTGTAGGCATCATTTCAAGGTGAGATTTCATCCACCACAGAACAGATGTTGCCAACTGTGCTTTCAACAGCAGTGTTCTGATACAGGTTCCAAATCAGCACAGGATCAAAGGAACACAAATTTGGCACTGGAAAGGACAATGGGGACATCTAGTCTAAATTAATCATTTTATAAATGAGGAACCTTAGACTCAGAGTTGAAAGCTGGGTCCACAACTATCTCTTTCCACTCAATGACAATGTCTATTTACTGAATAATGATGGATCAACATATTCTTATACTATGTGATTGATTAATCAGCAAGTATTGGTTAAATAATTTCTATCTGCCAGGCACTGTGGATATAGATGTAAAGAATGAAATGATTACTACTCTGAAGGAACTTATACTGGGGAAAGGAGACAGTACATAAATATGTACATACAGAATAAATATAAGGGAATAATTAATTACAAAGTAATTAGAGAAGGACACTGGTACATAGGAGGAAGAAGTGCAATGCAGTCATGGCAGACAGGCAGTGCAAAGTCACAATACAGCTCCATGTGTGAAAAACAGAAAAGGCCAGTTTGGTTGGATTACCAAGTGTGCGAGGGGTAGTAATAAACAACAGACTGGGGTCAGGATTCAGAAGCTAAACAGGAATTCATATTTGATTTTAGAATCGGTAGGGTGCCACTGGAATTTATTGAAAGGGGAGTGACATGATCACATCTGTGGTTAAGGAAAATAATTCTGGTAGATGGGTGCAGGATGGACCAGTATGGGGAGATGAAATAGGAGTCCAATTAGGAGGACGTTGCAATAATCTACTGACAGCTGCTGAGGGTCTGAACTAAGGTGGAAGTTGTATGAGCAGAGAGAAGGGGGTGGGCAGGAGAGATGTGGTGGTGACAGAAAAGGCAAGAATTGGCTAGATTGCTTGAGGGAGATTGAGGTGTCAAGGATAATGAATGCTAAGTTTGTGAACATGGAAGAGTAGAAAAATGGTGCTGGGAAACAGGCACGTTTGGAAGAGGCCTGGGTCTTTTTGGTGAAAGAAAATAAGTTCTGTTTTGGACCTGTCAAGTTTGAGATGTCTCTGGGACATCAATTTGAAATACCCAATAGGTAGCAAGAATTGGTTACTTGAGAATTGTTACTGAGTTTTAGATCATGGGAAAGTTTGACATTTGTGAGTTATACACAGAGAGGAAAATTAAAGCAATGGACACTGATGATGAGAAGGAGGAGGAAGAAGAAGGAAGAGGAGAAGGAGAAGGAAGAGAGGAAGAAAAGGAGAAGAAGAAAACAATCACAGTTAGGGAACATAATATGAATGATAAGCTAGCAAAAGGAACCAAGAAGAAACAGTTAGACAGATGAGGAGAACTAGGAGAAAGTAGTGTCAGGAAAACTCATCTTCTACAAGGTTTTTTTTCCCAGTCCTCTTTAATCTTAGTACCTTCCTTCTGAGAAGACTCCCAGTTTATCCTGTAAATATTTTGCTTGAATATAGTTATTTGTATGTTGTTTCCCCCATTCGACTGTGAACTCCCTGAAAGCAGGGATTGATTGTGCTTTGTAGAGTCTGGCATGCTTGTTGCTGTTGCTCAGTCATTTTTTTGGTCATGTCTGACTCTTTGTGATCCCATTTGGGGTTTTCTTGGCAAAGATTGCTAGAGTGGCTTCCCATTTCCTACACACCTGGCATGGAGCAGGCACTTAATGCTACCTGACTGACAGAGTTGACTGAGACTAGACAGTATCTACTCAGAAAGGGGTGTTAACCATGTCAATGCAGCATGTAGGTAAAGGAGGAAGACTGAGAAAAAGTGAACAATTTAGAAATTAAGACATAATTGTAAAACGAGTAGTTCAAGATGAGTGATGAGGTCAGAAGCCAGAATGCAGAGGGTTCTAATGCAGATGGTTGTAATAGTAATGGAATTTAAAGATCCCCCTGTATTGGCTTGGTTTTTGGTTTGATTGTATTAAAACCCAGAGCTTGTGAATCCCACTTGTGGGATGGACTTGTTGACGTAAAAAGAGATGGCTGAACTGGGAGGAGCTGGTGACACAAGGAAAGAGAGAGGCAGAAGAACTTTTTGGAAGCTGCATCTTTGGAGGCAGAGAGAGATGGACAGGATTGCTGAGGGCCAGTTTGAATTGCCCAGGACTTTTGAGAGCTGCCATCCACAGCTGCCAAGGACTGAGGAGACATGGCTGTTATGCTGGTACTTTGTCTGTTTTGATGTTGTTTTGCCAGATTTGTCCACTGTTGAAAGACAGTCCTGTTGCTGCAGAGGTCTTAGAACCTTGCTGTTGGTTCAGAGCTCCTGAGACTGTTCTGCAGACAGAGAGTGAATTCTGTCCACTGGTGAAGGACAGTGCTGTTGTTGCAGAGGTCTTGAAACCTTGCTGTTGGTTCAGAAGCCCTGAAGAAGAATTTTCTTGTTGTATGTTTACAGAAATCCTGGAAGGAGGTTTTGCTAATGTTTTCAGGGGTCCTAGGACTGTTCTGCAGACAGAGAATGAATTAATGAAGACACTGGCAACTTATCTTGTGGCCTTGCTAAGCTTTGTCTCCCCAGGAACAAAGATTCCTGAGAACTTGCCTCAGGTCAAGATGAAGAAGAGACCTCTCTTTGGGTATTAAATGCTGTGCTTAAGCTTGTTGTAACTCTGGGGTAGATTCAATTGTGATCCAAGGGTGGGGAACTTTTGACCTTTTTGTGCTCTGTGATTGAACAAATGAATGTACTTTACTTATGATAGGAAACTAATCTCCATTTGAGAAGAGGGGCTTTGTGATGGACTAAATGAATGTACAGCCTAGGGGTGGAGTAGTATTTAGAAGAGGGACTTTGTGATTGATTAAATGAATGTAATGTCCAGGGGTGGGGTAGTACTTGGAAATTATTGAATTACACTTGGTAAATGCTGTATTTTGAACTATGTTAAATTTTGATTCTCTTTGTTCTTAATTTGTCACTGAATGAAATGGAGAGCACCTATGCTGGTATTTTGAAACTTGGGAAGTTGTCTTTGCTTGGTATTACAGTTCTAATGCAGATGGTTCAGAGTTTTCTCAATGATATAAAACCAGGAGGCAATGTGATAAGAGTGGAATGAACATGATGGTACCAAAAGGGTCTAGGACTTAGAAGAAAAAAATTTCATAGGAACATTCTTGTTGGTATCAAAATGGGTGCCTATTGACTGGGGGATGGGTGAACAAACTGTGATATAAAAATGTAATGTGATGTGACTGCACTTAAAAAAAAAGACACCACAATTATAAGAAAGTCAGCGAAAGATGGAAGTACTTGTATGCAATGATATAGAGTAAAGAAAGCCAAATGATGAAGACAACAAAGTAAATGAATGCCATACTAAATCTATGACATAACTCCTTTGAGGTGGGGACTACAACTGTAGAATGCAATGTACAATGCCTGACATTGTTGTGGTGTCATCAGGATTACTGTATTTTTTTGTTTGGTTTTGTTACAAGAAAGGGTTTAATTTGGGGAGGGGTAGGAAGGTAGCATAATAATATAAGGCAATGCTAAAACTATTATTATTTTGAAAGAGCACACTAGACTAGGATTAAGGAGTCCCTAGTCCATATCCTGATCCTTGACATTTATCACCTCCAAGAATAAAGGAAAGTCGGGGCGGCCAGGTAGCACAGTGAGTAAGGGCACCGGCCCCATTGTTGGGATGACCTGTGGATCGAAAACGGGCTCAGATACTTAGTACCACACCCAGAAATAACTGGCTGTGTAACCTTGAGCAAGTTACTTAACCCCAATTGCTTTAAAAAAAAAGAATAAAGGAAAGTCAATTTTCGACAATTTGAGTTTCAATTACTTCTCTGTCAAATGGACATGATGAAAACAATACTTACAGTTATTGGACTCACAGTATTGTTATACTGAGAAAGCACTCTGGAACCTTACTACATATATGTGATCTCGGTCATTAGAATCAGTGGTGGATAGATAAATCTGGCCCTATATAGGATCATGGTTTTAGAATCAGGAGGGAAAAAAAGTGAGTCCCAACAGAGGTCAAGGAATTTACCCTAGGTCACACAGGTAAAAAGTGTTAAAGGCAGGATTTGAACCCTCACTTTCAGATGCAAGAGCCTGTCTCTGGCTTCTGTGGTACCACAATGCCTCCACAAAATGTGGTACCATGATTTGTAAAAGGGAAAAACTGGTCCAGAGTATTTGAGTCAACACTTTATCAGTCTGGGAAAAAGACTTATGATCTCCCCTTTTATGATTGTATAATCCACAATTAGTGGCCATCCTAAAGATGTATTATAGAGTGAATTTGGAGAAATGGTTTGGAAAAGCCTTGGATTTACCGAGATTGATTCTAAACAGCTCTCCCGGGGCCTTTTTCAATTTTATGTATTTGTTCAAATAAAGGGAGCTCTCTGAGGCATGCAGAATTTGGAAAACTTGCAAAAACATATATATACTACATAAACTAGGAAAATGTCAGAGCACAGAATTTTAGGTCCAGAATGGCCTAGTAGGTTATCTAGTCCAACTCCCTCATTCTATAGATGAGGAAACTTGTCCTGGAGAGGCAAAGACTTGGATACACAACTGGGCCTAGAACCCAAGTATTAGTTCTCAAAGTTGTATATGGATATTTATAGAATTATAGGCAGCTCTCATTTTTCTCCAGTTTTTAATTGATTATTTCACTGATTTATTTTTGCCTAATTAACCCTCACATCTTGCTTACTGCTATTTTTAGCTATCTCCTAAAGGATTATTTAGGAGGTTATTATTAGGTTATTCCTGCCCGCCCCCCCCCCAAAAAAAAAAAAAGAAGCAAAGCAACTATTCAGTAGGAGTCAGAATAAAATCTTAGCAATTCAGTAAGAGACCTGGAGGCTTCCTTTTTTTTTTTAATATAAATCTTATGCTAATAACCAAGTAATTATACTTATAGCTTTCCAAAGAAGTGTAAAGTGCTTGGATACCCTATCAAAGAGGTGTTAAACAGGGCTTAAAGTAGGGAATGACATAAAAGAGGGACTTAATAGCACTTAAGTTTTCCTAGTTTCAGGACTCAGGTTTGGTTTTGAATAAAATTACAAGAAGAAAGAAGTCAATTGTCACTTTAAAAAGTACTTTTTAGTTGGAAAAACATTGATATAAATTATTAAAAAGAAAAAAACTTTGTTTTTTAAGCTTCTAGGTGGTGTAGGGGATAGAATGATATCAATCCTTCTCTAACATCAAGAGTACCTAAATTCAAAAAGACATTAGTAGTGTAACTATGGACAAGTCACTTGACTTGGATCAACCTCAGTTTCTCCATCTGTTAAACCAGTATAGTAACAGCACTTGACCCCTTACTAATTGTTAAATTGTTAGTATAGCTGTCAATATCCCTTCCTGTCAGGCTGGAAACCAGGGTTCAATTCCTTGACAGGGAGAATGGAAGCTACCTTTGGGCAGTTAGGTGATGCTGTGGATAAAGTGCCAAGACTAGAGCCATCTCCATCAGTTCAAATCTGGTCTCAGATACTAGCTGTGTGACCCTGGACAAGTCACTTAACCCTGCTTGCCTCATTTTCCTCATCTGTAACATGAGCTACAGAAAGAAATGGCAAAACACTCCAGTTTTTTTTTTTTTGCCAAGAATGGCCCAAATGGGATCATGAAGAATCGGACACAACTGAAATGACTGAATAACAACTTACAAGTTGTTGTTAAGATCAAATGAGATTATATGTACAGCCTTGAAAACTTTAAATCAATATATAAATGTCAGCTATTGTTAATGTAGCAACATCTTTTAAGTTTGCTAGCCACTGAGTCATGAAAGCATGTCAGTTAATCAACAAATATTTATAAAGCCTTCTGTGGGTTCCAGGTCCTATGCTGGAGCATTAGAGCTGGACAATACAATATCTAATAAACAATATCTGTGATATTAACTTTCACATTAAGTGATCTTAGATATTATTAGAAATTTTGATTATATAAAATTGGAAAGTTTTTCCACAAATAAAACCAATGCCATATAAAATGAGAAGAGAAGGAGGTAAATGGGGAAAAAATTTGTGGAATTTTCTCTGATAATCTCATTTCTAAGATTTATAGGCAACTGATTAAATTTCATAAGAATTAGAGTCATTCTCCAAATGATAAAGCATCAAAAGACATAAATAGACAGTTTTCAGTGGAAGAAATTCAAGTTAATAATAACCATGTGAAAAAAAATGTTCTAAATCACTAATAATTAGGAATGCAAATTAAAACAACTCTGAGGTTCCATCCCACAGATCATTTTGGCAAAGTTGACCAGAAAAGGAAAAAAAAAAGGTAAATAACATACTGGAGGGGCTATGTGAAAATAGTTACCTTAATGCACTGCTGGAATTGTCTAACCGGTAATTTTAGAAAGCAATTTGGAACTATGCTCCCAAACCCATTAAACTGTGCATACCATTTGACCCAGTGATTTCTCTAAGTTGATACCCCAATAGATCAAAGAAAGAGGAAAAATACCTCTATGTATAAAAAATATTTACAGCAGCTCTTTTTGTGGTGACAGAGAATTGACTAAGGGGGTATCCATCAATGATATACAAGTACATATATACACACTACATATATGCGTGTATATTGCATATATATGTATATATACACATATCACGGTATAAAATACATATATGAGTTACAGAATATGTATATGATGGAATACTATTATGCTATAAGAAATGATGAAGGAGTTACTTTCAGAAAGACTTGAATGAAGTGATACAGAGTGAAGGGAGCAGATCCAGGAGAATAATTCATACAATACTGTCAACTCTGAAAGACTTAGGAACACTGATCAACATAAAAACCAACTGCAATCCAGGACTCAAGATGACAACATGCTATCAACATCCCCTCGACCAATGAGGGAATTTGTTTTGTTTTTCTACATTTTTTTAACAAAAGCTTTTGTTTTTCTTGCTTTTTGAAGGGCAGTTGGGGTTAAGTGACTTGCCCAAGGTCACACAGCTAGTATGTGTTATGTGTCTGAGGTCAGATTTGAACTCAGGTCCTCCTTACTTCAGGGCCAGTGCTCTGTTCACTGTGCCACCTAACCGCCCCCTGTTTTTCTTACTTTCTTAATTAAGTAGGGGAGAGGTAGGGAGAATCCAGACCAGAAAATAAAATTTAATTAAAAATTTTAATAAGACCAACTGTCTCATTTTGTATTATTGCAGAGTGGAAAGATCATTCATTCTGAAGTCAAAGGGCCTGGGTTCAAATTCTACATCTGCTACATACTCCATGGCATAATCTGGGGCAAGTTGACTCACCTCTCAGGACTTCAATTACATACCTCAAAATGAGCAATACTTAAAGAAATTAATTCAGGGTATTCATTGGAAGGTCCAATACTGACACTGAAGCTTAAATACTGTAATATCAATGGGTTTTAAGATCTTCACTGCCCTTTAATAGACCTCACCTGGAACTCATTAAGGGAAGCTTCCTTAGTGGGGGAGGCTTACTTGTAGGAAGGTTTTCACACTTTTTGCTTATTTCTAATTAGGCACTGAGTTATGAGGGTTGTGATGTCTTCTGGCTCTGAGAAGTGTATATATACTCTGAGTTGGTATTTTGCTTTATCTTGTGATTCCCTGGTTGAGGTTCTGAGTGGCCATACATTCAGAGCTCCCCTACTGCTCATATGTAAAGGCTCTCTTGATCCAGGGATGTATGTAAAATGCATAGCAATATTGTTTTGATTCAGGCAGTCAGAGCCCTGTCTGTTGGTCTTTATTTTTCTACTTGTATTTTCTCTGAAGTTCATGGTGCTGACTTTTCCCCTGAACTAGTGAATGTAAATTAAAAAAATTGTTGACCCCTTTTCCTAGTAAAGCAGATCTAAGAACCTGTGCTAGCAACCATCCTGGGTAAGCCAGTGTGGTTGCCACTACAGATACTTTGACCACATAATGAAAATGTAGGACTCATTGGAAAAGACCCTGATGCTGGGAAAGATTGAAGGCAAAAGGAAAAGGGGATGGTAAAGGATGAGACAGGGAGTGTCATGGAAACACAAACGTGAACTTGGACAGACTTTAAAAGATTGTGGAAGATAGAAGGGTCTGGAATGTCCATGGGGTCATTGAACAACAACAAAATGTGCAGGTGGGGTGTGGCAGTTAAGTGGCCCACTAGATAGAGTGAGGGGCCTGGAGTCTGGGAGACTCATCTTCCCAAGTTCAAATCTTGCCTTAGACACTTGCTAGCTGTGTGATCCTGGGCAACTCACTTAAACCTGGCTGTCTCACTTTCCTCATCTGTAAGATGAGCTGGAAAAGTAAATGTCAAACTACTCCAGTTTCTTTATGAAGAAAATCCCAATAGGGTCAGGAACGGTAGGACACGACTGAATAACAACAAAAATAAGCAGACTGGATTAGATGACCTGGAATCAATCAATAATCAATAAATCTGTCTCCAAATCCTGTGATCCTATTGCTTCCTAGAGTTTATTATTCTATAGTAATGCTATGGATTTTTTAAGGTTTATTTTGTAGCCTGAAACTGTTCTTCAAAGGGAAGCTTAATATCCAATGTGATAAAAGTATGGTTACATGATGAAAAATTTTTAAACTTTTTGTTAAAAATCTTATTAATTCATGACAAATCATGTAAAAGAAGTGATTACACAGCAGAAGAACATAATGCAAGTTGAAAGTTTTTTTTTTTAAGATATAAAAAGTTGTAAGCCTTGTTGTATAAGTCAACAAATTTAATTATTTCACTCTGACCCAGTAAATTCACAGAGCATTGTAAATCCTGGCTGCGGCTCCTACTGAACACACAGATGGAGTGGACATTTTATTTGACCCTTCTGCAATCTGAATATTACAGATATTGCAATTCTGAATGGGTTGGCTGAGACTCAACCTCATTCTCTTCTATAATCCCTGATATCTGCCTTCTTTCCTGGTGGTCCAATTCTGGCCTTGGTAACCCTTCCCTTTCTCTTTGTAGATTTCTTTCTTTTTTTTTTTGTCTTTTTGGAGGGCAATTGGGGTTAACTTGCCCAAGGTTACACGCCTAGTTTTTTTGTGGGGGTGTTAAGTTTCTGAGGCCGGAACTGAACTCGGGTCCTCCTGACTCTGGGGCCGGCACTTTACTCACTGTGCCACCTAACCGCCCCTTGTAGATTTCTTAATCAAGAAATAGTTCCCTCTCCTATTTGTGGTCACAATTAATGTGGCCATTACTGGTCACAATTAGATGCTGGAGATTATGCCAGGTCTACAGAAAGGTTCCCTGATTGTTGAGCTGTCCTTGTCACCTGTGGTGGCTTCAAGAGCCCTAAGGTCCCTTGTACTAAGGACTGCTGCTCCAACAGGCCAAGGTCAAGATCCTGCTGGCTTCAGGTGCTGATCACCAAATCTTCTACTTCTCTTGGCAGATGTGATTAAATACTCTCACATTTTGGTCCCAGTGAAGCTGGGCTTGGATCAGGACCTTCTGAAAACAACAAAACAAATGAACAACAACAACGAAAGCCCATGGGTTTAAAAAAAAATAGTAGCATTCATTAAAAGATAATAGATTTAGAATCAGAAGTGACTTTAGAGGTTATCTATAGTCCAACTCCTCATTTTAAAGTCAGAGCAGGGTTTTAGGGCCTGTGAAGACTGGCTGAGTGTTGGCTTCAGAAGAACATCTCTGACTTGGAGGGCTCCCAGCTTCAGGCTGTTCACCTCAGAGGATGCTGGCTACAGGTCTCCTGGTGGATCTGTTTCCTAGTGCCCACAGGCATCTAGCTGTCTTTTTGTACAGTCTTGGACTGGATGGAGATTATGTCTATCTTTAGTCTTTTTGATCATCTGGTATTCTTTGAAATCTCTGCCAAAGTGTTTATGGAATACCTGGGCTCTAGTAGGACCTTTCATGGTTGCCATCTTAACTGGACATTCTTATGCCGGTCCTCAGTTTTCTCATTTGTTAAATGAAGGTGTTGGACCAGATGATGACCAAGTTTCCTCCCACCTTTAATGCTACATAGGATTATAGATTTAGAGCTGGAAAGGACCTTATTGGTCATCCAATCCAACCCCATCATTCTAATGAAGAAGCAGATCCCAAGAGGCTTAATCACTTGCCCAAGGTGACAGAGGAGTAAAGGAAATAGAGTGATTTTCACTCATTCTAGACTGCAAGCTCCTTAAGGGTAGGGACTGTCTTTTGTTTCTTTTTGTATGTCCAGTATTCAGCACAGTGCCTGGTACTGAAGTGCCCACCAGAAATTATACACCAAAGCCCCCACCCAGTTGCAACCTGCTAGAAGGAGACCCCTACCAGGGTCCCTGGAAACCACCTAACAGGCCATAATAGTGAGGGAACGTTTCACCTGTGTTGCTAGAAACATGCCCCAGATTCAGGTCTGTTTATGTTTGTATCCAGCGCTTTGCTAGGTAATCAAGGCTTCACTAGAAACGGCATTACAACCCCCCTTGGAACCACATTTTGTTGATTAGCAACACCTAATTCTATATAAGTGTATCTTACAGAAGATTCAGTGCTGTCTTCCTTACTTGGGAGACAGTCACCGGCCAGCTAATAAACACTCCTATCAAATTATAATTGGTTTCGCTGTCTTGCTTTCTCAGTTGTATTACAACTTAATGTAATTACAGTACATTAGTAGATATTTACTAAATGCTAACTGATATGTCACTTTCTTTTGTGCCACCCTGACTCCCTTCCCAATGAAAAATGTTGACACAAAACTTAGGGAGGTTTCACATAAATTCCAGACATCTGAGGAAAGGATGATACGAAATCAGTTGGTATGATACATACATGAAAACACAATAGGTTTTCTCAACAAGACCAAACATTAATGAACTATCATGTGTGGGATGCCGTCTAGGGGCTGGTTCAAGTACAGGAGAAAAGATTTCATTCTTGTTATTGACTTTTGGGCTACATCTGTGATTGAAGGAGCTTCCCTCGATCAATGCCAATTGGTAACTTCACTGTAATTTATAGTCTAGGAGATTTACCTGTTCACTGAGAGGTTAAGTTACTTGCCCAGGGTCTCACTGCCAGTATGTGTTCAAAGCAAGAACCTTTCTTGCCTGGAAGTTAGCTCTCTTTCACAGCCTCTCCATGACTAATAATTCAGTCAGCTGATATTCTAATGAAGATGAAACTATAGTGGTTCAATTCAATTCTACAAGGATTTATTACCAGCCTATAATCTACTCTCAGGTGGTACAGTTGAGAGAGTGTGCTTGGGCCTGGAGTCAGGAAGATCTGAGATCAGATCGAGCCTTAGACATTTACTAGCTATGTGACCCAGGGAGACGCAGTTAACTTCTGTTGCCTCAACTTCTTCAACTGTAAAAAAGGGATATACCTTGCAGGGTTGTTGTGAGGATTGAATGAGATATTTGTAAAGAGTTTAGCACAGTGCCTGCCCCCTGGTAGGCACGCTATAAATGCTTATTTTCTCTTTTCCTCCTCTTTCTCTCCTACCTCCATTTAATTTTGTCAGTTGGATTAATGCAAGTCTCCTCCTTGTTTGGACCACAGGAAATCTTCAAGGTTACTCATCCCACCCCACAGGCTGTCATTTCCTATGGTTCATTGATAGAAAACAACAACAACAAAAGCCCACTGATTTAAAAAAAAATAGTAGCATTCATTAAAGGATAATGGATTTAGAATAGGAGTGACTTTAGAGGTTATCTATATTCCAACTCCTCATTTTACAGATGAAAAAAGTGAGGCCCTGAGAGGTATGCCCACTGGCTGTTTCTTTCTCTTTATTTCTCTTTTTCCCCCCTTCTCTACCTCTTTCTATCCCTAAGACTGGTTCTTATTTCCTCCAGGTTAGAAGTGCAATAGACATTCACAGTCAGGCTTTACTTCTGATGGGCACAGAATCTTTGACCTACTCCATTTCTGACCCTGGCTGATTCACCTCTCCTTAGGCAGAGCCACACTCCTTGGGGCTCACTATATTAATGATGAACTTAGTGTGGATGTCCTATGTGCTTTGGTCTTAATGAAGCTCAGAACTCCCAAGCTCAAGAGGCCTCCGTCTCCACAGTGGCAAGGACGAAAGGCACATGCCACCATATTGAAACCAAAACATGAATTCTTTGTTAAGCAACAGGGTGTCGCAGGGGTGAGGAACCTGTAGCCTTGAGGCCACACATAGCCCTGTAGGGTCAAGTGTGGACCTTTGACTGAATCCAAACTTCACAGGACAAATCCCCTTAATAAAAGGATTTGTTCTGGAAAATTTAGACTCAGTCAAAAGGCTGCACCTAAGGACCTAGAAGGCCACATGTGGCCTCAAGGCTGCAGGTTCCCCACCCTGGAAGTGCGGTAGGGAAAACCAGGAAACTACAATAGTTTTCTGTTTTCAAGCACTGTGTTTTGTGTTCTAGAGGCTAAAACAGAAAAAAATGGAAAAGCATTGATTAAGCGCTTACTGTATGTTATATGCTTGAGTTAAGCACTTGGGATACAAATAGAAAGATGAAGACACTGCTCTCAAATTCACTTTCTAATCAGGGGAGACAGCACATAAAGAGGGGATCAGTTTTATGGCAGGTTGAAAAGTCAGGTGGTATTTAGGATCCAGCACACAGAGCAGATGATAAGGTTCCATGGATCTTGGAGTTAAATGACAGGGCAGATGGTCCATAACTAATGACTATTGGAAAGGGGTCATAGGCCTAAAAGGTGGGAGTAGAGTGGGGCTATTGTATACTTAAAAGACCTGTAATACTGGTGTTATTCGTATAATTCAATAAACATTTATTAAATCACTACTATGTGCAAGGTAAGAGGGAACATGGCAGAGAGGATAGAGTATTGGCTTTAGGGTCAGGAAAATCTGTATTCAGATCCATTGTCTCAAATGCAGGCTTCACAGAATTCCCTAAGGCTCCATTACAGGGTAGTCACTGATCTGCAAGGAAGAATGGAAACCAATGAAATCATAGGCTTTGATGGCCACATGTAAGGCATTATGGTAGGTGCTGGAGGTACAGAGAAAAAATTTAAGTAGTTCTTGCCCTCAAATAGTTTACATTCTCCTTATGTCTAAAAAATCCTTCTCTGACTAAACTTTTCAGAGTAGTTGATCCATAAAGACCTCCTGTTTCCACTGTGTCACCCTATCACTTCATCCTTGAGTACCAATGCAGAGGGGGCTAAAGCTTGAAAGAAAAAACCTCCTGCATACCATTCTTCCATTTTATGTAGCTGTTAGCAGACTAGGGAAAGGAGAGAACTATGTAAATATTAATTAGTGATGATGAACTTCAAATAGCTGCTGGTCATCTTGTGAGTGTACACACTTGTGCATGAGAAACAAATTCTGACATGAGACAAAGATGAAGACACCAGAGAACATGGGAGATAAATATGAATGTTAATTAGTAAATAGTAATTAGTGATGATAAGGTTGCAATAGCTGATGGTCATCTTGTACATAATTATACAAATTTGTATATGTAAGACACATCACGTGTGACAAAGATGAAGACACCACAGAGTGCAGGTGAGACAGATACTAATATTATTTAGTAACAATGAAGTTAGAACGTCTGCTGGGCATTTTGTACAAACTTGTTTATGATAAACAAACTCTCACGTGTGACAAAGATAAGGACATCTCAGCACATGAAAGACATATTAATATTTACTAAAATATTCATTAATGATGATGAAGTTAGAATGGCTGTTGGCTATCTTACATATAATTGTAAAAATTTGTATCTGAGTGATAAATCCTCATGTCTGACAAAGATGAGGAGACCAAAGTTTGTGAGAGAAAATACTAATATTGATTAGTAAATATTAATTAGATATGATGAAGTTAAATAACTGCTGGCAAACTTATATATAATTGTACAAACTTGTACATGAGAGACAAACTCTCATGTGTGACAAAAATAAGGACACAAGAGTATGTGAAAGACAAATATTAATATTAATTAATTATAATAAAGCTAAATAGCTGCCGGCAGCCTTGTATAAAATTGTACAAACTTGTATATGAGAAATAAATTCTCATGTATGATAAAGATGAGGAGACCAGAGCATGTGAGAGACAAATATATTAATTAGTAAATAGTAATTACTTATGATGAAGTCAAATAGCTGATGGTCATCTTGAATGTGACTACAAAAACATGCATGAGAAACAAACTCTTATGTATGACAAAGATAAAGATACCACAATACGTGAGGGAAAATATGAATACTATAATAATATTTGCTAAAACATTCATTACAAATGATGAAGTTAGAGTAGATGCTGATCATCTTCTATGTCAAACTCATATGGAACAAAGATGAGGACATCAGAATTCTGTCCTCTGCTGACCTTTGGGTTTGAAATATTCATAAATGCACCTCAATGGTGGGTCATCTAGTCCGCTACAGTCTCCTTTCATGAGAGAATTCAGAGATGAATCCACCTTCTGTTTCTTTGCAACTTGTGCCATTTTCCCACTACTATTCAGATCCTTGGTCCTCCATTTGAACAACCTCTAAAACTTTCTGAATAAAGTTCAAACCAATCAGTTTTGATATGGTATTTAGAAATTCATGTCTCTTTTTACCTATTGGATTTGGCATTTCAGCCCTAAGTTGGATGTGTGAGAATTTTCAATTTCTCTTCTGGGAGACCTCATAAATAAATGTAAGCAGATATTGGTGGAAGACCTATGTCTGCTGGCAAACAGGGATCGCCATCATTAATCTACAGCACTCCTAGAGAACTTAGCTCTTCCTATTCTGAAGGAAGAAAGGAGGGGAAACCCTCACAAGAGGAGCAAGACCTAGAGGTAACAATGTTTGACTGGGAGACTTGGTGACAGAAAGGCAAAGATGAGAGTCTAGGGAGGCAATCTGGGGTGCCAGGTGTGGGACTATCACTAATCGCTACTGTCATGCAGCCTCCATAGTCACTGATGCCATTAGCCACTGAACTGGGGATGAGAGTGAGGAGAGAGAGAGAGAGAGAGAGAGAGAGAGAGAGAGAGAGAGAGA
>NW_027187380.1:26633776-26685896 GCF_028583685.1 Petaurus breviceps papuanus | reverse complement strand
AGAGAGAGAGAGAGAGACAGAGAGACAGAGAGAGACAGAGAGAGAGACAGAGACAGAGAGAGAGAGACAGAGAGAGAGAGAGACAGAGACAGAGAGACAGAGACAGAGAGAGAGGTGGGGGGGAGAAAGGGAGAGATAGTATGGGAAAAAGAAAATGGAGCTACCACTATTGCCACCTGTGCTAGGGACTGGATGGAGAGCATGAAGAGGAGGAGGAAGGAACAAGCATTTATTAAACAATTACTATGTACCAGATATTGTACTAAGGACTTTACAACTCTTATCTCATCTGATGAGGGTAGAGTCCAGGGAAGCAGCAGCAGAGTGGGAGAGAAGAAGCCATGGGAGTAGTGGCCATGGAAGTGGGAGCAGCACCAGTGATGAGGTAGCCAGTGTCAGACTACCAAGGCTACAAAGAGGCAGATCTAGGAAGATCCTGGCTTGCTAAACTCACCCAGAGGGGGTATATCCAAGATGGAGATTCCACCTTCTTTCCCTTCACCATCCCTATTACCTTTTTGATCCAGACCCATCTCTTTTTCTTCAAAGTTTTTTTTTAACTCCAATTGTCAATTGTTTAATTGTTTAAACCAGCATTAATATAAAGTGACTAACCATTTGAGTTGCTTATTGGCATGTTCCACTGTTCAAATGATGCTGAAGAAGCCAGATTCTTAGTCTCATTGCTAGGATCTTCCTCTCTGGGGGCACAGACTTGTATAGAGGAGAGATTTTAATTGATTTATGTTTTTATAGCCTCCCACTACATGGAATATATGGAAGCAGATTCCCCTAGGCAAAGCAGTCAGCAGTTGAATATTAAAGAAATTAGGGCATTGTTAGTTAGCCTTTCTAAGGCAGTCACCTTAGACATTTTCTCTTTCCCTTTAAAGAAAAATTAGTCCCACAAAGGGCAGAACTGAGGCAGATGACCAGGTAGAAATTCATGCCCTCATAAAGTATTTGAGAAAGAGCAGCACCACCTAGCATCTGAGGCATCTACAAACTGGCATCAGCCTACCTTTCTAACCTGATTTCCAACTACTTATTGAAAATCTTCTGGCTAGGCTGGTTATCTCACACAACCTTCTGAATCATATAGACCCTTTGCCTTCTCCTTCCTGTCTCTGAATTTGTTTTTGTCATCTCACCTGCCAAGAAAGATCCCTTTCTACCTGTCCTAGGCCTTCTTTGGAGTCTAATTATGTAAGAGTGAGGCTAGCCAAGAGGGAACAATTAACTGCTCACCATCCACCAAAGCACCAGTATGCATACGCCACTGCTAGACCTACAAATGGATGCAACAGAAGATGAATGAACACTAGTTCCCTTGTAAAAAAGAACTCTGTCCAATATATAATTGTGGCTCCAAGGCCAAAAACATCAGCACTGGGATTTTTAACAAGTTAATTGTCCTTCAGATTCACATAAACTATGGTATGGTAGTGTAATGGTAATGGGAATTTGAAGATCTTCCCGGCCCCTTAATAAATCTAAGGGAATTTGAAGACCTTCCCTGCTCTGAAAATAAATTCTGCCCCCTAATAGGCTGAATGTAATCACATGGAGCCTGTGTGGTGGGGGGGAGGTAGGGGGGCAGTTTGCTGAATGGTAGAGCAGAGCCCACAGGAAGCTGGGAGTCAAAACCAGCTAGACAGTTGGGAGGAGAGCATACTCTGAGGGAGACAGAGAGGCTTGTGAGTAAATATTGGTTTTGGGTTGGTTTGTGGGAAGGCTTAGGATGGTGTGGCTCTCTGTGTTGTTATGGTTTATTAACTTCTTTGCTACTATGATGGAATTGGCTTATTGGTTTTGGGATTTGGTTTTATGGTGTCTGAATAAATGTTTTACTTCTGTCTTCTATATGGAGAGTCTGTTATATTTTGTGATTAAGCACCATGCAGGTATGTTTATAGTGATCATGGGCACTGTGAATATTGCATTGGTGCTACAGGTAGGCACAGGTCTGATCACCATGTATATACATATGTACATACATACAAACATGTATTTTTTTTACCATGGTACTTTTCTAATTAGAAGGAAGGGAATCTAAAACAAATTTATTAGTTTCCCTAGGAAGAAGGGGTAAGTGGTGGCTAAAATGCTAACACTGGTATAGCTCATGATGGGAGGCTAGTTAATGCATTTTTTTCCCTTTCTAATTTTTCTTTAGCACATACCACATGACTGCTGCTGCTGAAATGGCTCAAAGTTGAGACTAGGACTTCATAATTCTCTATGCTGGAATCATTTGGCTCTCTTCCAAGGCATCCCTAATCTTTTCTTGTGTTGTAAACGCTTTTGGTAGTCTGGTCAAACCTGCAGATCCCTCCCCAGGATAATGTTTTTAAATGTATAAAATAAAATTCAGGATTATAAAGAAAACCAATAATTCTGAAATAAAGTTATCAAAATATGTGGAACCCATCCCCCCAAAAAATCCCAGAAAGCTTCAGGGAAAAAAAATTGAAAAAGGAGTGATGTTGGGAGTTAGGAGACATGGATGAATTTCCAGGCTCTGACATCAGTTGTATAATCTTGGTGTGATCTCAGTTTCCCCAGCTTAATACCCACTCTTCATTAGAAGACTTGAGAGTTACACTGAAGAATCTTAAGCACAGTAGAAATGTGAGTAATTATGAGTCTGGTTCTCCCAGAGGGCCATAACATGAGCTGCATTTGCTACAGTGCTGTTAAGTATCTGACATGAACGAGGCTGTATCATTCCACAGATTCAAAGAAACAAGCAAACCCTTAACATCATCTTGGTTACTACTGGCTAAAAGCCAAACTCCTTACCCCAGCATTCAAAGCCCTCCAAAAAACTGGGTACCAGCCTACCTTTCTAACCTTACTTCCAGGTATTCACTTTTTTAAATTTTCTGGCCAGGCTGGTTGACTCACACTGTCTTCTGAATCATACATACCCTTTTCAATCTCCTTCCTGTTTCTGCTTCTGCTTTTGCCCTATCACTTGCTGAGAAGTCTGTCTCTTCCCTTTTACCTGGCCTAAGCCTCCTTCGGAGTCCAGCTGAAATGGCATCTCATGCATTTCTCCAAATAACCATTAATTAAGTAGCTACCAGGCATAAAGCACTGGGCTAGGTATTGGGAAAGAATAAAAGTAATCATTGATACATCATCCCTTTCAGGATGGAGTGTACAATATAAGACTTCTAACAACAACTGTTGTCATAAATCCTGGGATTTTAGACTTTGATTTGCTCAGTGCGGGAGCAAACATGAGGATCAATAGGTGAATGAGGAGGAAAGGTAGATTTCAGCTTAACAGAAGGCAAAAGTTCCTAATAATTATACCTGCATGACTTCAAAAACAGGCTGCATGAACACGGGGATATTCAAGGAGAGATCCTAGATATGTATTAAGACTAAATGACCTCTGAGATACATGAATTAATTACAGACTACTTGTCTTGAACCAGGTGTGACACATTAGGTGGCTGAGCCTGGAGAGAGGAAAACCTGAGTTCAAATGCAGCCTTGGACACGTACTAGCTGTGTGACCCTGAGCAAGTCACTTACCCCAGTTTCTTCATTTGGCAAATAAAGGGGTTGATCCAGAAGGCCTTACAAGGTCAAGGTCAAGCATGGTATAATGCAAGGATTCCTAATCTTCCAGCTCTAGAACTATGGCCCTATGAAAAATATTTTCCTTAGGTATTTTTCTTCCTACAACTGGGAGATAGTGAATTTCCTCTGTGGCAAAATTGGACACATGCAGATATGGAAATCAGAATATTAGAGGTGGAATAGATCTTAAGGGAGAGAAGTTAATCTAACCTCCTCATTTTACAGATGAGAAAACTGAGGCTCAGAGAGGGCAATGATTTGCCCAAGATCACACAGCCAGCAAACAGCAAGACTGGGAATCTGAGTCTTTTTCTTCCAAATTCAATGTTTTTCACATATCTACTTCACTGCACTCCCTCCTCATTCAATAAAAATAATCACAAAATGGGGCAGGCACAGTGGATAGAGCGCTGGGCTTGAAATCAAGAGAACTCATCTTCCTGTGTTCAAATCTGGCTTCAGACACTTACTGGCTGTGTGACCCTGGGCAAGTCACTTGACCCAATTTGCCTCAGTTTCCTCACCTGTAAAATGATGTGGAGAAAGAAATAGCAAACCATTCTAGTATCATTGCCTAGAAAACTCCAAATGGGATCATGAAGAATTGGAAATGACTAAACAACAAAAAGAAGAATCAACCAACCCCCACTCCCACCCCCAACAACAAACCACAATCAGTGACCCAGGTCACTGAACATATCCTTTCTACAGACACATCTTCTTCAAGTTTGATGCTTTGATAGTTCCCTTTCCTCCCAATGCCACTGAAATAAAGAGATCTCAGGGGAAAATGTCATCGATGTTCTTGTGCTGTCTCTGGAATGAATTAATAAGAGAGCCTGACTGGAATCCTTAAAAAAAAATTTTTTTCTTTCCTATATTGTTCTCTGACTGATCTAGTTTCAGGGAAGGCTATAAATGCATCATCCCTTCTAAGAGTGCTGGAGCTCAGTATCTGCCATCCAAGGTTTCATCTGAACCTCCTACCCAGAACCTGGAGAGGCAGAGGCCACTGGAGGGTAACCTTCATCAGAGGCTGTTATCTTTCAGTTTTATATGCTGTCCTTGGGGGAATGGCAGCAGCTGTGTTCTTTCTCCATGCAAGAGATATCATCGGAGATGTAAGGTGGGGGAAGAGGGGGGCAGGACAACAAGTTGACACACATTCCAAAACAGCTGGTTTACATTCAGACAGATGAATTGGGGGTTCATGTCAAGGGAGAAAAACAACAGAACAACACAAGAGACTTAGTAGAATGTCACTGTACCACCCCCACCCCCCCATCCACCCCGGCCAAAAAAAGAAGCAGTTGTACTAAATGTAGTTGCAGAGGCTTGGGTTTGGATCCTGGTTCACCACTCAGGGCTTCAAATGAGAGAGATGGACTTGATGTTCTCTACTGCTATGAGACTATAAATCTGATGGACTTGGAAGAAACTGTAAAACCTGCCCACTCTCATCCACTTAGCAGGACAGAAAATAAAAACACTTTTAATGAGACTGGAAATATGGTTTGTGTAAAGCATTTTGTGCTGATAGACACAGTTAAGAATCATAGAATATACTGTTCTCTTCAGCTTGGCTTTTGTGGGCAGCTAGTTGGCACAGGGGATAGAGTTTTAGATGTGGACTCTGGAAGTCCTGAATGTAAACACAGCCTCATACTAGCTACATGATCTTGGGCAAATCACTTAACTTCTGTTTCCCAGTAAAATGGGGATAATGAGCGTGTCTACTTCTGGGGGTGGGAGTGTTTATGAGGATAAAATATGAATGTACATACTTTAAAGTGCTATATAAATGTGAGCCATTAATATCATAATAAAAAAGAAAAAATTTTAAAAGACTCTACTAATACATTTTTAAAAACCATTCACTATAATTATGGTCCTGCCCTAATTAAGTACCTGCGGCAGGACAGGCACACTATTATGTCCAAGGCATAAAAAGATAGAAAATGGCTGATTCTGCTCTCAGGGATCTTCCATTTTACCGGAAGCCATGTTTTGGACAAGATAGTGTAGCTGACATATGCCTATCACCTCTTACTCTCCTTGAGATGATTCGGATGCCAGGGGGCAGTAATGTGGCTATATGCCATTTGCCCTGATCACATCAACCACTCATCCCCTAACAGAAGTAAAAATTATGGGCTTTACAAATGGTTGTGATGGATACTGGGGCATTAGTTGAAACACAGAGGCTAAATATTTTTGTGGCTCTGGCTAGAGCTATCCTTTCATAGGTTCTCTCAAGGCAATAGCAGTACAGTATTTTGCTAAGGGCTTTCAGATTCATTACAATATTCACTCTACTCATTCAGCTTTGTAGTAATTTGCTTCCAGACATGGGATCACTACCTCTGAACATGCCAAGACACATTTTAAAGCTTACCTGAAACTTGAGCCACAAGGGATCAGAGAGCTGGAGTTCAACATTGGCCAACACAAGAATCTACATCCCAACCACATAACAAGTACAACTCACCTATTCTTTGCTCCTTGCTCTACTTTACTGCATTTCTGGCAGTTATTAAATCCTCCCCCTCCTCCCCCCTACCCCCACTAAGTGACCGGGGGACGGGGCGGGGGGCGGAGATGAGAGCAGATCTCTGATGCAAACACTGGAGGACTGGGCTTTGTAGTTGGCAACATGCAGAGATCAATGGAGATAATGTCTTTGCCTGAAAGATAATATATTTTATTTCTGACTGTGATGCCCTGTGGGTGCCTGTACCAAGATGAGAGTAGAACTTGGGGACTGAGTGACTCTTAGGAATTGGAGCTGGGGCATTTGATATGGATACAAAAACATTAGCTTTACAAAATTAAAATACAGTGAAAGGATTTTATTTTATTTTTTGCTTTTTTGGAGGGCAATTAGGGCTAAGTGACTTGCCCAAGGTCACATGGCTAGCTTTTTTGTTAAGTGTCTGAGGCCAAATTTAAACTCAGGTCCTCCTGACTCCAGGGCAGGTGCTCTACTCACTGTGCCACCTAGCCACCCCAAAAGGATTTTATTTTAAGGTATTCACTTCTCATTTCTCCCAAGTATACTTCCCAGGTCCTGGCTAGTGATGGCACAAGATAGACAGATAAAAGTTTCTAGTGAAAAATTACTGATTCTAGTCACCTTCATGAAAAGGGTGATTTGTAAATCTATAGTCTGGATGTTTCTGAAGATGTTGTTATTTCTCTTGGGGAAAAGAGGAAAAAGAGAGGAGAGAGCTCTTCAAATTGCCTCCTTCTGTCTGAGATGACAATGTGTGGAAAGAAATGCCAATAAGTGAGTGACCCACATAAACCAACCTTAGATTTGTAAGCACTCAGAAATCTAAAAATGAGTTCATTCTAAATGTGGTTCAGGTTTTTCTATTCTTTGGCATTTGTAAAAACTAATCGGAAGAAAAAAAAACACCCATAAAGTCAGATGTTTTGGGGAGAAAAGTAAATAACACTGATTGACAAATATTAGCCTAATGACAGTAATGAAATAATTTTCTTTGTTACATAACATAGACTCTACCCCCATTCACATCATTAGGCTGGATTCCTAAAGGGCAGCTGGAAACTTCCCCATGTAGGGATTTGGGAGTAACCTTGAGAGGTAAGGGCTGTCTTCCTAATATCATTGCTTAACAGACCCCACGAAGATGGTTCCCACATTATCAGTTGATATCAACTGATCATCCAGAGTTCATTAGCTTTAAGAAATGGTTATTTGCAAAGAGAGCATAGTAAAAATAGGTGGTATAAAACATCTCACCAAAATCAGGGGCACACTCTCCCATAAGTTCATACAAAGTCCAAAATAAAGTGGGCTCAAGCTTAAAAAGCATATGTGGCCAAGTGAGGACTATTTGGCACACCAGAACACACACACACACACACACACACACACACACACACACACACACACACACACATGCGCACGCACACTATTCTGGGACCCCAAAGTACTACCTAGCTATAGTGCCTCATCACGACAGAAGTTGGACCTGGGTCCTCCCCTCTCTTCCCTTGCCCTTAATATCATAGAATCATAGATGTTAGAACTAGAAATTACTTTAGACATCATTTAATCAAAGACCCTCATGTTGTGGAAGAAACTAAAAATCAAATAGAGAAGTCATTTACATTAAGGTTATATGGCTGGCAAATGGAAGAGCCAGAGAATGAAGTCAGTTCTTCTGATGTCTCTGTACTTGGGCATGGTAAAGACTAGCCTCAAATATACCAGGAATGGTGTACTTAACTAAAATAAATAATACAAAATAAAATGGCTGCATTTTATTTACCATTTAAAACACCTCGGTTCTAAATAGTTTTTGTATGTGCAGAAATGGTACTCTACTCTTTAGAGTAAAAACCATATTTGATCCATTCCAACTCCCATATATGGTTCAACTGTTTTGACTTCCTTGTTCTGCTAATAGGATTTACCTGGTTCTGGGTCTGAGATAAGGATCTAGGTGTCCATTTAAAAAACCCTAACCTTTTCCAGAAGCTATTTCTGGAAACTGTTAGGCCTGTTTCCTTATTTTGTCATCTATGTCTCTTTGACCCATCTCACATGTGTAACCTGGGCCTGGACTGATATTATAGAATTTGCAGTCTTCCTGATGGTTTGGTCTATAATGGGTAGAGTTCTGCAGATGAGGAAACTGGAATATGGCTGTGGTAACCAGAATAGATTGAAAGAGAAGCAGCTGAAATAACAGAGCATCAGGGATGGAGGTCACCTTGAAGGGGGAATGAGAGAGATTTTGAGGGGCTGAAAGCCTTTGCTCATACCTCTGCTTACTAAGCAAGAATCTGAGAAAAATCCAAATGGCTGGTGAAAAACCTCTTTTCAGAGACAAAAGATTCAGAAACACTGGAAGCTCAAAAGAACTGCAGGTGCATGAGACAAGAACCTCCAACTTTTTCTACCACTTGAGAAAAGGGAGGCAGGAACAAAAAGAAGGAGGTGCCCAAAGCCAACCCCTGTGGGCAGAGATGCATATGATCTGGACAAATCAATCTGTTGGGAGGTAAAAAAGTCCCCCTCAGCCAGACCTCTCCACAGAGGCAAGCATCTTTTGGTTACATGTGCATAATGTAGTCCTGGTTCAAAGCCTGGGCTTATTATAGTACTTGAAGCCACTGTATATCTTATTTCCCAATTACATGTAAAATAGTATTAATAACAGTACATATATATTTATATTTTTTAAACATTTGATTATAAAACTTTGAATTCCAGATTCATTCCCTTCCTCCCTTGTCACCCACCCTTAC
The DNA here is from genome assembly GCF_028583685.1 of Petaurus breviceps papuanus. Lineage (NCBI taxonomy): Eukaryota > Metazoa > Chordata > Mammalia > Diprotodontia > Petauridae > Petaurus > Petaurus breviceps. Next base: position 26,677,022 of record NW_027187380.1, on the reverse strand, counting down.
TGGGAAGATAAGCATTTCAGCATAGGTTGTACATGTGTAGCTAATGAAAACATTAACATAGTAGATATATTATAAAAGACTAACTATATTTCCCTTCCTCCTATCCCACCTCCCACTTGTTCTGTTCTCTACTTTCATCCCGTCCCTCTTCAAAAGTGGGTGCTTCCAAGTTCCCTCCCTGCCCCAGCCTGCCCTCCCTTCCATCATCCCCCCTCTTATCCCCTTCCCCCCTACTCTCCTGTAGGGCGAGATACCCTTTTTAGTGTGTATTTCATTCCCTCCCCAAGACAAATTCAATGAGAATAAGGTTGACCCATTCCCTTTCGCCTTCCTATTCTTCCCCTCCATTGTAACCATTTTCCCTTGCCTCTTCTATATGAGATAGTTTACCCCATTCTGTCTCTCCCCATCTCCTCTCATTATATTCCTCTCTCACCTCTTAATTTCACCTTTTAAGTATCATCCCTTCCTATTAAATTTGTCCTGTGCCCTCTACCTATGTATACCTGTAAACATATATACACACGTTCACATATGTATTCATATGCCCATATACTCTCATACACACACACACATATTTCTATTCCCTTCAACTATTTTCATACAGAGAAAAGTTTCATCAGTTATAATTATTGTTTTTCCATGTAGTAATGTTAATAGTTCAACTTTGACAAGTTCATTATGATTTCTTTTTTCTATTTACCTTCTCTTGCTTCTTGTATCTGAATGTCAAATTTTCTATTCAACTCTGTTTTTTTCAGCAAGAATGCTTGAAAGTCCTTTATTCCACTGAATGACCATATTTCCCCCTGAAACATGATACTCAGTTTTGCTGGGTAGGTGATTCTTGGTTTTAATCCCAGCTCCTTTGACCTCTGGAATATCACATTCCAAGCCCTTCGATCCTTCAGTGCAGAAGCTGCCAGATCCTGTGTTATCCTGATTGTGTTTCCACAATATTCAAATTATTTCTTCCTGGCTGATTGTAATATTCTCTCCTTGATCTGGGAATTCTGGAACCTGGCTATAATATTCCTAGGAGTTTTCTTTTTTGGGATCTTTTTCAGGAGGTGATCGGTGGATTCTTTCAACCTCAATTTTGCCCTCTGGTTCTGAAACATCATTGCAGTTTTCCTTGAGAATTTCTTGGAGGATGATTTCTAGGTTTTTCTTTGATCATGGCTTTCAGGTAGTCCGATAATTTTTAAATTCTCTCTCCTGGATCTATTTTCCAGGTCAGTGGTTTTTCCCATGAGATATTTCACATTGCCTTCTATTCTTTCATTTGTTTGGATCTGTTTAACAGCATCTTGATTTCTCTTAAAGTCACTAGCTTCCATTTGCTCCAATCTAATTCTGAAGCAATGATTCTCCTCAGTGAGCTTTTGAGATTCTTTTTCCATCTGGCAAATGCAGCTTTTTAAGGCATTCTTCTCCTCATTGCCTTTTTGAGCCTCTTTTGCCATTTGAGTTAGTCTATTTTTTTAAGATGTGATTCTCCTCAGTCAGGCTGTTGACTCTCATTTTGTAATTTTCTTGCATTGTTCTCATTTCTCTTCCCAATTTTTCCTCCACTTCTCTTATCTGCTTCTTAAGGTCTTCTATGGCCTGTAACCAGCTAGTTTTTTTCCTTTGGAGTTTTTGGTGTAGGAGTTCTGACTTCACTGTCTTCCTCCTGTTCTATGCTTTGCTCCTTTTTGTCCCCAAAATAGGAGTGCAATGTTGGGTTCTTCTGTTTTCTTTGTTTCCTTTGCCTGCTCATTTTGCCACTCAATTACTTGACTTTTGGGCTTTTTGCCACAGTAGGACGCTTCCACCAGACAGGGGAGCCTTGTATCAAATGCTGGGGTTTTTTCAGCTGCCAGAGCTATTAGTTGGGTGCCCTTGCTGAAGCCTCCACATGCTCTTGCAAGCTGGATACACACCCCAGGACCTCTACCCTAGACTGCAATCAAGATCCAAGCAGGTTAAAGCAAGAGTGATTAGCCCTCAGACTGGTCGCTTGGTCCCCCTACAGTTTGCAGGCCAGGAGCTGAAGCTGCCATGTGGCAGGGGCTGTGCCCCAGCCCTCAGCAGCTTCTCGCCCTGGGGGCAAAAGCCGACACACTCCCAACTACTGGGTCCCAAAGTCCACACTGCACTGACCTCTCACTTTTTCGTTCACATCTAGGTGTTGATAATTCTGGACCACCACAGCTGCTGGTAATCTGGAGTCCCTCCAACTGCCGGCTAGTCAGGCCCGCCCTGGGGTAAAACCTCGGTGTGGGACTGGGCTTGGCTCCCAGAGTACTGTGCTGGTCGACTGCTGCCAGGCTGTCCTCAGCGGGAGGTTAGCTTTGCTGTATCATTTTGTGGGTTCTGTAACTTCAGTTTGTTCAGAGTTTGTTCAGAGTCCGCTTTTATATGAACTGGGGAAGGTAGAAGCTAGAGCCACGGTGAGGATCTGCTTCTACTCTGCCATCTTGACTCCACCCCATCTCCCTTTATTTTAATAGGAATGATGGGAAAGTCAGTATTCAAGTTGACTAATTATATATGGTTAGAGTTTTATTATTGGCTGCTGAAGGAACTTGGGTGACCCAATCATAAATAATGTTCCAGTACTGAAACTAAAACAGATGCATGGCTATTTTTGTTATTTAGCAAACATCCAATTGATCACAATATGTCTGGAATCAGAGACCCAGATTTGTCCTTCAGATGCAACACATTGACCTTGAAATTCTTATCTCAGTATCATCGAGGCTGATTTATGTTGTAATAAATAAATCTGTCAAAGAATTCATTGCCACAGAAGCAAAGTGGCTCCCAATGGGGTTTAGATTTTTCCTTATATATTAAAGTTAGTAAAAAAAAAATTAAATGCACAAAAGAAACAAAAAAAGGGATAGAAGGGGATGTAAATAGAATAGTTTTGCTTATTATTATGTCAAATACATATATAAACAAATTACATTACTGAGACTTAGTTTCTTAAACATGTTGTACGTTGAAATGTTTCTTGGTGATTGTTAAGTTCAAAATTTAAAAAGACATACATATATTTACATATATATATATATATATAAACCCTATTTTGTCAAATGTTTAGTTATTTAAATGTAGGCATCATTTCTGCAGCTGCTATTCCTAAATGAAATGGGAAGATACAGGGTGGAAAAGAAAGATAGGTTGGTATGAATCACTTCCTTGCAATTCACAAAGTAATCCAAAGGAAGGGACTCATAATACCATGTATTTATCCTACACCCTATAGCCAACCACAACTATCCTGTCCTAAACAGAATTTACAATGTACAGAATGCTGGATTTCAGGTCAGGAAGATCTAGGTTCAAATCACACCTATAACCTTTCATAATTGTACAACTCTGGGCAAATAACTTGCCCTTTGAGCTTCAGTTTCCACATCTGTAAGATGAGGGAAATAAATCGTTTAGATCCTACCTCCTAGAGGCACTGGGAGGCTCAAATGAGATTGTGTGTGGAAAGCCCTTTAATAAGTTTAAAGCACTACATAAACACCAGTTATCATGCTTATTATCCAGCTGATTGATTGATAAGGGCAGCTTGGTGGCACAATGAATAGAATGATGGGCCTGGAGTTAGGAAGATCCAAGTTCAAATTTAGCCTCAGACACTTACGAGCTTTGTTACCCTGAGCTAATTATTTAACCCTGCTTGTCCCAGTTTCCTCATCTTTAAAAATAAGCTGGAAAAGGAAATGACAAAGCACTCCAGTTTCTTTGCCAAGAAAACCTCAAAAGGGGGTCATGAAGAGTCGAACAAGACTGAAAAACAACTAAACAAACATACTAATAGCCACTGAGCTTAGCATACTGAACTTGTTAAGATCCTCCAAATCCAATCAACATAAAAAATGTAATATTTGACAAAGATGGAAACGTGAATTTGGGGTGAAATGTGAGAAAACATATGTTCAGGAACAAGAAATGGGAGAGGACAAAGCCTTGTGAATTGTATTAGAAGCCTCATGCTCCTATATTATGACTACTTTCTTTAAAAAGAAAAAAGAAAACTGGCAGTAATTGGACATAGCAAGCACCAAGAAACACTGGAGACAATGAAATAGATTTTAACAGACAAGAAAAGACCTGTTATTCATGTGGGAGTTATCCCTGGGTTAGCTGTCTATATGCAGTTGGACCATGAGAGCCAAAATGAAAATTTGTAAAAGAAACAAACTCCAGAATAATGAGAAAAAGATACATGTACAGAGAATGAATAGAATTCTGAGTTATGAAAAAAAGTAATTGAAAACAAAAAAATCTGAAACTGACAACAGATAAGACATTGACAACTATAACAATTTCATACTAAAGAGTCACCACTTAAAACATAAAACTGCTTTATGAATATTATCTCACTTTAATCTCATAACAATGCTGGGGGAGAGTGGGGATTCAGAGTTGGATGCTATTATTATCACAATTTTCTAGATGAAAAATCTGAGGCAGACAGGAGTTAACTGACTTGCTGGGGGTCAGACAGCTAATAAGCATCTGAGGCTGAATTTGATCTCAGCTCTTCCTGACTCCCAAGTCTAGCGTTCTATACACTGTGCCACCTAGTTGCCTCTAATAAGGAATAACTGTCACAACAATGAGATGAAAGGAGTCCAGAAAGCACCTGCAAACATATGACTTACTTGGCAAGAGAGCTGGCTGCCAAAGACAACACTGGGTTAAGAACACAAACAAGTTTGTAAAATCTTATATAGATTGTTATAACAGACAATATTATATAGATATGTTATATTATAATACTGTTATTGTAATAGATAACAGATTATTTGTGAACAATATTGGTTTTTTTTTTTAAGCAATCAGGGTTAAGTAACTTGCTCAAGGTTACACGGCCAGTTATTTCTGGGTGTGGTGCTGAGTATCTGAGCCCGGATTTGATCCAGGTCATCCCGACACTGGAGCTGGTGCTCTTACTCGTTGAGTCACCTGGCCGCCCCTGAACAACATTGTTTTATAAAGCAGAGAAACAGTGGAGGATAAAAGCAATTTAAGGGAAGTATGACAAGACAATCCAGTAAGCAAAGTCATCCAAAAGGCATTAAAGATGAAAAGGGAAGAAAGACTTTGTATAGAGGGCAAATGAGTAAGATTTGCAAAAGCCATTTTAACAAACTGTTTTCTAATAGAGAAAACAGGATGCTGGATATTGGATATCCAGTGGTCTAAAATTGGATAAACAGGATAAGGATACTAGAAGCACCACTCTTGATCTCTAACATTCCACTTGGGCCCTAATATCCCAATGGATCGTAATATCGCATTTGAATCCTAGCAACCCCTCTAGACCCAAACATCCCATTTGGACCTTAACATCCGACTTAGATTCTAATATTCCACTTGGACTTTAACATCCCCCACTTGGACACTAATATCCCACTTAACTTCAACATTACAATACTCATATGGAATCCTAGATGTGGACACTAAAATGAAAAAAGATGGTAAGTATGTATTTGTGTGTGTATGTGTATGCGCGCGCACACACACACAGAAAAGATCTGTGCTTCAGGCAATGCAATTCAGAGAGCTTTGAAGGTCAAATAGACAAGGTTATATGAAGGAGGGAAAGATATCAAAGGTGTGGGAAAAAATCTCTAACCTTATTAATACCCTGCTAATAAGTGACTGAGGAGAGAAGTGGGGTGAAGGAAGGTAGCCAGAATCTATTAAGCTTCTACTATGTGACAGGCACTGTGTTAAGTGCTTTATGAATATCTCATTTGATGAGAATATCAATAATTACCAACCTATATACCTATATCCCATGTTTACAAAATTTTTATGAGAGTCATCTATATACAAATCAGAGTAAAGAGGCTTTCCCAAGCATTATTCAACAATGGACCACACATTTATCATCTTGCAATTAAACGATGGAATTTATAGAGAATATAAGAACTCACTGTGCTTATTGTGTGTGGGTTATTCCCCCCCCCCCAAAAAAAAGCATTTGATTTGGTAGAACAAAATGCTACCTAAGAGCTCTTTTGCAAAAAAGTATCTTCCATCTGTACATCAAAATGATTCAGGATTTCTTGTAAGATATAAAAATAGAAATAACCCTATTCAATGGAATTAGGTAGAACATTAGGTAAGATACAAAATGGAGAGATACATACTTAAACATGGTTTTGGCCACAATGATGGAGGAATATAGCTCAGAATAAAAGTTTAGGGATTCCCTATGGCTCCTGCTCCAGAGGGATCTCTGGATATTTTGGTTACTTATGGAATTATGCTGATTGCATTAAGTCCCAGATCTTTTCAGTACTTCTCAAAGGAGTTTGGCCCGTCCATCTACACAAGAAAGGCTAAATTGATGAAAAATGTCAGATTTCAACATGTATTTTAATGGACACCTTGTCCAAAGGTATATATCTGGGTCAGATAATATAGAGACGTGGACAAAGAGTTGTTCTTAGAATTGAAAAGGAGAGGCTGGACTGCTCTCAGAAAATTGCAAAGCACTTTTACTGACCCCCTAAACTTCCCATAAAAGCAAAGAGAAGAGATGGAAACAAGTATTTATTATGTGCCAGGCACCATGCTAAGAGTTCTATAAGTATTATCTCAAAGACACAAGTTTTCACTATTGACATTTTATTGCTCTTACTACATGGTAGCAAAATGTGGAACAGACTACCTTGGAAAAACTACAGATGAGAGGCAGCAACAAGATGGTGGAGCATAGGCTGGACCCCAGCTGAACTTTTCCAACATTCCCTTAGAAACAACTTTAAAATAATGTCTAAAATTCAATTCTGGAGCAACAGAGCTAACAAAAGTTCAGAGGGAGAGATTTTTTCAGCTTAAGGAGGTCTTCAGAAGAGGCCTATAACACTGGGGTGGAATCAGGCCTAAAGCATGCCAGGAGTACCAGCAGTGGGCCTTGGAGACAACTACAACAACAACAGATTTCAGTCCAGAGACATTCTTTGTCACAGTTCCAGTGGAGAGGAGTGCTTGTGATCAGTCACAAGGGAGCAGATTCCTAGACCTGGTAATCATTGCAGGGCTAAGAAGACCACTAGCACTTGTGATTTCAGGAGACCAGGGGTCCTTCTTGAATAAAGACCAGAGCACAGACTAGAAAAGCAGTAACCACAACTCTTCCTGGATTATACCACCTTGGAAGCACCAAAAACTTGCAGACCCCTAGAATGAGCTGAAATGAGTGAAAACAGCAGTGCAAAAAAGTCTGAAGTTTGGCACTGTGCCTCCCCACTCTGCATCCCCACCTGAGCAAAGACCAAGTTTAACATGAAGTTTAAAGTAAGAAAAAATAGATTAAAAATTAGTTAAGAAAAACAAAACAAAATACACACACACACGCACACCAGAATTTGACTATAAAAAGTTACTACAGTGGCAGGAAAGACCAAAGACATAAACTCAGAAGACAACAACATGAAAACAGCTACAAACAAAGCATCAAAGAAAAATGCTAACTGGATCCAAGACTAACAAGAATCCCTGGAAGAGTTTTGTTTTTTTTTTTTTTTAAAGAGGTAAGAGTGATAGAGGAAAAACTAGGAAAAGAAACAAGGGTGATGTAATAAAATTATGAAAAGAGAATTAACAGCTTAATAAAAGGGACAGCTAGGTGGTGCTGGGGCAGCTAAGTAGCAAAGTGGATAAAGTGCCAGACCTTAAGTCAAGAAGACTCATCTTCCACAGTTGAAATCTGGCCTCAGAAACTTATCCACTTTGTAACTCTTGGCAAGTCACTTAACACTGTTCAGCTCAGTTTCTTTATCTGTAAAATGAACTGGAGAAGAAAATGGCAAACCACTTTAGTATCTTTTCAAGAAAACCCCAATGAAATTATGAGGTATCAGACACAATTGAAACAAGTGAACAATAAAAATAAATACAAAAAATAATAAGAAAATAAGATCATAAAAATAGAATTGGCTTAATGGTAAAAGAAGCACACACACACACACACAAATCACTGAAGAAAAGAACTTAAATCAAAATAGAACAAATGGAACAAAATAGAACACAGGAACAGGAAAACAAAATTCACAGAAGGAAATAAATCTTTAAAAAGTAGAGCTGGTCAAAGGGATTAGCAATCAAAAGCTCACTGAAGAAAATAATTCCTTAAAAATTAGAATTGGGCAAGTGAAAGCTAATGACTCAATGAAACTTAAATAAACAATAAAACAAAGTCAAAAGAATGAAAAAAATAGAAGAAAATGTGAAATACCTTACTGAAAAAACAACTGACCTGGAAAATAGATCAAGGAGACACAATTTAAGAAATATTAGATTACCTGAAAGCCATAATTTAAAAAAAAAAAAAAGAGCCTAGAAGTCACATTTTATTCAGGAAAACTGGCTTAATGTCTTAGATCAAGAAGGTAAAATAGAAATTGAAAGAATCTACTAAGCACACCCTAAAAGTAATACCAAAATGAAAACTACCAGGAATATCATAGCCAAATTCCAGAGCTTCCAGGTCAAGGAGGAAATATTGCAAGTAGCCAGAAAGAAACAATAAAAATACTGTGGAATCACAGTCAGGATCACACAAGATTTAGCAGCTTCCACATTAAAGAAGTGGAGGGCTTAGAATATGATATTTCAGAAGGCAAAGGAGCTAGGAATGCAATAAAAAAATAACATATCCAGCATAGCTGAGGATAATTCATCAGAGGAAAAACAGATATTTAATGAAATAGAGGACTTACAAGCATTCCTAATGAAAATATCAGAGCCAAATAGAAAATTTGACATTTAAACAGAAGACTCCACAAAAGCATAAAAAGGTAAACATAAAAGAGCAGTCATAAGGGATTTAATAAAGTTAAACTGTTTATATTCCTGTATGGGAAGATGATACATTTAACTCCTAAGAACTGTATCATTATTAGGGCAGTTAAAAAGAGTTTAAATAGATAGAGGGCATGAGTTTACATCAATTACATTGGAATGACCGCAAAAAAAAGGGGGAGAGTGAAAAAGAAGTTTGCAGTGGGAGAAGGGGGAAGGGAGAGGTAGAATGGGGAAAATTTTCTCACATAAAAGAGATGTGAAAGGAAGAGATTTTACAGTGGAGGGGAAAAAGTATACACATGCACATACAATAAGAGATATGGAGGCAGGGGGAGGTGGAGATGATAAAAAGGAGGAAAGATTACATGGAATGGTCAGAAGCAAAACATACTTTTGATAGGAAGCAGGATAAAAAGAGCAAGAAAAGTATAAATAGAAGAAAATATATACATATATAATTAGTAATCATAACTATGAATGTGAATGGGGTCAACATAAAACATTTTTAAAGCAAGTTTCTCTGATAAATGTCCCATTTCTCAAATATACAGGGAACTAAATAAAATTTATAAAAATAAGAGGCATTCCGCAATTGATAAATGGTCAAGGGATGAACAGTTTTCAGAAGAAATGAAAACTATCTAAAGTCATATGAAAAAATGTTCCAAATCACTATTGATTAGAGAAAGGCAAATTACCACCTCACAACTATGAGAAATGACAAATTCTAGCGGTGATTAGGTGGTGCGGTGAATAGAGCACTGGCCCTGGAGTCAGGAGGACCTGAGTTCGAATCCAGGTCTCAGAAACTTAACACTTACTAGCCATGTGGCCTTGGGCAAGTTACTTAACCCCAACTGCGCTGCCTTCCCCCCTCCAAAAAAAAAAAAAACAAAAAAAAAATGACAAATTCTAGAGGGGATGAGCGAAAGTAAGTACACTAATGCTACTAACAGGTACAACTGTGAACTGGTCCAACCCATTCTGGAGAACAATTTAGAACTATGCCCTAAGAGCTACAAAACTGTGCATATTGTTTGACCCAGCAATATCACTATTAGGTCTGTACCCAAAGAGATCAAAGAAAAATGGAAAGAGGGTAATATGTACAAAAATATGCAAAGCAGCTCTTTTTTGATAGCAAAAATTGGAAATTGAAGGAAGGCCCATCAACTGGGGAATGGCTGAACAAGTGGTGGCATATGATTGTGATGGAATACTACTGTGCTGTGAGAAATAATGAAGAGGATGGTAAGAGAAAACATGGCAAGACCTATATGAACTGATGCAAAGTGAAGAAGAACTGGGAGATCCTTGTGCACAGCAACAGAATGTTGTAAAGATATCTAACTGTGAAAGCTTTAGCTACTCTGATCACTACAATGATACAAGACAATTCTAAAGGACTTACAATGAAAAAATGCTATCCAACTCCAGAGAAAGAAATGAGGAACTCTTGAGTACAGACTGAAGCATAATTTTCTCACTTTATTTTTTTTCCTTTGTTTTGCAACATGGCTAATATGGAAATATTTTTGTGGGATTTTACATGTATAATTGATATAATTTTGTTTGCCTTCTCAATGGATACAGTAGGGATGGGGAGAGAGAATTTGGAACTCAAAATTTAAAAAGAAAAGAATACAAAAATAAAGAAAAATAAAATAAACTAGAAAAATTAAAGATGAATATCATATAGGCAGAAATAGAGAGGTATGTGGTAGGTGTGGGCAGGCCAAATCACATAATCAAGAAGAAATTCTAAAAAACATAAGGATTTCATCAAGGAACTGTATGACAGGAAGAGGAGATGAAACAGTCATGTAACAAAAGTGAGAAAGGATTGGTGGAAGGGAATAGGCATTTATACAGTGCCTTTTATATGCCAAGAACTGTGCTAAGCACTTTACAATTGTTTTGTTGTTTGATCCTTACAGCAACCATGGGAGTTAGGTGCTATTATTATCCCCATTTTACAGATGAGGAAACTGAGGTAAACAATGTTAGTGATTTGCTTAGGGTGACCCAGCTAGTGAATGTAGCCAGATTTGAACTCAGGTCCTCCTTATTCCAGGCCCACTGCCGAATCCATTACACCATCGAGGGGGACAACTAGAATGCTGTATTGTTACCTCACAATGTTGGGAGAAAACAAGGAAGGCCTCCAGGATGTTGAGTGAACCAGAACCCACTGTGGCAAACTTTTCAGAAAACATGGAGAGAAATTGCATATGGATGGAATAATGGAGGGAACCCCCAAATCAGTGACATCACAGATCTATTTGGGTAATTGTAAAGCACTTATTAGCACAGCATCAGGCACATAGTAAGGGCTATATAAACATTAGCTATTCTTTTTTGAGTGCTCAATTCTCAGAATGGTAGTAGACATCTCAAGTATATTAGGAAGCCACATTACTTTTAGATGAGTCTCAAATCAACAAATATTTACTAAGCTACTGTTATGTATATGGTATTGTTTAAGGTGTGGGGCTAGGAGCTGGTTTGTAACCTCTTTCTATGCTTACCTATGCCTAGTTAGTCTCTGTGTAATTCATGATTTTACTGCATTGCTGTGAAGTCATTAATGCAGGAGTGGTACAGTGGAAAGAACTTATGATTTGGAGTCAGGGGACTTGGGTTTGAATCCCCTAGCACTTACTACCTAAGTGACCTTGGGCAAGTCTTGGTCTTATTTTTCTGCCCAGAAAAATGAAGGGGCTGGATTAGCTGATCTAAAGAAAACCTAAATCCGTTATTCTGTGAGCAGATGACAAATAATTCCTATTCTTTGAAAACCCTGGACTCTCCTCATGAGACTATTTCAATATATAAACAGATGGGGATGTTAGGGGATGACATGAATTTACCTGAATTATTTGAATGGTCCCATGATTTCATGCCAAAGTCCTAAATAAGTAATTCTAATGAAAAATCCAAGCAGTCTGACTTCTAACACCAGCAAAATCAGACTCAATTTCCTCTTTTGTTCTTGTGGAAGCTGCCCATAGAGGCTTCTCTAAGTTCACATGGATATCTTAAAATCTTTTTATAGAACTATATCGGCTTATAGAGATTATATTGCATAGACGCTTCTGCTGACATGTTTACATTTCTTCTCCCAATCACAAAGGACTCTTGCCTGGGCACTGCGTATACAGAGCATTCTATATAAGTAGAAACTAAATAGGGTGCCTAAGTTGTAACTTCACACAGGCTGGCATTATTATAAAAATAAAAGCTTAGCATTTACATAGAGCTTTAAGGTTTGTAAAACACATTACAAACATCTCATTTGATCCTCACAATAGCCCTGGGTGGTAGGCACTATCATTATCCTCATTTTACAGATGAGGAAACTGAGGTAAAAGGAGGTGTAGTGATGTGTTCAGGGTCACACAAAGTTCATAAGTGTCTGAGGCCAGATTTGACCTTATGTTTTCCTGATTCCAGGCCCAGAACTCTAACCACTGTTCCACCTGATCATCATAAACCTATGCAGGGTCCTTGGAAGTTAGAGACTTCACTTGGAGACCTGAGGCCAAAAAGTCCAGCAGATACAATTCCTGTGCCTAGCAGGTCTCTGTGTAATCCTTGGTCTCACCACATTGCATTGAAGGCAATGCCTTGGTAGACATAGATGGGAAACTCCAAATTTCAAAATCAGTGAGATCACAGATTTAAATAAAAAGTGTTTACCATATTATCTGGCACATAGTAGTACTAAATAAATGTTAGCTATATTATTTGAGCTATCTACTCTAGGAAAGGCAGGTGGGCGTCTCAAATACATTAGCTGACCACATGACTTGGCATTTCTCCATTTCTATTAGATGAGTAGATAGTCTCAAATCAACAAATATTTACTAAACAACTGCTACATGCACAACATTGAATCATTTAAAAAATGGGTAAGAGATTTCCCAGGCCCCTCTAAGACAGCACCTGCCTGCAGTTCAGTCCCCCACCTGTTGCTTACCTCAGATTCCTTATAGTAGCGCTCAGGGATTTCATCGCAGGCAATATCAATAAAACAAACTTCTCGTTCTACATCTTTGGCTTCATTGTCAAAAATCTGAAAGAAAAGAAGGATTCAAAAGTCAGTCAGACTAGGTGATGTTCCCCAAGAAGAAATATGACTAGCACCCACCAGTAAGTGCCTAAGGTAGGGTTACAAGCCCAGAGTTTCTCAGATGGAGCCTTCTGTCTCTCTATAGACGTGCTGTGAAAATCATAAATGACTTTCACCCTGATAATTAGTTTTTCTCATAGCAGAAAGAGACAACCTTCAATGAGTGAGGGGTGACAGAATAGGGGTCATGTTTAAACAATAGCATAGGAACCAGCCTCTTGTAAGATACCTAAGTGTTTAGCAATTCATTTTCAGAGGGGCCTTTTGAAATGGGAAAAGTTGGAAAAGGAACAGCAGGAAATGGAGAAAAAAATGAAAAGAAAACAGCAAACCCAATGAGATAGACCCAACCACAAGTGGAAAACAACTAGTCTTGACATTTAAAAGGCTATTTCCTCAACACACCATTTCTGTAAGACTGGTGCTAGTATGGCCTGCTGCTCATTTGTCTTTGAATTTTAAACTCTCTTCTTGGTATTCCAAACCAAATCAACCATTCCCTTCCAAAAGCTGCATAGATAAAATTCTTGACAGCAATTAGCATCTTAAGTAGTGTCTACTTTATATCCTGTGTTTTCTTCTTATATTTTTTTTTGTGAGATTATTGCCTTCAGATTTGTAAATTGACCCTCCAGTTGAATGAGAGGTAGCAAGTATATTTCTTTAAAGTTGAAGACTGATTTCTGGCATGACTAGCACTTAAAATAAAATGCTTCAGGCCACTCCTACATCCAACATAGGAGTAGCAGCTGGCTTGTTTTGTCCCTTCAATAGGAAGAAAGGGAAATGTTTTTCAAGTCTGACCATGAAATGAAACATAAGGCTACCAGCCTGCGAGTCTCTTGTAAATACACAAAGAAACCACAGAGAAATTTGTGCTGTCAGTGAGATCATCAAAAAACCAAGTGGGAGGCTTGATAATATTATGGATCATGAGAGAAGCTGAGGAGGCTTTTTCATTTGGAAAAAATGAAAATAAGAGAAATTAAAATTCACAGGAGAGGCAGATTGAGTTCATGTTGGGTCTGAAGTAGCGAAAACCTGGGTTCAAATCCTACCCCTGACATTCTCAGCAGAGTAATTAGCAATGTAGCCAATTGATCAGATAAGCCTTTATCTGATAAATAACCTTTATCTTTCTCATGTAACCTAGGACTTATCTTGGAGAGAGTTTGATCTTCATTGAATATGAGACTAAATAAAACATTTATTAATCACTTACTAATCAGTCAACTACCATTTACTAAAGGCCCTACTATTGTAGGGCATAAAGGAGCAAGACAGAAGATCCCCAAGATTAAAATTGGAAGTGGGGAACATCAGGTAGGGGGTGGGGGTGGAGCCAGGGGACAGGGAAGAATGGAGCATGGATTTTACTCCAGGCTGAAAGCCCTTCCCATGGATCAATTAGGAGAGGGAAGGGTGGAGTTTGTGCCGAAATTCGTGTTTACAGATCAATTAAGGGAAGGGAAGGGTGAAGTTATGCTAAAATGCCTGCTTACAGATCAATTAAAGAAATGGAAGGTAGGGTTGTGCTCAACACTAAGTATCAGTTACTGTGCCATGTGCTAGGGACACAAATAGAACAGTCAGATAGTCTCTTATGTCAAGAAGTTCACATTCTAATAAGATATATGGAAGGTTTTAGCTGAAAGTCAGATGGAAAGGTCCCATCACACCTTAGGGTGCATTGGCAAAACAGATGGTAATGCCTCTCCTTTAATGTCATTTCTACTGATGAGTAGAGCAGCTGAGCCAAAACCAAAAGGGGGTTCAGTTGCAGATGTATCTGGAGAGGAAAGGAAAGTCTGATGCTATAAAGATCAATACTGCATCTACCAAACATTTAAGTTACAATTAATTTCAATACTATATAAACTATTTGGAAACACAGGCAAAGAAAGAGTCCTGCCAAATTGCTTTTATGACAAAAATAAACCAGGAAGAACAAAAACAGAAAGAAAACTATAAACCAATTTCCCTAATGAATACTGATGCAACAATTTTAAATAAAATATTAGCAAGGAGATTACAGCAACATATCACAAGGATCACATATACTATGTGACCAGGTGGGATTTATACCAAGAATACAGGACTAGTGACAGGAAAGCTATCAGCATAACTGATTATAACAATAAGAAAACCAACAGAAACCATATGATTATCTCAATAGACACAGAAAAAACTTTTGACAAAATATAGTATCCATTAAAAACACGAGAGCACAGGAATTAATGGAACTTTCCTTAAAATGATAAGTATCTATCTAAAACCATCAGTAAGCACTATCTGGAATGGGAAAAGATAGAAGACTTCCCAATAAGATCAGGGGTGAAACAAGGATGCCCATTATCACTACTATTATTGAGTATTGTTCTAGAAATGCTAGCTATAGCATAAAGAGAAGAAAAAGAAACAGAAGGAATTAAAATAGGCAATAAGGAAATAAAACTATTACTTCTTTGTAGATACTATGATGGCATACTTAGAGAATCAACAAAAAAAACTAGCAGAAATAATTAATAACTTTAGCAAAATTGAAGGATTTAAATAAACTCAAATAAATCACCAGAATTTCTATATATTACCAACAAAGTCCAGCAGCAAGAGTTAAAAAGAGAAATTCCATTTACAATAACTGTAGACAATATAAAATACTTGGCTGCCAAGACAAACCCAGGAACTGTGTGAACACAATTATAACATATTTTTCATACAAATAAAATATCAATTGAAAAAATATCAACTGCTCATGAGCAGACCAAATGAATATAATAAAAATGACAATTTTACCTAAATTAATTTACTTATTCATTGCCACAGCAATCAAATTACCAAAAAAAATTTTATATTAAATTTGTAAAATGCAACCAAGATTAGAAGGAAATCAGAAAGCTATTTTTACAGTGTCTCTAATAAAGGCCTCATTTTTCAAATATATAACTGAGTTAATTTATAAGAAGATAAGTCATTCCCCACTGATAAATGGTTAAAGGATATGAATAGGCAGTTTTCAGAGGAAGAAATCAAAGCTATCTATAATCATATGAAAAAATATTCTAAATAACTACTGATTATAGAAATGCAAACTAAAATATTTCTGAGGAAGCTCCTTACTCTTATAAGGTTGGCTAGTATGACAGAAAAGGAAAATGATAAATGTTGGAAGGAATGTGGGAAAACTGGGACACTAATGCACTGTTGGCAGAGTTGTGAATTAATCCAACCATTCTGGAGAGCAATTTGAAACTATACCCAAAAGGCTATAAAACTATACAAAACGTTGATCCAAAAATACCACTATTAGGTCTTTATCCTAAAGAGATTAAAAAAAGAGGAAAAAAGGCCTATTTGTAAAAAATAATAATAATTATGGCAGCTCTTTTTCTAGTGGCAAAGAACTGTAAATTTAGGGGATGTCCGTCAATTGGGGAATGGTTGGGCAAGTTATGGTATATGATTGTAATGGAATACTACTATGCTATAAGAAATGAAGAGCAGGATGTTTTCAGAAAAGTCTGTGTAATGGAAATGTAAATTTAAAGATCTTCCCTGCCCCTAGGTCCTTTGATAGGCTTAAGAGACTGAGAACCTTCCTTGATTTGAAAATATACTCTTCCTCCTAATAGGCTAAATGTGGTCACATGGAGCCTGTGGCAGGAGGCTTGGTTTTCAGGAATGCTCACATCTTGATGCTGTGTGATTGGGCAGTGAGTCAAGAGGGTGGTTACATTCTCTGACCCAGGAGAAGGCTATATAATCCCTGATGTGAGGCTTTGCTTTGGGGCTCACTTTGAGAAGTGTTCTGTGATTTCATCAGATGAGACTCTGGGAATCTGTTGTTGAGAGCCCCCCGGCTTTGAAATACCCAGATGTTGATTTGGTATGGATGTAATGGTTGGACAGTTTGGAAACCTGTCTACTTGATCTGTTCCTCTGTCTTGATAATTCTGTCTGTATACTCTGAAGTTTGGGGTGCTGATCTTTTTCCCCTGAACTAGGTAAACAATATATATTTGACTGATTAAAGTAAGCTTGTTAACCAATTTTGAGTTGCTTTCCTTTAGCAAAGCAGATCTAAGAACCTGTGATGGCAGCCACCCTGGGGACGCTGGGGTGCTTGCTGCTACAGTCTGGCAAGACATGAACTGATGCAAAGTGAAGTGAAGTGGGCAGAACCAGAAAAATATTGTACACAGTAACAGCAAGATTGTAAGATGATCAATTATGAATGACTTAGCTATTCTCAGCAATACAATGACCCAAGATAAATTCAAAAAGGACTCATAATAAAAAATGGTATCCATGTCAAAAGAAAGAACTTATAGAGTCTGAATGCAGATTGAAGCAAATTATACTTCACTTTATTTTCTTCATGTGTTTTTTTGGGGAGGGGGCAAGGAGGTCTGTGTTTTCTTTTACAACATGACTAATATGGAAATATGTTTTGCATGATTGTTCATGTATAACCTATACCAAATTTCTTACCTTCTCAGGTAGAAGAGAAGAGAGGGAGGAAGAGAATTTGCAACACAAAATAATAATAATAATGTTAAAAATAGTTTTTACATATAATTGGGAAAAAATAAAACATTATTTTAAGAAAAGATCACTACATGTAGGAACCTGGAATGTAATATTTATGAACCAAGGTAAGCTGGATATGGTTAAGCTGGAGGTGGAAAGATGAAACATCGACATCTTAGGAGTCAGTGAATGTAAATGGGCGGGAATGGGTGAATTTAATTCAGATGATCATTACACATGCTACTGTGGACAAGAATCCTTTAGAAGAAAAGGAGTATCCCCCATAGTTAATAAAAGAATGAGAAAAGCAATACTGGGGTATAATCTCAAAAAGGACAGATTGATATTTATTCAAATACAAGGAAAACCATTCAACACCACAGTAATACAGTCTGTTCCATGCATTGATGTCAATGGGGACAAAGTTGATCAGTTCTATGAACACCTATAACATCTTCTAGAAATAACATCAAATCATATTGATTATATACTTTGCAGCAAAGGCAGAGAAGTTCTATACAGTCAGTTAAAAGAAGATCTGGAGCGAACTGTGACTCAGATCCTGAGCTTCTTATTGCAAAATTTAGACTTAAATTGAAGAAAGTAGGAAAAACCATTAAACCATATAGAAGTGACCTAAATTATATTCCCTATGAACATGAAGTAGAAGTGACAAATAGAGGGAAGGGATTAGACCTAGTAGAAATAGTGCCTGAAGAACTATGGAGAGAGGTTTGCAAAACTGTACAGGAGGCAGCAACAAAAAACATTCCAAAGAAAAAGAAGAGCAAGAAAGCAAAATGGCTTTCTGATGAGTCTTTATAAATAGCTGAGGAAAGAAGGAAAGGGAATGAAAGGCAAAGGAGAAAAAGAAAGATATACCCAACTGAATGTAAAATTACAGAAGATCAAGGAGAAATAAAGTTTTCTTAAATGAGCAATGCAAAGAATTAGAAAAAAATAGGATGAGAAAGACAAGAGATTTCTTCAAGAAAATCAGAAATATCTTTGTACTGTTTCATGTAAGAATGAGTGCGATAAAAGACAAAAATGGTAGGGACTTAACAGAAGTAGAAGAAATTAAAAAGAGGTGGCAAGAATATACAGAAGAACTACATAAGGAAGATCTTAACATGACCAATAACCATGATGGTGTGGTTACTGATCTAGAGTCAGACATCTTGGAAAATGAAGCCAAGTGGGCCTTAGGAAGCATTACCAGCAATAACTGTAGTGATGATGGAATTCCAGCTAAGCTATTTGAAATCTTAAAAGATGATGCTGTTAAACTGTTGCATTCAATATACCAGCAAATTTGGAAAACTCAACAGTAACCACTGGACTGAAAAAGATCAGTTTATGTCCCAATGCTCAAAAAAAGGCAATGCCAAGAAATGTTCAAATTGCCTAACAATTGTACTCATCTCTCACGCCAACAAGGTTATACTTAAAAATTCTGCAAGCTCAGCTTCAGTAATATGTGAACTAAGAATTACCAGAAATGCAGGCCAGATTTTGAAAAGGCAGAGGAACTAGAGATCAAATTTCCTAAATTCACTGGATTATGGAGAAAGCAAGGGAGTTCCAGGAAAAAAAAAAAAAAAACATCTACTTCTGCTTCACTAACTACATTAAAGCTTCTGACTCTGTGGATCACAACAAAACGTTGCAGGTCCTCAAAGAGAGAGGAATACCTGATCATCTTACTTGTCTCCTGAGAAACCTGTATGTAGGTCAATAAGCAACATAACTTGGCACAAGTGATTGGCTTAATATTTGGAAAGGAGTACAACAAGGATGTATATTGTCACCTTCTTTATTTAATTTATAATGCAGACTACATCATGTGAAATGCCAGGCTGGACAAATGAAAATGCAGAATTGGGCTTGCTAGGACAAATAATCTCAGATACACAAGACAATATCATGCTGATGGCAGAAAGTAAGGAATTATGAAGTCTCTTGATAAGGTTAAAAGAGGAGAAACTTTCATATTTTATATTCATGGGCTCAAAGATCACTGCAGATGGCTACTACAGCCAAGAAATTAAAAAACACTTGCTCCTTGGAAGGAAAGCTATGGTAAATCTGGACAGCATATGAAAATGAAGAGAAATCACCTTGCTGACCAAGATGTGTGTAGTGAAAGTTATGGTTTTTGCAGCAGCAATATATGATTGTGAGAATTGGACTGTAAGGAAAGCTGAGTTCCAAAGAACTGACATTTTCAAATTGTGCTGGAGAAGAGTTTTGAGAGTCCCTTGGACAGCAAGGAGATCAAGTCAGTCAATATTTAATAAATTAATTCAGACTACTCATTGGAAGGACAAATACTGAAGCTTAAATACTTTGGCCCCATAATGAGAAGACAGGACTCATTGGAAAAGATTCTGATGTTGAGAAAGATTGAAGACAAAAGGGGAAGGGGATGGCAGAGGATGATATGTATAGATAGTATCATGGAAGCAACGAACATGAGCTTAGGCAGGTTTCAGCAGACAGGAGAACAGAAAGACCTGGCGTGCTATGGTCCATGTGGTCACAAAGAGTCAGTCAACTCATCAGAGGGGATCAACCATTTGTCACATATCATAAATGGTCTCACACAACCTCCCACCCACAACTCAGGATGTTCAGTTGGAAAGATGAATTTCAATCTACTTTTTCTCCTTGTAATTATAAAGCATGCTTACCCCTTTTACTGAGAATTCATCAAATATGTGTCATTTCTTGATATTACCTTGCCCCAGCCTAAATCAAACAGTGGTGAGGCAGAGTTGGCACCTATAACTTTTACCAGAAGTCCTGATTGGGCCCCTATCATATTCTTTGGAATTTCAGACCAAGGTCTCAGATATCACGTTCCAACATGGCAGCATCTTACGTGAATCTGCGACTGACTTCAGAGTTGAGGGAAGTGTTCATTCACCAAGGGGATGATGTTCTCTAGTTCAAAGTGAAGGCTAGAGTTGGAATTAGGCTTTGAAAGAATCCTTGACTCTTTCATGGTGTATGTTCTGGGCAGGGGATATTTCATTTATGTTTCTCCTCCCAGCACATAGTACAAAGACCCATATACAAATGGGCTTCATAAATTCTTAGTGAATTGAATTCTGCCTCCCAAATTGTAAACTGGGGAAATTTGATGGTTCAGTACCTACAGTGCAGGGTCAGGAATCAGGAAGATCTGAGTTCAAATTTGGCATCAGTCACTTACTGCCTATGTGACCCTGGGCAAGTCACTTAATATCTGTTTGCCTTAATCTACCATAGAAGAAAATGGCAAATCATTCCAGTATCTTTGCCAAGAAAACCCCACAGACAGCATGATCCACAGGGTCATGAAGAATCAAACATGACTGCATGATTGAATAATTGTAAACTTCCCCAAATCAAAGGTTTTTTTTTTTTAAGCAATCAGTGTTAAGTAACTTGCTCAAGGTTACACGGCCAGGTGTTTCTGGGTGGGTGCTAAGTGTCTGAGCCCGGGATTCGATCTCCAGGTCATCCTGACACTGGAGCCGGTGCTCTTACTCGCTGTGCTACCTGGCTGCCCCAAATCAAAGGTTTTGTTTCCTTTTTCTCTACCATTCCATAGCTATTGTTGCTAGTAATATCTAGAATTTATAGAGCATTTGAAGGTTTTTCAAGTCCCTTCTCATGTTATCACAACAACACTGTGAGGCAATTGCTCCCATTTTACAGATGAGGAAACTGAAGCAGAGAGAAGTTATATGTCTTACTCATGGTCTTATAACTAATGAAGGTTCGCAAAGTATTTCACATATAATATCTCATGTGGTCCTCACACTAACCCTAGAAGGTACATGTTCTTATCATTACTATATAGATGGGAAAGCTGAGGCTCAGAGCTGTTAAATGATTGGTCCAGGATCACCCAGCTAGTAAATGTCTGAGGCAGGATCTGAACTCAGGTCATTATGAATCCTGGTCCAAGACTATCCTCTAGGACACCCAGGTGCCTTTAGTTTAACTAAGTGAAGAATGGTTGGGCAAAGAAAGCAAATAGTATTAAGTACTTCTAGGTCTTTCTAGTCTGCACACTTTGGTCACCTATTTGGGTCCTTCCCTACTATATACCCTAGGCCTAACTTTCATGAAAATTGACTAATCTCCTTAGGGCAGGTAGAGCTTAGCAGAGGGTCTACACACTATATTCCTAGGGCAGGTAGAGCTTAGCAGAGGGTCTACACACTATATTCCCATTCCCATCAACAACTAATTCTTTAAGGAGAAGAAAAGCAGCCTCTCTCAATAACAGGATAGGAACAGACAGAAATATCAGACTGAAAGAAACAGAATAAAATGGCTGCTATCTCTCACACTCAGACTGGGCATAATTTAGAATTTTGCCCAAGCATAATAAACCAAAAGGTCCAACCTTGTGACACAGAATAACACTCAGCAAAGAGTAATTAATCATTTGCACATTCCAAATAGCTGCCAGAAACCTGATTCAATCATCAGCTCCTTTCAGGTCTGGGGAGACATTTGCCTGAGATAGTCTCCTGTAAAAAAAATGTACCATGTCATCACATAAACTCGAGGCTTTGACAAGAATCACACCTGGCCCTGTAGTCTTGTACAGGTGCAGGGCCCCTCAGACATTTGGGCAGAAATTCTCTCCTTTTGATCTGTCACGGGGCTCAAATTTGGAAGAAAAGTCATCCTCTCCCCATCTGCTTATGCAGCACTAATTTTTCAGTCTTTGCATCTTTTATCTATTTCTATTTTCTATAGTTATATATTCTATAGGTATATATATTCTATAACCGTCTACTCTATTAATCACCTCTCATCTATAGCTAAATATCTATCATTTATATCCATCTCTACCATTTATGTCAGTCTTTATTATCTATGACAGATAGCTGTCATCTATCATCTATATTCATCTCTATGTATCCATCCATCTCTACCATCTATATATGTCTTTTTCATCTTATCTATTCTCTGTCATCTATATCTGTCATCTATGTCTGTCATTTCTATTATCTATCATCTATTATCTACATATCTATCTATCTCTATCATCTCTATCTGTTAATCATCTATCAACTATATCAATTACGGCTATCCTCTCTCTCTCTCTTTCCCCCTTCCTCTCTCTCTCTCCCCACTAGGAATCAGGGTGTGTGGAGAAAGGGGGAGAAACCAGACCCTTTTTCTTTGTCCTCCTCCACGTCTTCCTGTTCTATTCCTCCAATATCTACATGTGGTTTACCACTTTGTACATTATCTGCTAAGGATTTTTACCTTCTGACTTCTCTGACGACCTCATATGCTTCTTGGTTGCCTCACCCCACCACTGGTCAGTCTGGTTAGTGTTTAGGGAAAACAAAGTAATGAAACATGAACCTGAGCAACATAATAACAACAGACATTTATTGTTATTGTTCAGTCATTGTCAGTCTGACTGTGAACCCATTTGGGCTTTTCTTGGCAGAGATAACAGGAGCAGTTTGCCATTTCTTTCTCCAGTTCAATTTACAGATGAGGAAACTGAGGCAAACAAGGTTAAATGACTTGCCCAGGGACACAGGGCTAGTAAGTGTCTGAGGCCACATTGCAACTCAGTAAGATGAGTCTTCCTCACTCCGGGCCTGGTCCTCTGTGCACTGTGCCCTTAACAGACATTTTGGTAGAGCTTTAAAGTTTACAGAGGGATTCACATACATCATCTCATTTAAGTGTCACGACAATTTTGTAAGATAGTTGCTCTAGGATTATTATGACCACCATGTGGCTCATAGAGTCATAGACTAGGAGCAAGAAGCATCTTCAAGGTCATGGAGGTTAGATTAAGTGACTTGCTCATGGTTATGTATAATATAATTGTGGAATAAAAGCTTCTGAAAGAACATCACCTTATACATTTCAAAGTTTTGTGGTTTTGAAATGATTTTGAGATTATCTGCTGTTTTGGGCAGCCTAGGTCACTGTTCTCTTCCATGACTTGCAGACATTGTAATTGAATGTTGATTAAAAACTTTACTTGGATAAGAAGTTCTTCTTTCTACTTCTAGCTCAGGCACTAACCCAGTTTGGGACCAAGGGAAAAGTTCGGAGCTCTGTGCCCTCTAAAATCATCTATCCTAAGAAAGTCACAAGACTGTGATAAGAACAGTGGGATCAATGTGGGTGATGTGCTTGACCTTCTCTGTGGAATGATGCTATGCATCCATCACACCTCCTATGAGAAGCCTTTTCCCATCCCCACTAGTACTAGTTTGGTTGATTATGTCCAATTTTCCTCATCTATATCTTGTTTGTACATAGTTGCCTGCATGCTATCTCCCCCATTAGACTGTGAGGTCCTTGTGGGAAAAAAAAAAAGGACTATTTTTGGGCCTTTCTTTGTATCCTCAGCACTTGGCAAAGTACCTGGCAAGGCACTTAATACTGGTTATATAAGTTCATAAGATTCAGAAGGTACATTTTGGGGAAAACTTTCCAAACTAAAGCATCTATTCTCTGTGACTTTAGAGAATGGTAGCAATAGACAAACAAAGCCAAGAAGGGAAAATGGAGCTGGATCAACCTGCATAAGTGGGCAGGGAAATATTTTTGTGCACTGCCTGTCTCTTTTGTCCTCTAGCTCATTACTTGGTCTATGCTTCAGGTTCAGAAAAAGACTAATGGCTTTAGGTGACCTTGGTGCTGTTATCTTTAGGGAAGAGGAGGCTGGCTTTAAGTATGAAAGAGCAAAGCTCAAGTCCTTTTCAATGTCTTCATCTGGAGCCACAAGCAAACAACTGTATAGAAACTGAAAAAGATTCCTGTTCTCAAGAAGTTTACTTTCTACTAGTAACATCATTTAACCACATAAATATAATATGATTAAAGAAGGCAGAGAGCATTTCTTAGAGGGATCAGAAATAAGTTTCCAATGAGAACTGGCATCTGAGTTGAGCCCTAAGAAAAACAAAGAATTTGAAGGCAAGAATGGAGGGCATTACAGGAATCCTGGAGAGCCTTTAGGCTTCTCTAGTGAACCTAGGCAAGGAGGGTTTATAGCAGTTAAGATATGAAAAAATGTTTTCTCCACATATTTCTAGAGAATTTTCTCTTGATCTCTGCTTTCCCCTCATATGTGTTTACTACCACCACTCCCAAAGTCCTCACCTTTTACCCTCCACTAGCCACTGAGGAAGAGAGCAGGGCCACTTGAACCTGGCAGTCACATATAGGGAAAAACATCCCAAGAAACATACCCCCTACCCTCCGTTCTCCACCCCCTCTTCCCTTCAACTAGCCCCTTATATTCAGTCCTAGATCACCAACTATGCATTTGGACATTTCAAATGGATGTCCTAGAGACAATTTAAACTCTACATGCTTAAAACTTTCCTCGAAATTCTCACCTCTTCAAAAGTTCCCAATTTCTGTCAAAGGCACTACCCTCTTTCCAAATTCAGCATTATGCTGGACTCCATGTAACCAAACAGATGTCAAATCTTTATAATGTCTCTAGCATCTGATCCCATCTCTTCATGGACATAGTTAAACCCACCTCAAGTCTCCCTATAGAAGTCCCTTCTGACACACTGTTGCCAAACGAATTTTCCTTAAGGACAGATATGACCACATGACTCCCCTATTCCACCATTGCCTCTAGGATACAACATAAACTTCTCTGTTTTGCTCTGTTTCATCCTACACAACCTAGCCCTAACCTACCTTGACTAGACATCACTCCACCTTCCACACTCTGCAATCCAGCCAAACTGGTCTTCTCTCTGTTCTTCATACACAATATCCCATTCCCATGCTGGGAAGACACTTACTTCTCTACATCCATTTCTGAGTCTCTCTCTTACTTTAAGATGGAGCCTTTCCTGATTTCCCCCAACTACTAGTGCCCTCCCTATCAAACTGACTTGTATTTAATTACTTTGTATATAAATTAACTATTAATGTAATAATAATATCAGTGAATCAGTGAATAATATCTATTCATTAACTTTATATTTATATTATACATATACTTAATGTTCTTGGTGTCACTCTCATTAGAATATAAGCTCTTTTTAAGTAGATTTGGCTCATAATAGGCACTTGAATGCAAAAGTACTTTTTAGTTAGATCTTCCTTAAAGTGAAGAAGCAAAATATTACCGTTCCCAACTTGCAGGCCTTTGATACTATAATCAGGGCAGCTGGGTGATGCAGTGGATAGAGTGTGGGGCCTGGATTCAAGAAAACTCATTTTTCTTAGTTCAAATCTGGCCTCAGACACTTACTAGCTATGTGATCCTGGGCAAGTCATTTAACCCTCTTTGCCTTGGGTTTCTTATCTGTAAAATGAGCAGAAGGAAATGGCAAACCAATCTACTGTCTTTGCCAAGAAAGCCACAAATGGGGTCACAAAGAATCAGACGTGAATGAAAAATGACTGAACAACAACATAATAACTAGGCCATTAACAAAGCCACTAGATATTGATCACAATATCTAGTGTAATTGTCTCTCTTCCAAATGACTAGAATACCAGGGTACATTCTAGTAATATTAGATACAAATAGCTCCTGCTTAAATAACTGCAATTGTTTAGATTTCAGATTTGCAATACTTTTATCTCACCATGTAGTCCTTGAGGCTTTATGTGACTAATTGGTTATGATTTAAAACCATCAATGAATCTTTGAGTTGTTTTATTTTTCAGTTAAACACTCTGCTCTTGAGTTGCAACTATAATGCAAGATGGCATAGCTGGAGATAATCACTAAGAATTCTTTAGAAGCTCCTTAGACAGGAATAGTTAGTGCTTATTAGCATTTTAGGGTTTGCAAAGTGCTGTGCGTATGCAATCTCATTTGAGTCTCAAAATAATCCTGTAAGGTAGGTGCTATATTGTTATCCTGATTTTACAGATAGGGAAATTGAGGTACAGAGAGATTAAACGATTTGCCCATGGTCATGCAGCTACAAAAATGTCTAAGGCCAGATTTGGTCTTCCTTATCCAGTGTTCTATCTACTCTGCCACCTAGATGTCTCAGTTATTAAAATCATTAAGACTCCCTTTAATATTTGGAATCCTTGAGTAGAGAGGAGCAATTGCCCATCAAGAAACTTCTTTGCTATTGCTTGACAAATGAATAAATCTGTATTTCTATTAGATCCCAAACAGAATGCAGTGTGACTCAGTTGATTTGCCTTGACAATGACGAGGAGGGACTGTTTCCAGTAAAGGCTGGTTTTGTACAGACTTCTTCAATGAAACTCAGACACCAATAGACAAAAAAGGCTTTTAAAATTTCCACAAAGTTTTGGTAAAGAAATCCTTGCCCCTACTCATATTTTGTTCGGATTTATGTTGAAAGGGGGTTCAATGGATAGAGAGCTGGGCCTGGAGCCAGGAAGACTCATTTTCCTGAGCTCATATCTGGCCTCAGTCAGATGCTTACCAGCTATGTCACCCTTAGCAAGTCACTTAACTATGTTTGCCTCAGTTTCCTCCTCTGTAAAATGAGCTGGTGAAAGAAATGGCAAACTCCTCCAGTATCTTTGCCAAGAATATAAACAGCTCCCTTAAGCCTTCCCTTCTTCTGTCTTTCTGAAACAGAAGCCTGCATAGATTTAAGGTATGAGTACCCAAGGGTTGAAGACTTTACTGGTTCCAAATAAAATACTCTTTTTTTTTTTTGCTTTTTGGAGGGCAATTGGGGTTAAGTGACTTGCCCAAGGTCACACAGCTAGTTTTTGTGTTAAGTGTCAGAGGCCAGATTTGAACTCAGGTCCTCATGACTCCAGGGCCAGTGCTCTATTCACTGCACCACCTAGCCGACCCTGATAAAATACTCTTACTTGGTTTATGTTTGTAAATCATAATGTCAGGTTTGCCCCTCAAATCCATCCATCTTCCAAAATTCCCTAATTCTGTTGAAGGTCCCACCATACTTCCAGTCATCTATGTTTACAACCTCACTGTCATTCTTAATCCAGTCACAATTGCCCAATCTGGTCATTCTACCTCCACAATATCTTTTGCATACAACACCTTCTCTCTACCTACCACCCAAACTACCAAGCTAATTTAGGGCTTTTTTATCTCTCATCTGGACAATAGCAAAAGCCTACTGATTGGACTTTCTGCATCAAGTTGTCTCCCCTACTCAAATTCATCCACCATGTAGTTGTGTAAGTTATTTTCCACAAGGGGCCATGCTATCATCCCTTCTCAGATGGTACAGTGGATAGAGTGCTAAGGCTGGAGTAATGGAGACATGAGTACAAACGTGATCCCGGACACTTACTAACTGTGTGACCCCAAGCAAGATACTTAATGACCGCTTGCCTTTGCTAGCTGTACCTACTGCCTGATTATTAATAGGAAGCACGTTAGTGGTGGGTTGTGAGTTAACAGTAATAGGAGTCTGGATCCACATATGGCTAGAACCTAAGATAGTTGCCCTAATGTTACCCAGATTACAAATCTCTTATCAATATAATTAATCCTTAGGTAAGGAAGGTTAAATTAACTCTAATGAACTGGATCCTATTTTTAAAAGGAATGAGAGCTTTTTCATTAGGTAGCTCCTAAGTTTCTAAAATTCATGGTATTTAAACTTAATTTGAGCAGTTATTTTATCTAACTTTTTAATCTTTTCTTCCTGTCTTGGTCAATACAAAAAAGAAAAACTCTCCAATTATATATAAACATAAATTTCTTTAGAAGAAGGAAATATATGTAAATCCAAATCATGCATGATTTTTTAAAATATGAAATTCCAAGTTATAGGGGAAAATTGAATTCATGAATTGAACTTCCTAGTGAAGATTTTATGGATGAATCTCACCAGTTTGGTATATCTGGAAATTAATTCAATCAGATGGATATATCCAGCTTTACAATGAATGGATGAATAAAAATATTTATTAAGTGAGTACTGTGTATTAAATGCTGGGGACATTTTAAAAAAGCAAGAAAATCCCTACCCTCTAGGGATTTACTTTCTAATAACAGAGAGATGACAGTGAGAATCACTTTTCTCTTTCCTGATAATATAAGTTCCAATGACCATGGAGGTAGAGATTGCAGAATATAAAAAGCCTCTCGAACCCAATACTGTCTTTATTTAACTGCTATGTGATAGATACACATTCATGTCTTAAATATGTTTCCCAGTAATGGAAGTGGTACTTTTATTGCTCTGACTTAGAATAGAACTATAGACTGTGTATATTATTATCAGAAGCTGTTTAAATTAATAAGTCTGTCATGGGAATAGTTAATCTACTCTCGTTTTGCTGACAATAATGTGTATGCTTATCCTTGAGTTAAAATCTCCCTTAAAATGATGAAGGTATACTTTTTCAGGACAGGGATATGAACTTCTTTTCTTATCTTTCATTTGCTTTCCTTTTCTTTCTCTTTAAAGGTCAAATTTATTAGGATTATTACAAGATTAAGAGACTATAAATACCATACAGCTGCTTTTGTTTATACTCAGATACATAAAAACAGTCAGTGCTGATTTATTTGTCAGACACTTTTATTCTTTTGTTCCAAGACAAGTTCCTGCTTTTAAAAGTAGTGTGTGTCTTAAGACTTGGATGTAGGTTTCAGGAACATTGCCTCTTGAATGTATTATTAATCTCTGGTCTTCTAAGTCAACATGTGGCAGGCCTGGATATACCCTTTTTCTCTCTTTCCTGATATTATGTGTTTAGTGGCCCAATTCTATTTGAATTTGACAGGACTGACCTAGAGGTGAAGTGTCTTTCTCTTGAGTCACACATCCAGTATGTGTCTGAGGAGGGACTGCAACAGCCCAGGTATTCCTGACTGTGAGACCAGTCTTATTTTACACTATCATATTGCCTCTCATAACATATGTTTTATTTCAGAAAATCTATACTTTTTTTTTTGGAGGGAAGAAGGCAAGGCAACTGGGGTTAAGTGACTTGCCCAAGATCACACAGTTAGTAAGTGTGTCAAGTGTCTGAAGCAGGATTGGAACTCAGGTCCTCCTGACTCCAGGGTCAGTGGTTTATTCACTGTGCCACCTAACTGCCCGTGAAAATCTGTACTTTTGTTTTTTAAAAATGTAGTTGCAAGACTGCAAGCTGCAAAAACCTAGCCGGGCAACTTTGGGCAAGTTACTTAACCCCAATTGCCCTCCCCCAGAAAAAAAAGGCAAAAAAAAAAAAAAAGAATGCAAGCTGCATATGTCACCTAGAAAAAAATTTTGAATGTTATAATCTGAAATGCCTAAGCCAGAGGAAGGGGGACCAGTACCTTTGGCCTTGAGGCTACATGTGACCTAGGTTCTTGGGTGGGGCCTTTTGACTGAATCCAAGTTTTATAGAACAAATCCTTTCATTAAGGGGATTTGTTCTATGACGTTTGGATTCAGTCAAAACTGGACCTAGAGGGCTACATGTGGCCTTGAAGCCACAGGTTCTCCAGCCCTGGTAAGCTAGAATTTCAAAATTGGAAGGCAAGCAGTGTTGAGAAACAAATAATCTTGTTTCTGTGTACCCCTCAATAGAGAAAAAGAACAATCCTTAAAGATGTCATTCATATTACAATGTGAATTTAGTCTCTTCAAATAATACTTATGTATCTATTTGGGAATGTCATATTGGAGAAAAATAAAAGTCTAAATATGCTAACACTTAATATAATTTTAATAAACAGAAGAAGAAAAATTTTGTAAGAAAAAGTCTTCTGCTTCTGAGAAGTATTTTCTATATAAAAAGAAAATGTTTTAAGCCATAAAATAACTGAAATCAGAAATATAGTTATAAACACATAAATGTATATATTTAATAGACATTTGCTAGTCCTCTGACCATGATGATAAAAGAAACTGGCTATTGGATTTTAACTTCCAGATTGTGTCTAAAATGCTACTGTAGATTTTACAAATGCATAAATGTTGATGTGAGTTTGTCTGAATGATTTCCCTTTATAAGAAAGATATCTGAGTCTCTTTCTCCATAACAATGGGAAAACCATAATTCTACAAAATTACAAGTTTACTGCGACTTAATTTGATCCAAAATTCATTCTGATCATAACTCACATCTCTTATAAACAGTAAAGTTCACGCATACAACCTCTCCCTACCCCCCCCCAATAACCCAAGAGAATTTGTATTTGTAAGAACCATGCCCCGTTCCTCATTATGAACTCTATACTAACTATTCTCTCCCAAAACCCTACGGGAGGGAACCCTAGAAGTGGTAGGAATCGTGAATCTGGCAAAATATACATACATTTATACTGTGAGTTTTGTTGCTGCTTAGTTCAAAGCATTTCCTTTTTTGGGTTAAAAATTTTTGTAAATGAACATTAGGGACCTAAAAATCTGTTGCACTTGTCTATCAAGGTTCTGTACCTATAAGGAACTACAACTCCTGCCAGAAAACTCTTTGTATAATGTGAAATGTTATAAATTTTATTGCTTGGCCACAGTGTCACTGTTATATCTTTGCGACTATTCATTTGCACCATCAATATTTATTTTGGCATGTGTAACTAAAAGATGTGGTATATGGATATGAAGAGATATGACAGTTGAAAGCTTATTAAAGTAAGAAAAAATGAGCTGGAAATTTTAGAAAGATCTTGTTTGAACTCACTGGGTGTAATCAATTGACATTTATTAAGCACCTACTATATGCCAGACACTGTACCAAGCCAAGCACTGGAGTTTCAAAAAGAGGCAAAAGACAATCAGCCCCTGCCCTCAAGGTGTTCACAATCTACCAGTACAAAAGATGGATACTTTAATGATTATCATGTATTATATTATAAATGCAAGCCAATACCTGCTAATACGGACATTTTAAAGGATACTTACACTTTAAGCACTAGAACTTGCTGTGTGAAGTAAATTCTCCTAGGATTTTAAATTTGACTGATCTGTTACATATGATCTCACTTGGATCCTGGGGGAAAACTATTTATGCTGATGAATCAGCAACCCGTCATGTAAGCGGAAATTGTTAGCAAAAACCATGTGGAATGCTGAATACTAATATCCAAAATTTCAAACAGGTTTTACATGGAAGGATTGGATGGCTATTGAAAAATTAAAGAGAAGGTCCTATGGTCCTATGAAGGTAGTGACAAGACCATTTCTTTCCTCATTTTTCTACTTTTGAACAAGAAAAGCTCCAACCATACTTCTTGTATAATGAGGTTCCAATACACAGATTGGCTTCTCTAAGAAAAGTATGTGACCTTTATCAGGTATGAAACAGAACTGAGAAAATTTGCCAACAGCAATAGAGACCCCTATTTTATAAGGAAATTTTAATACTCTACAGACTCAGAGC
This sequence comes from Petaurus breviceps papuanus, assembly GCF_028583685.1. Classification (NCBI taxonomy): domain Eukaryota; kingdom Metazoa; phylum Chordata; class Mammalia; order Diprotodontia; family Petauridae; genus Petaurus; species Petaurus breviceps. The sequence continues at coordinate 26,645,224 of NW_027187380.1, read as the reverse complement.
AGCTAGGTGGCACAGTGAATAGAGCACTGGCCCTGGAGTCAAGGGGACTTGAGTTCAAATCCAGCCTTAGATTCTTGACACTTATTAGCTGTGTGACCTTGGGCAAGTCACTTAACTCCAATTGCCTTGCCTTACCCCCTCAAAAAAAAAGTCTTTACAGACTTGACAGCATTTTCACTTCCCATTACACTCATTACTACCCTGAGTCTTTCAGGTTATTGGAATAATGGAATGGAATTCTCCCCCCCCCTCCAGAATTTATTTATTTTTAGTTTTTAACTAACATTTATTCATTTCCACAAGATTTTGAGTTCCAAATTTTCTCCCCATCTCTCCCCAACCCTCCACCCCAAGATGACATGCATACTGATTACTCCTTTCCCCAGTCTGCCCTCTCATATATACCCTCCCCCATCTCTTCACTTACTCCCTTCCCCCTTACTTCCTTGCAGGGCAAAATGGATTTCTATACCCCATTGCCTATATAGCTTATGAAATGAAATTCTTAAGATTAAAATGTGGGCTAACACTGGACTTCAATGGCCAGATCCTCTACCCAAAACTCTCATGTACACAAGCACAATATTTTTTGCCAACAAAAAGATTGGACATATAAAATGCTATTTGGCAGACCCTTGAGACTTTCTACTTAAGTTCCTGTCATGGCCACTGTAAGGTGTAAGTCTGACTTACAGCTAATCTAGTTTTGAATTATTAAAAAGTGTTAATAAAATGTGTGACAGCTATTCGCCAAACTCATGCAAGTTGTCTTGCCCAGAGAATGAGAGGAACCCTGTCATTCTATCCAGTCTAGTGAGTAGGTTTCACACAAATGCACAACAAGAAATCTTCCTTAGAACCCACTAAGAATGTACATACCAAATTCTTCTCCCTTCCCCCATCCCCAATACTAAAGTGCCAAGGTCTTCCAATTTTGATCCAAACTTGTCATTATAAGAAGGCATCAGATCCACAGGACACCAGACAATTACCATCTCTTTTATCAGGATCATCCCTAGCAACTAGTAAGGCATCTAATATGCAGTGTACTCAGATTACTTGAAAAAAGGTGATGGGAATAATTATTTTTAAAGGACTATACTAGGTACTTGGCATTATTGAGTACTTTACAAATATTACCTAATTTGATCCTAGGTGCTAGGACTAGGCAGATGATGAAACTGAGGCAGACAGATATATGCAACTATTAAGTGTCACAGGCAGGATCTCAACTCAGATCTTCCTAACCTTGTGCACTCTATACACTGTGCCAGTAACTGCCCCCAGAAGAGCAATACTTTTCCAAAGGTTTAGATTTGTTATGATAATAGTTAGGATATTGGCTCAGAAGGTCTGCCGAGTAGATGAACCTGGATGGAGTTGGTTCCCTACCCTGAATCAGTTCTTTGTTAGTTGCATGGATTGCTGGATTTTGTGCCATATATATGTTTCCATTGTTCTCTTTTGTTGGTGTTTCTACTTCTGTAGCTTTAAAGAATAGGTATTACTTCAAGGAAAAGATAAAAGTTGTAACTCTTAAAGAGCACACTATAATGACAGAGATAATGCAGAGGCTGTTGTTGTGGAGAAGTCAAGTGTTTCAGGGATTCGTTTAAATCCATAAAATAAAAAACCCAGGATTAGTTGCATCAAAATGCAAAGGAAAATGTAGTAAAAAAACAAACTACGATGCCAAGAACTGAAAAATTACTTCTGCAAAGAATCTTAATTTATCCTTAGAAAACAAGGGAAGACCTTCAGAGGGTCCTGGCAGTTGGAAAATATTTGTCATTGATTTCTCTTCAGTGCAGTGTAGCCTTCTTGACATTAAGAACAGTAAGAACAATTTAAATTTAAAAAATAAAAACAGATCAACAACAACAACAAAAGCTAGTTGTGGACCGCCAAACAAAATGGCTGTCTGAAGAGATGCAGACCTCATAGCTACTCACAAACCTGAACAAGAAAAAACCTGAAATTCACCTACAACTGAAAACTGATCAAGAAATCCATTGAAAAACGACAAAGTTTTCTGCAACTTCCAAAAAGTTAGCCAGAAGTCCATGGTGAAAAGGAAAGTGTTCAAGTAGCAAAGCCAGTACAGGCAAAAAGCCTGTAGCCACCCAGCACGACTAGAGACTTGTGCAACCTGCAGGCCTAGTCTGTAACTAGAGGCAGCAAGAAAGGAGGGCTCCCAACAGCAAGAGATAGAAAGAGAAATTCCATTTAAAGTTATTATAGACATAAAATATTTGAGAGTCTACCTGCCAAAACAAACCCAGGAACTATAATGAACACAATTACAAAATACTTTTCACATAAATAAAGTCAGATCTAAATAATTGGAAAAACATTAGTTGCTCATAGGTAGGCTGAGCTAATATAATAAAAATGACAATTTTACCTAAATTAATTTACGTATTTAGTGCCATACCAATCAAACTACCAAAAATTATTTTATAGAACTAGAAAACATAATAACAAAATTAATTTGGAAGAACAAAAGGTCCAGAATATCAAGGGAATTAATGAAAAGAAATGCTAGGGAAGGTAGCTTAGCCATACCAGATCTTAAATTGCATTATAAAGCAGCAATCATCAAAACTACTTGGTACTGGCTAAGAAATAGAGTGGTTGATCGATGGAACAGGTTAGGTGCACAAGACAGGGTAGTTAATGACTATGGTAATCTACTGATTGAAAAATCCAAAGACTCCAGATTCTGGGATAAGAACTCACTATTTGACAAAAACTGCTGGAAAAACTGGAAAATTAGTATGGCAGAAACTGGGCATAGACCAACATCTTACACTGTATAACAAAATTAAGTTCAAATGGCTACACAATTTAGATAAAAAGGCTGATTAGGAAAAAAAAAAAAAAAAAGCAAATTAGGAGAGTAAGAAATAGTTTACCTGGGGCTGCTAGGTGGTGCAGTGAATAGAGCACCAGCCCTGGAATCAGGAGAACCTGAGCTCAAATCTGGCCTCAGACACTTAACACTTACTAGCCATGTGACTTTGGACAAATCTCTTAACCCCAATTGCCCTCCAAAAAAAAAAAATCAGTTTACCTGTTAGATTTAGAGAGAACAGAGAAATTTATGAGCAAAGAAGAAATAGAGAGCATTATGAAATGCAAAATAGATAATTTTGATTACATTAAATTGAAAAGTTTTTGCATAAATAAAGCCAATGCAACCAAGATTAGGAGGGAAGTAGAAAATCGGGGAAGAATTTTTACAACCAATGTCTATGACAAAGGCTTCATTTCTAAAATATAAAAGATAACTGAGTCAAATTTGTAAGAATACAAGTCGTTCACCAATTGATAAATGGTTAAAGGATATGAACAGGCAATTTTCAGAAGAAGAAATGAAAGCTATCTATAGTCATATGAAAAATGCTTCAAATCACTATTGATTAGAGAAATGCAAATCAAAACAACTCTGAGGTACCATACCTATCAGATTGTTTAATATGACAAAACAGAAAAATGATAAATATTGGAAAAGAGGTGGGAAAATTGGAACACTAATGCATTGCTGATGGAGTTGTGAACTGATCCAGTATGATTTGGAACTATGTCCAAAGGGCTATAAAAATGTTCATACCCTTTGACCAGGTCATACCACTTCTAGGACTGTATCCCAAAAGGACTCACATGTACAAAAATAATTATAGCAGTTCTTTATGTGGTGGCCAAAAGTGGAAATTGAGAAGATGCCCATCAATTAGGGAAAGGCTGAACAAGTTGTGCTATGTGAATGTAATGGAATACTATTGTGTTATGAGAAATGAGGAGCGCATGCACTTCAGAAAAACCTGGAAATATATAAACTGATGCTGAGTCAAGTGAGCAGAATCAAGAGAACACTGTACACAGTAACAGCCACATTATGTGATGACTGATTTTGACAGACTTAGCTCTTCTCAGCAATGCAAGGACCTAAAACAACTCCAAAAGAGTCATGATGGAAAATTCCATTTATATCCAGAGAAAGAAATACGAAGTCTGAATGCAGACTGAAGCATTCTATTTGCTCTCTGTTTTGTTTTTTCTTTCTCATGGTTCCTCTTATTAGTTCCAATTCTTCTATACAACATGACTAATGTGAAAATATGTTTAATAAGAATATATATGTAGAGCTTATATCAGATTGCACACTGTCTTGAGGAAAGAGGAGATGGAGGGAGAAAAAATTTAAAACTTATGGAAGTGAATGTTGAAAACTAAAACTAGCTAAATAAATAAATAAATAAAAAGGAGGGCTCCCCCAGAAAGCCCCAGTATGGTGAGAGACTTACAGCAGGCATCTTGGAAGCTAACAGGAGCAGCCATGACCAATGTGGGACATGACAGCAATCAGATCTGACAATCCTGGGTAGCTAGGGGCTCTGAGGTCTTCCCTGAGATACAATAGAAGGTGCTGAACCTCAAAGTTTCAGGACTTAACTCTGGGATGCAGAGGCTAACACAGGAACCCAGGTAACCAAGGATGAGACCAAGAAGGGTTAATTGCCCCACCCAAAAGCACAGAAGGGAGAACTTGGCTTTGGCACAAATATCCAATTCAGGAACTAAATCTGGAAAGATGAGTAAAGCCAGGAGACAGTGAGTAGTTTAAAAAATTATCATAGACCTGGAGTTGCCAAAAAAAAAAAATCCAGCCTAGAAAGAATAATTCTGTAACAACTGTACACAGGGATTCAAAGGAAAAAAAGATGTTTGGGTTTTTTTTCCATAAAGACTCCATGAATACCAAAAAGAAATGAAGCTAGATACTATAACAAAAATGAAGAATCGTGTATTTTTTAAAAGCCTGGATACTATATTTTAAAAAATCATAAATGTAAACTACCTGTATATCTTAGAAATAGTGGGCAAAGAATCCATTGACCACCTACTAAAAGAAACTCCAAAAGGTAAAGTTCCTGATATGTCATAGCTAAAATCCAGAGCTTCCATGTGAAAGAAAAAAAAATAATTCCGTAGGCATCCCTAAAAAAGCAGTTCAAGTATCTAGGAATGAAACTCAAGATCAAGTAAGAATTGGCAACTTCTACTATAAAGGTGAGATCCTGTCAAAGGTAAAAGAGAAAAACTTACAACAACGTATGGTACAAAGCTAAGTAAAATCCTATGTGCAGAAAAAATGGACCTTCAATGGAACAAAAAACTTTCAAACATTTCTGATGAAAAGATGGGAAGTAAGGAGAAACTCTGACATAAGAACACAAAAGTCAAGAAAAATCTAGGAAGGAACATTTACTTGAACAAATGGATGGGGATGTATAATGACACAGTACTAATATTCTAATGGGGGATAAGAAATAAGAGTACCACTTTAGAACCATAATACTTTCAAAGGATACTGAAACAGTTAAAGAAAACAAAGAGAGAACTCCGGTGGGGTGAGTGTGTTCTGTTTTGAGGGTCTAATGACAGGAAAGAAAAGGAAGGGTAAGAGGAATACACTAATGCAGAGGGACCAAAGAAGGAGGGTGGAATATGCTATTTCCCATAATAGGAGTCCATGGGAAAAGAATACACAAACATGGAAGAAGGAGTAGGAAGTAACCATCAGATGAGCCTCACTCTTATCTGAAATAAAAAAGGAGGGGTGAGCACACACAGAGTTTGGTATTGAGTATGTCTGCTTAATAAGCAGGATTGGAAGGATGAAAATGGAAAACAAAACTGGGGTCACAGAGTGTTAAACATGACTGAAAAATGACAACAAAAACTGGACACGCAATCAGTGCCTAATAAGTGCTTATTCTCTTCCTTTCAAAGATGTGAAAAGTGGTAAAACTTATGATACATCAATAATTCAATTATTTTACTTTCATATATCACCTAGCCAGTAGGGATAAGGAGTTTCTGACTTGTCACAGTATCCTACTATGCCCTCTGGACAAAAAAAAACCCAAGATTTTTATTTAACTCCTGTTCTCAAAATGGATAGAGCTTGTTATCTTTTGGTTTGATCTGGATTATTCTGCACTACTTGTTGGAATCAAACTGACAGACTTATTTTCCCAGAAACAATCATCATATCCATATAAATAGACCCTCAAGGTGGGGATAGAGGTAGCAGGTGTCATGCACTGCTAGGGTTGTCTTATCTCCTCACTTGAGGACCACCATGTAGCCATGAATGCACAAAGCTGCTATTTCTTCCTTGTGATTGTTCTTTCCTGATATTAGGTGAATGAGTATCAGAGATGGATGTATCACATTGTGATACTGTGAGCTTCAAAAGATTAGAAAAGCCCTCAGTGGTTTAGCAAAGGAGTCCATAGCAATTTGTCAATAGTTGCTGCAGTTACACCAGGGGAAGGACCAGCCCTAAGAAGTGAATTGCTTGACCTAACCAAGCAATGCACTAGTCCAGCAGCTGACAGCATGTCCTGCAAGCAGAAGTGAAGTTGATGGGGTGTTTGGGTCCACTCTCTCGGGACCAAGTGGCTACGTACAGGAGAGAGTGTGCCTCAGCTGAGAGAAGATTCTTTTCTAACTGTTCTTGCTAATCTTTCTCCATAAATATCTCTTTTTCAAAACTAATTGATATTAAGGAATATTGAAGTCAGCAGGCAATTAATACTGGGGAAATGTTAACTGAGAGACCATTACTGGGAGACCACACAAGAAAGGAGCTTGAGTAAAACCACCGAAAAACAATTCCACAATGCTTCACCATTTCCCCTAGAACTCGAAAGGGAACAATAACCTTGTTTTGGGGACCCAACCTGCCTGTCAATTGGAATGGAGGTTGGAAAAGAGCCTCTATGTGCTATGTATACTGTTGCCATTTACAGAAACTTGATACTGAATAAAGAAGTTACCACCTGTTAAATTCCTCTGAATGGAAAGAAAGACATATTATTTAGTGGTATTATCTAATGCCATCAAAGAAAAATGCAACTTGAGTAACCTATGTGTCTGTCTGAATAGATCATTGGTCTTTTATGTGTTGTCTGAAAAAGGTGAGTCCCAGCAGGTCCCTGTCACTGTAATTATACTCTAATCAGTTCTGAGTCCATTTCTCATCACAGTACTTACTTGTCTATATTTTAATTCTTTTTCAGCACTGATTCTGACCTGTAAGGCATCTATTATGTTTACAGTATTCAAATCAACCCACAGCTACCTGAAAATTACTACACAGCCTCATGCTATATAGAGTAATTAATCCCTACATATTTAAGAGGGAACTCTGAGGGAGAATGGTTTTAGTAGCAAAGTACTTCCATCATGTAAAGCTTCTAGAGTTTTTAAAAAATAAGACACCCCCCCATCTTCTTAATGCAAGTAAATAATCATATAACTGTTTCTCTAGACTTATAGCAGAAATTATTTCCCTGCTGGCTGCACTGAAGACAACTTGAATTGATTCAGCTGAGGGAAGCTCTACCAGCCAAGGTTCAGAGATGACCACTCCTCCCCTCCCCTACCCAGGTCCTCATGGCTACTTTGTGCTTGTGGAATATCTCAATACCTTTTATGGAAAAACTAATCTAATTTGCATGGGTGTGTGTAGAGAACTTTGGAAGGGTTAAGATGTTACTTCTACCATAGATACAGGTGGACAAAGACTTAGGAAAGACTGGAGGGAGCTCAAGAGATCTATCTATGCTGCACATTGGCTGTTATTATAATAGCCACCAACCATATATAGTACAAAGTGTGACTCAATCTTCTCAACAAGTCACAAGGTTTTTCCTATGTGGTAATATCTGCCTTTTATCCAATAATCAAAATTTCTACAATTCTTTTAAATTAAGGCTCTGTCTGTACTTTGTGATGAAGTTATATGAAAAAAAATAATACCTAGTTTACTCTGTCTATTGATTAACTGAGTTAGGATTAGAACCTCACACTTATAAATTGAAATCTTAATTCTAGACATATCAAATAGCTTAATTTTAGATATCAAGATAGAAATTCTAGCCTACTAGAACTAGAAAGAACTGTTTCTAGGGGAAGTGGGTAGGGTCCAGTCTAAAAACACTTATTAAGTGTTTTCTATATGACAGGTACTGTGCCAAGTACTAGGGATATAGTTAAAACAAAAAGATGGTCCCTGCCCTCAAGGAGCTTACATTCTAAAAGGGGAAGACTACTCATAAAAATGTACAGAAGGTAGTGGGGAAAAAGAGGGAAGAGAATGAAATCTCATGGGGGCATGGAGATGAAGTCTGGAAAATCAGAACCATAGCTTGGGTAAAGCATAGCTGTCTTGGGTCTTGCCTCAAAATGGAGGCCCCAATCAGTGGAGTGAATGGAATCAGTACAGGGGATGAATTTTTCATGGTGAGAAGGCCGCAGGGTCTAAGGGAAGCTCTAGGGTTAAAAGGCAGTGAGCGGAGTCATGGTGGTGAAGGCCAAAAAAGTCAGAAGCACAGCCAGCTTAGGAACACCCAAAATGGAGGCCTTTCTTGCCAGTGGACTTAGATGACTTTGGAGGAGAGAGTGAGGCTGACAACTTTACTCAACTCTGCCTCACTTAAATTCAATTCATGCCAAGTCAAGATAACACTCTGTGATGTCATTGGTCCTCTGAAAACAAAGGATGAATAACAACAATGGCAGAGAGACACTATGCCTAATTTTCTTCTTTTTTTTGTATGCCTAATTTTCATGAAGAAAATTAGTTTTTCCCCTCTTGCATTCCTATCAAATGCATGGTGGCAGGAAGGATCTGAAAACTCTCAAAAAAAATAAAGAAATACAGAGTTCAGCCTCACCTTACGTAGTGATCTTCCTTTCTTGTCTTTGTACAAGTGCCTCAAAGCTACTCAGAATGTTAAAAACAACAAAGGACACTTAGTGTACAAAGTCACAACAATACACTACAGAGACAAAAGGAAACAACTCAGAGCAAAGTTCCAACTTCTGGGAGATTAAGTGTGATATAAAAAGCCCTAGATAAATGCACCGAGGGCTGTACAGTAACAGAGATAAATTAGGGGATTATTATGGAGAAAGCAATAACGGAAGGGTGAATTACAAAGTGGATATGAATTCACAGCCTGATGCCTTTGATAGAAAGGCCAATTCTATTCTGGGATTGATATCTATAGAGATTTGACCAAACACCAGAGGTTTGAGAGCCATTTCATACTCCGACCTAAAGGCCTAAACAGAGGAGTTCCACTGGATGAGATCAAAGAAAGAAAGGTTCAAGGGATGGCAACAGAAATGATGCTGTGACCTATGAGAAAAGATAATAGCCCAGAGGAGTTTTCTTAATAAGAAGCACTAACTAATTAAAAGAAGTACCCAGAGCCACAGTAAAGTAACACAAAGGGTCATCAATGTTGGGGTTTAATTAATTTAGCACAGAGGCTTTAAATGCATTAAAGTGTCTAAATTTAAAATTAGGTTTCCTTGGGGGAAAACGACCTTTCTACATCTCTGGTTTAATTTTCAAGTTAAATCAAAGACTCAAGAATTAGATACCTTTCTTGAGAATCCAATTTCTTTTGGAGATGAAGGTCATCATAAAGTGCCTGTTGCAAGTATGGGAAAATAATACATCTTTATATGTATGTACATGTGTGTATATTTGCACAAAAGGTGGCATATGGCTTATCTGTAGTGCTGAGGGATCAATAGTGCTTTCTAAAAATAAATCATAGAAACTGTCTGAACTAAAAATAGTGCCAACTATGTCAGGTTTCCTTTTATTCCAAATCACAGAGGTGTGAATCTTAAGGTCTGCTAGTTTTCTCTAAAACCTTATTTCAGAGGGAACAGCCTTGTGCTGTTGGTGTAGGTTATTTCCAGTTAGGAAACATCTTCCATTAATACAATCAACAATTTCTCTGCAAATTAAAAAGTTTTATATCAGTTGTATGGGACACAGAGAGGCTAAGAGATTTCTCTAGGACCTCATAATGTGTATGTGATATGATCAGTGTCCCTGACTCCAAGGCCAGATTCTCCATATACCACACCAAGCCAAGCTACCTTTCATAAATTTAACATGGAAATGTAAAAAATTATTTTAAGTTGGGACCAGATCTCAATAGCTTCACTGTCTGACTGTTTCAGACTTGCAGCAACACAAGTATATTCTGTATGCCTTAGTAACTCTACTCACCAGCTCTAGCTCAGTCTTTTTTTTTTTTCAATTTAAATAAACCTGAAACAGTGAAGTTCTTTCATTGGGTAGCAGCTTGGACATGCAAAAATTATTCAAGGGTACTGCCTGAGAAGCTATAATCTTGAACTTGTGAGAGGAACAAAAATAATAGGCAGTTGACTAGTTGAAGCATCTATATACCTGGCATTTATTTCATCGTTTAAGGTTTACAAAGGGATTTCTAGATATCTAGTCCTCATAACAACCTTGTGAGATAGGTTTTATTATGAGCCCTTTTTTAGAGATGAGCAAACCAAGGTTCATTAAAGAAAACTAAGAGAAAGTAAATGATATACCCAGAGTCATACAGCAAAGATATATATCTGAGGTAGAATTTAAACCTGACTTCCTGTTTCCAAGGCCAGCATGCTATCCATTCCACCATTTATACAATAGGGTAGAAAGATTCCATACCAGGAACCCAAAAGATAAAAGTGGGTATTGCAAGAACACGTATTATTAACTGCACTCTTGGGAAAGATTCCCCTCCCTCGCTGCCAATTCACCAAACAAGAGTCCTGAGATATTTTAGAACCATGTCTTCTATCCAGCTCATTTCTGTCTTGGATCTCTATGTAAGACAAAGAGATGGGCACTAGACCAAAACTGTTCAACAATCACAGGAGATTGCATCAAATGTGTTTTCAAAAGTAAACGTACAAAGGAAAACATTGTTATGTTGCCTTGGTATAGTTTATTTTGTTTCTTTCCTGTTCATGAATGTGCTTTTAATATATTACAAACATGACTGAGGTGCTCTGGTCAAGATCCCTCAGTCTATTTTGATTAGACTTAACTCTGATATATTTATGAGGGGTGATAAAAAGGACATTAGCTTGTTGTACTCACTCCTGGGAAAAGGTTACAATGTGGGAGCAAGATTCTAGATAGAGAAGAATCAGAATGAAGCAATGTCACTAAAACATAGAGAGGTGAAAATATCCAGGAGAAGAAGGTGATCAATAGGGTCAGAGGCTGCAGAATGGTCAAAAAGAATGAAGACTGAGAAAAGGTCACTAGATTTGCCAATTAAGAGATGTCTGATAACTTTGGAGAGAACTGTTTTAGTGGAGTGATGTTGGAAGTCAGGTTGCAGAGGGTTTAAAAGCTAGTAAGAAGTTAAGACTTTCTCAAGGTATATAGATGAAAATGGAGGGAGAGATAGAAAACAACACCCAATGGGATAGTGGAATCAAGTGAGAGTCATTTTAAGGATGTGGGAGACATATGTGTTTGTAGGCAGTAGAGAAGGAGCCAGAAGAGAGAGAGAGAGAGAGAGAGAGAGAGAGAGAGAGAGA